>NC_081849.1:17894610-18494610 GCF_963259705.1 Myotis daubentonii
GACACAGCCGGGGTGGACTGAGCAAAAGAGAGAGCTTGAAGGATGACAAGGTCAGAGAAGGAATTCGCAGGCCACTGTAGGAACTTATTACTTTGTTCTTGGTGACATGGGAGAGGTCTTTGTGCAGAGAATCACGGGCTGTCTGGTTGAAGTGGAAACTAGGAGCCTAGCCAAAGGACAGAATGGTGGTCCAGGTGAGACACAATGGTAACTGGACCAGAGTGACAGGTGGAAAACAGTGACAACTCTTAAGTCCCGGAAATATTTTGAACACAGGTGCAAACAGAGTTCCTAATAAATTTGGCATGCGGTATGGGAAAAAGAAAGGCGTCAAAGATGATCCCAAGCTTTTGGACTGAGTAACTGGAAATATAGCACTTCCAATGACTCGCCTACTCGGACCTCTTGCCTGAAAATTGTAACCACCCTTCCTCTCTGTTGTATTTTCCAAATTATCAAATGGTCACCTCCCACAATTCAGTTATATACCACCGGGGTTCTCCCAAATAAAATTTAAGCTCCACCATGGCATGGCAGAAATATTTTTGTCTGGTTTTATCCCAGGACAACTACATTTGTCTAGATCAGCGGTTCTCAACCTGTGGGTCGTGACCCCTGATGGTCACAGGGTCGCCTAAGATCATCGGAAAACACATATATAATTACATATTGTTTTTGTGATGAATCACTATGCTTTAATTGTGTTCAATTTGTAACAATGAAATTGGGGGTCACCGCAACATAAGGAACTGTATTAAAGGGTCGCGGCATTAGGAAGGTTGAGAACCACTGGTCTAGATGCATCCCAAGCACTTAAAACAGAGCCTGACTATTTTAATAGGTATTCACAAATATTTTGGGTCCAAAATTCAGGCTCCAAAAGGTTAAAGAACGGTCTAATGTTATATATCTAGGAACTAATGACGGATTTGACCACAGGTTTTTCTGGTCCTGTCCACATTTCTTCTCCTACTTCCTAATTATACCTTGGCTGAAATATTAAAATCAATATTTCTATCTCTTGAAACAGAAATTTCTGCCCTGTGGTTCTATTATATCCTGTTGTTGAGCAGTATGGTAGAAGATGTGACTGATTGTGAACTACTAACTATTAATACACACTTCTGGATTTATCAGACTGAAGAATCAGCCAGATCTCAGGGAGAGGGGCCCCCAGGCTCTGGAGTCAAAAGACAAGGGTTCGAGGCCTGCCTCCACCACTTACTTGTTATAGAATCTGGGTGAACGCAATCATCTTGCCTAAGCCTCGATCTCCTTGTCTATAAAATAAATTCATTATATCATCCATCTACCTTTGTGGGTGAATAGAATTAGTGTAGAGATATAATCCAACAAGGTCAGCAAGTTGTAATTAGCCTTATAAATATTTTATAAAAATGGCTTAAATTTGGTGACACTGAAGGAGAAAACAATTAAACATGCTCTATGTCAATAGTCTATTCAACAGAAAGTATCTTATTTTTTTAAAAAAATCCTTCCATATTTCTTATTAAATATTTTTCTGTTTTTATTGATTTAGAGGGAGAGAGAGATAGAAACATCAGTAATGAGAGAGAACCATCACTCAGCTGCCTCCTACAAGCCCTCTACTGGGGATTGAGCCCGCAACCCAGGCATATGCCCTGACCAAGAATTGAACCATGATCTCCTGGTTCATGGGTCGACACTCAACCACTGAGCCACACTGACTGAGCTAAAAGGCATCTTATTTTTGTGTTTTGGTTGTTTTTTTTCCCATCTGATCCCATTGGCTTCACTTCCTTCTCCACATTTCCTACTTAATCACATTGCTGATAAAACCATTAGGGTCCCCTCAAATAAAAGTCTCAGAGTGTGCATGACAGGCCCTCCTCCTCCTCTGACTCAGTCCAGAGGTTATTAACACACATCCCCCTCTGCAAACAGAAACAAGAGAGCCTATCAAAGGCCTCCCTTCTGTTCTATAAACCCTCTAGAAAATTATCTAAACTTTACCCTAATGTGTCAGATATTCAGCAAGGCCATTGGAGAAGCAAGTCCAATTTACGACAATGTGCACAGTCTCGGGGACAACCTACATACAAGCAGGCAACTTACAGATGCTGAGCCCAGGAGCAGAGTCCTGCCCCAAGGCGTCTGGCACATTCCTCTGAATTCTCTCTCAGCCTCAGGTTTTTAAGAAAAGCGAATGCCCTTCCAACCAGCTGTCAATTTAGGTAAGGGTTTCAAGGAAAGTGTTTTTCTCTCTAAAGCTTCCAAAAGCCTGAAGCTTATTGATTTCTATCCTATGATCCCATATTCCCATTTCTAGATTATGTGCTGCCTCTCTGGAAATCCAGGGGATGGCAACATGGCAAACTGTGCTGCCAAACACTGCTCTTTTTGTGAATGTAATGTTTTAGCCCCAATTCATATCAACTTACGAACTCTCTCCTCTAGAGTTTACTCCTTATACAGGGGTAGGCAAAAGTAGGTTACAGTTGGTTGTATGGAAAAAGACATGCAGGTCATGATTATTACAACAGTGAATAAATACACTCTGCTTCATCTACTCACAGCTGTAAGCCTAATTATTCCTGCCCTTTATATCTCTGACTTGGTTCTTACAACATATTGTCATCTCTATTACCCATTTGCTTTTAAATTTTTTTCTATTTTTCTAATTACCTCCAATTTCTCAGCTATTCTCTGCTTTGTTAATAGCCATTTAGATAAACACAACAATAGTATTCTTAAGACTTATAGATTCATAAATACATATTTTATTTGCAAAAGAAAAAATGTAATTATTAAATCATTTTGACATGTCTTCTCAAATGTTAAAAACTTTAACATCTTGATTTGGGAGATGGTGATACAGGGTGTATATACACACATCGAGCTGTAAACTAAAGATTTGTGCACTTTGCTGTGTACATGTTACACCATTTTCTTAATGAAGAAAAAATCCCTGAATAGAGAGGATTCTTCAGAGACAGAGAGGAGGAGAATCTGTCAGTCAAACATTCAATGTTTTTGCTTAGCAGAAGGGAAAGGGGGGGGGCTTATTCTCAGAATAATCAACAGCATTATAACCACAAGTCTATTGGGAGGGACTAAAACTTCTGCGCCACTGAAGTAAATTAATGTAGCCATTTACTAAAGAATAATTTAGACAATGAAATCCCAATCTCTCTAACACGTCTCCAACATTGAAAAAGAAACTCATGGCTTTTGTTCAAAATCTTTTTCTGTTCATAGAAACAGTGATTGCACAAATAAAATAACTACAATATTATACTGAACACACTCTGCCAGACTCTGTACTAGAAACTTCAAATGATATTTTTCACCCACTCAATCATTCAATCAAATACTGGCTGGCGACTACTGTGTGCCAAACACTGTGCTGGGCACTGAGATATTTAATTTCACAGAAGGGAGATTTTTCTCCCTGATTATGTTATGCTCAGTGCAATATTAAAATTCATGTACATCTTGCAGTTTGAGAAATTCAGGCATTGTTTTAAGAATAATTTGCAAACGTTATCATTGAATTTAAACATTTCACATATACATTGGATATGTAAAATAGAGAATATGTTCCATTTAGATCATATACATTCAGATATTTTGGCTTAAGAAGTATGTGCGTCAAGGAAAAAAAACGATAAAATTATGCTGGCTTTATCTATACAAAACTCTTTCAGCTCACAGAAGTCTAGGTAAAGAAAGAAGTATTGTACAGTATGTCCAAGTTAATAATTTACCTTTGCCATCTTCTCTGCCAATTGCAACCGGCCATCAAGTTCCCTCCTGATCTGGGCTGCTTGTTCATCTGCATTATCCAACTTAAAAAAAAAAAACACACACACAGAAATTATACATATGTGATTGCTTAATTACAGTGACCTGCAGATTACAGTAAAAACGAAATGACTCGAAATCTTTTAAAATAAATTTCCTCAGCTACCTATTCAAAGAGAACAGTGAAGACTATTTAATTAGGTTAGTGGTCCTATTAAATTTCTTGGGCGCTTCTCACTGTGTTTTGGTTCACAGTAAAAGTTAATCTCCAAGGTTAATAGCTCAGCTTACCAAAAAAACTAATTATAACAATTCTTCACCTAAACTGTACACAACTCTAAACCAAGAGGTCCTCATTTCCTTCAGGTTAAATTGTCATGAAGTTCATTCAGCTCACTTCTCTGTCTTCATGAAGGTCAGTCCTAAATGGCTCCAGATAGATACATCTCATGTTTTGTTCTTTGAAATTCTAAGAATGCATTTCTGGACTGTGAGATACTGAGTCATATTTCATTTCTTTGTTCTTTTAAAAAACAGTCCCTTCATTTTTATAGCAAGTCTGTATTAGTGCCAAACTATAGAAGTACTATTTGATTGAAATAATTTTCTACCATTCAAGTCTTTATATATGCCTCATTCCAGTACCAACAAACTCACACTGCCAAGACAGCCTCCCATTCTTTCACAGACTGGCACCACATTAGAATTTCAGTCTTGTTCTAAATTGGACTGAAAGCAAGAAAAGAATGCTATCATCATTTTTAAGATATCTGCCACTTACGTGAAAAATTACTTTCACTTCTCCACTGAAATAATCTTTAACTTTTTCTATAACTTCAACTTTCCTCATGATTCCTTTTCCCCCAATTATTCATTCAATCCTCCTTTATTAATCCACTATAAAACCTGTTAAACTGACCTGAGTCATGCACAATATGGGAAGCACTGGCGGCTAGAGATGTGAACCAGGTAGATGTTTCTCTGAACTCATTCCTTCCCCTCTCCCATGCCATGCCTATCATTAAGAGGCCTGCACACACAATACAACCGTGTCTTAGTAAAGATCCATCTAAAGATTGAATTAGTACTGAGCACATTAAACACCCAGGAGAATGCAGATTTGCCGGAAGCCAATTCCAGCATGACCACAGGGCTGAATCTGGGAATGGCTGAGGGCATTTCCCCAAACCTGAATAGGATACATTAAACTGATTGTTTTCTGCCAGACAGCTCAGGGCATCTTAATCTACATGTTATTGCCTCCTACTGGCCAAACACCTGAACAGCCGTAGGCTAATTCCCCCATTCTGACAATGTACTATGGTTCCTACATCAATGAGAAGTCATTATAAGGTTTTACCTTTTTTGTAGAAAGACATCATAAAAAAGAAAAGGAAAGGAATTGCATGGAGATAAAAATTGGGTCAGCTGTCATACAACTTTTCAGCAGTGAAACACCGAGAGGGGGGATCAGATCACCAAGCGAAGAAATAATAAAGTGATGCTTACATTCCAACCCCCAAAAAAGGTTCTAAGCAGGTGAAGGACATGATCAGATCTGAGCTTTGGAAAGGAGAGATCACTCTGTCTCCAGCACAAACAGGAAGTTTATTTGTTTATTTAAAAGAAGATCTGGGGTTACCTTTCTAAAAAAATATGTTCCCAAGTTGATTTTAAATATCAAATCCATTTTAAAACAAGGTTAAAAATAGGCAAGATTTTCGTAAACTAAATCCTTATTGCAAAGGAGTTTCTCTGTCATCTCAAAAACAAACACACTTATAAATTAAACTTTATCATAAGTCTGTATGTATATGAAAAACATAGTATATATAAGATTCAATATTATCCATGGTCTCAAGCTATCCACTGGGGGGTCTCAGAACATATCCCCTGCAGGTAAGGGGACTACTGTAATGTTGAGCCATGTAAATAGCATGCCTACATACCCAGTTGTTCAAACCTTGGTGTCATCATTGAACTCTTTCCCTCACGGCCCACATCCAACCCAACCTAGTCATGTAGAGTAAAACCTAGAGTCACATAGTTGAGGCAGACCAGAATTTAGGTACTGTGAGTCCTTGACCAAGATTCTTTCTACTTTAGTATGGTGGAGTGTTTCCCTAGCTACTCCAAACACATCTCATTTTTGCAAGTACAGTTGTACATATTGTCATGGTGAAAATATTGTTTTCCTTTTAAACCCTCCAGAGAACTTGGTTTTGCATACCACTCCCCACCCCAACCCCCAAAAATGAGAGAAGAAAGAAGAGAAGCCTGAATGGATGGTTTGTAGATGTGAGGCATTAGACTTTAAAATGGTGGTGACACACCTGTCTCTAGTGCCAGATTTGGGCTATGAGATAAAGAAAATGGGGATATGGAGTTTGTGGTAGGAGCCAGGGTCAAGTCCTCACTCCACAAAGACTTCACCTTAACTCCATTTTCTTTTACTTTAAATTTCTGATTTCAACAGTTTATGTGATGATAGATTACCTACCTCACAGATGGCCTTTCTTGGCACAGGACAGTTTCCAAGTCTTTGAAAGAGGGTCATTCAACCCTGACAATAACAGATGTCCAGATGTATCTTTATTCTCTGCAATGCCTCTAGTATCTATTACATGGAGCCTTCTACAACTTATAAAAATATTTCACTGGTTTGACAAATATTTAGTACAGAAGACAGAGTTGTATTTTCCTCCTGTTCATTACACAAGGATTACTGTTTCCACACTCAGAGTTCTCTAGGCTAGGGAGTTTGAAATCTGGACCTTTGGGAGTCTAAGAACCTATTCAGGTTGTTGTGAAAATCTGGTAGAGAGATGTGTTTCTTTCCCCTTGGGGAACTGTTTAAATTTCATAGCTTACCAAAGATTCTCAAAGGGGTGGTTAACTCAAAAGAGTCAGAAAGTCATGTTCTAGGAGAAACTTCTGTATAGAAGCTTCTGTTTGTTCTAAAAGAGTCTGCAATGGCTTTCAAACATAAGATATGGAAAACGGCCACCTCAGACCTACACATCATCAATACTACCCTTACAGAGATTTGTTAAATTCTTTGGAAAGGGGCAGTAAGACCTAGGCTCTTAACAATGTGGACTTGAATGGCCCATGACTACTTCATTAACTTTGCTTTTTTCTCCACTGTACAGCAAGCAGTATTACGAAGTCTTCAGCAGCTACAAGTGTGTCCTTCCTGAAGCTCACACTTTATACAGAAAACAGTAAAAACTGTATGTAAAACAATATAATTGATACAAGAAAGTTACTGGTCAAGTATTGTGGGAATTCAGTGATGGAAGAGATGTTTTTCCTGGCTGACAATAACAGGATGAATTTGTGAACACTGAAGTATTAAAAATGGAGTTTGAGGGGTAGAGAAAACGTTGACCCGATGCAGCAGTCTATTAGGCTTGACATACAAATCTCAAACCCTGGGCTCTCCATGCCCCACGCCTCTCATGTTCCATGGAAACAGCTCTAAGAGAGGTCTCAGAGATGTCCAGCAAATCTCTCTTTGCAGAAGTCCTGGGAGGACCAAAAGCGTGTGTTGGTGGTCAACTATCTGACAGTTAAGAACATTTTAAACACACCACAAAAATAGCTTTACTGAGTTTAGCCCAACTGCTCCATTTTATAACGTGTGATATCATTCTTGCAGTGCTTAAAAAATATAAATATCAAATACTTGGATAAATTAAATCTCATATTTTAAACAAAAAAGATCTTTTAAGAAGTGCTTTTCACACCCTGTTGAGCATCATTACCCTCTCTGATTAATCTATTTTCTAGAATCAGGATAACTGTTTTTATATTAATATTGTCAATCACTAGACAGAGGGACTATTGGCTGTGTGTTTCCATACTGATGCCTTTGTAACGCTGTGTCAATGTGCCCTTCTTCCACCCATGAACAAAATCAATTCGATTTTTCTCTGTGACCCCACTCTAATTATGGTGTAACTCTTCAGACATATTATATTGTGTTATTAGTGTAATATTCATTTTTATGCTTTATTATTAAAAATACAAAGTAGACTAGGATTTGCACTGTCATGGAAATTTAGTGTTTTCTCTAAGATAAATTCATATGCTGGTCCACTGTATTTAAATTAGCTGTAAATCTGGAGAGTTACAAATAATCCATCATGAACAATAACCAACACAAACCTAATAGTGATTCCAAAAGAACACTCTACCCAACATTTTACCATATAATTTTCTAGTTGCCCCATGTTTGATTTATTTTGACAGTGCCATACGTATGGGTTTTTCAACATAACCTTAAAACACTGACCAAAGCTTTAAGTATTAGCAAATTATTTTATCAATACACCTGTTAATTCTCCACTATCACTTGAATCACAAATTACATATATCATAAAGATAGAGCAAAACTCTACCCTACTGACTCTGATTATTCCTGTTGTTTCCTGTGCTAGCCCCTTCACTCTCTCAGCCCACAAGCACACACGTTGGTCTTAGCTTGTTCTAGATGTCAGAGTGTCTGCAGTCATTTCTCAATACAATGTCATAAGGGCCTCTCTCCTGAGTTCCATCCCTCCACCTCCAATTGAAGGCAAAGAATTTCCTTCAGGCACCCCACAATAACCTCAAAGTAAAACTGAACTTATCTCCTTTACTATCCACTCTTCAACCTGACTCCATTTCTACATGATTCTGACTGCCCATAATCAGGCTATAATCTCAGAGGGAGGGAGGAAGGAAGGGAAGGGAGGAGAAAAAAAGGAGAACAGGGAGTAAATGATGAGAACAAATAAATATGAATGAGAGAGATGATACCCAAACACTCTAAGCCTAGTATTCAGGTCCTCCCATGTTTTTTTACCAATCTAACTTTCTAACTTCTTAGATAATTCCATTATTTATACAAATTAGCTGTTTCATTATTTACCAAACATGTTACACTTTCTGATCATATATCCATCTATATCTATATCTATATAATTTCATCATTTTTTATTTTTCAGTTACAGTTGACATACAATATTATATTAGTTTCAGGTGTACACCTCAGTGATTGGACATTATAAAACTTAAGTAATCATCCCAAAAAATATCATACACATCTGATACCATACATAGTTATTAGAATATTGACTATATTTCCTATGCTATTCTGTAGCTATTCTGTAACAACCAATTTGTATTTCTTAATCCCTTTACCTTTTCTACCCATACCCCCAAAACCCCTCCCATCCAGCAACTGTCAATATTATCTCTGTATCTATTAGTCTGTTTCTGTTCTGCTGGTTCACTTATTTTGATTTTTTAGATTCAATTGTTAATAGATATGTATTTACTAGTATTACCATTTGATTGTTTATATTTTTTATTTTTCCCTCTTCTTATTATTAAAGAAGACCCTTTAACATTATATTTCATACTGGTTTGGTGGTGATGAACTCCTTTAGCTTTTTCTTGTCTGGGGAGCCCTTTATCTGACCCTTAATTCTAAATGATAACTTTGCTGGGTAGAGTAATCTTGGTTGTAGGTCCTTGCTTTTTATCACTTTGAATATGAATATGTCTTGCAATCCCTTTTGGCCTGCGAAGTTTATGTTGAATATGTTTTCAAATTCTTGCTCATTCTCTTCTCTTTCTGGCACCCCCATGATGTGAATGTTGGTAGGCTTGAAGTTGTCCCAGAGGATCCTTACACTGTCTTCTTCATATTTTTTGTTTGTTTTTTGTCTTTTTGCTGTTCGAATTTGGGTGTTTTTTCCTTCCTGATATCCCAAATAGCTGATTTGACTCTCAGCATCCTCTATTCTACCACTGATTCCCTATAAATTATTCTTTATTTAAGCTAGTGTATCCTTCATTTCTGACTGGTCATTTTTTATGTTGTTGATCACTAAGTTCCATGAGTATCCTTAAAACCATTGTTTTGAACTTTGTATCTGGTAGTTTTCTTACTTCTATTTCATTTAATTCTTTTTCTGGAAATTTCTCCCTATCTTTCATTTGCAATATGTTTCTTTTTCTCCACATTTTGCCATCTTTTCTGTTTTTCTTTCTGTGGATTAGGTAGAGCTACTATGTCTCCAAGACTTGGTAGAGTGGCCTTGTGTAGTAGGTGTCCTGTAGGGCCCAGTGGTTCAGCCTCCCCAAACACCTGAGCTAAGCACTCCAGGCATTGCCCTGTCTGGGCTGTGTGCACTATCCTGTTATAGTTGAGCCTTGATTAATGATTGCATCACTGAAGGGATTGACCTCCAGGCCAATTGGCTGTGAGGAGCAGCTGCAACTACAGTGGAAGAGCTGCTGTGCAGGAGTCAACCCTATGGAGCAGCACTTGCTTCAGTGGAGCTTTGATGCTCACCGAGTCTGCCCCTTGAGGGTATCACTCATGGAGGTGGTAGGAGTGTAATCTGGTGTGAGCCAAAGCTGACCACAAGGTGCACTGGTTTTGTGGCCTCCAGGAAGTGCAAAGTCAGCCATGCCTGTGCCCTGCCTGGGGCCTCCCAGCACAAACTACAGAGCAATCTGCAGATGGCTGCTACTTGCATTGGACGTGGAGGTGCCCAGGAAAGGCCAAGCTGTGAACCAAGGATGGCTGCTGCTGGTGCTGGGCTTGGGCCCACTTATCAGGCAGTATGGGGCACCCTATGGCCAGCTGCTGCTTGTTTGAGAGATTTTAGGAAAGTCTGAAGCATGAGGCAAGAGAGGTCAGCTATATGGAAAAGCCATTGGAAATGGTTTGGACTTGCTGGTTAGGTGGGGTGGGGTCTCAGGGAATCACCAGGGCAGGACAAACAGTATGGGCCAGGTTGATGGAAACACAGATATGGCGCCTGCCTGTCAGCTCTGTGGTGGGGAGGGCTCAGCAAAGAAGCAATGGCTTCTGCTAGCACTTCTGTCTTGGAAAAAGCTGTCTTTCCCAGCTATGGCCCTGATGCCAGACAATTTAGTTCCTCCCTGTATGTCCCTGGTTCATTTCAAGCTGCTGCCCCAATACTGTAGCTCAGAGGGAGCGAGTCTGAGTAAGTCTATGCATGAACCCTTTGAGAATTGCCTGGGACCCCAGAAATCGCAGCATCACTCATCCACAGTCCCTACTGGTTTTTACAATCTGGAGATATGGAGACTTCTCTGCACTGGAATCCTGGGCTGAAGGGTCTGGTATGGGGCTGGGACCCCTTGCTCCTCCTGGAGGGACCTTAGCAGCCAAGATATCCCTGATAAAAAACTGCCACATGTGGGTGTGGGACCAGCCTATTTTGTGCCTCTGCCCCTCCTACTAGTCTCAATGTGGCTTCTTTTTTAATTCCCTAGTTGCAGGACTTCCACTCAGCCAGAGTTCGCACAGTTCTGAAGGATGGTTGTTCTGTAGTTTAGTTGTATTTTTTCATGTAGTGTAGGGTGGAGGCAAGTACCACGTTTAACTACACCACCATCTTGACCAGAAGCCTCCCAATCATATATTTTGCTTGTGTTTCTCCTGCCTGGGACTCTCTTCTTACATACCTTCATTGCCCAGATCAATCTCCAAATCTTCGGAGAAGACTACTTAACCAATCATGTAGTAACAAAGCAGGTACTATCTGATAACATATCTTTCATAGTTTTTTTTGTTGTTGAACTCTGATACTTAGGACTTTACCTCAAACTGCAATGCATGCCCTCTATTAGTACACCCTACTCTAATAAAATCCATCTCCAATGGTGGGACACATATAACTAGACTCAATTTTAATACAAATCCTAAGAATAATTCCTGTATTTAAAAGGTCCTTAGATCCTAAGGACTTCCATGCTGACCCATCTTCCATAAGGCAATCTCCTTTAAAAACAAAAACAAAAAACCCTTCCTCCCTTTTTCTTGATCACTGAGAATTAGCCAAAAATCACCAGGTAACTAAAACTTGTTTTGTAATTTCATACAATGAAAAGAACATAAGGAAATGAAGTCACTCCTCTATTCAGAAGAGCACATTGCCTATATGACGTTATGTATGAACCAGGTAGCATTCTGTCTGCTGGAGGAAAAGTTTTCAGAGAACTCCTTTACCATATATCTACCTTCTAAATTATGTAATAGAAACCTAACTCAGAAATAGCAGTTTTGCCATGGATTCTCATTGAGTCTTAAAAATGCATTTCCCAAACCACACTTTCTTTTGAATACTTAAAAGCAGGGAAAAGATAAATGAGTTAATTAGATATAAAATTACCCTATGTGAACTGAACTAAACTATATTAAATAATAGATCAAATGTTCAAAAGCAAGAATATATAAAATTTAACCTCAAACATAAAAACCCTGGAACTTCAACAGCCTGGAGAATATGCATGCATATTCTCTAAAATAGTAGATCTAATTTGGCAAATTTTTACACGTCATGAAATTTTCTTTAGTTATTTTCATTTGGTATTAACAGTTTATCTTCTGGACAAAAGGAATGAGCTCATATCTTCAAGCAATTATTTACTAACTATACTCCCCCCAATAGCGTAACTGAATATGCAGTCACATTACTAATGAAATAATGCTGAAATTGAGAACTTAGCACTAAATAAAACAACACATGCACTATCAGTGCTATTAGAGAACAGTAACCCCATAAAGTTCTCATGGTAAGGATTCAAGAAAAGACCCCATGTGGATCAGGCAGAAAGAGGGGAAGAACAGCCATTATTAACCCCCTGGATTCTTTTCCCTAAGGAAGGGGGGCGGGCTTTGCCAGAAGGAGCACTGACAAGTTGTTCCAGCTGAAGGAAGAGAAGGCTGCCTCTGTAGTCCTTTGCAGCCTTTCTTCGGCTTCCATTGGAAAAAACGAACAAACAAAATCCAGAGTGAACAGGAGGAAAGACCTCAAGAAAATAGACTGGGGATGCTGCAACCAGGAAAGGGAATACAGTACATGGGTGAAAAGGGAAGCAATATTCGTAGGCAAGGGACAGAAACCCCTGTGAAGGTTACAACCCAAGATGTAGGCCCACTAAAAGGGTGAGGCTTCCTCGGGTAATAGAATACACGCCACTCCCCAACACCCTGCCACAACACCAACACAGCTCTAGGACATAACAGTCAATCACAGCTACAAGATGCAAGACACTGACCCTCTCTGAGGAGGAATACTTAAGGAAACCCAAAGTCAAGAGGAAGACAAAGACAAGGATACGAGAACTTGAAACTTCTTGTACCTATGGCTATAACAAACATTAAGCACTGCCCAACTCCCAGTCAGATCAACAAATATCCACACACTAAAGGCAAATATATTTCAGTTCTTGTTACCTGATACAATGTGTCTGGATTTCAATAAAAAATTACAAAGCATGCCAAAAGGAAAAAAGGAAAAGTGTAGAGAGCAAAAACAAGCACTCAAGCCAAATTTAGATGTGACAGAGAGGTTACAGTTATCAAACAAAACATTTAAATAACTATTATTAATATGTTAAGGGCTCTGATGGAAAAAGTTGAAAACATTCTCAAATACAAAGAGAAAAAGCTCCAAGACAAACAAAACAGAACATCCCAGAACTATGGGGCAATATCAAAACTGTAATACCCAAAGGAGAAGAGAGAATGGGACAGAAGGAATATTTGAACTAGTAATATCTGAGAACTTTCCAAAATTAATGACAGACACCAACCCAGGAATCACAGAACACACCAGGAAAGAGAAATATCAAAGGAAAACCTATACCTAAACATATTCATATTTAAATGGCAGAAAACTAAGATGATAGAATATTGACGGAAGCCATAGGACAAAAACGCCTTACCTGTAGCGAACCAAGAAGAGCTATATCAGACTTCTCATCAGAAACCATACAAGAAGAAAGTGGAGTGAAATCTTCAGGGTTGAAAGAGAAAAGAAGCTAACTGATAATTGTATGTCCAATGAAATTATTCTCTAAACATGAAGGAGAAAAAAAGTATTTCTCAGACAAACAAAAACTGAGGGAATTCATCACCAGAAGTCCTGCCTTTTAAGAAATATTAAATGGGCCTAACCGGTTTGGCTCAGTGGATAGAGCGTCGGCCTGCGGACTGAAGGGTCCCAGGTTCGATTCCAGTCAAGGGCATGTACCCTGGTTGCGGGCACATCCCCAGTAGGAGGTGTGCAGGAGGCAGCTGATCCATGTTTCTCTCTCATCGATGTTTCTTACTCTCTATCCCTCTCCCTTCCACTCTGTAAAAAAACCAATAAAATATATTTTTTAAAAAGAAATATTAAATGAAGTTTTTCAGAGATAAAGATACTGATATAAGTAAAAAACTAAATCTACATAAAGAAAAGGAACAAATGAAGGTAAAATATAATCTTTTATTTTTCTTATTTTTTTCTTAATTGATCTAAAATTTTATAGCATATAATCAACAAAATGAATAACAGAAATGTCACAAAAGATGGGAAGAAGGAATTAGGAATTCTCTATTATGGGATAGCATTACACTTAACACCTTATTGTGTTACTTGAAGGTAGACTTAGATTATTTCAAAATGGATATTGTAAACCTTAGGGCAACCACTAAATAAGTTTTTTTTTAAAAAAACAAGTATAAGTAGTACATCAAAAGAGGATATAAAATGGAATCATAAAATGTTCAATTAAAAGTAGAGAAGGCAGAAAAAGGAGGGGAGACAAAGAACAAATGCAAGGAAGTGACAACACAAAGACTGTACAACTTAATCCGAGTAAACTATTTCAAATATGAATAGTCTAAACACAGCCATTAGAAGGCAGAGATTGTGAGGTTGGATTAAAAAAACAACAAGCCCTAACCGGTTTGGCTCAGTGGATAGAGCATCGGCCTCCGGACTGAAGGGTCCCAGGTTCGATTCAGTCAAGGGCATGTACCTCAGTTGTGGGCACATCCCCAGGAGGGGGTGTGCAGGAGGCAGCTGATCGATGTTTCTCTCTCATCATCGATGATTCTAACTCTCTATCCCTCTCCTTCCTCTCTGAAATCAATGAAGATATAAAAAAAACACACACAAAAAACAAGATGCAATTATATGCTCTACAAGAAACCCGCTTTAAGCATAAGGAATCATATAGGTTAAAATAAACAGATGGAGAAAGATACCCCATGTTAATCCTAATCCAAAGAAAGCTAGAGTAGCTATCTCAGTATAATATAGTAGATTTCAGAGGGGAAAAAAGAGGGACTTTATATAATAATAAAGGAATTAATTCCGCAAAAAGACATATTCTAAATGTGTACAAACCTAACAGAGCATAAAAATACATGAGGCAAATATTGATAGAATTTTTAAATAATTAATCTGTTGTTATAAAGATCTGAATTATAAGTACATATGTTCCAAGTCATAGAGGATATAAATCAGGGGATCCACACCAGTGCTTTAGAAGTGATCTTAAAAGCAAGCAAAGGATTAATTTTAAAATATCTTGAGTTAATAAACAAACTCATAGATTCACATATATTTATGACCCTGTAACATCCAGTATAAACTTTCATGCATATGTAATAACTCCTTTTCTGGGTCTATCTGCTCTATTAGACTTTGGCATATGGAGAATAAATATTTTTATCTTGCTCAGCTTGATTTCCCCAACACCTAGCAAGGTTTCTGACTTGACTAAATACCCAATAAATATCTACTGAATCTGAATTTTACTACTAAATTAAGTTAATCAATATTTAACTGTAAAGTAAGCTATTGTTTCATTAAAAATACAAACTCCCAGTTGCATTTATCTTTTAAAGTAGGAAATTTTGGTTTTACAGTCACCTTCCACTATTATCAAACCGCCAATGGGTTTAATAACATAGTTAAAAACAATTACCATGAATCACCATTGTTCACAGGGTTAAGGTGCCACATTGCTTTAGTATTAATTAACTCTTTTAATGTATTCATCTTAAATGATACACAAATTAGTAATTCAAAGTAAATAACGGATAGAATGTCAAAATAAGAGAAGTAGATCTGCAAAAGATTAAAAATAAATGTAAACATATAAACAGTGTAGAAGTATAACTCTTAATGAACTGGTGAACTTTTAAATACCAGAACTTTGTCCATTTAAATTGTGTATCATGCCCTGACCGGTTTGGCTCAATGGATAGAGCGTCGGCCTGCGGACTGAAGGGTCCCAGGTTCGATTCCGGTCAAGGACATGTACCTTGGTTGCGGGCACATCCCCAGTAGGGGGTGTGCAGGAGGCAGCTGATCGATGTTTCTCTCTCATCGATGTTTCTAACTCTCTATCCCTCTCCCTTCCTCTCTGTAAAAAAATCAATAAAATATATTAAAAAAATAATAAATTGTGTATCAGGGCAGAGTTAAATAATTTATACCTCTAAAATAAGCAAATAAAATGCAAATAGGGAAGGAATACATTACTAGACAAATCACAGGGTCTAAAGATGAAAGACTTGGAAAAAAACATGATATTTTATTGAGCTTTTACATATGTATGATTTGAATAAGAACAGAAAAGAAAATACATTATTCACTGTAATCACTTTAAATTATGCAGTTTAGGATTCATCTCCAATTAATTTCTATCTGGCTAGGTTAAAAAAAAAAACCCTGAAATTTCAGTTACTTCCATAAAATTTTACGTTATCTTTATGTAAAATTATTTTGCATTGAGGAATAACTGTTTATTTTAAACTGCCAACCCAACCTTCTTCGGATAACAGATTATTTCTATTTTACTATTTGGACATGCCCCTTATATACCAAACAGGCACAAATCTGATGCCCTAAAATAGGGCACAGGGGACATTTATTTACTAGATAAAATGTACTGATGTTCTTCTTCCTCTATCAAATAATTCTTTCAAAACCTTCTTTACAAATATCACTATTTGACTTACTGAAATTATATTCCACTCAACTTTTCAACCAAAAGTGATTAAATAGAAAGTAAAGGACATCTCCACAGGCTTGTAAACACTTGAGGTGCACTCTGAGTCCGGCAGGGTAATGGGAAATACGATGGGCCACTTACCTGACATGCATTGTAAAGGAGTTGGTGCTCCAGTTTCTTAATACCCAGAATCTGCTGAAACATCTCATAGAGCTGTTCCTTGCTCAGAATAAGTTCAGACACAGCACTGAGGGTCATCCTACTTGGCTGTTTGCACAAGTCCTCTTCACCCCTGTAAATGGCATCGTATTTGGCTATCCATGAGCTCAGCACTGTCTCTTTGCTTAAGCCATCAATTTCTGGCAAACTCCGCACACGTTTCTCGATATTCTTCTTAAACACCTCTCTGAAGTCATTAGCAGAACATCCTCCACTCTGAACCATTCTGGCCACTCGATCACTCTTCAGAAAAACCTGGAAAAAAATAAAGAACAAAAACCCGTTTATAACTAAGCAGAGACACTAACACACCTCTTTGTAGCAATCTAGCCAGTCTTAACACCAAACATTCCACAGTGATTCCAATGTTTTTTTAATATATGATAATGAATGATATAATGGAGGCCCCAAATCTACTCTCTAAAATGTTGAAATATTTAGGAGAGACAGTAACCAGTGCTGAGGAACTGTAAGATGATCTTGATCTACATGCTATCCCCCCACCTGTAAATCAGAGGCCTCTCTGCTAACTGAATCCTTTAAGAGTTGATTAAGAAAGTAATTGGAGATATGACTGTACTTGGGAGTTCTGGCTAGTTTTTCAGCAGAGATAAAGACCCCGATTGTTTGAGGGAGGATCTGAAAGCCAATAGTGTGCTAAGTCCAGTATCCAAGTCAATACGCATCATGTATAACTCAATCACGAATGCTTCACATTTGGGCGTGAGGGTACGCCCGACCCCATCCCTGATCTCACCAGTCCTCCAACTTGTCACACATTTCTTATAACCAGGAAGAATGGATGACAGAAAAGAGATGCTCATGAAATAGGTAGGAAGAGATGGGCTATCCATATATATATAAAAGTCTAATATGCAAAGTGTCCCCTTGGGAGTTCAACTGGGAGACCGGGAGTTCGATCCCTCAACTATGAAGTGCACTGACCACCAGGGGGCGGCGCAAAACGCAGGGAGGCCCCAGCCAGCAGCTGGAAGGCCCCGATCTGCCCTGGCTTGGGGATCCTACCCGAGCATGAATTACATGTACCGGGCCTCTAGTAAGTAATAAAGTCATCCTATATAATAAAAGTCTAGGTGGTGTGACATGCAATGTCATCACAAGATGGCCACCACAAGATGTGGGAGCCTGTGGGATCAGGCCTAAACTGGCCGTCGGACATCCCACAAGGGGTCCCAGATTGGAGAGGGTGCAGGCTGGGCTGAGGGAACCCTCACCCCCGTGCACAAATTTCGTGTACTAGGCCTCTAGTATCATATAAGAGACATCAGGCAATCTTTCCCTTCTTCTAAGTTAAGGGCCCAAATATAAATAAGTATCAGTCATGATTTATTAAACATCTATTCTGCCATCAATATTCCTAAGCATCTTCTAGGGGTCATATATAAATGCTTTATTCCTGCTTTTTTTCTTTCAATAATGACAACAAATTATCCCAGAAGAGTCCACAGGACTGTTTAATGCAGCCTCCAAAAGTTATATCTGTAATTAAACTTATGGAACAAAAGTTCATGTCAACTTTTACCCTAAGAACTGACTCATAATATGGAGGCACTCCCAAGTTGTGTATGACCCTATCACCTGGACCATGCTACCAGCATGTCTGTCTGCATGTGGGCAAGCAGCACATGTGTTCCACACAAAGTGGCCTCGCTCATCCCACTGACTGCCATGCTCAGCTACGGGACCCCAAACCTTTCCCCACGACTTTATATTTCCTCTTTCACACAAAATGTCCTTGTTTCCTATCTTTGCTCAACAGACAGAGTGTTCCTGATTCTCAAATATTTTGGTTTACTGACTAATGTACTGAACCAGGGAAACATGTATAATATACATGCAATGCTTCCTCTCTCTCTTTCTCAGCTGTGGCTCAATTACTTACTATAGGAAAGATTCTGTCTTATTTTCTAATTTTCCAAGTCAAAACTAATTTATTCTTAAGTGGCAGATATAAGAATAGTACTTTTAATATATCTAGATCAGTGGTTCCCAAAGTGAGGCACATGCCCCACAGGGGGGCAACTTGATTATTAAGGGGGGCAAATCGAGAATGAGTTATTAACAGTGAATTTTTCACATTTCTTATGGTTCTAGGGGCCTCATATACAGTACATAAATATATATGGTAACATACTTATGCATTCCATTTCTCTATGTTTTGGAACTTTATTTGCTATTTTTTCATATCACTTCATATTATTATTTTTAACAATTTCTTAGTAATTTCTTCCTCAGTATTTCAAATGTCCTTTCGTTCATTTATTTTTCTCTTTCATGGATGCCATGTTCTTTGGAAGCTTGTTTAGACCGAGTGAATGGCCTTGTATGCTTCCTCCAAGTGAATAGGAGTTCACTTTTTTTAATAATAATAATTATATGTCACAGGCCGGGGGAAGCATCAGGATTTTAGAGATGCTTAGGTGGGGCATGGCCAAAAAAAAGGTCGGGAACCACTGATCTAAATCAAGGCACATGAAATTAAGATATTTAACAATATATTTTGTCAAAGAAGGCCATTTACTACTTCAGAAGACATAGGGTATCCATCTCCTTCTTTGTCATGTTCATCTAATTGCACTACTGTCATTGGGCACTAGAACACTATATGTAATATTATATCTATGGGAAAATAATTGAAGTTGAAACAAGCAACTTTTGAAAACTTGTAATTTTGTCTAAAGTTGTAATGGCAAGATAAATGGCATACTAATATATCTTTTCTAATTCCTGTGATACCTAGATCTTAATTAGGAACATAGGAAAGCTCAAGTAGTCAATGAAGGTGAACTGTGCCAGTTATCAATCTATAGCTTCTCAGCACTACCCTGCTTATGCCAGCCAGGATAATTTTAAAGGGTGCTGATTTTTACTGTATTGATTTTAGAGAGAGAGGAAGGGTGAGGGAGGGGGAAGAAAGATAGAAAGAGGGAGAGAGAAACCATGATTTGTTATTCTACTTATTTATGCACTCATTGGTTGAGTATTGCATGTGCCCTGACCAGGGATCAAACCCGCAACCTTGGCATATCAGGACAACGCTCTAACCAACTGAGCTACCTGGCCAGGGCAGAAGGGTTCTTCTAACTGGTTCTCTTCTTATTTGGAGGTGCATGGCACCCACCCATGGACAGCTTCTCTCCAGACCTCTGATGGTGGCTTCACGCCGTCCCACCCCCATTGGCAGATTCCCAGTGAGTTCTGCAGGGCAGCACCTCCCTGGGGACCATTTCCCTCCAGCACCCAGAAGGCAGATTTCCATGTGAACTTCTCTGCCATCCAGTAGGGCACAACCACGTCTCCTCCAGTGAGGTCTGATTCCAGCCTTGGGGATGGGGGACTGGGACCCTCTTCCAGATTCCTTCCTTCCTTGGATGCTGTGTTCCCCTATCTGTTGCTCCTGTGTTCCTTATTTTCCTTACTCATGTAGTCAATCCCACATTGTTTGTGTTAAATTTTCCCTGTTCAACTATTGTGTGGCTTCTGGCTCCAGATTGCACCCTGGAAATACTGAAACACTATATGTAATATTTTATCTATGGGAAAATAATTGAAGTTGAAACAAGCAACTTTTGAAAACTTGTAATTTTGTCTAAAGCTGGAATGGCAAGGTATTTTTAAAGTGCAATATGACTGAAGACTGGCTTCAGAAAAACTTTTAATTACTTGATATTTAATATTCCAAGTTGGCAGGCATTTCATTTTTTCCAACTTCTGCCTAACACAGTCAGTACTAAGTTCCACCAAGTAATCAAACCACATTTTTGAAGCAAAGACTCTATTGAACTTAAGTACTATCTGGATTCTTAATTTTGCCTATAAAAGCCATACCTAGAGCCATACTTAGTCCGATTACATGTTATTTAATTGGCATTTATTAAGTTAACAACGTGTCAAGCAGTTTGCTAAGTGTTAGAGACACAAAGATAAATGAACCTAAGACCCTGTCGTCACACAGCTCATGCTCCCTGAGACAGACAGAAGAAACAATAAGATACAATCAGGTAAGAGAATAATAGAAACCTATGCAAAGGGAGGAAAAGCTAAGGAGAAAAAAATTATGAACTCTGTTGGGAAAGGTGGGGTGGTTCACAGGGTAGAGACGACAGAACTATAATTTTATTTGGCCTGTGGGTTAAGTGAGGGGTAAAGTGAGAATAAAATACATTTCCGGAAAATAAAAGAACAGGATTAGAAAGCATAGAGGCATTCCACAGCATGACCTTTTAAGGGAAATAAAAATTTTCATATTGCAGGAGCCTTAAATGTAAGGGTGAGGGCAGCAAAGGCTGGGCCAAGCAGACCAAGAGAGACCAGACAGCAAGATGCACGTGTGCCACGAAAGGCATCGGTGCTCACTCTGGTGACCAGGAGTCAGTGATGAGGGCAACCAGGTATTGAAATGTTGAGACACATGAGTTAGAGGAATCACTGGCTGTAGCATCAAAGGTAAAAGGACAACTGACCAGAGCAGAGATTGGGATATCAGTTATCAGAGGAGTACAGTAGACCAGGTGCGAAACAGTAAGTGCCTAATCTAGGGCAAAGGTCATGGGCTAGAGAGAGAGGTAGAAACAAGAGAGCAGGCTGAGAGAATTAACAGATCTTGATGATTTACAGAATGTGTGAAAGTAAGGCAGAAAAAACATTATGATTCACAGGTTTTTTAATGGGGTGCCCGGATTCTACTAACCTAAAATAAAGAACCAAATAATACAGGTAGAACAGCGTGTGTGTGTGTGTGTGTGTGTGTGTGTGTGTGTGTGTGTGAGTGTGATGTTTGTATATGGTGTTGGGTCATGGATAATTCCGTTTTGGTAGAGGTCAGCTTTGCAGACAAAATACAGTACAAATAAAAAAGAATCAAGAACAAAACTCTATGAAATACCTCCCTTTAAATGGCTGACAGAACAAGTAGATGGAGGGGAGGCCGGTGGTGCCAGGACACCAGAAGGAAAATTATGACATGTTGGCAATTAGGGGGGGGGAGAAGAGAAAATGAAATGCCACAATAAAAATCACTTAAATTAACAAGAGAACGGGTTGATCTTCATCACCACTAGGTCTCCTTTCGCAAAGAAGAGTTAGTGACATGGTGAAGAATGGGAGCCAGTTGGCAGGAGGGAGAAGAGGACCAGTGGCAATGAAGTTAAGACAGCAGATATAAATTGTCCTTTTAAAGTGCTTGAGTGAAAAAGGAAGCAAGATAGAGGAAGGCAGAGCTAGACCAGAAAATGACACATAGGCAATGGGGAAGACAAGTCAGTAAAAAGAGGCAGATTATGGTAGATGACAGAACATAATGCTGCAATGTCACTTCTGAGATTAGTTCGTAAAGAATGGTGGGGCCTTCTCTCTCTCACCACTTGCCCTAGGGCAGTGGTCGGAAAACTGCCGCTCTCGAGCCACATGCGGCTCTTTGGCCCCTTGAGTGTGGCTCTTCCACAAAATACCAACTTCTGTGCACGGGCCACAAAGTTTCAATCACACTGTACGTGCGCGCCCGCACGTGGTATTTTGTGGAAGAGTCACACTCAAGGGGCCAAAGAGCCACATGTGGCTCGCGAGCCGCAGTTTGCTGACCACTGCCCTAGGAGAAGCAAGCTGCCAGGAGGCAAAGACCCCAGGCGCTCAGTCTAACAGCGCTCAGTGGTCTGCCAAGAACTGCATGAGTGATTCTTCAGTCCCAAATGATCCATGGCTAACAGCTTGACTACAAACTCTTTCTAAGCAGCAACAGCCAGCTAAGCCACTCCCTGAATCCTAATCCTGAGGAACTGTGAGATAATATATATTTGTTTTACCCTGCAAATTTGGGGATAAGCTGTTACACAGCAATCTACAAATACACTCATAAACCCACATGGCTCACTCTCTTCATTTGGGTCTCAGTGCGTCACTTCCTCAAAGGAAGCCCTGTCCTACCCAGTTCATCCCCCTCCCCTCTCACCTTGCTCCACCAGACAGGTATTTACTAGTATTGTCCCTTTCCCCAAACTAGAAAGTAGAGGGCACCACAGTCCTCCTTTGGTTTGCTAGTAAAGCCAGTGCCTGCTATAGAGCCTGCCCCGTGTACACGGTAAGAAGTCAATAAAGACCTGTTGAAAAAAGTCATGACTATCTATCTAAAGGATTCTCCAAGAAGAGGACTAGATCTGCCTCTAGCTCCCGGATTTCCTAAGAGATGACGACTGTGCCAGAGGAACTCGGAAACTGAAAGTGTGAGGAGAGATCAGGTGGAAAGGCATGAGCTCCCCAGGGAAGAGATTTTGCGTGAGAGAGGAAGTACCAGGATCTGAAAGCAGAATAAAGAACAGTTCTCCAGGCCCGAGGTGCAGGGGTGGCAGGAAGGCTGCTTTTCCTCTGTCTCCTCTTTAGGGTGCTCCTCTGTTCCCCATCGGTTAGGTCTGGGGCACTCCGCTCTGCATGTGCTCCCAAACCGGACACCACCGCAGTGTGTCCATCAGCCCCTCCTGGTTTATTTAAGCTTCAGACATGGAGCTGCAATACCAGCCAACAGCTTTCCTTACATGTCCCACTGGGCCCCTAAACTAAACAAGTCTCAAATGGGGTTCATGACCTTTCCAATTATTTGTTCTGCCTCCTGCTGACCTGCTCCAGTCAATGTCAGAAACCTGCTCCAGTGAATGCAGGTCCCTCCTTGAGAGACCCGGGTGCCATTCCCAGTGTCCTCCATCATCTCCATGTTATTTTCCCCAACAGACAACCTGTCACCAAACGCTGCTGGTTCCACCCCAAAATCCTCCCCAATCCCTCTCTTCATGCCCCTACAAGAGCTCTGCATGCTCCTCACTGTGACTTAATTGCCTAAGAGCAATAGCCTCTTCTTACCTGGCCCTCCTGCCGCAGAAGTTTCCCCAACATATTCTCTTCACTGGTATCAAACTAATATTTCCTTTTAAAAAAAATATGATCACTTTAATCCTCCTCCAACTTAAAAATTCTTCACTGACTTTCTGCCAAAGCCATCCCCAAGGCCTCAGATCCTATTTTTACTGTCCTCAAATGAATTCTCTGGAATCATCATAAGTCATTCTCTCTCATTCAACCTCCAGGCTCCACATCCACTGGCCTTAAAAAAAAAACACCACACTGTCCATTTCACTGTCATTGAATAGTAATTTCTCAGCAACTCTTCAGGTCCCCACTCAAACTGACCTTCCTCGGACATTCCTTTTCCCAGTCACCTTGAATTACCCAGAACCTGTCTTGTGTGTCTGTAATCCTAGTATCCTTTCTTTTTCCTTTAAAGTACTTATCACTTTGGAACTGTAGTAATTAAGTGAAAATTCTATTACCATCGTGTGTGTGTGTGTGTGTGTGTGTGTGTGTGTGTGTTTTACTCACTAGTAAGTTCCATGAAGCCAACGATGGTTTCATTCACTCTATCTGTAGCACTGAGCACCAGGCCAAGCACAGAGAAAGCACTTAAAAAATATCTACTGAACAAGTAAATGAGGAGTAAATAAATGATTTAGATCAGTGGTTCTCAACCTTCCTAATGCCGCAACCCTTTAATACAGTTCCTCATGCTGTGGTGACCCCCAACCATAAAATTATTTTCGTTGCTACTTCATAACTGTAATTTTGCTACTGTTATGAATCGTAATGTAAATATCTGATATGCAGGATGTATTTTCATTGTTACAAATTGAACATAATTAAAGCATAGTGATTAATCACAAAAACATGTAATTATATATGTGCTTTCCAATGGTCTTAGGCGACACCTGTGAAAGGGTCATTCAACCCCCAAAGGGGTCGTGACCCACAGGCTGAGAACCGCTGATTTAGATAGTCAAGTTAGTTTCCTCACCCCACGCACTTGGTTAATGTAAATAATGAACCAGTGAGGTTTACTGATTTTCAATTAGGCATACAAAAGAAAGAAGTATAAGGCACTGACCTTGTGCATGAGTGGGAGAGGGAAAGACATCTTAGATAAAAGGAAGCACAATGAGGGATGTCATAGGGGAAAGCAAAACTAGTCTGGTGAGGAAAACGAAATGAGTATGTCTAAATAACATAATATTGTCTAATTCCCATAATCTGTGCTGTTCTTACAGAAATGATAGTTTTTAAAAGTAATTTTTCAGGTGTTGCTTATGAAACTATAAATGACGGATTTGGTCCCAGGAGACATCAAAGATCTAATTCCTGTGTCCTTTCATAACAGTTATCAAATTAAAGGCAGGGAAAGTATAGCCACAGGCAGAGACTGGTCCCAGAGCTGGTGCACAGGCGCCGGGATCTCTGTGAAATTCTGACTAGAGTAGAAATAATACAGCATTACACTGTCATTGAAGCTGGCGTGGGGCAACTCAGTGTATCAACAAACCCTAGAAAGCACAGTCTGTCTTTCTCGAGCTCACAATCACCCAGTGCCCTTTCCATTTTCATTCTCTTACAGATTAATGGTTTTAGCTGGCCCAAGGTCATAGTCACTGAAAGAGTAAAGAGGAATCCAAAAGCAGCATTCCTTTACTTATTCCTTTCTCGCACTCCCTCACTGCACCATAGCCCACTCCCATCAGAGCTCACCCCTGGCAGCCATAACGTCTGCTGAGTGATGGCCAACACCTGTGGAACTCCCAATCGATGACCTTCTTGTGAAAATGCCACCACACACAACCAAGTCAAAGTAGGGAATAGGAACCTGACATCACAGAACTATAATATACTGTGCATGTTGTACTTCTCCACATTTCAGGGAGGTTTACCTTGCACATGGGTCCTCAATGTCAACACTGTCAACCCTTTCCATTTACCTGCTCCGCTCAGACACAAAGAATTCACCAAATATCGTAACAAAATGCTGGTAAACAAATGGCAAAACTGAAATGTGGTGACTGTAACAAGAAACGATATGTGCAACGGATAAGTCTGCTCAGCTGTCCAAATAAGACTTCAACCATGCTCAGCCACAGAAGCACCTATTCATGCACTGCTTTTGATCTGAACTATGCATTGCTTCTTTGCTTCAAGAGGATTGTATAACGAAGAGAGAAACATTAGCTGCTTGCCAACTCATTGTGGCTATTTATGAGATGCTTCCTGGGAACGCTGCCAGCATGTGTTCAGCCAAGAAAATGTTGAGAAAGCACAAGAGCCGCACTTAAGTGATGCCGTTTTCTCTTTAATAATGACAAATAAAATACTGTAACAATTCCCAAATCTATGCTGTCCACAAGAGATTTTTAAACTCTTTTTTCAGGTGTTATCAATTCATGAGGCTTTTCTGCAGTGATGATTTGAGTTTCACTAGGTATCAAATAACTTCCAGTTTCCCAACATAAATACCAGTTATCATGCCAGTCAATGGATTCCCTGTTAGCACTGTATTGTTCCAGTCTCTTCATCCAGCCAGGTCTCTCCTCCCACCTACCTTCCAGCCTTTTCTTCTTTTGCTTCTGAAAACGTATTTTCTGTTCTAATAATGGGAACACTTGTTTAGCCCTCAACACTCTCCATAATTTCTTCCCCCATACCTCATGCCGTATTTGTCCCATAAATACTTATCAAAACATACTGCATGGTGGGACCCTGCTCAGTGCTGGGAGTTTGCTGGTGATCAAAATGATGAGAGCTCGCTGCCTTCACAGAGCATAGAGTGGAGGAAATAATTATACATACAAAAATGACTATGGCTTGATGAACGCTACTGAGGGTTTTTGGAACTAGGAAAATTTGTAACAAGGTTTTGAATCTAGTTGAGGAGGTTATAAAAGAGTTCCCTCTAAGGAAGTGAGTGCACATATGAAGACCAAGAGGAATTAGCTTGGAAATGTGAGGAGACCAAGGGAGTGTGGCAGGTGGTGGTGAGGGGGACACAGCTGGTCTAAGTGGGTTTGAAAAAGGCTCCTTGGGCTGCAGTGAAGGGACCAAGAATCCAGCGGCGTGAGTGGAGGGTAATGAGGAGGAACAGGCTCGACGTAAGCCCTGGGAAGGTATCTGGTCTTTATCCCAAGAGCCTGGAATGCCATCCAAACATTTAAGTCAGGCGGACAGTCCCCTGAGTGGGGGCTGGGCTCTTCCCTCCTCGGCTCTTGTCAATCTCTTCCGAAGAAATTCAAACGAGTGACAGAAAGCAAAGCAAGCAAATTTATTAAAAATGCAGTTGGTATCATGCACAAGCGGGCAACTCGGTTACTTTGAGTGCCCCACCCTGTGGGAGTTCAAGGGGTTTTATACCTTCCCCCCCCCCCCATAGGATTCAAAGTTCCCCTGTTGGGTATCTTGGGTAGCAGAACAGGTTTCCAAGTCCCCTTCTACAGTGTTGTGACTCACATCGGAATGTTTGTTCATACATCTGGTCATCTTGTTTGGCAAGTCCTAAGACAGTGACTTCTTTGTTCAGTGGTGAGATAAACTCCCCTGTCCTTCCCCCTCTCCTGTCCTATGAGCTATCTATGCTATCTAAAAGTTCCTATGAGAAAAACTGCATTTTAAAAGCAGCTACAATTTATTCTAGGGGCTTTACCTATATTAACCACACAACCACATAAACTAGGTGTCAGTAACTATTTTAAAGGTAAAAAACTAAAGCAGGGAGAGGTGAAGACAAATACTCGAGGTCACACAGCCAAGCAGTGGAGGGGTGAACATTGAAGCCCGGAGATTCTTGCTGCAGAGCCCCCCTTTTTTTTATCACCATGCAATCAAATTTGGTGATTTCTCAACTTATGGCTCATTAAACTGAGCTAGCGGGGCAAGGAGTGGATGGATTAAAGAGAAGCTGGCAGGGGGTGTGGGGGAGAGGGATGCCGTTATTCTCTGCCTCCTTTGCGAAGCGTCCCACCGCTTGATGCCATTTCTTTACCCTGAGCCTTCTCAGCACATCCCCGCCCTCTGAAGGGATTCAACACACCTGTCCTCATCACGTAGCAACTGTGTACAGCATCGCTGTATCTTTTCCCTGCTAAGACTAGAATTTCATTAGAGCTGCACCTTTGAAGCTTCTGCAGGGGCTGAAGTCATTGGATACATACAGTTTAAAGGAAATCACCAGGTCCTTCCTTAGAATATTAATGAACTCTGGAAAGTTACTGAATCTAAAAGATGCTGTTCTGACCAGGGTGGGAAGAAATTTTCACTGATTCAATGTAAAGAACTAAACATAAGGTTACAGAGTAATTTTAATAAAGCTCAATTTATTCAATATTTAGAAACCATAAGTCCAACAAGTCTCTTCCTTGTAACACAATGTTATTAATAATAAACTGTGGGCCCTGGCCCGTTTCTCAGTGGTTAGAGCATCGGCCTGGGGACCAAAGGGTCTTGAGTTCCATTCCCGGTCAAGGGCATGTACCTTGGTTGTAGGTTCCAATCCCTGGGCGCCAAGCATGGGGTGGGGGTCGGGGGGGAAGGCAACAAGTCACTGTGACATCAATGTTTCTCTCTAACTCCCCTCGTCCCCCTCCACTCTCTCTCTAAAGATCAATGGAAAACATATCCTCCAATGAAGATCAAAAAAAAAAAAAAAAAAGGTATTAAACTGTGGGTTAATTTTTTGGTTGTAGTGAAAAAAGGGCTATACTTTTTATTATATTTACTAGAGGCCCAGTGCACAAAAATTTGTGCACTCGGGGGGATGGTGGGGGTCTCTCAGCCCGGCCTGTGCCCTCTCGCAGTCTGGGACACCTCGGGAGATAACGCCCTGCTGGCTTAGGGCTGCTCCCGGGTGGCAGAGGGCAGGCCCAATCCCTAGGTGCAGCCCCTGGTCGGGCTCAGAGCAGGGTCGATTGGGGGGTTGGGGCACCATCCCCTGTCACACTCAAGGCAGGATCGATGGGGAGGTTGCGGCGCCCCCCTGTCACACACAGAGCAGGGCCCATCAGGGGGGTTGGGGCTCTGTACCCTGTCACACACAGAGCAGGGCCGATCAGGTGGTTGAGGAGCTCCACCCTGTCACTCACAGAGTAGGTCCAATAGGGGAGTTGGGGCACCGCCCCCTGTCACACACAGAGCAGGGCGGATCAGTGGGTTGGGGCGCCGCCCTCTATCACCCACAGAGCAGGGCCAATCAGGGGATTGGGGCGCCGCCACTCTCACACTCAGGGCAGGGCCGATGGGGAGGTTATGGCTCTACCCCGTCACACACAGAGCAGGGCCCGGGGGGGGGGGGGGCTTGGGGTGCCGCCGCACCCTGTCACACACAGAGCAGGGCCAATCAGGGGGTTTGGGCGCTGCCCCCTGTCACGCTGATCCCGGTGCTGGGAGGCATATTGCCCTTTTACTATTATAGAATAGAGGCCTGGTTCAAGGGTGGGGCCAGCTGGTTTGCCCTGAAGGGTGTCCTGGATCAGGGTGGGGGTCCCCACTGGGGTGCCTGGCCAGTCTGGGTGAGGGGCTGAGGGCTGTTTTCAGGCTGGGGGTGACTGAACTCCCAAACGCTCCTTTTTTCTTTTTTTTTTTTTTTATTCTGGGCCAGCTTTAGCTTGAGGCTTGGCTTCAGCACTTAGGCCTCTGCTGCTGAAAGTAGGTTTCTGGCCTTTGCATACAATGTTGCCATCCTGCTGGCTGAAGTCCGGTGGTATTTGTTACAATGTTTGAAACTGCAGGCTCAGAGGCCTGCAGCCACAGGCGGGGAACATTGGTTTCCTCCGTCACTGAAGCAAGCAAGCCTCATGTTAGTTTCAAGCTGCCTGGCTGCCACCGCCATCTTGGCTGACAGTTAATTTGCATATCTCGCTGATTAGCCAATGAAAAGGGTAGCGGTCATACGCCAATTACCATGTTTCTCTTTTTTTTTTTTAATATATTTTATTGATTTTTTACAGAGAGGAAGGGAGAGAGAGAGTTAGAAACATAAATGAGAGAGAAACACCGATCAGCTGCCTCCTGCACATCCCCCACTGGGGAAGTGCCTGCAACCCAGGTACATGCCCTTGACCGGAATCGAACCTGGGACCTTTCAGTCCTCAGGCCGACGCTCTATCCGCTGAGCCAAACCGGCTTTGGCCATGTTTCTCTTTTATTAGTGTAGATGTAAAATATATTTCATATATTTATTATATACTGTGTTTTTTAATTGATCAATGAATTCCAAAAGTTTGGAAACCATTAATTTAATCAGTTCTATTCCCGTATTTATCAAATGTGAAGAAATCATAACTTAAAACTTACAGCAAAGAAAATCTAATTTAAAAATTAATTTGGGTAAGTCGTACTTCTCAAGCCCGTTAGCTGTACACTATGAAGCAGGTGTTCTCCAAGGACTCTTCCTTATAATTAATCTAAATCTCTTAAAGCAAACCTAACCACTAAAGCCTGGAAGTTCCTGGGGTTGGGCTGCCCTCTTCTCATGTTTCCTGTGGAAGGAACTGAGATGAGTTTTTTATATCCAAAATAACATGTGATTTGTAAAGTATAAAACTATTTTTAGAAAACAATGTGCATACTAGTCCAATCATCTTAAAAGAATTACAAAGTTGTTTGTATGTTTTTTTAGCTTTGCACAGTGGCAGTATCATAGCCAATGAGCTTTATCTGAGGCGCAATTATTGCTAATTGGGGGGAAAAATTACAAAGTTTTTATAAAGCTTTTATTTTATAGAATCACATAACTGATCTTATAAGTCTTTCTTCATAGGTATTTTCCAACTCATTACCTTAACTCTCCCTAAACTGATGGCAAATTTTCCTTACCCTTGTAACTACAGAATTTACCACTCTATTCTCTCTGAGCACAAATTTAAACAGAGAAACAAGATCACTGGGCTGAAGCTGGGCTTCCATCTGTGGGACCCTGAGCCTGAGATCCTGAGTGGGGAGCAAGGTCATGTTCACAGTGGAAAAGGGGGCCACGGCACCGGGAATGTGAATTTCTAAGCAAATGTCTACATGCATCCGAAATGAAGAAGATGCCTCTTCTTCCACGGCCTCGCCCTCCCCCCATTTCATTCAATGTGTCAGGGTACGAGAGAAAAGCCTGGAAGTTCCTGGGGTTGGGCTGCCCTATTCTGCCTAGTCTGTGAAGAAAGGTGTTTTTTTCTCCATCATTGTAATGATATAGAAAATAAAATTTAAAAACACAGTGTTTTATATTTGGAGTCTCATAATATCGAATGGTCAATGAATCCTTAGAATGGTTTACCTTTATTATATGGAACAAACACACCACGCTCCCACTGCCTCACAGCTTTACAATATTCCTCTTTATTCCTGTTGCCGTTAATGGAGTAACTCTGTTCGCTTTGCTCTCGCTTCTCCACTCTCCTCTCATCAGCTGGGAAATGATGGGGCAAAAGCAGAGCGGAATCAGACCCGAGTGGCCAAGGTGCCAGGGCAGCTGAGACACGGAGCCTTTCTGGGGCAGTGTCCTCACTTAAAGTGATGTGCCGGTGCCATGATAGCCGAAAACATGAGAATTTATATTTTGTTATGAAAATGTCCAAACACACAGAAAAATGGGGGGAAAGAGTTTATAGTGGTTTGGAAATCACTGACTTAATGAATCCCATTCCTTTACTTACCAAATTTGGAGAAATCAGAACTTAAAAACTAATAACAAGCAATCTTTTATTCTGACATGTACCTCCTACCTACATTCTACGAGTAACATTTTAGTCTAGTTTTTCTTTCACATATCTATCCGTCCCTCCATTAATCCAAATTATTTTTGTTATGCGAGTCACAAGTAGAAAACATGATTCTGTATTTACAAAATGATCCACAGTGGGTTGGAAAACTATAAAAACTGGTCCTTTGCTGGACATACAACAGGTGGAGAAACTTTTCCTTGAGAAGGGGGGTGATGTGTTAATGTTGACAGAGGAAAAAAATATTAATTTGGGGAGAAAAGATATTCCTAAAAACTAAATCATTATATTCTCCACAATACTACACAAGGATACGAGAGGATGAGCTACAAACCCTTTCAAAATTTAAGTTTATAAAACATGAATCTGCAGGGTAGCAAGTTATTTACTCTTGATAAGCCAAGAGCTTTTACAGAGAAATAAAGTTCCAAATGAAAATGAAAAAAATAAAAATTTCTAGAGTAAATCAATCTTAAAAGCCAACATTCTGTGAAGTCGAAGAAAAATGAACCTAAAATATGACTACATTTTCCAGCTGTATATTGGCTCTTAATAAATATTTGTTGGATTGTGTCATTTATACCTTGTAGTTATTTATTTTTCCACCAGATGGCAACTCTGTGAGGAAGAACAATGCTTTTCAATCCCAGAATGTGATTTTCAGGGTTGTGAGGGACGTCAAAGGCACTATAAATCCAGCCACCCTTCCAGAGCTTATATTCCCTCACCATCAAAATGACATCCAAACACCAGACTCCTGCAGGGAAGAGAAACTCGTGGCTCCCTAAGGCAGTAGCCTGTCGAATGGCAGGACCAACTACTGGCAAGTGGTTCCCAGGTGGCACAACTCTCCCGATGGCTGTCATGCTCTCCCCTACTTCTAATTTAGAAATTCTTTCAAAGGCCATTTTCCAAGTATTTAATGGCAGCTAACACTGTCTTCACCATCCAGGTGAAAGAACCCCTGACTAACAAGATGACAAGACCCCTGACTAACCTGGCGACTCCCCTTTGCACATGCCCCGCGTTTCCTCTCTGTGTTCTGATGTCGGCCCCTCGTTCCTTCCAGGTCATCGTTCAATTGCTTATGTCCTTGGTGAAGTCTCCTCTACTTAACACATTGCGTATCGCATAGAAATCGCTAAGACATACGCCAGGGACCGCACGTTTTGGGGCAAACTGCACATTATTTAAATCATCATAATGCACTTTAGGTGTTGTTTTTCAATAATTATAACATTTTTATTTACAAAAACAATTAAACAATTAAAGTTCCTACTACTTTTTTTTTTGCATTTTATTTTTTTTTTATTTTTATTTTTTATTGCTTAAAGTATTACAAAGGGTATTACATATGTATCCATTTTATCCCCCCGCCCTAGACAGTCCCCTAGCCTCCCCTATCACCCAGTGCCTTATGTCCATTGGTTATGCTTATATGCATGCATACAAGTCCTTTAGTTGATCTCTTACCCCCCTACCTCCTGCCCCCCAACCCTCCCCGGCCTTCCCACTGCAGTTTGACAATCTGTTTGAGGCAGCTCTGCCTCTGTATCTATTATTGTTCAAAAGTTTATAATGGTCTCTATTGTCCATGAATGAGTGAGATCATGTGGTATTTTTCCTTTATTGACTGGCTTATTTCACTTAGCATAATGCTCTCCAGTTCCATCCATGACGTTGCAAATGGTAAGAGTTCCTTCCTTTTTACAGCAGCATAGTATTTTTTTAACGTATGGTACTGCGTAAAACATTTTCCTCTGTGAAGAGGGACCAAACAAAATTTACATAAGTATCTAGATTCGCTCCTTTTTCCATGGGCGTGAAAACGAGAACACTCGTGAGCGGTCCTTAACAGATGGCGCACGAAACACGGGAAAACTCCTGAGCCTTACGAAAGGTGTTAAAACTGTGACTCTGCCTCTAACAGCCCCCATCCTGTTCCCTTTGTCTCCACAGCACTTACACATTATATATTTTATAATTTCTCCCCACTAGAAAGTAAGCTCTAGGTGAGCAATGAGTTTGGATGGCTCACCTCTGTATTTCCTGGGCAATGACTATTTGTTGAATGAATGAAATGAGATGACTGATTAATCTGGGTAAGATCTCACCATCAATGTAAAGAAAAGGACAGATATTAGTTCTAGTTAAGACACAATGCTGCTGCCCTAACCGGTTTGGCTCAGTGGCTAGAGCGTCGGCCTGCAGACTGAAGGGTCCCAGGTTCGATTCTGGTCAAGGGCATGTACCTTGGTTGCAGGCACATTCCCAGTGGGGGGTATGCAGGAGGCAGCTGATCGATGTTTCTAACTCTCTGTCCCTCTCCCTTCCTCTCTGTAAGAAATCAATAAAAAAATTTTTTTTAAAAAAAGACACAATGCTGCTGTGAATGCCTGAGATTCCCCGCCCCTTCAGATGGCCTGTTTAGATGCCCACTGGCTCATCTTGCATTTATTTTCAGCTACATTTTTATGGACACTGAGTCTCTCCCGTTTTTGTGAAGCTGTTTTTATGGACCCAAACCCAGGAATTTACATGATTCTCTTCTGAATTTCACCTATGACCCACTCTTTAAGTAAATTATTTTTATACCTTTAGTCAGAAAATTACCCGTTTCCAGCGTGGGCCTCCTGGTCCGGTGTGGAGATGCCCTAAACTGTTTGCACCTTCCAGGTTTCTTTCTATTGTTCTACCTTGGAATTCATAAACTGTAGAAAATCTATGCAATTCCTCACAATTCCCTCAGCAGTGTGATAGTGGTGGCAGAGAAATAAGAACTGGGAGAGGAAAGGAGTAGCATGTATATGCACAAGTCATGCATACATCGGAGAGCAGCTGGGCTAGCGAAATATGCCCAACAACTTAGTGCAAGAATCGTAACTGTTATCTGTGTAGAGCTTTAAGATTTGCAACCATCTCCATTTATACTATTTCTCTCTAATTACAACTGTGTGATGCATGGTGCATCCTCTTCTGAAAATGCACTGAGTCTCTGAGAGAGCAGAGGCTCCTAAACTTGAATGCCCACCCCAATCATCTGGAGGACTTGTTAAAACAGATCGCTGGGCCCCCCTGAGTTTTTTACTCCAAAGGTCTGCAGCGGAGCCTCACAATCTGCATTTCCCACAAGCGGAGGTGGTGCTGATGTGCTGGCCTGAGGACAGTGCTCTGTGACGTTCTGCCTTCAGGAAGGGATATGAATGCGGGTCAGGTGATGTAAAAGCCCAGCACTCTTCTCAACAGGCGACTGTGCACCTCATGCCTGGACTTTGTAAATGGACTGGTATAAATTCTTAGGGAAATTACGAAATTATTTCTTAGCCCTTTCAAGCTCCGGAGGAAAAGAAGGCTATATAAAACCTCTCAGACTAATAATCATTTTTTACAAAAGAAAACTACCAGTTCTAGAATCAGTACTTCCTAAATGGAAGCATCCATTTTCTAGAGACTGGCTACTTTCAAACGAAAACCAGTAGAATGCACACGAGACCATCACTTGACCAGTTTCAGGTCCTTATCAGAATAGACTGTGCTGCACATAGAGAACTTGTCTACCCCCGCTCCTTGATTTATTTACTCTGTATTCCCTCTCCCTCCTTAAAAACAAAAACAAAAACACTGCTTGCATGGAGGTGGGGAGATGGGCTTTGAGATGGTAGTCTCCAATCTTCTCAGGTAGCCAGCACTTGAATAAACCCCTTTCTTTTTCCACCAGCACCTGTCCCATGAGTATTGGCTTTTGTGGCAGCAGGCAGCCAGACCTGGGTTTTGGTTTAAAATTCACCAACTACTGCTTTTGTTTTTTCCCCCCAATTAGATACACCCTGCCCATGCCCTCACCCACCTACACTCCTTTATCTTTCCTAATTATGTGAGATATCATGGGTTATCACGTCAACTCTCCTCTAACACCTTCAATGCCTTTTAGAGGGAATTTTTTTTCCAAGGTCCAACCCTTGAAGTATAAAAAACTAGACTCCTATTAATAAGTTCTCTCTTACTTAAAAACTAGCTTTTCCATCTAATTGTCATGCGGTGGTTAAAACCAGGAGCTATGGAACCAGACCAAGTTCAAATATAGGCTCTGCCACATAGTGGCAGTTTCAGTTTGGGCAAGGTACTTCCTAGTAGCCTCTCTGGGTCTCAGCTTCCTCATCTAAGGAATGGGAATATTCATAATGCCTACCCCAAAGAGTTATTGTTATATTTAAATTAGATTCTACCTGTGAAGTGCATATACAGCACCCTGGTATATTGTAACTGTTATCATCATTACCACCATTGCTATCCCTGCCTCAGTCACCAGCTTCATTCTCAGGCTGCTAAGCATTTCTGAGAAAAAGTTATACAGCACTGTAAACAGGGATACTACAAAACCAGAGGGCCCAAAATAGCAACATTCAATTTTACGTAATAGTAAGTCACCACTAATGTAAAAGTAAACAGTCGGTTAATTGCTTTTGTTGTTGTTAGTAAATCACCAAAATTGAGTACTTAAATGTATCAAGCCTTTTTGCTTTATTGATGCATTTATCCCATTTAATTAGTATAGACCTATATTTTCACCTGTGCAGTGCACATCACCTATAAGTCTTTGGTTTTGTCAAATTCAGCATACTCAAAATCTGAACTCCATGCTAACCCGTTCTATGCTAACTTGCTTCACTGAATTATATTTTCTACTTCACTGTATGGCATCATTATCACCTACTGGCTGAATCCAAATGTCAAGGAGTTTTCAGTCTTCTGACCCCACTGTGTGTTGCTAAACTGGAGATGAACTGAAGAGGAAGGTTATGGGTATGGGCAAGTTTTGAAATCAGTGCTATCTAGTCATTTACAAATGAAGTAGAAAATTCATTATCAGCAAAAAAAGTCACCACAGAACATTTCTTGGAGGTGACCCACCTTATATTCATCTCACCCAATTGTAACAGTTGGGAATTGTAACCAACCTCACCATTCCTTTGACATTGTTTCTGTACATGCTGACTCTGATGACTATGTAGCTTGAAAAAGCATTTTTTATATAGGAATCCTAGGAACTAACATCAGAAGATACAGACGCTGACCTTCAGGCATTCCAGCTCTGGGAGACTGGCTACTTTCAAATGAAAACCAGTAGAATGCACACGGGACCAACACTTGACCAGTTTCAGGTCCTTATCAGAACAGACTGTGCTGCACATAGAGAACTTGTCTACCCCCGCTCCTTGATTTATTTACTCTGTATTCCCTCTCCCTCCTTAAAAACAAAAACAAAAACACTGCTTGCATGGAGGTGGGGAGATGGGCTTTGAGATGGTAGTCTCCAATCTTCTCAGGTAGCCAGCACTTGAATAAACCCCTTTCTTTTTCCACCAGCACCTGTCCCGTGATATTGGCTTTTGTGGCAGCAGGCAGCCAGACCTGGGTTTTGGTTACAAATTCACCAACTACTGCTTTTGTTCATACTTTCACCTCATCACTCACAGACCACTGCAACAGACTCTGAATTCCCCGTCTTCATTTTCAAGTTCCTTAACCAAATTCTACATGACACTCAAAACTTCTTTACAAAACACTGTTGTTCTCACTGTCCCCTCCATTATGAGGCCCTTGCTCCCAATCCAGCAGAGTTCCATTTCAAATGTTATTCCCTAAGTATCTTTGCTTCTCCAGCTGAAATCCATTCCTTCATACTCCCAAAAGCCTTTATCAGTTCCTTCTCATTAAATGTAAACATGTATACGTGACATGTCTATTTCTACCTAAATACTTGCAGTAAAGTGCAAACACGTTGATCTGAATGAAGCAGTGTGTGAAATTGGGAACCTGATCACTGTAAAGGTGCTTTGGAACAGCCCTGTGGCAGTGGTCCTCAATTCAATGTGCACACTGCAATCACCTGGGTAACTAAAATAAAACTGATGCCAAGGCAGCTCATAGGACTTGAGTGCAGCCCAGACACTGTCTTTTTTTTAAGGTTTTTTTTTTTTTTTTATCCTCGCGGAAGGATATGTTTTTATTGATTTTTAGAGAGATAGGAAAGGGGAGAGAGGGAGGGAAGGAAAGAGGAGAGAGAGAGAGAGAGAGAGAGATGAGAGACAAACATCCATCAGTTGCCTCCCATATATGTCCTGATTAGGGATCAAACCCACAATCTGGGAATGTGTCCTGACCAGGAATCGCACCTACGTGGTATGCAGGACAACATCCAACCAACTCAACTATCTGGCCAGAGCCACAAGTCTTTTTAAAAGTTCTCCAGGTGATTCTGTTGTGCATCTTAAGCTGAGAAGCACTGCTCTGTGAGAAAAAAAAAAAAGAATTAAGAAATTAATAAAGGATTTTTAAATAAAAGTAAAAATTGGGTGGAAATCAATAGACATCACTGATTTTTACAGTAGGTAAATATTACCGTCAAAAAATTCCTAGGAGGTGAGGAATTCCTTGGTACAGTAAGGATAAAATGGCTTACAATTTAACTCTAGGCTGAAGCTGAACAAAATGAGATGGGCCGGGAAAGGACCAGCAAGGGAAACTGCTTGGAATGAGAACAAAGAGCAAGTGGTGAGAATGAGAAGTACATTCAGGTAAGGAATTCTGGGAAAGATGCTATACGTTGGGAAGTTTTCAAAAAAGACAAACCCTGACATGTGTCCACAATGGAATGTTACTGAATGGAGATGAATGTTAACAAACGTAGACAAGATTTGAAATCAGGGTCACCTTGGTCATCAACAGTGAAGAGGAAAATGCATGTGAGCAGCTGAAATCATAAAGGAACACAGAATCTCAGAGGCGTGACAAGATGACAGCATAATTGTGGAGACAGGTATTGTCAACCGTAGTGTAGATGTGAAAATGGGAGGTTTTGTGGAGTACATTTTCCCCCTACTCCCCCCGCCCCAAAATTCCTATGGTTTAGAAAACCAGGTATCCATTTTAAGACAGTTCTGTGTCAGTAGTTGTAATAATCAATAATCCTATTTTCACCAGTTAGCATTAAATGATTAAAACAGGCAGTAAATGCAAAACCAAATAAATTCTAAAACAATGGCAGAGCAAGAACATGGCCTCGCCGCCTCTATGACGTTCACAGTATCATCATCGTGTGAAGCCTCCCTCTTTTTACCTCGGTGCTTCTCTACACTCTGACCCTCCCCCCACCTTGACGCCTGTGCGCTGCTTCACACACCAGGGAGTTTGCAGAGGAAGAAAACACTTTAACTGTACACTAAGCTTAAGTACTATCAGACATGCCAGATCTCTAGCTCACTAAATCCTCTGAAGTATTCACATTATTGAAAATACTGTGCCCTAACCGGTTTGGCTCAGTGGATAGAGCGTCGGCCTGCAGACTGAAGGGTCCCAGGTTCGATTCCAGTCAAAGGTGTGTACCTTGGTTGCGGGCACATCCCCAGTAGGGAGGTGTGCAGGAGGCAGCTGATCGATGTTTCTCTCTCATCGATGTTTCTAACTCTCTATTCCTCTCCCTTCCTCTCTGTAAAAAGTCAATAAAATATATATTTTTTTAAAAAATACTGTGGCTGACCAACATCCCTCTGCAGGACAAATGTATGATGATGATTCTATAGCAAGAGACAGGTATACTATCAGTGTGTTGTAATACTGCAAGGAACTGCATAGATCTGTGATGGCGAACCTTTTAAGCTCAGCGTGTTAGCATTTTGAAAAACCCTAACTTAACTATGGTGCCGTGTCACATATAGAAATGTTTTGATATCTGCAAACATAGTAAAACAAAGACTTATATTTTTGATATTTATTTTATATATTTAAATGCCACTTAACAAAGAAAAATCAACCAAAAAAATGAGTTCGTGTGTCACCTCTGACACGCGTGTCATAGGTTCATCATCACTGGCATGGATAAACTTACCTGAAATCACCCAATCAGTGGTAAGGGCTTTAGAATCATTTTCACTTTAGTAGCTATTAAACCTAATGTATCCCAGTAATGAAAAATAATGTTTAATTTTTATAAGGAACATCAGCCCCCTACCTAGTCGAGGTAGGCACGGGGAATCAATTTTACTACCAGAGAATGCAAAAATATATACAGAGGAGAACTGCAAAAGAAATCCATTATAACAATGGCATTAGGAGTAAAATAATTCACATTATAGTCCCATATCATTATGGCAAAACATATTTTGCATCACTAAGTACAAGAGAAAGTGTAGCCCACAGACCACACTAGGTTAAAAACTAACTATAATGAATAGTACCTAACATTTGACATACCAGTGCAATTTCCAGGTCCTAGTTATTAAATCTACAGTAAAAGTGGTTTATTGATCTGTTTTCAACATTCTGAGGCATAAAACAGCTGTTTTGTTCAGATATGAGAAACAGCTATGGAAAACTCCTAGCCTACTGCCTGCTCCCAGCAGGCACTCAGCAGTGACAGTCCCAAGTCCACTAACTTGACCTTTCCCTCCCCACCTAACAGATAGATTCTAACCACCCTTTGAAGAACATCCATTGAACATTCTCAAATCAAGACAAGCACACTGCGTTAACAAAAGACACCTAATTATAAAAGTGTGCCTGTGCTAATTTCTTACAGATGAGGGTAAGTCAGATTTAAAGCTGACAGCGAGGAACAAAGCAAAGAAAAAAGGCAAAGGAAAGGAGAAACCAATGGGATGTGGGGTGCAGGGAAATGGTGGAAAGAGAACACAAAGGCAATGCTAGTGTGAAGAGTAAGTGACGAATTCTTCAAGTGCTAGGTCTATCATGGAATATGTACCCCATGTGAATGTGCTAAGAGTGCACAGAGCTGTAATGATCCCGGTTTTGGGGACTGCCAGAACTACCCCATTCATTCACATCCACAGTTTCAATGATTCGTCTGGGCAACCGGCCACCCCCAGGAGATGCTAACCCCAGAGACACCAACAGTAGTCAGTCTGAGGATGACAGCTTATCTTGCTTAGGAGCTGATTCTAGCAGAAGTGCCTCTCACAGGGTTCTCAGTGTCCTGTTTCTCCAGTGTGATCCTTGGTCTCTTAGGAAATGACTTTCCTCTCCCAGAGTAAACTAAACAAGACACTCAGAACAGTGTTCCCGCTAAATCCTCCCATGCTGGTGCTATGCAGTCCTTTCAAAGAGCAGCTCCTGTGATTAACTAAGTCGAAACCTCCCAAGGGTTGGCTATACAAAAGCCTGTGCATACCAAGCAAGGCTAACCCCAGGCCTGGTCATTTGCCCACTTAGTGCTGTGCCCCTCCCTCTCTGAAAGAGTCTTCCTTGGCACTGCTCTTAGAAACAAGTATTCCTTCTGCCTCTCTCTGAATTCCAGTATTGTCAGCCCTGAGCAACTCACAAAATTCCTCTTAACAGATCTCTCTAGGGCTGCACAAAAATTCAAAACTCACCGTCAGCCCTGGAGAGGTCAGAGCTCCTCATTGAAAGTATGCATGCTAAGTTATAATAATGAATTCTGGGCTAATAATTGTAGTTTTCTATTTTGTCAAAGTGATTTAGGATGAGCATTTTCATGATTAGGGTCCCATTATTTACAATTGGGATAAACTGCCCAGTTTTTCCAGATTAACACATAATAGTTACATTATGAAAAAGGTATTTTTCCTTATTCATTCACTCACACATATTCAAATGTCCAGCTCTGCCCCATATTCCTGAAAACGCAGTGAACAAAATGAACAGAATCCCAAGATGTCATATTAAAATTCTACAGTGTGACACTTATCTCCAAAATAATCTGGAATATTTTAAATATTTAATAGCAATAAATAAATAAATAAATTGGGTGATACAAAACATATAGGAAGTAAATACACCATGACTAAATATCTTAGGAATTCTTTATCATTTAAGCCTTTCTACACACTTTGAACATGTAACAATTATGGTAAGAAATATTGGGCACTGAAATATTTGCTGGTCACTTTAAGAGTGCTACTATTTTATTTTTAAGATTGCAGATCACATTGAATGTACTAATTGCTTGAACAGAATTATTTGCCAAGAGTAAAATTCTATAAAGCAAATCTTTATGACAAGAATAAAAACATATAGCACAATGGAGGTCAAATTATACTGTACTATAACTATCAAAAGATACATTTTACTCTTCCTAGCACAGCAAAGATAACTAGTTTTTCAAGCTTAATTTATAGCTTTGGGATTATAAGGAACATGCAAATATATTAACAATTTTCCTACTAAAATAAAGTCAATATGTATAATACAAAAAACACCTAGGGAGAAAAGTTTGTCCTTGCTTTTAACATGCACGTGTACAAACAAATAAACATCTATACTCACAGGAGTAACATACATTGACAAAAAGTTACATTTAGCAAAGATTTTTTTTTTTTTAAATCCTGCTAGGCCTTTTCTTTTTCTTTTTTTATTCTGTCTTTAGGGCTTGACAAAGAATGTAGAAAATTACCAAAGTAACAAAAAGGACACAAAACCACACTTCAAGCAAACTGCTTGTCAGTATTAGAACCTGGTTTGACAAACAGGTTTAATCCGCTTCCTCAAAGGTCATGCTATCAAGGTGAAGGATGAACGGCTTCTGCCGAGTTAGGCTGGCTGTCATTCGGGGAAGGAGTGCGCTCGGCCGCCTCTCCCACGTGGGTCGCTTTATCTGGCTGCCTTGCAGGAGGAAGCTCACTAGCGGTCCCCTCTTCACTAGGTGACAGAATACCAGGCCATTCATTTGACATCAGAACTTGCAGTGACTGTGTTCCGTCTTCAACATCCACTCGGATTCCCAAAGCATTAAGAATGTCACACTTGCACATGGGGCATGTTCCATGTGACAGAATCCAGGGGTCGATGCAATTCTTGTGGAAAAAATGTTTGCAAGTCAGAATACGAATTGTGTCATTAGGCTTGTAGAGCTCGAAGCAAACTACACAGCTGTCTCCGTTGGGACTGACTTCCTCATCCCCTTCTTTCAGTACCCGGAGCGGAAGCTGGCCAAATGCTAGCTTGAGATCTGTTGCTAAGCGCAGCCATCTCCTGCTCTGAACCCTGGCTACCCAAAGTCTTCGAATATGATAAAAGACAAAGTACGTAAACGTAGCGGTGGTGACAATCAAAAAAGAGACAAAGTAGTGATTCATCCAGATGATGTGTTTCCTCCCCATCTCCACCATGACTGTAACATGAACTCCCTTCCGAATCAAGTGCAGAATCTCCATGCCTTTTAAGTTACCAATCATCAAGACCACAATGTCTTCAAAGGCTTGATGAGACATGGGGAAAATCTGGTTGCCGGTCCCTGGGAAGTTGTAGACGATCACTCCGCTGGCTCCCTTCTCAACGGCCACCTTAATTTTCTGTGTGAAGGGACAACCTCCCCGTTCAACAAGTGCGAGCCACACCTTTGAGTTCTTCGATCTGCTGAAGCTGGTACTGGGATTGCAGGCATATTGCGATTTTCCATCTGGTGGCACAATAACTCCGGACACTCTCTTCAGAGTGGAGCTTCTTCCAAATACTCCAGTTTCCCCCAACTCTGACAGCATGCGATTCCCAACGTGAAATGATATGTTCATGTAAGCGGTCCAAACAGCGCTGGCTCTGCAGCAGTTCCGACTAAGCAGCCAAAGAAGAGTAAATTTCGCCAGCCAGGTCGATACAGTGCTGTTTCTCTGAGTGCCAATCTGGAGTAGATTCATCTCTCTCTGCCTAATAAGCCAAGGACCAATCCAATGAAAAGAGATGGCTCCCACATCTGTTGGCAATCAATTTAAAATAACAAAATGAAAAAAATCTTCCAGGTGAAAACAGGTTCCACCGTCTTCCAGCATGTTTTTGTGAGAAATTCTTAAAGATGTTGTATGAGTTGCAGATGTTTTATTAGAGGCAGAGAGAGAAAAACTTTACATTGGGAGAAAAAAATCCTAGTTTCACTGCTGTAACTCTACATACTGCTTACTGTTTGTTGGGTGATGTGATTATGACATAAAAGGCAACAGCCAATTAGATAAGAGCTTAGAGCAGTGGTTCTCAACCTTCTGGCCCTTTAAATACAGTTCCTCATGTTGTGACCCAACCATAAAATTATTTTTGTTGCTACTTCATAACTGTAATGTTGCTACTGTTATGAATCGCAATGTAAATATCTGATATGAAGGATGGTCTTAGGCGATCCCTGTGAAAGGGTCGTTTGACCACCAAAGGGGTCACGACACACAGGTTGAGAACCGCTGGCTTACAGCATCCTGTAAAATAAACTGGCTTGAAGGCGTCAATGTTGTTATGGGTAATTTTTCTAAGTTGTTATAAGCTAGATTTCATCCCTGAGTGGCAAATAATGTTAGCAGATACCACAATTAAACTAAAAATTAAATATAAAATTCATACAACACATGCATTTTAAAACCTGAACGGATATGCATATGGAAGAAAGCTATCTATATATATAAAAGCCTAATATGCAGTGTCCCCTCAGGAGTTCCACTGACCTGGAGTTCGATCACTCGCTATGACGTGTGCTGACCACCAGGGGGTGGCGCGGAACAAAGGAAGGCCGGGGCTGGCGGCCAGCAGCCGCTAGGGACCCTACCCATGCACTAATTTCATGCAATGGCCATCTAGTCTATATATATATATATATATATATATATATATATATATATATATATATATATATATACATACACACACACACACATACATACTAGAGGCCCGGTGCACAAAAATTTGTGCACTCGGGGGGGAAGGGTGGGTCCCTCAGCCCGGCCTGTGCCCTCTCGCAGTCTGGGACACCTCGGGAGATAACAACCTGCTGGCTTAGGCCTGCTCCCAGGTGGCAGAGGGCAGGCCCAATCCCTAGGTGCAGCCCCTGCTCGGGCTCAGAGCAGGGCCAATTGGGGAGTTGGGGCGCCGCCCCATCATGCACAGAGCAGGACAGATTGGGAGGTTGTGATGCCAACCCCAGTCACGCTCAGGGTAGGGCCGATTGGGGGGTTGGGGCACCGTCCCCTGTCACACTCAAGGCAGGGTCGATGGGGAGGTTGCGGCGCCACCCCCTGTCACGCACAGAGCAGGGCCAATCAGAGGGTTGGGGCACTGCCCCCTGTCACTCACAGAACAGGGCCCATCAGGGGGTTGGGGCACCGCCCTCTATCACCCACAGAGCAGGGCCGATCAGGGGGTTGGGGCGCTGCCACTCTCACACTCAGGGCAGGGCCGATGGGGAGGTTATGGCTCTACCCCGTCACACACAGAGCAGGGCCCGTGGGGAGGGGGGGAGCTCCCCCCTATCAGGCACAGAGCAGGGCGGCTCAGGGGGTTGGGGCCCCTTCCCCTGTCACACACAGAGCCGCAGGGCGATCAGGGGGTTTGGGCGCTGGCCCCCTGTCACGCTGATCCCGGTGCCAGGAGGCATATTACCCTTTTACTATATAGGGTAGAGGCCTGGTGCATGGGTGGGGCCGGCTGGTTTGCCCTGAAGGGTGTCCTGGATCAGGGTGGGGGTCACCACTGGGGTGCCTGGCCAGTCTGGGTGAGGGGCTGAGAGCTGTTTTCAGGCTGGGAGTGACTGAAGTTCCCAACCGCTCCTTTTTTTTTTTTATTCTGGGCCAGCTTTACCTTGAGGCTTGGCTCCAGCTCTTAGGCCTTCGGCTGCTGAAAGTAGGTTTCTGGCCTTTGCTTACAATGTTGCGAATCTGCTGGCTGAAGTCCGGCGGTATTTGTTACAATGTTTCTTAACTGCCGGTGCAGAGGCCTGCAGCCGCAGGCGGGGAACGTTGGTTTCCTCCAAGGATCCTCCGTCACTGAGGCAAGCAAGCCTCATGTTAGTTTCAAGCTGCCTGGCTGCTGGCCGCCATCTTGGCTGACAGTTAATTTGCATATCTCGCTGATTAGCCAATGAAAAGGGTAGTGGTCGTACACCAATTACCATGTTTCTCTTTTATTAGTGTAGATATATATGGCTAAATGTCAGCGTCTGTCCAACCAGTAGCTATGATGCACACTGGCCACCAGGGGGCAAACACTCAACGCAGGAGATACCATGATGTGTACTGGCTATTTAAAAATAAATGGCACCACAGACCTGGCACCAACAAACCAACACTCAGCTCCCCCCAAGTGGGACACAGGCCCCACTACCACCTGAGAGTGACACCCACCAACGCTGCCGAGACCCCGTGGTGCAAAATGCGGACCACAGCTCAGCCCAGAAAAAGTGGCTGTGGGCGCCAGGTAATGACATCATGTAGCAACGCCTGGCTTCCTCTCCCTAGCGACTAGCATCCTTGGAGTTTCTTCAGCCCAGGAACCCCACTTGCTTTATAGCCAGGTGCAAACACTTTACAGTTTAACCAAATGTTTATGAAGTGTTTTCCCGTGCCTCATCTCATTTGATCCTCACAGAAGTCCTGGAGTAGGGAGATAGGAGACTCGGTAGAATCCAACTTTCTTTCCATTAGCAAGATGCAAACACCGATATTAAAATATTTCTTCTAATTAATTTCCTTTCAATGTGCACAGATCCATGCACTGGGACACTAGTATAACTATAATTTTTCTTCAAAATAAATATTTTCAACAAAATGGCAAGTTTTAACAAAATAATTTAAAATTAGCACTGCCGCCAAATACATGGTAAAAATGACGAATTCTGTAATACCATTTTTAACTCACATTTGGTTAAAATGCACATTTTTTACTTATCATGTAAACCACTGTACTAAATTGACTTAAAAGCTTCCTCAGAAGTTTGGTGTGGATTTGATTTTTTAAAGTAGGGTATCCTGTTAAATGACACCAGCCTCACTTCCTCACACTTAACACTGATCAGGTATAGGAATGACAGCAGGAAAGACAGAAACATGAATCTCATTTCTCTGCAGACCTTGACATCTGATAATAATCTAACAATATTTTGAGGGAAGAAAAGGAAGGGTGCAGGAAAGTTTAAATACAACAGTTTTAGTTTAGTATAACTCATTGTCAACAAAAGTGTAACTACTGATTTTAAAAAGAAGAGTTTCAAGGTCCCCACCTAAAATCAACCACAGCCCTAACCAGTTTGGCTCAGCTGATAGAACATCAGCCTGCGGACTGAAGGGTCCCAGGTTCAATTCTGGTCAAGGGCATGTACCTGGGTTGCAAGCACATTCCCAGTAGGGGGCGTGCAGGAGGCAGCTGAATTGATGTTTCTCTCTCATCGATGTTTCTAATTCTGTATCCCTCTTCCTTCCTCTCTATAAAAAAATCTATAAAATATATTTTTTTAAAAAAAACAACCACAGCAGTGACTATTAAAGGCCACAGATGTTTTTAATAAAATGTTTGCCAAAATCAACAAACATCCCTAGAGGAAGACCTCACATACACACTGTCAGCTCTGCCTGTATTTTAGCTACACTTATGTCAATGGCACCATCTGACATTCAAGCCAAAGAGTGTGAACTAACAAACATGGGCAGTCACTGGGGCTGCCATACACTTTTTGGGGGGTATGTTTCAGTAGTTCTTATTCACCAGCTAGGAAATCAGTGAAGGATTTTGACCTTGAAGATGAATGCCTCTGACCTCTATGCACAGGATGCTAAGAGACACTTTTGGTTGGGTCTCACTAGGACAATGGATGCTAGGACTTCTTATGAATTGTGAATCAACAGCACGATGACTTGAGGCAGGAAAGAGGAAGGAGAAAAGGGCCATGTGTGCCCAGCAAAAAGTAGAATAAGAGACTACTGACATGAAATGCTGAGCTCATAATGGTCAATTTCCTTTACCAAAGGCCATTAATCTGCTTGTACTTCCATACAGTCCACTCTTTAAAAAAACAGTATAGTTAGTATGAAGTGTGTGGACACACAGAGTGCCATCTGAGTGGGACATCAGTGGTTCAGCATATTGTCCATAGAGATTTTCATCAAAACAATGTAACCCAAATCTTTCAGTCTCTCATGATTACACAGGGGTTTATTCATATGCTTGAAAAGAGTAAAAGTCAAAGTAAAGCAAAAGACAATTCAGAAGGGCAACTGAAAATTTCAACTCTGCACTTTCTACATTATTAAAGAGAGAGAGACCAGTATTTTGAGAAGAAAAGCATTTACTAGCTTATTTCTAGAAGGGAAATCTGATGACCATAGCTGAATCCTACTAGGGTAGGATTTAAAGTGCTCTGGTAAACAAAGGCGATTTTTTTGCAATGCTGCCCTAAATGAGACCTATAACAATTTAAAACAGTTTCAGTTACATAACTAAAAGTGCTATCATCTATATATATAAAACCCTAATATGCATAGTGTCCCCTCAGGAGTTCCACTGGGAGACCAGGAGTTCAATCGCTCGCTATGACATGTGCTGACCACTGGGAGTGGCGCAGAATGAAGGAAGGCCCTGGCCAGCAGCCAGAAGGCCCCAATGGGCTCTGATCACCGGCCAGGCCTAGGGAACCAACCCATGCACGAATTTCGTGCACTGGGCCTCTAGTCTAAAATAATTATTAAGAATATTAGAGGCCCAGTGCACGAAATCCATGCACTGGTAGGGTCCCTAGTGGCTGCCAGATGCCAGCCAGGGCCTCCCTCCCTTCCCCCGGCTTGTCCTACCCCGTGGTTGAACTCCCGGACAACTCCCAGTCAAGGAGACAATTTGCATCTACGCTTTTATTATATAGGATACTACCTACCCAGTTAGTAACTCTGGAAACCAGATCCTTTGGTTATTAATAAAATTAATTAATGGAGCATTAAATCAATATCTTATCCTATAATAAAGTTTATTAAGCAGAGATATTAGATATCAAATGTTAAAGAAACTATGGTAACAAAGTATAAAAATTAACATAAAAACCTTTAAAACAGTGGTTCTCAACCTGTGGGTCGCCTAAGACCATCAGAAAACACATATATAATTACATATTGTTTTTGTGATTAATCACTATGCTTTAATTATGTTCAATTTGTAACAATGAAATTGGGGGCCACCACAACATGAGAAACTGTATTAAAGGGTCGCGGCATTAGGAAGGTTGAGAACCACTGCATTAAAATATTATGACTAACTCTCTGTGACATCAATGTGACATTGTAATTTGAAGGTAAAGACTAATTTGCTTTGAACATATGCTAATGTCCTTATGCAAATAAGAGCAAAAATGTATAACAACTAAAACTTCTTAGAAAAACAACAAGTTCAAATAGGTGAGCATGATATGGAGTTTTATTTTAAAAACACACAAATTTCACCCTCTTTGGTACTTGGGTAGAGAAGCTGGAGTTGAATTTTCTCTCTACATATAGTGCTAAAAGAACTCATCTAATTTTAATCTTTGAAAAGACTTGGTTACATCTTCAGAAAATTCTCTGGGTTTCTTAAGTTTTCAGAATGTCACACTTGCACATGGGGCACGTCCTCCGGGCTAAAAGCCAGGGGTCAATGCACGCCTTGTGGAAAAAATGTTTGCAAGTTAAAATACGTACTGCATCTTGGGGTTTGTATGTGTCAAAGCAAACAACACAACTGTGTTCATTGGGATCGAGTTCCTTATCCCCTTCTCTGAGCACCCGCAGTGGAAGCTGAGCAATTGCTTTCTTCACATTTGCCTTTATCTGTCTTCGCCTCCTGGTGGAAGAATTGGGCGCTCGTGGCCTCCAGGCGCAGTACAAGAAAAGGTAGGCGACGGTGGGAGCCAGGAAGGTGAACAGAGACATGACGTAATAGCTCAGCCATGGCATGTGCATTCTCCCCACTTCGATGACGATCGTCACGTAGACTCCTTTCTGAATCAAGTGCAGGAGTTCCAGGCCTTTCAAGTTGCCTATCATCACTGCGACTGTATTCCCCGTGCCATGGTGAGACATGGGAAATACTTTGTTGCCAGTACCTGGATAGTTATAGATGATCACACCATTGGCTCCCTTCTCTGCTGCCACATTGATTTTATGCGTAAAGGTACAGCCTCCCCGTTCAATGAGGGCCAACCAAGAGTCTTCTGGCTGAGGCCTGCTGAAGTTGGTCAGAGAATGACAAGCATTCAGATTCCATCCTTCCGGAAGTACCACCGCACCGGCCACCCTTTCCAGGGGAGAATGATTCCCGAATACGCCACTCTCTCCTAGTTCGGATATAATGCGGTTTCCCACCTGAAATGTTATGTTCAGGTGGGCTGTCCAAATGGCTTTTCCTTCTGCGTCAGGGAGGCTAAGCAGGAGGAAGACGCTGAGCCTCAAGAGTCGAGATGAAACAGAACGATGAGTTGGAGGAGTAAGTCTAAGCAGGCTCATTCCTCCATTTGCCTGTGAACTGACACACATGAACAACAAAACGCCAAGTATAAAAGAAAGTCAAAAAAAAAAAAAAAGAGCTAGCTTCAATTGTTCACAGGTGATAATTAAAGCACGTTAATGGAAAAGGTCTGCCTGGATCAAAGATATCTTGCTCCTTCCAGTATTTTTATTTTGTGCAGATAACCTTTCTGACAATGAAACAAGAGTTGTTAGCACAATGTGATTTCAAGAAAAATATGACTTCCTAATGGGTGAATTGTGACATCAGAGGTAGTTAAGCCAATCCAAGAGTTTATGTTAGTGCACTGCATACTGAAATCCTATTGGCCAAAAAGCAACTAAGCAATGACTCATGGTTTTTAACAATTTGAATAAACTCTAAAGCAATGAATAAACAGACAAGAATATTATATTTACAGTCTTGGGTTTCTTTCCTCATTCTGGATAGGTTGAAAAGCTGCCTAACCATGTTCATACTCATTGCCTTACTATCTGTCAGGGAAAGCAGCCATCACGTACCTGGCCAGTCGCCAGTTTTCTTGGATGGTATGCTACCTAAAATGTCATTCTACGGGAAGCAGGAACAAATCATTCCTAGCATCTTCCAATAGCAAATGCTTGCGCAGGCCTAAAGACTCAACATGGGGGCAGTGTAATATAAACTTACATTGTTAGCCCAATATATTGTCATCTTGCAAGAAGAATTCAGCTTCATGCAATAAATAGCTACTGCAATTGTACTATGTGCTAGACCAGTGATGGCGAACCTATGACACGTGTGTCAGAGGTGACACGCGAACTCATTTTTTTGGTTGATTTTTCTTTGTTAAATGGCATTTAAATATATAAAATAAGTATCAAAAATATAAGTCTTTGTTTTACTATGGTTGCAAATATCAAAAAATTTCTATATGTGACACAGCACCAGAGTTAAGTTAGGGTTTTTCAAAATGCTGACATGTCAAGCTCAAAAGGTTCACCATCACTGTGCTAGACAAATACTAAGATGGGTCCTACATCAAAGAAGAACACAGACATACGCCTACTTTGTAGAGCACGTTATCCAGTGAGGGCAGATTTTAAGCAAATGCACAGAGAAATGCTTAAGTGCAAGTCCTGAGAAGGGCTCTGAAAAGAAAACAGAGTATCGCGAGAAAGAAGAGATGTAACAGGGAGTGAACTCTGATTAAAGAAGTCCAGGGCACTGCTCTCTAAGAAAGTGATACTTAGCCTAAGACCTGAAAGCTAAATCAGAATTGCCCAAGCAAAGAAGGAGTTAAGAAGATTTCAGGCAGGAGCAACCACAGTTTCAGGACCCCAAGATACGAAGATGGCAAGAGAAAGGATCTGAAGAAACAGAAGTTTGGCAAAGTGAGAAAGGAGAGAGCTAAGGGTGATGAGGGAGGAGAGGCAAAGGGCAGGCCATGTTCAGGGTCATGAACGTTAGAGTAAGGATTTGGGATTATGTCCCAAGGACAAGAGAAGCACTGAAGGGCTCTCAGCTGGGAAATGACATATAAGTGTCTCAAAGTGTTCACTTTTAAAGACGTGTGCTTTGACTGCCTTATGAGGAAAACAGACTGAAGGAGGAGGAGAATGGACTGGTGAGATGAGCTGCAGCAGAAGAAGCGAGTAGCTCCACCTCCTGAAATATCAGTAAAGATAGAGAGACATCTTTACTTTGAAGGTTGAATTAACAGACATGGTAACTGGAAGAGGGTTACCACAGAGGAAGGATGACAACTGTCACAATTCACTATGTTACTTTAACATTGCGAACTACAGAATATCCACTACTTTAAAGATGTTTTAATGCTTGCTTGATTTGATTTTAAAATTTCATGGAAGTCTGTTTCAGGGAGTCAATACATTGGCAACAAGCATTCAAACATTTATTATTTACTACATAGGACATTTCCATGCACGAGGCCTGCATATAAAACCCAGTGTGCAAATGGACACCAACATTTCAATCAGAGGCAGGCCATCACTTTTTGCAGTGCAGTGCACTAACAAAACAGTCTTTTTGTTTTGTTAATTCTCACCTGGAGATATTTTCCCATTGATTCTAGATAGAGTGGAAGGGAAGGGGGGGGGGAGAGAGAGAGAGAAAGAGAGACAGACAGACAGACATTGACATGAGACAGACGAGATATTTTCCCACTGTTCTAGATAGAGTGGAAGGGAAGGGGGGGAGAGAGAGAGAGAAAGAGAGAGAGAGAGAGAGAGAGAGAGAGAGAGAGAGAGAGAGAGAGAGAGAGAGAGAGAGAGAGATTGACATGAGACAGACACATGGACTGGTTGCCTCCATACATGTCCCAACTGGAGAGGGGGTTGATCCTGCAACCCAGGTATGTGCCCTTGACTGGGAATCGAACCTGAACCCTTCCCTGTGTGGTCCGACACTCCAACCACTGAGTCATACTGACCAGGGTGAGAATTTAGGCATTTTGTAAAAACCATTTATTATACTTACCAGCCCATAATATTTTAGTTAATACTTGCTTTTAAAAATAAAATTGGAACCAATCAACTTGCCCCATTCATACAGTTGTATTGAGACATTTTTCTGTTCACATCTGCATTGTCTTTCCATGTAGACTGTTCCCAGGTTCAAACAAAGTGTGAATTCCTGGCTTTTCCTATGAACATCTACAAAATGAAGCCTCACTCAGAAGACAATTTACATCATCATATTAAAAGCTGTTTGTTAAATTTGTGGTTATTTAACATTTGGGGTGGGATTTTTTTTAATGATGTGACTCTAACTTTACTTTTTTTTTTAATACATTTTATTGATTTTTTACAGAGAGGAAGGGAGAGAGACAGAGAGTTAGAAACATCGATGAGAGAGAAACATCGATCAGCTGCCTCCTGCACATCTCCTACTGGGGATGTGCCCGCAACCCAGGTACATGCCCTTGACCGGAATCGAACCTGGGACCTTTCAGTCCGCAGGCTGACGCTCTATCCACTGAGCCAAACCGGTTTCAGACTAACTTTACTTTTTTAGTTTGCTGAACTTTAAGGGTGAAGAGTTTACACAGTAACTATATTTAGGCTCAAAATTGATCTGAAACCTAGAGATTCTTTGTGTAGTTGAAGAGACCAATTTGAAGAATTTATGAATTCACCGTTTTTCTCACTGTAGTTAAGACAACAGTAGGTAGAACTTCCCTGCTCTCCTGCCTGAGTCTTAGGACAAATGCACCTACCTGTAAGAAGCAATCCCTTATCTCTACCACACCGGTTCACAAGGTGGGGGGTGTGATTTTGCCTCCCAAGGGGTATTTGGCTACTTCTGGATACATTTTTGTTTGTCACAAGGGGGAGAACTACTGGCATCTGGTGGGTAGAGGTCAGGAATGCTGCTAAACATACTAAAATGCACATGACAGCCTGTGCAATAAATCACTATCTGGCCCACAGTGCCAATAATAAGACTGAGAAACTATTCTCCCATGGGACAGCCATGGGGGGAGGATCCATTCCAGAACTCACTATCCCTGATGGACAATCACGCCTGAGCTCTCATCATGGAGTAAGCTTTTATACTAGTAATTGACAATGCTCCACTGAGGACGATGCCCTCAAACCACCCCCATTTCCTGTTCTTGGAATAGAAATGGTGGAGATCTCAGAAACAGTCCAGACCTGCCCATACCACCTATTAGCTCATGAAGATTGAAAACAATGCATTCATTTTATTGCACCAGATCTCAGTCTTCTATCCTGGGGCCAGACTGTTTGAGTGGGAGAGAAAGGCGGGTGCAGGCTAACAGTTACTACTCGAATCTATTCCTTAGCAGCACTTACCTAATACACAGAACGCCTTCCTTTTTATCAGCCAAATATTAACTGGGCTTTCCTTCTGCTGAACTTTGTAGGCTGGCTAAAGAGGACTGGCACAGACCGCTGGGGTGGACTGATCCAGGGGTCAAAAGTCCCTGCTCCTTCCACCTGGCCATTTGGCCTCTTTACAGGTATGCCCTGCTTTTCGAGAGTTCAGGTTACGCCACTTCACTTTTAGGCAAGACCTACGTTAGTGAGGATCTGTTTTCGCTAACCAAAGGAAATCCAAAGAGTTTTCACCTTTATGAAAAAAAGGTGAGCCCTGCCACATGTGGTTCAGTGGTTAAGAGTGTCGGCCAGTGCACCAAATGGCTAAGGGTTTGATTCCCAGTCAAGGCCACATACCTGGGTTGCAGGTTCGATCTTCACATGGTGGGGGCACATGCAGGAGGCAACCAATCGATGTGTCTCACATCAATTTTTCTCTATTTCTCTCTCTCTCCCCCCCAACCCCCCTCCCTCCCTTCCACTCTCTCTAAAAATCAATGAAAAAAATACCTTTGGGAGAGGATTAACAAAACAAAAGAAAAAAGGTGAAAAGTGAGGCCTGGCCAGGTATCTCAATTGGTTAGACGCAGTGGTTCTCAACCTTCTGGCCCTTTAAATACAGTTCCTCATGTTGTGACCCAACCATAAAATTATTTTCGTTGCTACTTCATAACTGTAATGTTGCTACTGTTATGAATCGTCATGTAAATATCTGATATGCAGGATGGTCTTAGGCGACCCCCGTGAAAGGGTCGTTTGACCGCCAAAGGGGTCGCGACCCACAGGTTGAGAACCGATGGGTTAGAGCATCATCCCAATATGCCAAGGTTGCAGGTCTAATCCCCAGTCAGGGCACATAGAAGAATCAACCAATGAATGCATAAGTTAAGTGTTAATTGATATCTCTCTCTCCCCTCTCCACACCCCACCCTCCGCCTCAAAAATCAATTATTTTTTTTAAGTTAAAATAGTATTCAGCATTTGTTTTGCAGCCAGTCATCATCAAGGCAGTGCTCACCACCAGCTCCTTCCCTGGGAAACACCCTCAGCATCTCAGCATCATCCCACCATAGCTTTGTATTGTGTCTATGAGCATCTGTGCTTTATGCTCAGTTCGTCTGTGCACCCATTAGCAAAATGTGTCCTAAAGTATCAGAAAAACTTAAAAGAGCCCATAAGGGCCAAAACCGGTTTGGCTCAGTGGATAGAGTGTCGGCCTGCGGACTGAAAGGTCCCAGGTTCGATTCCGGTCAAGGGCATGTACCTGGGGTTGCGGGCACATCCCCAGTAGGAGATGTGCAGGAGGCAGCTGGTTGATGTTTCTCTCTCATCGATGTTTCTAACTCTCTATCTCTCTCCCTTCCTCTCTGTAAAAAAATCAATAAAATATATTTTTTAAAAAAGAGCCCATAAGGGTCTTATGTTTAGTGTAAAACAGGGAGTAATGAAGTGTATTTGCTATGATTTAGTAGGTTAATTGGGGCTCTGGGAATGCTAAAAATTTTTCCATATAAATTAATGGTAATGGCTCCTTCACTTTATACCAGCCGTTTTCAACCTGTGGGTCTCGACCCCTTTGGGGGTCGAACGACCCTTTCACAGGGGTCACCTAAGACCATCGGAAAACACATACATAATTACATATTGTTTTTGTGATTAATCACTATGTTTTAGTTATGGTCAATTTGTAACAATGAAATTGGGGGTCACCACAACATGAGGAACTGTATTAAAGGGTGGCGGCATTAGGAAGGTTGAGAACCACTGCTTTATACCATTTGGGCGTATGAAGGGTTTCACAGGCACACTCTGCTGTGGGTAGCAGGGAAAGGTGTATGTTCATCTTCTTACGTAGGCTCACTTCATGATCCCCTGATGTGGCCACTGTTGTTCCAGGTCTCCAAAGGCAGCATGGCAGCCCACACCCAGAAGCACTGAGAGACTGTTCTTCTCCCGTATCTGAGAGTAAGAGAATTCCCCCCACCCCTCCCAGGAAGCTCCCATCAGTGGCTTCCTTCAATGACCCTCCAGCAGTGCTTCACAAAGGCATGACTAATAAAGCCTGGAAATCAGACTATCTTGCTTGGCTCAGTTAATCAAGATTTATCCTTGTGTGGAGAACCCTTCCTGGACTGAGCACAGGCTCTAAACTCCTGAGGTTTACCCAAAGAAATGGCACTTAAATAATCATGAACCACAGCCCCCGCTGATTTGTCTCAGTGGATAGAGTGTTGGCCTGTGAACTGAAGAGTCCCGGGTTGCAGGCTCGATCCTCAGTAGGGGGTGCGCAGAAGGCAGCCAATCAATGATTACTAGCAACTCTCTCATCATTGATATTTCTATCTCTCTCTCTCTCCCTTCCTTGCTGAAATCAATAAAAATATATTTAAAAATAATAACCATAAACCACAACAAACATTTATCATACTGGACACACTGATATAAGCCAGAACCTATATTATTAGGGACACAATATGGCCCTATTCTTAAGAAGGTCATCATCTAGACAGGAGAAACGAGTTACATACAAACTAGGTGTGTGCATGTATCCTAACCTCTAAGTCCCAATTACAAATTCAAAAAGGTTATAATTTTCATTAAGCTAGGGAGGAAAATCAGCTTATCTCTAGCCCTCTGCTGTTCATCAACCTCTGTTAAAAATGTTCAAACTTCCAGAAATCACTATTCTTCTAAGAAAAATAGTCAAATACATCCACATAGCATTGCCCAGACAGCATATCTAATGTGCAGGGAATACTGAAGAGGCTTCAATAAATTACTCCACAAGTCACAATATCCAGGGCTATGCCATTATTAGAGAGCTCAAAGAAGTCACAAAACACACTGGGTTTGCATTTAAGCTTGAAAACAACTATACAGGTTTTCTCTGAGTAATTAAATGCATCATAATGGGATTTGGCAGGAACAGAATACTTGCTCTCAGTCGTTTACTAAGAACAGCAAATATTTTCTGAAAGCAGTATATTTATTTTTAAAGATTTTTAAAGGTAAAACTAAATTTAAAAATTTTACATTTGTTTGCAAATTGGTAAATCCTCATAAAAATTAATGTATTTTCTCCTAAATTTCTCCTACAAGTTAATCACTACTCCTACATATTCTAACATATACAATAAAATTCCTCTTTTTTAGCCCTGGCCAGATGGCCAGTTAGCTGGAGTGTCGTCCTGTACTCCAAAAGGTTGTGTGTTCGATTCCTGGTCAGGGCACATACCTAAGATGTGGGTTCATTCCCGGTCAGGGCATGTATGTAAAGCAACTGCGCTCTCTCTCTCTCTCTCTCTCTCTCTCACACACACACACACACACACACACACACACACACACACAATCAATAAAAACATATCCTTGGGTGAGGATTAAGAAAGAAGAAAAAATATTTTTCAGATACTTTTTTCTCACACTATTTTTGAATTTAGCAAAGATCTAAATATGCTAAAATGGGATATGGTAAATTTTAAAATTAATACATAAGCTTCTGAATCACCTTGATAGTCACACACTACAATAGGTCAGGTACAGATGCATGAAAATCACAAAATTTACTCAGGCTCCTCTTCCATTATTCTTTCTATTAACCAATATAACAGCTTTTAATACATTAAAACTTTGGTAATTAAGTATTTTGGGAAAATAAACAGCCAGAACAGACATATTTTACATCACCAGACCACTCACTAACCATGATTTCTTCACTATGTAACACAGGATTACTATTCCTCTCTATTTATCTGCAAGCCTACCAGTGGGATTCATGAGTAAAGAGAATCATGTATTCACTTTACTCCCAAGGCCCAAGAAGCCTTTGTGACAGGGAAATACTCACTGACGTTTCTCAAACACCTAACACAGTGCCTGGCTCCGAAGTGTTTGTGTGAGTGAGGGATTCCCATGCACAGGTTTACCACACTTGAATGAATACGCTCCCGACTGCTTTAGTTTGGCCTTCATAATCATCCCCACAGCCTAGAATTTTGCAATAGCATCGAATCCCCCATCACTGTTTTTCTCACCTTGAATTCATTCTGTTCCCAGAACAACCCATAGGAAAAAAGTAATGAAGTTTACACAGGCAGTCCTGCTGGCTTGAAACCTATGTGGCTCCCTCTAGCCAAAGGACAACACCCGAGTTCCTAGGGCAGAAGGATGAGCCTCTCTATGCTAAGGCCGCAATCACTATATGCGAGACCGACAATAGGCTTTGTCCCTTCTGCAAAACTGCCTACAAACTACCCCTACGAGAGGTACATTGATGGGGAATCGGCCTCAATTTCTTCCCTTCCTGTACTGACACACCTCTTGCAATGTGACTTAGCAGGTCCTTCCATGAGAAGGTGGGATTTCTCTCTCCTCCTCTTCAGTCTGTGGCCTGGTGACATACGTGGGTGAACAGACTGAGCAGAAGTGCTGATGTGCCATTTCTGAGCCTAAGGCTGAGGAGCCCTGCACTCCTCCCCGCCACCCCCAGGAAGGAATGCCAGCCTGAGGGAGGAGGAGACACTACCTGGAGGAGAGCCCTGTGGCCTATCTGAGGTCCCCCTAGATCCACGTACAGATGGGCAAGCATGCGAGAGCTTAGGATGAACAGAGATGTTACGTGATCCTGAGCTGGTGACAGACACGAGACTGAGTCTAGCCATGACCTGAAGAATCACCTCGCCGATCTAGGGACAGCTGAGCAGTAACAGATGCTGACTCCCTTTTTATAGTTTGTAAGAAAAATTGCCCTGGTATATACTAAGGTGCGGAGTAGTACATTATGCAGCAACTGATACAGTTCTCTCTACAATATTATCTATTCTATTAATCTCTTGAGGACTGAGATTAAATCTTATTAATTCTCGTTTTCTTCAATACTAAGTTTCCAGCACAGTATCTAGCACACCATAGGTTCTCAACTAAGGTTGAATTACATTGAAAATGTCATTATCCTCTGCATTCTAACTTATACTATTCCTCACGCAATAATGTATCTATTTAGTTTTATCTTTATGAGGGTGATTATGTTTGTTAGAATACAGAGTAGTTAAGACTATGCATAAAAAGTTCAACCATGAATTCTTTTATTCATTAAATACTCATGAAAATAGATTTATTATGTCCATACCTAAATATAAAAACAAATGAGCATTTGAAATATGACCAAATCTTTTAACATTTTTATGGGTATAAATCAAACTACTTAAATTATACTCTCTTCTGCATTCTGAATTCAAGCCACGGTCTATATAACTTTACCACTAAACAACTTTTTCTTCTCATTCAATCTGAGTTAGAAGCTGAAATGGTAACCAACAGAGTAGAAACCCACTACTAGTCTGGGAAGTAATGGAGGAAATCTCACACCACAGCCTCTGCATTGGGAGGGATAAAGCATGGAGCTGAACATCCTTAAGTAAACACAAGATGAAGGGTGGTATTTGGTGGCATTGTTACCTGGAGCCTAGGACAAAACACATCTTAATAGTAACCCAACCATTTAGACTGGATTTATCTTTTTAATAACCACCAGAACTGGTCCTGTTCTCTTAACAGGCTATTCTGCTCCTGTAGTTCATCAGAGCCAACAATGAAGGCCACGTGTGGAGGCTGCTATTGGGACTCGGCCATTTCCAAGTTGTCCTAGAACTCGGAAGTAGATTCTAGACCTTCCTGTGCCACAATGCATCCCTGAAGGTTTGCAGTGCTTGGCCTTTTTAGGACCAGTTCCACAGAGCACGGTTAACTCTGAGAGCTCTTAGCAGTCACAAGTAGCAGGGCACAGGCAAGTAAGGAGATTTTCCCACTTAGACCCCTTATATTTCTCGTTCACAGGTCACAAAACCCTCGCTCACTTATTAGGTAAGGTGAACCCTCTTGGGAGGCAACAGCAAAGAAACAACACGACTAGGAAGTCTTCACACCAGCAGAATCTGTCCCCAAGCACCATCTGAGTGACAGACCTGCTGTGAAACCCAGTCTCCCCCACACGCTAGCTCTGTGGGGTGAGCCTCACTGAGCCTCAGTTTCCTCACTTGTAAGATGGGGAAGTAACGCCTGCCTCCTGGGGCCATGATGTGTGTCAGATGATCTGTTTCACATCTATTCGTAAACCAATCGCCAAGCACACCGCTAGCGTGGCAGGCACTTCCCAATTCTATAAAGCATCTTTCTTTTTTTTCTCCCATTTTCCACCAAATAAAATTCTTCTCGTCCTTCAAGACAACTCTCAACCTCCCTTTTGCAATTTTCCCAGCCACAACAACCTGGTGCTATAACACATCCTTTTTGTAACAGTTTGACAGTCATTTAATTCTACCCTAGTTCATGTAGTGAGGTGCTTCTACATCTATACCTTCACTTGATTTAGAATGTCTTGTGAGGAGCAGTGTCATCTTACTCATTTTTGTAAATCTTTGTTTCCTCTTTCTTACCCCCATACTAGCACAATGAAACTTGCTCGGGGTCCCTGACAAATGGTTGGCTTTTCAAGCACTTATTCTTCAAAATATCAAGACATAGCAGCAGCTATGGCAACCTCTGCTTTACACAGCCACCCATTTGAAAAAAATAATAGGGCGGGCAATGATTTGACAACTCTTCCCTCAGCTAAGAACTACTTTGACAACAGTTGTCCAGAAAAGGGCTTATTTAATATCACAGAATCAGAGGCCATCTGTCTTACATTTTCTGTCTAAAAGACAAGAACAAATTCCATCCACATCTCTGTATCTGAAAAATGTTATAAATATGGAATAATGGAATAAATATGGAATGATATACAGCCATAAAGTAACAACTATTTCTACTATATAAGCAAACAGACTGCTGAATTTAAAAAAATCTTCCTTTAATTCTATTTTATATGTCAAGATACATGGATCTAGATACATATCTATCTATAGAAATATAGTTACATCTCAAATCATAAGCCAAATAGTCATTATCAAGAAAAAAAAATGGTATCAGATTTGTATTGCTCGGTGCCTAACACGCCTGAACAAGCATCCCAGCAATAATCTTAAAGCAAAAAGTTCTAAATGCAGCCAACTTTCTCACGAACTCAGAAGGCCTTCTCTTTCCAGCCCAAGATGCAGTCAGATCCTGTAATCCCCAGAAACCTCCTCTGGTGAATCCAGTCCAAATTATGCCCTTGCTACTGTGAACTACAGCATTCAAGCTTTTAACTTCTGTTTTACAGCAAAAACAGCCTGTACTGAAAGGGTGACAAGATGGCTGCAGTCTAGGGAAGTTCTGTCCACTTGCTCCCAGCACCGGACCAGACTTGCAGCTAAACTGAAGAACATTCCACTTGAAAAAACAGCTAAAAAATCGCCGCTTTGAGATACTGTGAGCAGGGAGCACCGAGAGGGGACAGGAGAAGACGCAGTGGGTGAGCCAGTCCCCGCAGCTGCGCAGCATCTCCCCGCCGGAGGGAAGGTGTGGCAGCCCACCCCCTGCCCCTGGGAACGTGCAGCCTCCTCCCCACGCAGGATTTCCAACCCAGAGAAACAGGAGGAAAGGGGAGCCCACACGGCGCCAGGCAGTGGGAATCAGTGGTGATTCGATCCAGTTAGTGCTTGGTTACAACGCCAGCCTGGAAATTGCACCCCAATCTGTGTCTGCAGGAGGCGCCACACAGCAGAACCCTGGACCAGTAGAGGGGACCGGCCGGCTCACCCAGCAGTGGACCTGAGGGTCCAATGATTCCCTGAAAGAACTTTCAGTAGAGAGCAGAAGGAGGGACAGAGAAAGGTCCTGGCAAAGAGAGGCAATCCTCCCCACCTCAAGGAAGGATGAGGCCCCACCTGTGGAATGATTCTGGGCTGAAAATCTGCACCCATGTGGCTGGCCTGGCAGCGGGGAAGTCGGACATCTGGCCTGGTGGAAGCCTGGGAGGAGGCTCCAACCAAGGAGGGCCGGCCATGCTGAAAGATTGGAACGTCAAGCGGGGTTGGGTATTCTTTTTAATATCCTCTCCTGCGTGGGGTGACAACAAGGGGCGTCAGTGACCCAGGCAGAGCTGAGGCACTGGAAGGAGAGGAAGCAAGCGCTGCCTGGGTCTCCTACAAGCTGTGGGCAATACCCCCAACATGAGTCTGCTTACCATCCAGACGAGAACCCGGATATAGGTGCAGAGTCCAGTTCCGAGGGGGGGAGGGAGAGCAGCTCATTACAGGGATATCAAGGTCTGAGACCCCAGGCAGACCCAGCCTCTGGCCCACAGAGGGCCTGCCCGCTGGACTACTTGGGGATGGGCCCTGCAGGATGTCTGTCAGGTTTCGCAGGGTCAAGCAGGGGCAGCGACTTTCACTGGCCTGCAGCACAGAACTTCCTGGGAGGCCTGGGACCCACACATCAAGGGGCCACATTTAACAACACGGAGAGAAATCCAGTGAGCTCCACAAATAGCAAATACAAAGGTTTGTTTGTTTTTTTGTTTTGTCTTCCTTTCCTTTTCTTCTATTCTTCTATTTCTCTTATTTCTATCATTCCTTTTAGTCTATTCTTTTTTTCAATTTGTTTACTATTTTTAATTTTTATTTCTTTTCTGTTTTCCTTTTCCTATTCTCAGAAAGAGAACTAAAAAAATAATCCCAATTACTATTGCAACAACAAAAATAAGATACCTAGGAATAAACTTAACCAAACAGGTAAAAGACCTATACTCGAAAATCATAGGACACTGGAAAAAGACACTGAGAAAGATACAAACAAGTCAAAGCATATACCGTGCTCAGGGACTGAAAGAATTAACATCATTAACATGTTCATACTACTCAAAGCAATCTGTAGTTTCAATGCAATTCCTATAAAAATACCATCAGCATATTTCATAGATATAGAACAAATATTCCAGAAATTTATATGGAAGCAAAAAAGACCCAGAACAACCACAGCAATCTTGAGAAAGAAGAACAAAGTTGGAGGGATCACAATAGCAGTAATCAAACTATATTATAAAGCCACTGTAATCAAACCAGCATGATAATGGCACAAGAGGCATATAAATAAAAGGAACAGAACAGAGACCCCGGAAATTGACTCACACCATTACGGTCACTTAATTTTTGACAAAGGAGGCAAGAGCATACAATGTTGTAAAGACAGTTTCTTCAATAAATGGTGTTGGCAAATGGATAGATACATGCACAAAGAAGTGAAACTAGTCCCCCAACTTACACCTTATACAAGACTAAACTCAAAATGGATAAAAGACTTAAATGCAAGATGTGAAACCATAAAAATTCTAGAAGAACCCATAGGCAGCAAAATCTCAAACATCTCACATAGCAGAATTTTCAGTGATACTTCTCCTAGGACAAAGGGACAAAATTAACAAATGGGACTACATCCAAATAAAAAGCTTCTGAAGAGCAAAAGAAACCATCACCAAAAATGGTGATCCATGGTATGGGAGGACATATTCACTAACAATACATACTAATGACAATTTCCAAAATATAGACAGAACTCATACAACACAAAAATCCCATGGGCAAAGCACCTGAATAGACATTTCTCCAAAGTGGACATACAGATGGCCTATAGACATATGAAAAAAATGGTCAACGTCACTAGTCATCAGAGAGTTGCAAATTAAACACCTGCCAGAATGGCTACCATCAATAAATCAACAAATAACAAATGCTGGCGAGGATGTACAGAAAAGGGAATCCTTGTACACTGCTCGGGCAAATGCAGACTGGTGCAGCCACTTGGAAAACTACATGGCGTTTCCTCAAAAAATTAAAAATGGAACTGCCATTTGACCCAGTGGTCCCACTTCTAGAAATATATTCTGAGAATCCTGAAACACCAATTAGAAAGAATGTATGCACTCCTATGTTCATAGCAGTGTTATTTACAATAGCTAAAACCTATAAAACATCCAAGTGCCCATCAGCAGATAAGGAGATAAAAGAGCCGTGGTACATTTACACAATGGAATACTCTTTGAGACAGCATGGATGGACCTGGAGACCATCAGGCTAAGTGAAATAACCCAGACAGAGAAAGACAAATATCACGTGATCTCATTTATATGTGGAATCTAATGAAAAATAAACTGATGAACAAAACTGGTCCAGAGGCATGGATGCATGGAGCAGACTGACAGATATCAGAGAGGGTGAGATGTGGGCCACAGGAAGAGATTAACCATAGAACTTATATGCATATATGCATAGCCCATGGGTAAGACAATAGCAGGGTGAAGGCCTACGTGGAGTGGGGCCTGGGTGGAGAGGGAGTCTGGGGGGGGGGGGGAGGAATAGGAGACATCTAATACTGTCAAAAATAATGTATTTTTTAAAAAGTTAATTGACTATATATGTGTGGATCTATTTTTGGACTCTTTGCTTTGTCCTATTGATCTATGTATCTGTCTTTAAGTTACTACTACATTTCCTAATTACTGTAACATAATAAATCTTGAAATCAAACAAGAACAAAACTGCATGTACTATATGTACATTTAAAAATAAAAACAGCCCAGCCAGTGTGGCTCAGTTGGTTGAATGTTGTCCTATGCACCCGGAGGTCGCTGGTTGGATTCCTGGTCAGTGCACATGCCTGGGTTGTGGGCTCCATCCCCAGTTGGGTGTGTGCAGGAAGCAGCTGATCAATGATTCTTTAATCATTGATGTTTCTATCTCTCTATCCCTCTCCTTTCTTCTCTCTGAAATCAATAAGAATCTATTTAAATAAAAATATGTTTGTTGAAGTGTCATCTAGTACACTAAAAAGGTTGCAGGTTTGAATGCCTGTCAGCACACCTACAGAGGTTGTGTCTGATCCCCATTCAGGGCGAGTACAGAAGGTAACACATTGATGTCTCTTCTTTCTCTCCCTCTCTTTCTCTCCCTCTCTCTCTCTCCTTTCCTTTTTCTCTAAAATCAATAAACATATCCTCAGTTGAGAATTAAATTTTTAAAAATAAAATACTTTTTACATTTTTAAATTTTTTTTATTGGTTTCTGAGAAGAAGGGAGAGGGAGAGAGAGATAGAAACATGAATGATGAGAGAGAATCATTGATCGGTTGCCTCCTGCATGCCCCACACTGGGGATTGAGCTCACAACCCAGGCATGTGCCCTGACCAGGAATCCAACAGTGACCTCCTGGTTCCTAGGTCGATGCTCAACCACTGAGCCACGCCAGCTGGGCACTTTGTACATTTTTTAAAATAAGGACTATTTTGTTGCTCATTTTTCTACATCCTTAAAAAATTATGTACTGCCCTGTGATATTTTCCTGCAGGTGTTGAAAACAGTGTTAATTTATTTCTTCCCTCTTATAAAGGTTCTTTTGTCTCTCAATTATAAGCTCTTTGAGTTGGGACTTTGCTATATTCCCTTCTCTTTATCCAGAGCTTAGTATACTAATTTGTGTAAAATAAAATACTTATTTGATTTTATATAACAACTAGTGGCCCAGTGCACAGATTCATGCACATTGAAAGGAAACTAATTAGAATTCTTGGGGCAGTGCCATGGCTCAAAGGGTGTCTACAGAGTGATGGGGGGAGGGGAGAATAAGAAAACTCTCGCTCAGGTCTTCCAGCTTGCGCACTGGCTCCAGTGCAGTGACTAATGCAGGGGGTCCCAGTGGTGGCTGGTGGGGCTGGGCCAGACACACCCTGGAGCCAACCTCCCACGGTCCTTCCCTGGCTGGATGCACCTAGGGTAATGCTGTGGCTCTAAGGGCATCTGCAGACGAAAGAGGTCCCTCAGCCTGGCCTGTGGGGACTGGGCCGAAACCAGCTCTCCAACATCCCCCAAGGTGCCCCGGAGTGTGAGAGGGCACTCTGCAAAGTTGTTGTCAGGGTGTAGAATGCAAACGCAAGTGTGCAGTAAACCAGACTCAGGGCCCGACAGTGCCCCAGGAACAACATACCCCACAGCCGAAGGTGGAACTGCGCTGGCTCGGAAGGAATCGGGCTCCCTCCTCTCTGGTTCCGGTTCCGGGTGCATCACCCAAGAACCACCACTGCCAAGTCACCACAGCTCGGCAGTTCCTGCATTGAGCATCTGCCCCCTGGTGGGCATCATAGGTACTGGCCAGTTGGATGGTCACTTAACCTTTATATATATATATAGATGATTCTGAGGCATAAAAGGACCTGATATGCCACACTGTTAGTCATAGCCTCCCCAGGAGTCCAGTCCAAGAACCATGTTTCACCAACTAATTGTTACATTACTAATCCATGTCAAACTGCAAGAAGAACAATCATGACACCAATTACTCAAAATGGCATTTGAGATTTAAGGAAAAGAGGTTATCATCATGTGGGAAAGTAAAAGTATTTGTAAAATCCACATAAAAATCTAGTTCTGGGCAAGACCTGGAGTTGAATTACTGTTGTTCTAATGTCTATTTAATTGAGATTATGCTAACAGCGACTATGCAGGTGGGAAAACTAAATGATATATAAATCCATATAAATCAAGAGGGAAAGTGATAGTTAACCTGAAAATAACCTCTGGATGAGAAGCTCTTTACCTCCAAGTAGATAACATGGACAAGGTATTCACCTTCCTATCCTCTCTTCAACTTCTGAATTGTTTCTAATTGTCTTAAACTTTTAGCTTGAGTTTCTACATCCCACCTTTACTTAAGTTTTCATTTTAAATTATTTGATAAATTTCCTCAATACTTTTCTCTCAGCAATCATTTAATAAGATCAGGCAAGAAGGGCCACAGCTGAAACAAAATATAGAAACTGGAGAGACTGATCGCCACAAAATCTGGTTTTATTATGTTTATGTCTTAACAAAAACACATATATGCAAGATGGGAGGCTATGTATGGTGTAATGATTGAGAGCAAACCAGAACAAATGGTCCTTACCATGAGGAAACTATATCAGATTAATTTTGTACTTTTTGGTACATCAAAGAAAGCCCCAACATCATATCAGCAATAACACTTAAAGCAAAAAGTTCTGAATGCCATACACAGGAATAAAGTTACTCACAAGGTAATTAATGGACAAGCTGTCCTAGCTGATAATTCAAGTATAGCACTTTTATAATTTGTTGAATTACAGTAATTTACAATGCTATTGCTATTAACAATAATCTAAGCTTCAATTTGAGTCTTTACTGAATGCTTGATGTTTTATGTATTATTTCATACTCACAATAATGCAATAATCTCCATTTTATAAATGAGAAAACCCAAGCCAAGCAAATAATCTGTTAAATGCCATCTAGCTAATTAAGTAGATGAACTAGGATTCAACCCCAATGGCTATGTGAATATTTTGTAGTCTAATTACCTTTGATTTTTATAACTAGGTCCAGATGCACAATTATTTTCCATATTGGATACTTGCCAAGAGCAACTTTCCTGATGCTGAGCTTGCCCTCCCCCAACTTTTTAAAAATATTTGAAACCTTTAACTGACCGCAGGAAATGTACAGTTGTTATTGCTCATTTTGCCAACTATGCACACATCTATTTTATTTTTAAACTCCATCAAAAAGTTCATTATAGAAAATTCAATCAAGTTAGTGGGAGTTAGTTTTTAACTAGTTTTAGGATACAATATAAAAATATATGGCGAGAATAATATAGCCCCCATGTATTCGTCACCCAACTTTAAAGAACCTTAACATTTTGGATATGTATTCAGTTCCTAGGGCTGTTGTAATAAAGCAGCATAAACTGGATAACTTGAAACAAAATCATTCTTTTTCTCAGTTCTAGAGGCTAGAAATGGAAAACCAAGAGGTTTTGGCAATGTGGTTCCCACTGCAGGCTCTGAGAATCTTGTCATGGTGGTTCCCAGCAATCCTTGTTGGCCCTTGACTTGTAGATGCATCACTCCAATATCTGCCTCTGCCTTCATCTCACAGGGTGCTCTCCCTGTGTTCTCTCTCTCTCTTCCTCTTATAAGGATCTCATTTTTTAGTTTAAGGGCCCACTGTATTATGCTCTCACCTTAGTTTAACTCATTACATCTGCAACAAACTAAAGTCACATTCTGAGGTTCTGGGAACCTCTGAAAGCCTCACCATTAACTATGATATTTTCTCTACATTTCTGATAGATATTAGAAGTTTCTTTCTGGTGCTCATTTTATCTTGAATAATATTCTTATCCTGAACAGATGCTGAATTTTATTAAATGCCGTTTTTGTTATGTTAATGTAATCATAATTTGTCTCTTTAATTTCTTTTATTTTGGTTTTTTATTTCTTTTTGAGTTAATTTTATTTTCCAATAAAAGTATCACTTATAAAAGTATCACTTCATTTAAGTTCCAAATTGAGTGGCATAATGTTGTTCAAAGTATTTTTACTGATTGATTTGAGAGAGAGAGAGAGAGAAAGAGAGAGAGAGAGAGAGAGAAGCACTGACTTTCTGTTCCACTTATTTATGCATTCATTGGTTGATTCTTATATGTGCCCTGACCAGAAATCTAATCTATAACCTTGACATAGCAGAATGATGCTCAAACCAACTGAGCTACCCAGCCAGGATGTTCAAAGCAATTTTATTATTTTTTTAAAAAATTATTCTATCTTTAGTTAAAACCATTTTCTATTCCTAACTAGAGGCCCAATGCACGAAATTCATGCAAGAGTAGGCCTTCCTTCCCCCAGCTGCCGGCACCAGCTTCCCTCTGGCACCTGGGACCCGGGCTTCCCTTACAGCCCCAACTTCGTCCAGAAGGTCGTCTGGAAGGACATCTGGTCTAATTAGCATATTACGCTTTTATTATTATAGATTGTGTGTATTCTTTTATTTTTTTTCATCGATCATGGTAGTATTTGTCTCACAGGTCTTCTCATATAACTCAATTTTAGTTTTATTTCTTTAGTATTTTTCTATTTCTATTTTATTTTCATTTTTATCACATTTACTTCTTTCTACTTCTTATAACTTTATTCTGTGTGGCTATTACCTACAGAATTAAATACTCAAACAGCAATATATCAGGCAAAAGTATATTCAGCAAAGACTATAGTGAGGATTAAATAGTGTACGTTAAAAAGAGTAAACAAAAAATAAAAGAGCCTTAGTTTTAGCTTTGCCAAGATGCTGCTCAGATAGTCCATGGCACCTGCTCTAAATCTATGACCTGTGAACATGAGCACTCCCATCAAGAAGCTAATTTTGGTACTACAAAGTTACCAAATCAGGGGGGGGGGGGGGCGCGTAAATCCAGATGGATAGAATAATCTATCTATGTACATAATCTCCACTTTAAGAATTTCATTCAAGACATTGCTTCCTTCTTTGCAATGGCAAGTACCATTGTTATCACATTTTATTTGAGGTTCTTGATCTCTTCCATCATATATATGTAAATCCTCTTAACTTCTATAACCCCTTTCATTCTCCTCCCCCTGTCCCCCCCAACACTGAATGGCATGGGAGTTCTCTCCAGTGATACGACATCACTCTTTAGGGAGCAGACACTATTGGACTATCCACTGTCTCCAGTTAGGATTGGTCAGGCCTCATAATCCTGCCTCATAGAGGAGGTTCCTCCCTACAGAACCAAGTCTGGCTCCTCTATAAGCCACACGGGATTTCAGTGCCTTGCAACTTGAAAGCAGCAGATAGTATTCAATACCTGAAAGACAGGAAAAGATTCTCTCGTCCATACACCTATGCCCAGAAAAATACCAGTGTTGTTCCAGGCCTGTGTAGCACGGCCACTTATGTGGATCCCTTGCAGTTCAAACTGAGTTCGTGCTCCTTTGAGTAAGGCCTGGAGTGTATAGTCCTGCATCTAAAGAAAGCTGCTTCCCCACAGACACAGCCAGGTAGACCTACCTGCCATGGTAAAAATTCTCCACAGTACAAGCCTTAAAACTTCTCACACAATCCGTGATGGAAAGCAAGTTGTACAACTATAAAAAACAACCCCAGTGAAAAGCTTCAAACTAAAAATCTCACATGCTGTAGGTAAGGTATCAACCAAGCTTTTAAGGTCAGCCACACTAGCACTAACAGAAACATCAGCAACAACATATGAGTGTGTTCCTATAGATGTTACTAGGGGCGGTAATCTCTTATACACTATTCAATTTTTTTTCTTAAGTTTGCATCAAACACTTGAGGCACAAAACCTGATCTGAAATAGTGTAAGTCTACTTATAGTCTCTCTGTGTCCAAAGGAAATAAAATGGTAGTTCAGTCTCTACTTGGAATGTGAACATGCCTTTCATCTATATATAAAAAAGGCTAATAAGCTAAGTGTCCCTCCTCCATCTGTCTGACCGATCGCTATGACACACACTGACCACCAGGGGGCAGATGCTCAATGCAGGAGCTGCCGAGCTGCAGTGACTTGGCAGCAGTAGTTTGGGTGATGCACACCCAAAACTAGAGAAGAGGGAGCCCAATTCCTCGCGGGGCTGTACAATTTACCTTCGGCCATGGGTTGTATGTTGTTGCTGGGACACTATTGGCCTCAAATCTGGTTGACTGCTCACTTGCGTTTGCATCCCATCCTGTATGACAGCAACTCTGCAGAGTGCCCTCTCGCACTCCGGGACCCTTTGGGGGATGTCAGAGAGCTGGTTTGGGCCCGATCCCCGCAAGCCAAGCCGAGGGACCCTGCTCACTCCACAGAGGCCTTCTGAGCCACTGCACCACCCCAGGTGCGGACTTCTGGAGAGGGACCACGGGAAGTTGTCTCCAGGGTGTGTCTGGCCCATCTTGCCCAGTCCCGCCCTGCCAGCCATATTCTAATTAATTTCCTTTCAATGTGCACAAATTCATGTGCCGGGCCACTAGTTTTACTAGAAGAGAAAATAAAATTTCAAATGTTCCCATACATTTTCAATATACCACCACAATTTGCCACTTAAGGGAACTTTGTAAGTAAACAGAAAAACAGAGACTTTTTTTGCAGTGTGAATATCTTTCCCAATATTATCTATTCTGTACATTCATACTTTTGAATTCAGAATATAACTGATCCTGGCTTTTCATATTTGCCATTAGCACTTTTTACCATTTTGCATTAATTTTCCAAATAGGCTGGTCAGAACCCAATTAAGTTTTCTCCCTCTTCTCAGCTTGGTCCCACCAAATAAGCAAACATGACAGATATTTAACAGCAATGCCAGAATAATCTGGCAACTTCAAAAATGTGTAAATTAAAGATACGAAGACATAAAGAGGCCATAAATAGTTCTCACTGGTAGGATTTATTAAAATTCTGAATAAACAAAAAATATTAAATGGGTAAGACCATATAAAAACTTTCACAATTATAAGGCACGTTGACATTAAATAGTGGTAGAAGTCTTTTCTCCCAATGAATATTGACTAGAAATGGCTCATAGACAATACTGCTTAGATTTCCCACCTGAAAGTTATCTTGAAAATTAAAAGATAATAGCTAACCTTTTAATATGCAAAAGTTAATAGTAATAATAATATATTTTTAAGATTAGGGAAAGAAAACACTCCACCATAGATAATCTTCTTATACAACATTTAGCAACTGAAATCTTTCCATCCTTTCCCTCTTTTGGCTAATGAGCCTTATATTTAAAAATGTGCCCTGGAGAGAGTATAATCATTTTTCCCATATGGAAAAATTACTGGGCAGAAAATACTGAAATACTACTTCATTATCTCAGCTCAACAGTGGTATATCCCACATTTAAAAGAAAAAAACACATGTCAATTTTACAAAGGTAGAACTTTATGTCAATACTAGAGTCTAGAGGCCCAGTGAACAAAATTCGTGCACTGGTAGGGTCCTTAGCAGCTGCCAGGTGCCAGCTGCTGGCCGGGGCCTCCCTCCATTCCCCCAGCCAGCCCTGCCCCCTGGCTGAATTCCTGGACAACCTCTCAGTCAAGGGGACAATTTGCATACTATGCTTTTATTATATAGGATTCCCCATTATATTCTTATATATATGGAAATTCTTTGACACGGAAAAATCACAAGAATTGGTAAAAGGAGAAGGAAAAGAGGAAAGGGGGATGGAAAAGAGGGAAAGAAGGAAAAAAGGGAGGGAGAAGAGAGGAAGAGGATGGGGGAAGAGTGTGAAAGGAGGAGGCAGGAAGAAGAGAAGAGGGAGGAGCAGTGGAGCTACCTAGAGCAGCTGTCGCCAACTTTTCGGACCTCACGGACCACCAGTGGTCCACGGACCACCAGTTGGTGACCGCTGACTTAGAGGATATAATCAGTGAACACTGGCAGAGTTCTTTAAGTAAATAATGGTGACAAGAGCCTTCTAAACAGGACAAGGATAATGAAAAGAAAGATGTGTACATTATACTCAAGTAGCCCCAGATTTTGTTGATTTTTCCATCACTATCCAGTCAGGTATGCATGAGGAAGTTTGGTTAAATAAGGCACTAAGATTTGGATGTTTGTGTTACCTCCCAAAATTTGTATGATGAAATCCTAAGCCCCAGTGTGATGGTATTAGGAGGTGGGGCCTCTGGTAGGTACTTAGATCATGAGGGTAGAGCCCTCAAGAATGGGATTAGCCCTCTAATAAAAGAGAATCCACAGAGCTCCCTAGTCCCTTCCTCCACATAAAGACACAGTACCATCTGCAGACCAGGAAGTCAGCCATCAGACTGAATCTCCCAGAATCATAATCTTGAACTGTGAGAAATAAAATTATGTTGTTTGTAAGTCATCCAGTCTACAGTGTTTTGTTATAGCAATCTGAATGGACTAAGACATAAAAGTAGAAGAGTTGGGGAGGAAAAAAAAACCTGATCAAACAGGTCCACCCATAATCTGAGCATTCCCGCATCACACTCACAGGAAGGAGGAAACACTGTGGACAGAGAAGCTGAAGCTCTGACCACCTCTCAGACAACCTGTGGATGGTTTGGTAGAACACTGAATAGAAACAACGAAACAAATGCTTTCTCGGTTCGAGAGCCTTTGGCCAACAATCTAAGGCCATGGTGCACTCTATCCTGCTTTCTCCTCCAACCTTGCGGCATTTACAGTATAATCACTTGCCACTTACTGTTTCCATAATAAAGTTTTCAGGGACTGCCACCTTATGCCAAAGTGTACACAGTTTTGAAGAGCTAGGTAAAAGAAAGACCAAGGTGTAAAGCCCTCCATGATACATGGACTCAGCCCCCCTCGTATACTTGCTGATAACCAGGCAAGTCAGTGTTCTTCAAGTGTGGGAGGAGGCAACCCCCGTCACCTCAGATGTCCTGGAGGGACAGTCTAACTAGGCAGAGAGCTCTGTAAAGAGGCCCAGAAATGGAGTGAGAAGGATGAGGGGGGAAGGAGGAGGGAGAAAGGAGGGAGAGAGAAAAGGGGCCAGCTAGACAGATCTCTGGAGCTCTCTATGGAGGGGAGCAAGCAGGAAGTCCCCAAACATAGCCCTTCCTCTCTGCTCCCTGGCTTGTTCAAATCATCTTCCTCTGACTCTCCTTAGGAAAGAAGGGGGGCCAAGTTCATCAGTGAGTGCACCAGAACATGCACTGAAGTCAAGTTAAAAAACAAAGACCACCAAGCAGTGAGTGAGGGTGGGAAGGCTGGTCTCCATCATTCTTCCTAGCATGCATGGAACAGAGGTTACGTCTACTTAATACCTATTGAAGGCCCCTTTATAGCATTCTATAATCATCACTAATTTAATACCTGTCCAAGCTACATCATCAGATGTGCATATAATTTTATAAGAAAAAGTAGAAGATAAACTAGGAGGAAAATTAAATTCCTGTATGTGATGTAATTTTTGGAACAAAACTCAGTAGTGAAGCTAAACTCTCAGCGGTATATAAAGGATTAAATATATTCTTTGGTGACCGAAAAAAAAAAACACATACTGCTTCATCATCATGATGTAGAGATTAAAGGCCATAGGAGGAAAAAATTTCCTTTCTGCAACTATTTGTTGTAAGTTAAAAGATAAAAGCATGTACAAAGCATCTCAAATGGACAGAAATTGCTCAGAAAGGAGCAATCTTGCAATAGAAAACCACAATTACCAAAATAATGGTTCCTAAACACTTTGCTTGAATTCAACACGGCATGATTTCCCCCTAATTTTGGAGCACTGGACTACTCCGAATCCACATAATCAGTGGACACTCAAATGTTGGCCGAGTAGAAATAAAACAAATATTTGTCGGTCAAGCCTAATGAGCCAGTCTAGAGTAAACTGTTTTAAAGACAATAAATGTATGTGGTAATCAAACCACAATAATCTCACTAAATTAAGTACCTGTTAGTTTTAATTTCTAAATGTGATGAAATATATACCAAACATTTGGAAACAAAATTAAAAGCACATAAACCAGTATTACTGCTGTTAAAAATATATCTATACTAATAAAAGGGTAATATGCTAATTAGGCTGGATAGACCAGACATCCTTCTGGACAAAGCCATGGTGGCAGGGGCCAAGGCAGAGGCAGTTAGGGGAGATCAGGCCAGTAGGGGAGAGCAGTTAAGGACAATCAGGCAGGCAGGCAGAGGCAGTTGGGGAGATCAGGCAGGTGAGCAGTTAGGAGCCAGCAGTCTCGGATTGTGAGAGGGATGTCCCAGATCGGAGAGGGTGAAGGCTGGGCTGAGGGACACCCCCCCCCCGGCGTGCACAAATTTCATGCACTGGGCCCTAGTAGTTACATAAACTTGATAGTGAATAAAGTTGAAGGTCTTATAAAAGTGTATGTGATGATACCTTATAGGGGGATATAGCTGAGGAACCTTTAGGCATCTTCTAGTACACCTTCTAGTATGCCCCTAAAAATGACCCGCATCCTTGTCATGTTCCTATAAAAGTCAATCAGCGAGATTCAGAATGACAAATGTTCACAAGATCACTGCCACACAAAACCACCCACTATTGTTGCTTTAAATACTACTGTTTTATCCATAGGAAGCTGCCTTTATTTCATCAAAAAGTCAGGTATCAGCAGTTTCCTGTGGTTCATCTGAAAAGTTACCATTTATTATTATTTTTAATTTATGTTAACTGTTGAAAGTATTACATATCTCCCTCTTTATTCCCCCCATTGGCCCTCTCCTCCCTATTACTACCCCCTCCCCAGGCCTTCGCCACACTATTGTCTGTGTCCATGGGTTATGCATAAGTGCATGCAAGTTCTCTGGTTATGAAAAATTACCAATTAAAATGCAATATGTGCTAGGCATTGTGGTAAATCAACGTGCATAATCTTATTTCATTTTCACAGCTTCATAGAAGTCCACATAATATCGTTTCTATGTACATAATATTTCCATTCTGAGATAGGTGTCAACATGTTCAAGTCCGCTGGGTTTGCTCAACACAAAAGGGAAAGCTTTCAAAGAGTGACATGGTCTCAACCATCCCCTACTCCAAGATGGGAAAGTGAGCCAGGGTGACTTTTATAATCAACTGTTATACACCTGTCTCTCCCCCATCTGACTTGATAGGGGTACGAGGGTAAACTAAAAATATGATTTTTTAAAGTTTTCTTCCTTTCTCATTTCCCGCCCTTTTACTAACAGAATGTGTAATTGATTAATCAATTGTATACGTTGAACCTTGTGTTCTGGCTGAAATTTTGTTACAGTTCTCACTTGACCAGGCAAGAATAACAAGACTTTCAACCCAGCCCTGAACTTAGAGGCCTGGCCCCCAAGAATGTGGGGGCTGATTGATTAGGTCTCAGACACTCGGGGATGACACACACTCGATCACGGCTTGAGCGATTTCAGAATGCTGACCATCCTGTTCCGGGGACCAGTAATAAAGACATTCATCAAGACCCAAGACCCCACAGGAACTCCATTCCAGGACTGCAAATCACCAGCAACCCTCCTGTACTCTCTACCATTCCCTTTCCCCAATCCCCCTATATAAGCTTTCTCCTTACAAGCTTACAGGAAAGATGGATATTAAGGTTTTTACTGGTCACCTTCCCAGACTTCTGCAATATGATATTATTAAACACACACTAATAACCCAATCCCTGTCACTGCTTTTTGGCTGGGGAGTGGCAGACAGCAGGGGCCCAGGACTCTGTTGATCTCTGGTTACAGACTGTGGACTCTTGAGGTCAGAAACACTGCCTGGTCATCCTTATAGTTCCAGGGCCCCGGGCAGTACCTGATCAGCGCTTAAATGAATGTTTAATTAGATGAGCTGTTTAACTGGGGGGAATAAAAAAGGGTTCCTTAATTTAGAGTCTAGATATGCTTAGTACTGTATAAGCCATGGTTTCTTGTTCTAAAAAAAAACTTATTAGAAAGCAATACATGTGACAACATGAATTAAGTGTTCAATTCTGCAACAAAAAAAATTGGGCAGATACTTTTAGGAAAGCAATACTTCAGGCAATAATAATATCAGCTCACACTGAGCACTGTGCTTAGTGATTTAAGTTGGTTTAATCATTCATGACCTTGGGAGGTAGGTACATTATATCTGTTTTACAGATGAAGGAAATGAAGCACAGCAGAGTTAAGTAAATTCCAGGAATCACAGAGGTAATGTATGTTAGAGCTTGCGTTCCAACCCAGATAGAAATAAAACAGTTGTTTCTGCCTGTTTTTCTTTCCTGTGTTTAAACTCTATTTCCTCTGTGACGAAGCCTTCAGAAGTCCTTTAAGTCAGATTTCTAACCATTTTTGTAGCATGAACCTTCTGGCAGTCTGGTGAAGTCTATGGATCCCTCCAAAGTATAATGCTTTTAAATGCATACAATTAAGTTCATAGCATCTCGGAAGGAAAGCAGTTTTACTGAAATATAGTTATAAAGATATTTTTAAGAACAAATTTGTGCTATAGCAATTTATGTGCATCTTTAATAAGTCATCAACAAGATATAATGAGAGATTTAAGTGCACTATAGCTTCAGTGTAGTTTATGAACGTAAACAATATTTCAGATAGCTGCAATAAAATACATAATACAAAAATATATGTACTTCAATTGGTGATAAAGCCACGGATGCTGCTAGTAGTACTAGGGTTTGTTGTCTACATTCATAATGAAAGTAAAATGCTAAATTTTAGTTAGAGAAAATAAAGGCGCAATGTTTTCCCATCTGAGTTCACCGATTCCCAAATTTTATCCAGATGAAGAATCTCAGCTGTAAATTACAACTAATCAGTTTCTTTCTGAAGCTATTGAATTTTCCCTCAGAGGACTCATCATGGTCCCTCCTCACATCTTGGCTAGGAATGTTGGGAATGTGCCTTAACAGAATATCGAGCACTTAAGAGCAAGACAGAACTCATGTTCCTGGGAGGTCACTTGCAATAGCATCTATCATAAAATAGATGGCCAAAGGTTTATGAGGTAAATGCATGCAAATTTGATGTTATCCCCTTGGCTAAAAATATTAGGCACTTCCTAGAAGTTTGAATTTTGTTTTTCAAACTGCTATCCTTCAAGGCAGCAAAGCTTGCCTCAGCAGTTCAACTACGTTTAGATAAAACTTCCATCACAAACCTGGATCTGTATGGAAAAGGATGCTCCACCCAATGATCTTAAAACAAGTTTAACCATGCTAGAGGTAACTTCAGTGACAAAAATAGCTCATTTTTTAAACTGCAAAGCATTAATTAGTAGAGACTACATCTTTAGTGTATTTTATGGGGTACTAAATGAAAACAGGCCTTTCAATAGTTATTTTTAAGATGATTACTATAAAGGTAATTAAGTTATATAAGCTAAAACAAAAATGAACTGAGAAAAAGATGATCAATGACTACCTTAGCAGGTCAGTCTTGCATATTTGACCTATGTAGTGCTTTAAGCTTTCCAAGAGCTTATTATTCTATCCATTTTTATGATTATGAGAGAGAAAAGCTTTAAATATACCAGGGTGAAACAAGCACCCACTGGGGCTATGTCAATAAGGGTACATATGATTCCTCAAAAGATTTCACCCTTGAAACCAAAAGTCTTTAAAAATAGAAGTGTAATGAAGTGTCTATTGAGTAAATCTGATAGAAGCAACAGAAATGCATTTAACTGACTTGAGTGTGACATTTAACACACACAAAGCGCCCTGGCCTATGTGGCTCAGTGGCTACAGGGCTGGCCTGTGCACCTAGGGGTCACGGGTTGGGTTCGTCTCAGTCAAAGGCACAAAGCTGGGTTGCAGGTTCAATCCCTGGCCCCGGTCAAGGGCGCGTGTGGGAGGCAACCAATCGATCTGTCTCTCTCAGATTGATGTTTCTCTCTCACTCTCTTCCCTCCCTCCCTTCTACTATCAATAATAATAATAATAATGATAATAATGATAATAATAATAATAATAATAATAATAATAATAATATCAATGGAAAAATATCCTCCGGTGAGGCTTAACAACAACAAAAATTATAAACACACACAAAGCTTCATTACTCTTCCAGGCCTGTAAAGGAAGCCAGGGAAATGGAATTATTTATACCTGGAAACTTTTAGAAGTTGAACAGTGACCAAGGTAATAAAGGAAAATTTTAACTCTAAAATTAGGGAGAACTTTCTGAAACAAAAAAAAAAAACAATCCACATAAGAGGTCGTTTGCCTAATGAGGCAAAGAACTAACTATACTTGTTCAAATAAATGTTCCTTAACCTTAAGGTAACAAGATAATTAATTTGAAGTAAAATAAATGAAACTAAGCAACTTCCTCAAGAAAGACACTTAAAGTTAAAGAGCATGTCCTGTATTAATGAAGTAGTCTTACTAAATGTAATCTGTGAACAAATGGGCTTACACAGCAATGCTTCTGCTCAGAGACCCTCTAAACACCAACTTGGCACTCTCCCTCACAGAGAATGTGGCTTTGCTGACTCTGAATTTAGTAAAAACACTAAGTTTCCAATCAATAGCCTCAGGCAATAAACTCCTAGATATGTCTAAACTCTTCCTGAACTGTGGCATCAGGCCAAAGTATACAAAGACTACGCACAGCACAAAAGAAGCTCCTCAGATCTGGCCAGGGTCCCCTTCGCAAGGGAACCCTAAATTCAGCACTCCCTCACGACTGGGTTTAGAGAATTCGAGAATGCTACAGAGGGAAGCCAAGAGAGGGAAACCATGTGCGCTTCTGTTCTTTGTGCCTTGGGTTAAAATTCCAGATCACTGGTCAAACGGGAAATCTACACTGGGTCTGCTCACCCAGCCCACTGTGTAGACACAATATCCTTTAATAAGAATGTAGACGTAGGAGAAAAGAGAATTTTAAGAGTTAACAGAGGTCTAACCCTGCCCTCTGCCACAAATGTGCTATGGGGGCTTGAAAAAGTCAGTTTCTTCTAAAAGTACATGAAGAAAGAGGAGGAAAATACTCGAACAGGATGACTGTCTTCAAGCAACAAAATTCTACAAATGGTGGATTATCCAGTCTTCATCACAAAGTGGATGTCATCAAGAATGTAGGCAACTCTGCAAAACACAATGACAGGCAGCAGCACAAAGCCAAGGACCCTAAATAGAAACAGCAATCTCAGACTCGAAAATACATTTTCCAGAATCGTACAGAATACCAAATTTAAAATGCCAACCTTAGACTTTAAGAAATGTGATGTCAAACAAAACGGCTAATATCAAAAATGAATAAATACAATGTGATCTGCAGAGCTCAATGCAAATTTAAAGCCTCACTTCTCATTACCAGTCACTGGATTTCGTCTACGAATGTGTTGACCTTTTTTTTAAACTTTCCTGCCACAGGCTGCCAATCTTGGTTTACTTAGTGATCATCAATTCCCTATGAAAAAACAGACCTTTTTCATGACATTATTTTAAAGTGTAGAAAAGATTTTGACTGGTCAAACATCCCTTGGAATATGAAAAGCAAATCTTTCTATTCCAAAGTAAAATCATAAAGAAATTCTCATTGGAATATTTAAATACAGACCTGCCCAGCCCCTTTACCTCTAGATTGTACACACAAGACTAAGTAACACACAGGTTGTGCATCTCAATTCTAAGGAGGTAAGGCCATTACATAAAACAAGATAAAACAAATGCCTTAAAAAGGCTCTCATTTTTCACAAGCCAATCACTAAACAAATGCACTTAATTTGTAAATCAATTTTAAGAGTCTGATAATGTTAGGCCAGTGGTCGGCAAACTGCAGCTCGTGAGCCACATTCAGCTCTTTGGTCCCTTGAGTGTGGCTTTTCCTAAGCCTTAGGAGTACCCTGATTAAGTTAATAACGATGTACCTACCTATGTAGTTTAAAAAATTTGGCTCTCAAAAGAAATTTCAATTGTTGTACTGTTGATATTTGGCTCTGTTGACTAATGGGTTTGCCGACCACTGTCAGTTAGACAAAGAAAGTAGGCAGTAGAAAAGGAATGATACCGAAGTGATTGCTGGTGGTGAGAAGCTGTCGCAGATATTCCTGAGAAAGAAGCTGACCAATGCAATCAAGTTCCTGGGCATCCTGGACTAGGAAGTAAGATACATAGGGTCCTTCGTGTTTTTTCTTTTTTTCATGAATGTGTACAAAAATTCAAAAACCATAGCCTGGAGATTTCTCCTGGAATGATACTATCAAGCCATGCTCCTTTCTGTGTTCTTTACATTTGGAAATATAAGAGCATGCAAGCCAAGGAAAAGGAGAAACAGAAACAAATTAACTTAGATGTGGGCAATGAGAGGAAGCATCCGAGATCACCTTCCCCATTCAATGGGGTGGGAAACAGGTGCACAGCAATGAAATGAGTGCACACCAACATGCGATTCACAGAGCTACTGATACAAGAAGGAGCAAGATAGAAGAGATCAAGGGGGGAAAATGGGGACATATGTAATATTTTGAACAATAAAGATTTTTAAAAAAACAATAATAAAATGGGGTGCAGTCTCCACTTGGAATGTAAACTTTTTAAAAACACCTTGTAATTTTTAAAAGATTAAATACCTCCATTACTCTCTTCCATTGTTTGGAACCACAAGACAAGAAGGACAAGTGGCACTATTAAAAAAAAACTACACACCCTTTCTGAAAAGTTGTCAACAAAGCCAACCACCAAAAACTAAAAGAAAAGCTCCAACATCTATTTTTTTGCACAATAACTGAATTGGAATGTTTCCATTATGCTGAAAACAGCTAGTACACAATTTTATGTACTGTCTTTTTCACTATCTGTTATAAATCATAGTCATTGGTTATATTTGGGTGAAGACCACTTGAATTTTGTGAAAGAGAGGTAGATAACTGATGAGAAGAACAAGTTGGAAAATAATATGTTGCAGTAAGCCTATGTTTACCCAACCACAGAATCAGCTGAAGTTTCCTAAATTGAAAAGCAAAAGCAAGCAAAAAGATATGGCCAGAAAGAAAAAGGAAGTAGAATGTGTGTTCGTTTTATGTCTTCCTCCAGACAATGAGTCACTTGCAGGGGGGAAAAGAACATGAAAACAATTTTTTAAAAAAAGATGAAGGTAAAGCAGAATCTAATGACAATTAACAACCATAAAATTATCAAGATTATAACTGCTAACTTTTATTAATCAGCTATGTATGCTACCTGTCATTTCTTTCTTCTTTTCTTGTTCTGGTCCTTCTCTATTAATTTTGTCTGCCTAGTTAGATGATCCAGATGCTCGGATCCATTTTATTTCCAAATTATTCTAACTTTATGAGGAAAAAGATTGATGAAATTTCAAAAGCAGATTTGTTATTTCTTATTCTTACTTCATAAGCCAGTATTTAAACCAAACAAGACATCCAATAAAAATAACACAACAGAAATTATATAGTCATATAAAATCATTATCTTCACAGTATATGCTTCCTCATATCATGCTGAATAGTACTCGCAGTAAATATTTATTAATCAATAGATATAAGCATACAAAGACACACATCCAAGTGGGCACCACATACAAACACCCAAAAAATCCAATCCTATAAGGACCTAGTTAAAAAAAACTATTTAACTTTTAATATAGAAGATATCTTGGTCAAATAAAGTGGAGAAAAAGAAATACCTTGAGTCAGATACTAAGATCCCAGGTATTAAAGAGAAGTAAAATAGGCCAAATTATCTGAAGGTACAACCAATGTAAGAACAGGCAGATAATTCTTTTAACTTACTGTAGAATATACAAATCTACAACCAAGATGAAAAAAGCTATTCATAAAATTAAAGAAATAGGATTTATAAAGCTAAAGAAATTAATAGCCAACACAGACTTTGGTAAAACTAGTATCCCCAGAGTACGAAGATGTATTTTTTAACTAAAGGGATAATACACATTTATTAGGTATACTAGGGGCCCGGTGCACGAAATTCGTGCACTGGGTGTGTGTGGGGGGGGGGGGAGTGTCCCTCAGCCCAGCCTGCCCCCTCTCACATACTGGGAGCCCTCAGGCATTGACCCCCATCACCCTCCAATCGCAGGATCGGCCCCTTGCCCAGGCCTGATGCCTCTGATGGAGGTGTCAGGCCTGGGCAGGGGACCCTCATTTCCCCCCATCACTGGTTCTGCCCCCAGCCCAGGCCTGATGCCTCAGCCAGAGGCGTAGACCCCCATCACCCTCCGATCGCCTGATCGGCCCCTTGCCCAGGCCTGACGCCTCCGCCGGAGGTGTCAGGCTTGGACAGGGGACCCCCATCTCCCCCTGATCACTGGCTCTGGCCCCCGCCCAGATCTGAGGCCTCTGGCCCAGGAATCATGCCTGAGAAGGGGACCCCCATCTCCCTCTGATCGCTTGCTCCACCCCCCGCCCAAGCCTGACGCCTCTGACCCAGGCTTCAGGCCTGGGCAAGGGGACCATCATATCCCCCCAATCCCCGGCTCAGCCCCCCGCCCAGGCCTGATGCCTCGGCCAGAGGAGCTGACCCTCATCACCCTCCAATCACCAATCACCGGATCGGCCCCTTGACCAGGCCTGAGGCCTCTGGCAGAGGTGTCAGGCCTGAGCAGGGGACCCCCAGCTCCCCGCGGTTGCAGGCTCCGCCCCTGCCCAGGCCTAACGCCTCTGGCTGAGGCGTCCAGCCCGGGCAGCGGGGACCCGCAGCTGCAGCGGCCCCGCGATCGTGGGCTCCGCTTTCGGCCCAGGCAAGGGACCCCTAGCTCCCAGGACTGCCAGCTTCGACCGTGCCCAGCTCCCATCGCTGGCTCCACCCCTACTTCCTGCTATCACTGGCCAGGGCGGAAAAGGCACCTGATTCTCCGATCATGGCTGGGGGGCAGGGCAAAGGCAGCCCCAGGGCCGCCTTTGCCCTGCCCCCCAGCTCTTAGCTCCCCCCTGGGTTTCCGATCACTGTCAGTGGCAGGGGGCTTCTTCCTGCTTTCCCTTTCACCTCCCTGCATTGTGCCTACATATGCAAATTAGCCACCATCTTGTTGGCAGTTAACTGCCCATCTTAGTTGGCAGTTAATTTGCATATAGCCCTGATTAGCCAATGAAAAGGGTATCGTCGTACGCCAATTACCATTTTTCTCTTTTATTAGATAGGATATATTCATGGTTAGAAATGGCCATCACAACTAAAGGCAACTAAGCCTAACAAATAAGAAAATCATCACTGATAGGTTAATAGTTGAAAACAGCTGTATGCAGTGAACAATATGTAACAACCTAAAAAAAATAAGACTTCAAAAAATCAAAGACAAAAAAGATCGAGGACTCACAGAATACAAGTTTAGAAAGAACACTAGGGGCCCGGTGCACGAAATTCGTGCACTGGGTGTGTGTGGGGGGGGGGCGTGTCCCTCAGCCCCGCCTGCCCCCTCTCACATACTGGGAGCCCTCAGGCGTTGACCCCCATCACCCTCCAATCGCAGGATCGGCCCCTTGCCCAGGCCTGACGCCTCTGGCCTAGGCGTCCGGCCCGGGCAGCGGGGACCCACAGCTGCAGCAGCCCCGCGATCGTGGGCTCCGCTTTAGGCCCAGGCAAGGGGCCCTTAGCTCCTGGGACTGCCAGCCTCGACCGTGCCCAGCTCCCATCGCTGGCTCCACCCCTACTTCCTGCTATCACTGGCCAGGGCGGAAAAGGCACCTGATTCTCTGATCATGGCTGGGGGGCAGGGCAAAGGCAGCCCCAGGGCCGCCTTTGCCCTGCCCACCAGCTCTTAGCTCCCCCCTGGGTTTCCGATCACTGTCAGTGGCAGGCTTCTTCCTGCTTTCCCTTTCGCCTCCCTGCATTGTGCCTACATATGCAAATTAACCGCCATCTTGTTGGCAGTTAACTGCCAATATTAGTTGGCAGTTAATTTGCATATAGACCTGATTAGCCAATGAAAAGGGTATCGTCGTACACCAATTACCATTTTTCTCTTTTATTAGTGTTGATAATAGCCCAGCCATGCTTTGAAGTATCTGCCACCGTCAAGGAAATACAAAATCATGAAACTAAGAAGATGAGAAACTAATAAGCAAAATAAATTCCATAGCAAAACTGAAATATTTCAGAAACATAGAATTATGGGAAAATAAGAGTAAAGAATAAAATATATAGTTTCTACATAGAGCAATAAGTGATGAAATACTCATTCACTTAGCACAACACCTATTTGTTGAAGGCATGTGAGTGCTACATACTGCGATACAATGGAAACCAGGACAGAAGTGGCTCTCCATCATGGAATATATTCCAGAAGTTGTGAGATCTAAGTCAATACCTTTCTCAGTCACAGTGTGAATCAAATCAACCAGGTTAGCAAGTTCAAAATTCAGATGCTCCATTGCCAGGAATTCTGATTTCACAGATCTTGGATGGAACCAAAGAATCTGTTGTTAAGCCTTAGTGGATGAGTTCTTAGCTCTGCTATTAAATATCTATGCAGCTTTGAGCATAAGTCACTTCACCTCTAAGATGAAAATAATTCTACCTGTTTAAAAGGTTTATACTAAAGAATAAAAATACTTTTTGATGTGCTTCACATAGCACCGGGTACAGTTGTATTCAAAACGGCAACTGTGGCAGAAAGAGTCCAAAACTCTGGGTTCACATTTAATTCAGCTGCTTATCAAATATATAAACACTGGCCAAGTTATTTAACCTCTGAGTTTTAGTTTCTATTTATGTAATATGTGGGTAGTAATAGTTGCACTCTATCAAAAAGAGATATTGGAAGAAAAAAAATAGGTCTTTTTGGTAAACTATAAAAATGCTACCTAAAGGTAATTAATAGTTAAGGCTACTAGCATTGTTAGTCATTGCAAGGTATACAAAAATATCATTAAAGAGAGAAAAAAATTGTCCTGGCCAGTGTTGCTAAGTGGTCCACACACCAAAGGGCTGAGGGTTTGATTCCCAGGCAACTAATCGATGTGTCTTTCTCTCTCTCTCTCTCTCTCTCTCTCTCTCTCTCTCTCCTCCCCCCCCCCCCCCCGCCCCGACCCTCCCTTCCACTCTCTCTAAAAATCAATGGAAAAAATATCTTTGGATGAGGATCAATGACAACAACAAAAAAGAAAAGGGAAAAAAATTGAAAAGCATCTTTTTTTTAACCAACTTTTCCCAAAAAAAAAGTAACTTTGGGGGGAAAAAACTCTTGAAAAGCAACTTTTACCCACCAAAATGTACTCATTCAAGACTTTATTGAGTACTAACTATATGCCACCGTGGAAATAATTCCCCAGTTTACTAAGATCAAAATCTTAACAGGGCTTTGAGGGTTGCACTAAGACAAGTTGGATATGGTTTCCCAAGTAAACACTGGCTGGAAATATTACCAGAAGAATAGAAAACCCTTGGAGCCTCTTCAATACTACATCTCTTTGTAAGAATCCTAGCAAGCAATCATCTAATTCCATTGCTTAGCAATCTACCAGTTGTAAGAACATCATCTGGGGAGCATGGAGGGACCTGGAGAGTATTATGCTAAGCAAAATAAGCCAGTCAGAGAAAGACAGGTATCCCATGATCTCACTCAGATGTGGAATCTAATGAATAAAATAAATTGATGAACAAAATAGATCTAGAAACACGGAAGCATGCAACAGACTGACTATTCTCAGAGGGAAGAGGGGAGAGTGGGGTGGAGGGGGGCAATGAGGGCGGGAGAGGGGACATCTGTAATACTTTCAACAATAAAGACAAATTTTTAAGCATAAGTAATAAATAAAAGTATGGATTCTGAAATTTGGACTCAGTAAGTCTAGCCGAGCTCTGGGACGTGCATGTGCAGCGTGCTTCCCAAAAGCCCGCGAAGCGCAGCCAAGAACCGGCCACCAGTCAGGTTGCACTCACCAGTCCATTCTGCATGTGGCCAGTGCAACCAAATTCCGAAGGTATTAGCTTGAAATCTTCCTCACTTCACCTACCATCTTGGTCCTAATTTTGCTCTTGGTTCCGCATACAACCCAAGCCTAAACCTTCTCTGGGCTAAATATCTCCAGTTCCTTCAAGTAATCTACAAATAATACATTTTAAACCTGACAACGCTAAATTGTCCACATCCTTTTGTTTATATATCATGCCCAGAAGAGAACACAATCCTCATGTAGAATACAATGGGACACACTCCCCTCCTCGGAATTACAGTATTTTCATTAACACAGCTTCAGTGGCCCTATCACATTATGATTACTTCTTTTAAATACACTTATTTTGGAAAAATTTTAGATTCACATGAAAGTTGCAAATATAATACGGAGAGCTCCCACATCCACCTCACCTAGTTGGCAATTTTCCTAATGTTAACATGCTCAGCGTGCCACATCAACTTACCAAAACCAAAAATGAGCTCAGTGCTTTCTTTTAATTACATCTTTTTATACAAATTACTCCTCTGAGCCACATTTCCTTCATCCTGAACACAGACTTTTTCACTTTTGTTTTATTACAGGACGCAAATAAAGGCCCTTGCATAATATCCTTTAAGATTCAGCGCAATATTTCATCTTGCTAGTCTTTGACTCAAAGACTCAGGCTTTGAGTCCTGCAAGATGAAATGTAACATCCTATACTTAAGATTTTGAGGTCCTATATTTGTTGATATTCTGAGTCAAGGTTCACTTCAGACAACAGCAACTATTGCCATGAGATTCATGCCGTACATGTATATAGTAAGCAAGATGTCTATACTTCCATCCAATTCAACAGGCCAATTCTTAGGGTAATGTAAACCTCCCTCAGGGTGCATTAAATAACTTCTGATGCATATCATCAATGATTTACAAACTCAACCAATTTTCTGTACATCCAGTTACTGTGCTTTCATGCAAATATATTATTCCCCATCTCAGGAAAGTTCTTACACATGTGTCTCCACATTTTTTATTTTTTACTAATCTAAATATATGTTTGCATGTGTTCCTTCTTCAGCTGAAAGGCTTAGAGTTATCTGCACAATGAAAGGAATCCATTCACCAAATAATCTGAAATGCTTAGGGAAAAAGGGAACTCTCTAACATCCACTGGCAACTCACTGAACAGCTCATAGGAAAACTGGTGCTCATAGGAAATCCACAGAGAATTCCTAACGAGTCAGTCACAAAATAAAATCAGAAGAAACAGCAACGTGGCATTTGTAGTATTATTCCTTCAGGAAGAAACGACATTCAATTTATCCTCTTGAAATTAGTTACTGGTCTTAATTATTATAAAGCTTAGGGAACAAAATGACAAAAGACAGCAATTCACTATTGAAATCCCAATTAAAAAGGATAATTTAGACATGTGGACCCAAAGATAGCTATATTCAGCTATATCAATCATGGCCAAAAAAATTTTCTAAACCATTTACTTCTCCTCAGAGATGTGAATAATGTTTAATTCTGTTTATCTCTCAAAAACCAGGCTGTGGAATCAGAGTTTTTAAATTACAAAATAGAGTTGACAATGATTTCAGAATAGTTGCAAACTCATTCCTTTTTATTTTATTATTCCAGTGAGTTTCTTAAAGTGGGAAATCCATTTTTAAAAATCTTGAATAAAGCATCGGGCCCTAGCCAGTGTGTCTCAGTTGGTAGGAGCACTGTCCTGTACCTTGGAAGGTCGCAAGGCGTTCGATTCTGGTTAGGGCGCATACCTAGGTTGCAGGTTCGATCCCCGGTTGGGGTACATGCAGGAGGCAACCGATCAGTTTCACTCTCACAATGATGTTTTTCTTTCTCCCCCTCTCCCTTCCTCTCTAAAATCAATGGCATTTAAAAATAAAATAAGTGTAAAATAAATAATAAAATATTAGAATGCCAAAAACAAAGACCTCTTCCCACTTACCTCATAGTAACTCTGGACAGCATTGAAGAATGCTTCATCAGCTACGATCTGGGTTTCCCCGTTGAGGAAGGCCTGGAATCGTTCTTTCAGTAACTGCAATTGTTGCTTATTAAGCTATTAAAAAAAGAGAGAAAAGTAGCTTAAAAATTTGCCAATCCATGAAATGTAATTCTAAAATGTTATATTTGTTACATGTATATTAGATTTGACACCTAGAATTAAATTTATGGTAAAGAAAAATAAAAATTAAAAAGTCCTACTATTTATACTTATGACTCAACTAGAGGCCCGGTGCACGAAACTCATGCATGAGTAGGGTCCCTGGGCCTGGCCAGCAATCAGGGCCATCTGCAGGGTGACCGGTGGGGCAATCAGGGGTGGTGGGCTCCCGGTGACACCTGTCTTGGCCAGCCTGGCACCTCCCGCTCACCGGCCCCACCCCCCTGCTGCCGCCGCCAATCACCTCCCTCTGTGGGGTGATGGGGGGGCCCCATTGGCACCCGCCTTGGCTGGCCTGGGGCCTGCAGGCTGGGGGCAGCCCCTGCATTGAGCGTCTGCCCCCTGGTGGTCAGTCATAGCAAGTAGTCGTTCTGCCATTCGGTCTATTTGCCTATTAGCCTTTTATTATATAGGATTGTAAGACATTTTCAATTTACTTGCCCATATACTCTGGAATCCTGACATTGCACCGAAATCCAAACATCTACCCCAGATAGAGTTCCTGTGATGACTACCCTGATCTCTTTGCAGAGACAGGAAAAAAAACTAAAATTTGGGTGAGAAATTAACTTGTGCAAAATTACCAGATATCTTTAGCAGAGAACAAGCAGTCTTGAAGATGAGTGGATAACCCTCGGCCTTGGACAAGAGATAACAGGAAGACTGCAAGGTCAGGGATTCTGAGAAAGAATCCTCTGGAAAGGGCATCTATTGGATGCCAACAGTTTTGATCCCATGAATAAATGTGTGGATTCAATAACTGAGATCAATAAAGTAATGATCAAGAGGAGACAAATCCAGAAGAGAACAGAGGTGCAACGGGTGGACAGTGAGTGCATCTTTAAGCACCTTGGTGTGTGGACGGACAAAAAGGCCACATGCTAACCTGACAAGTTCAGGGAAGGCCTGCATGGCGGTTCTGCAAACTCAAAGACCTAAAGAAACCACAAAGGATGGTCTGAGATGAAAACTTTAACTAAAGCAGTTTATAGTGCGTAGTCATGTCCTAGACCAGTATCTTCCCTGAAAAAGGTCAATCTTTCCCTTAACTGGGCCTATGGTCTCTTTGAATCTAAGATAACATCCTTGTGAAATGTCAGGGTAACTTGTAACTTCCCTTTTACTGGACCCCTTAAGGCACAACCAAATGTGTCTGGGCGCCGGGACAGAGACCATGAATTTCTTCATTGTTACTGTTAACATGTTAATCAACTGTTAGCTATCCTGCACCATCCTGGGTAAAAGAAGTACTATGTGTCTATCATTTTACTTTTTATCCAATCCCAGAGGTTTCTCCCGCCTCCCTAATCTATCACCAATGGATTTCCTGTAACCCACTTATGTCTCCTCTTCGATTGTAATGTATAAAACAAGGTGAAGAACTGCCATTCTCCTGAGCATTATCCCAATCTTCTGAGATTCTGCTTCCTGGTCTCAGCAATTGTCAACAGCTGGGCTCAAATAAACTCACAAAAACTCTTCACATTATACAGTGGTTCTCAATCTTAGCTGCACATTAGAATCACCTGGGAATCTTTTTAAAATCCTGATTTCTGGGCCTCGTCCTCCAGAAATTCTGTTTCTTTGTTATGGGGTGGGGCCACAACTTTAGTAACAAAGGAACAGAATTTCCAGAGGATGAGGCCCAGAAATCAGGATTTTAAAAAGATTCCCAGGTGATTCTAATGTGCAGCCAAGGTTGAGAACCACTGCTTTACAAGTTTGGATGTTTTTACGTTAGCAGATGGAAGAGCTGTGGACTTGGGAGAGTGCAAGTTCGAAACCAGATTTCCACACCTTAGGTCTCGCTGCTGTAATTATTACCAGGGGTAGGTTAGATGTTAGATGTGAACTATGACTTACCACCGGTACCCTCTAGTCATCAACTAGAAGCAAAATCAGCTACTTAATTTGTAGGGCCCAGGACAAAGTGAGAATGAGGAGCCCCTTGTTAAAACACTAAGAATTTCAGGTCAGCAACAACAGGGCATTAAACAAAGCACAGAGCACAGAGCAGCTGCACAGGCTCATCCCAGGCCCCGGAGCCAGCCCTGACTACAGAGACATAAACTTCACTGGAGGGAGGGCATATTAGCTCATGCAGAAGCATTTTCTTACAATTGCTAACTGGAGAAGGAACAACATAGTCTTGCTGATAAAACCAATCCCAAGACATACAGGAACAGGACAGGAGTAATCTTCCCATTTCCCTCAATCCTCACCAGACTATTACAGAACTCAGTCCAGTTCTGGATTCTACAGAGAGATGTGGAACATCTGAAACTAAATTGAGGATCAAATGATTAAAAGATTAGAAAGTCTAATCAAACTGGTATGACTTGGCTTCAAAAATAAGGCTGATGTGAACTAAATTTAAATCATTTCAAAAGGCTTGTTATTAAAACTAGAGGCCCGGTGCACAAAAATTTGTGCATTCAGGGGTTGGGGGGTCCCTCAGCCAAGCCTGTGCCCTCTTGCAGTCTGGGACCCCTCAGGGGATGACCACCTACTGGCTTAGGCCCACTCCCCAGGGGATTGGGCCTAAACTGGCAATCAGACATCCCTCTGGCAGCCCAGGAGCCCTCAGGGGATGTCCACTTGCCAGCAGGGAGCAGGCCTAAGCTTCAGTTGGACATCCTTAGTGCTGCTGAGGAGGCGGGAGAGGCTCCCACCACCACCACTGTACTGGCAGCCGTCAGCCTGGCTTGTGGCTGAGCAAAGCTCCCCCTGTTGGAGTGCACTGACCACCAGGGGCCAGCTCCTGCATTGAGCGTCTTCCCCCTGGTGGTCAGTGACCAGTCATTTCCAGTCTTTCTGCTGTTAGGAGGCTGGTCAAGCCCCTCCACTCCCCCCGCAGTGTGGACCCTCACCCCATAGAGGTTTGGCCAGCCTGGGTGAGGGGCTGATGACTGTTTTCAGGCTGGCCACACCCCCTTTAGGGTGGGGGGTCCCCACTGGGTGCCTGGCCAGTCTGGGTGAGGGGCTGAGGGCCGTTTTCAGGCTGGCCAAGTCCCACCCCCACCCCGCCGGCAACGGAAGCTCTCAGCCTCTCCTTTTTTTCTTTTTATTCTGGGATGTATTTACCTTCTATAATTGAAATTTTGTAGCCTTGAAAGGAGCTCATTGCTGGCCAGGGTGGGTGGGAGGGAAGCTTGGCTTCCTCCATCACCAGGGACAACCAAGCCTCCTGCTTGCTCCAGCTCTGTGGCCACGGCCGGCTGAAAGCAGGTATCTGGGGTTTATTTATTTTCTATAATTGAAACTTTGTTGCTTTGAGTGGAGCTCAGAGCCGGGGCCGCAGCAGGAGGGAAGCTTGGCTTCCTCCATCATTGGGGCAACCAAGCCTCCTGCTCGCTCCAGCTCTGTGGCTGCCGGCCACCATCTTGGTTGGGTTAATTTGCATATAGTCGCTCTGATTAGCTGTTGGGCGTGGCTTAAGGCGTAGCAAAGGTACGATCAATTTGCATGTTTGTCTTTTATTAGTGTAGATGCCATTTAATATGAGAGACAAACCCTTTCTAAGATGGATTTTATTTAGGAGCCTAACAAATGAGACAGTTTGTAAAGACACGTTGCTGGTAGTAACAGACTGATGAAGGAGTGTCCTATTGTACCCCAATGTGGAAAACTTCTTGCCCTGGGCAGTGGAGAGAAGACTATTCCATTTCTTTACTAAAGAAAGAAAGCCTTCATTTTAGGGAAAGCTAACCTGCGCTGAAATGCAGAAGCATCACCATTATATTCCATTTTACATTTCTACACTATGGGGAGAATAAAAGCAGAGACTGCACGTGCGCGTGTATGTATGTGTGTGTGTGTGTGTTTGCGCGCGCGCGCGTGCTAGCAAGGCAAATTAAGTTCATGACTTGCGCTCTCTAAGCATGGTTTACAAAAGACCAAATGGAAACAGGACAGCAATTGCTGAGAGTGAGACAGCCAAGAGCGTGTTAGTTGCCAAGCCCTGAGAACTGCCAAGCAGAGCTTCAAACTTGCAAACAAACCAAGTGTCCAGACAAAATAATGGAGATGGACATGTATGTGGGAATAACAATGAACTGGAGGGGACCTTAACTATCATTTGTCCCAACCCCCTCATTTCATAAATAAAGGCATTTAAAACCTAGTGGATGCCTTCATTCAATTTTCTTTCATCAGACGTTATGTTCTTTAAAAATTCCTTTAAATCTTTGCAATTTCTGAGCTTACCAGTGTGTAACTAGCCATTGTATCTATGAGCTACTTTTGGTGATTATGGCATGGAAATTTCATGGGTACAAACCAAGGAAAGGGTATTTGAGTCAACCACCTCTTGGAAAATCCAATGTTGGCACGTTCACAAAACATGCCATAGGCACCTGGATAAATATCAGGCTTCAACTTTTCAATTAATAAAAATTACTGCAGTTACATTTAAGATATAAAGTGAAAAATATTACAGTGATATATAAATACTCAATAAATGGTGCCGGGGTCCAACCCCAGCGGGTCCAGGGGTCCCCAAAGGTGTGGACGGAGTCGGCGAAGAAGGAATGACACGGAGACAGCGTTCAGTTGATCAGCAGCCTAGCCAGGATCTCCAGCCAAGTTCTGGTTTCGATCTCCAGAGAGGTTCTGCTTCAGATCTCCAGCCAGGTTCAGTCCAGGTTCTCCAGGCAGGTCCAGTCACCAGGTTCTAGTCAGGCTCTCTTGCCAATTTCTGTAGTCAGGTTCAGTCCAGGATCTTTTGCCATGTTCTCTCGCTAGGTTCTGTCTCTAGGTTCTGAGGCCAGTTTCTGTCCAGGATCTTTTGCCATGCTCTCTCCAGCGAAGCTCCCCCGTCTCTAGGCGCTGTCTTCTGAATTCTGTCTCATGAGTTCTGTCTCTTGCTGTCTTGTTACATCTGTATTTATACCAGTTGATTCAATCCTATCAATCTCTATTACAAAGGTTAGGGCGTTTCTTATCTCCATTCCAGGGAGTAAAGATTATGTAGCTTAAGCATGATTGTTCATAGTTAAAGTGATTAATTACCCGCCTGGCACTTAGTTGAGGGGTTTTATTCCCTCCTAACTTCAGGGGAAAATCCCTACCTGGGGATTCAACCTTTCTCGGAGAGTTGACCTTGGTTAAAACACAGTGCCAAGAAGGTGAGCAAACATATTAAGAACCGTATGCCATATATGCCAGGTCCCTTGAAACAGCAAGGATGGACCGGCTCCCGGCAAATTCCCCCTTTTTTATTTTTTAAAAGCAAGCATTAAAAAGAAAAACCTCAAATGCTCTCTTATATCCATTTTAAGAGTAGGATTGGCGCTTTCCGCTATTACCTGAGTCCTGATCTATCATCCCAGGGAGAGCTTGCCAATCCTGCACTTTCCCAAGGTAGAAAGGCTGCAGTGGGGTTAAGGATAAGGCTCCTTGGGCCTACCTTCTCCCATGCCATTACATTTACCTTTCCTTCCTCAGAAAAGCATGGACATACTTCTTGTATAAAATGTTCTGTCTGACTGGGAGTAACCTTAATTCCTCTGCTAGCAAGCATATATGTTAAAAGATCAATACAGAGTCTTATTTCTTTAGACTCAGTATGGCACATCTTCTTAATCTAAAGATCAATAGAGAGTCTTCTTTCTTTGGACTCAGTATGGCACATCTTCTCAATCTAAGGATCAATACAGAGTCTTCCTTCTTTGGACTCAGTATGGCACATCTTCTCAATCTAAGTTCTGTACTATCCACCTTCTTACCCTACTTATCCTCTATAGGGGGGTCTGTAGCACCCTGGTGGAGTCCTATCCGTCCCGAGTGTGGGGGTTCTCAGTGTGGGGGGGGCTTACCTAGGGGAATCCTTTTCCAGGGGTTCCCAAAGGTGTGGACGGAGTTGGCGAAGACTATCCACCCTCTTCCTATGGTGGAGTCCTATCCGTCCTGAGTGCGGGGCGCTTACCTAGGGGTCCCTGTTCGGGCGCCAGATGCCGGGGTCCAACCCCAGCGGGTCCAGGGGTCCCCAAAGGTGTGGACAGAGTCGGCGAAGAAGGAATGACACGGAGACAGCGTTCAGTTGATCAGCAGCCTAGCCAGGATCTCCAGCCAAGTTCTGGTTTCGATCTCCAGAGAGGTTCTGCTTCAGATCTCCAGCCAGGTTCAGTCCAGGTTCTCCAGGCAGGTCCAGTCACCAGGTTCTAGTCAGGCTCTCTTGCCAATTTCTGTAGTCAGGTTCAGTCCAGGATCTTTTGCCATGTTCTCTCGCTAGGTTCTGTCTCTAGGTTCTGAGGCCAGTTTCTGTCCAGGATCTTTTGCCATGCTCTCTCCAGCGAAGCTCCCCCGTCTCTAGGCGCTGTCTTCTGAATTCTGTCTCATGAGTTCTGTCTCTTGCTGTCTTGTTACATCTGTATTTATACCAGTTGATTCAATCCTATCAATCTCTATTACAAAGGTTAGGGCGTTTCTTATCTCCATTCCAGGGAGTAAAGATTATGTAGCTTAAGCATGATTGTTCATAGTTAAAGTGATTAATTACCCGCCTGGCACTTAGTTGAGGGGTTTTATTCCCTCCTAACTTCAGGGGAAAATCCCTACCTGGGGATTCAACCTTTCTCGGAGAGTTGACCTTGGTTAAAACACAGTGCCAAGAAGGTGAGCAAACATATTAAGAACCGTATGCCATATATGCCAGGTCCCTTGAAACAGCAAGGATGGACCGGCTCCCGGCAAAATGGATACTTTGTTAGTATAGTGAAGAGGTCCCCACTGCCGCATAAACAGATAGGGAGAAAAAAGGAAATGAAATTTAAAATCTAGCAGTGGGGAACAATAGTGGGGAAACAGACTTCTTTACATGCTGTTTGCGTGATCAAAATAAGCTACATGTTACACCTACAAGGAGACCAATGGAATATACCCAACAAATGGACACAAATATAATCAGAAATGTCCTATAAAATACCTTTATTAGCAGCCACACAGAAGAAATTAAATTGGAGCATAGCACCTCTGGTTACAGTCCAAATGAATTAAATGTTTAGTGTAAAAATTTGAAACTGTAAAGATACTAAATGAAAAAAAAAGAAAAAGGAAAATTCATTATGTTCTGGTATAAGAAAGAACATTCTACCCATGAATCAAAATCCACATGTAATAAATGTAATTACATAAACAATGAAAATAAATACCAAAAGTAAAATCATTGGAAAAGACTAAAGAAAACAATATATATATATATATATATATATATATATATATATATACACATACACTTACAATTCATACTATAAAGAACTATTTGCAAACACATGGATCCTAGAAATTGATAACAATGTGACCAATAATCCAACAGAAAAACTGACAAAATGAATACATTCAGAGAAATGACTCCTAAACTATGAAAGCCTAACTTAATTCATAACCAAAAAAAAAAAAAAAACAGATTAAATCTACATGAGTGGGGAAGGATTCTGGGAAGATGGTGGAATGGTACGTATCAGAAATGTGTCTCAACCAGAGCATTGGCAGTGTCGGCCTGATGTAGCTATTTTTGTAGTCTGGAGTCTACTAAAGGCTTGCAATTTAAAGGGGAAAGCTTGAATGGAACTGCAATTAATTTAGGTTAATTTTGGCTCTTAGCACAGCCACAGCTACCCATCCCTCACCTCAGCCCTAAGGCAACAACAACAACAAAAAGCCAACAACCTAAATTTTCATAATTACAGAATTCAAACAATGGTAATACTATTAGTTCTATAAAAAGAATAAAAAAGCTCCCTTATATACTGATATGAAAAGATCTTCAAATATCTTGGGGAAGGAAGCTAGTTATAGCACAGTATGCAAAATAAACCACCACTAAAACACAGGCAAAATCAGAACTTGCATTTGAATTTGCTTCCAAATGCAGACAGAAAATGTGTGAACTGGACAGATAAAAAAAAGGGGGGGGAGGGTGGTGAAAAAAGTGTTTTCAACCTATACTACTTTATCCATTTTAGGTTTTAAATCACAGGACACTTTCTATCTGCACAAATTTTAACTTATATTTAATATACATTATAATAGCAAATGTGCATATCTTTTTGTTGTTATTATTAATCATTCCTCAAGGATATTTTTCTATTGATTTTTTTAGAGAGAGTGGAAGAGAGAGAAAAACATTGATGTGAGAGAGACACATCGACTGGTTCCCTCCAGCATCGCCCCAACCAGGGCTAGGGACTGAGCTGGCAACCAAGGTACATGCCCTTGACCGGAATCAAACCTGGGACCCTTCAGTCCGCAGGCCGACGCTCTATCCACTGAGTCAAACCAGTTAGGGCAGCTGTGCACATCTTTAAACTAAGAATAATTATGATACATCACATGCAGTTTCAATCTCATCATCTTGTAGGGAGAATGGACAACAAACCAATGGATTTTTAAATTTTTCCTTTCAGGTAGAAGATTTGAACTTGACTGGATCCCTTCATTAATGTTTCAAGGTTGATGATTTCCAAGAAAGGTAGATTTGTGTGTTGGGGGGTGGGGGTGGGCGGGGGTAATGTGTTTTAATTAAAACAAGTCTCCATCAGAGGTGCTGATATATCAGGGCAACTGCTCTAGAGCAAGCATGTCAAACTCGCAGCTGGCAACGAGGCCTGTGGTCTGCCAGCTGCGAGTTTGACATGCTTGCTTTGGTACAGAAGAAAGGTAACACCAGCACCTCACATGGAACTAGACAATAATGTCAGCAGCACACCATGGACAACACCCCCCTGGAACCAGTCAATGTACTGACTTTTACACAATCCATACCAAATAGCCTCAAAGCCTCCATTTGAACCCATTAAAACTAAAACACACACACACACACACACACACACACACACACACACACACACACACACCCTGCTTTATTATTTCACAATGAAGCCAATCTACTTTGGGATAGCTATAAAGAATTAAAACCCATGTCCCTATGACTTCCCCACAATCCTAGTTTTATGCTATCTAAGATAAAACAGATTTCTCCATCTTCAATACAGCAAGCAGTTTAGAAACTTGAAGACAAGTCCTGGATTATTTGTGAGTCTTCTCTTTCCCAGAAATAAATTTTGCCAGTTCCCCTAATATCCTAAGGGTACTCTCCAGTTTGTCCATAAATTACGCATTAAACAGTTAAATAAAACTAAGTTTAAGAAAGCACTTGGAAAGCTCTAGCATTATGCAAATGAAACTCCTAAAATAGCAATGTCCCTCCTAAAATGTACCGGATAGATGGATCGTGATTTTTCCAAGATAGTGTGGCTGACACAAGAGACAAGTGGGAGGGCTACTTCCCACATCCTAAGCAGTCTGTGTCTATTAATTCAAACTAAAAACAAATTAACTCTTCTTGGCAGTCGCATCAACTGACACATATTGTGATTATAATCAAGAAACATTTCTAAAACATCCTTACAAGTGCTTCACTAAGTTATGTCACCTCGCTAGATTCATTTGCTCCATTGTTCCAGTTGATTCTATTTTTTACAAGTCTAATTCCTTCACACAATGAGCAAAGAGCTCTCCTAGTTTTGTTACACCCACTAATATAATAAGGTGTAGCCATAATCTCCATTCAGGTCTCTTTAAAAACCTTCATCAATTCAGGATTAAGAAAATCAGGAAACATGTTGTTCCAGGAATTTATCCAGTTTGACACCATTTGATTACATTATTAATCAGCCTACATTTTAATTCTGTCCATAAATTTATTGTCTTCGCACTCATGCGTTTACCAATGAAATGATTAAACTATTTTTCAACAATAAAGAAAAATTTACCCTGGCTGTTGTGGCTCAGTAGTTAGAGTGTCGGCTTGTGCACCAGAGGGTGGCAGATTTAATTCCCATTCAAGTGCACATACCTGGATTGTAGGTTCGATCCCTGCCCTTGGGTGGGATGCTTGAGGGAGGCAAACAGTCGATGTGTCTCTCTCACATCTATGTTTCTGTTTCTGTTTCTCTTCTCTCTCTCTCTCTCTCTCTCTCTCTCTCTCTCTCTCTCTCTCTCTCTATATATATATATATATATATATATATATATATATGTGTGTGTGTGTGTGTGTGTGTGTGTGTGTGTGTGTGTGTATATATATATATATATATATATATATATATATATATATAATTTTATTGATTTCAGAGAGGAAGGGAGAGAAAGAGAAACATCAGTGATGAGAATCATTGATCAGCTGCCTCCTGCACGCCCCCTACTGGAGATCAAGCCTGCAAGCCGAGCATGTGCCCTTGACCTGCATCAAACCTGGGACCCTTTAGTCCACAGGCCGATGCTCTATCCACTGAACCAAACCAGCTAGGGCTCTCTCTTTTCTCTATCTCTCCCCACCCCCTCACCTCCCTTCCTTCCACTCTCTCTCTAAAAAATAGAAAAAATATCCTCACTTCATGGGTAAGGATTAACAATAAATAAATAAATAATAAAGAAACATTTAACCAGCAGAAATTATCTTATGGGAAATTTAAAAACTAAATTGCCGATGCTTAACTAGAACATGAATACCTGAATAAATATCTAAATACAACCATGAGATTAGCCTTCTAAAAAGAACACTTCCAATACTGACAGTAATAGCTACAGTGTGCAAATCCTGGCTGGCAGTGATCGTTTATCCATAATAAAAACAATTGCCACAGGAAAAAACACAACTTCAAGAGTTCAAGGAGATGTTTTATATTTCCTAGGTTTTACTTTTCGTCTTCTTCTTTTTTAATGTCCAAATTAGATTCTAGCCTTTTCATTTGAAGTCATGATCAACTGCAGACTTACGCCAGATTCTCGATGACAGCAGGAGACCAGCCATTATGTTACCTAGGACCCAGCAACCTCTGCTGTGAAGAGCCTGTACTGACCTGTGGACCCCGTCACGGGCCTTGACACTCATGGTGGGTGCCGCATGACACCCGGTGAGGAAAGGCCATCACAGACTCCACAGGTGACTGGTGGGTACTGTGTCTCTGGGGATGGAGGGTGAGGTGGTGGTGTGTGCATATATTTTAAAGAGGCAGAAACACATACTTTTTCTTTCAAGTAGGTAAAAGAAGTCACTTCAGGAACAGTCTCTGAAATGCACAAAGGCCTAGTTCTAAGGCCTGTCAATGAAATGTAGTAAAATATATTAATAGGAAAAGAGTAAAAGAGAGGTGCTATTTTCTTTTTAAATATATTTTTATTGATTTCAGAGAGGAAGGGAGAGGGAGAGATAGAAACATCAATGATGAGAGAGAATCGTTGATTGGCTACCACCTGAATGTCCCCTACTGGGGATTGAGCCCACAAGCCAGGCATGTGCCCTTCACCGGAATTGAACCTGGGACCTTTCAGACCAGAGGCCAACACTCTATCCACTGAGCCAAACCAGCCAGGGCAAGGTGCTATTTTCTTTTTCCCTTCCTATGTCAAAAGATCTACATAAAACCACCGGGGCCAAAAAATTAGTGCTGCTTATGTGTCTGAAACAATGAAGCTCCCCAAACTGCCTTTAAGAACAGAATAACAGAGGAGCCCTGACCACATTATTATCCTATATAATAAAAGGGTAATATGCAAATTGACCCTAAGGGCAGAACAACCAGTCACTATGATGTGCACTGACCACCAAGGGGCAGATGCTCAATGCAGGAGCTGCCCCCTGGTGGTCAGTGTGCTTCCACAGGGGGAGCTCTGCTCAGCCAGAAGCCGGCACATGGCTGGCTAGCACAGCAGCAGTGCAGCGCAGCGCTAAAGATGTCCGACTAAGGGCTTAGGCCCGCTCCCCCTAAGTTGGACATTGCCTGAGGGCTCCAGGGCTGCCAGAGGGATGTCTGACTGCCAGCTTAGGCCCGATCCCCCAGGGAGAGGACCTAAGCAATTAGTCAGACATCTCCCAAGGGGTCCCAAACTGCAAGAGGGCGCAGGCCAGGCTGAGGGACCCCCCACACACACACACACCAAGGGTGCAGGAATTTTCACCCATTAGAAGTTCTTCATCTAATCTACTAGTGTTCTAATTTTTGTGCACCAGGCCTCTAGTACATTATAACAACCTTTGGGAGGCACTGCTTCTAATAATTTTCTATCTAAATAACTTTTCTTATTCTCTTCTAGAAATCCAGAATTTGAAACATGCATCATCTGAGACTACAAATACCAGCCTCACTTAACAATGCCCATGGTCGAATGACTAAGTTAAAGCCAATGAGATATAAGCAAAAGTGCCATGACATCCAGGAAACCATGAAAGGTAGATGAAGCAGATTACTTTTTGCTTCTCTCTTTTCTCACCTGCTGAAATTGTATGTGCTAGCTGGAACTACTAACTTGGCCCATGAGGACAGCAGAACAGCAAGATAAACAGAACCTGAGACTTCCCCAGTGTGGAGCAGCCATTGCAACCCTGGATTGCTACCTTCCCACTTCCTTCATATGTAAGAGAAATAAACCATCTATGGACAGATCACTCTTATCTGAGGTTTACTGTGTCATGTTTCTGAACAAAATCCTAATTGACACAAATCCCAATAAAATACCCAAGCAGGGAAAAAAGGAAATAGTACTGGTAAGGTTTATCTTAATTAATTCTAAAATATTCTTTCCATATATTATTTTATATGAAAAAAACTTCTTATCCAATGCAATTGCCCACTGAGCAATGAACACCAGAGTCTAAGTGTCTGAGGTAGACTGAAATATATCATTCCACAGTATTGAAAGGGGGGATTAAAAAGCCCCAAACCTGCAAATACCACTTTAACATATTTTATAATAAAGGTATACTAAGGAATGAGTACAGAACAGCAAAATCCCATTGCATTGTGGAAAAATGGGCCCCAGGCTAGGCTTACTCAGCCTAAGTGAATTATTTCTATCCACATTCTCACTGACCTACTAGTGTAATTCAAGTAATTCAAAATTACTTGCCATTACAGGACTGTCTTGGGGGAGGGGCTCCCTTCCCTCTCCCGCAGAAGCCACATGGCTCCCGTGGAAACAGCGCGGCTCCCGAGGAAGCGGCGGGTGGCCTACTGAGCGCGATATAGTGCAATGGGCTACTAGCATTCTAATAACTGTGCATAGTGTCAGATGGGTGTGAGATTTATCAGGATAATCACTTAGTAAATTATGTAATATCCAATCACTGGGGTATACACCTGAAACTAATAATGTATGTCAACTGTAATTGAAAAATAAAAAATGAGCCCTAGCCAGTATAGTTCAGTGAATAGAGCATTGGCTTGGGGACCAAAGGGTCCCGGGTTCGATTACAGTTAAGCATATGTATCTTGGTTGCAGGCTCCTCCCCTGTCCTGGCCCTAGTCCAGGCTTGTGCAGGAGGTAACCAATGGGTGTGTTTCTATCACATAAATGTTTCTCTCTGCCTTTCCCTCTCTTTTCTACTCTCCCTAAAAATCAATGGAAAAATATCCTCACGTGAAGATTAACAAAAAATAAAAATAAGAAAAAATGATTTAAAAACAAAAAGGAAGACCCTCTAAGATATCTTTACCTATTTCATTATTTAGTAAGACTGCATATGACTACCGGGGCAGCAGAGTGAGTGATAAAGAACATAGGTCTTGGTATAAGACTACTTCTGTCTGTATCCAGCATCCCCCACAATTTGTAGGGTCTTCAGGCAGGTCACTTAACCTCAGTGCTTCAAGTTCTTCATCTAATCAATGAGGACAGTAATAACATATTTAATAGGGCAAATGTAGTAAATCAGATAATACAAAAAAAGTGCTTAACACATATTAAATACTATATAACTTCTAGCTACTACTTTAGAAATACATGGTGATTTCATTTCAGCTATTGCAGAAGCTAGAGGTAAAAATGAATTTTAATATAGATGCAGATAAACAATGAACAAGAGACTGCTCAGAGCTGTGCTGTCCAACACAGTAATCATTAACCAACAGGGCTACTGAGCATGTGAAATGTGGTTGATCTTGGTTGACATGGGCTCTAGGTCTAAAGCACATACCAGCTCTCAAATACTCTGCAACTAAAAGAAGAATATGAATCATCTCACTAATACTTGCATATTGGCAACGTGTTAAAAAAAAAGTTTTGGATACTTGGGGTAAAATAAATTATTAAAACAACTTTCATCTATTTGTTCTTTCATGTTTTAATATGGTTAGCAGGTTTTAAATTATATCTGTGGCTCACATTATATTTCAATTGAACAGCACTGTTACAGAGAAATGTGTATGACGGCCAAGTCTCCCTTGAGGACACAAATGACCAGGGCCTTCCTCACCTGAAAAACAGGAGTGGCCTGACAGCAGCCAGCCCCACATTATATAAACTGGTGGCAAGTCCTATGTATGATATGACTAACTGAAGAGAAACCGAACAAGCACCAAAATGCAATATCTAAGTATTTACCTAGTGTTTTCTCATTGTTGGAGTGAAGTAGGTGTTACTAATCCCATATTATGGAATAGAAAACAGACTGAGAGGTTAAGCTACAAAATCAGTTAGGTCGTAGAACCAGGAACCTAACTTAGTCTCCAGAACCCATGCCCAAGGTTTTTACCCTATCACTACATGACCCCTTACCCCACTGGCATGTTCTTATTCGACTCAGACTTAACTCAGCTTAGTCCTGCAAAAGACAATCAAGTTAAGTGCTGAGGAGTTAGTTATTCAATAGGTCGGTTTCATGTTCCTGAACATGGTGATAGGTAGGCAAGAGAAAAAACTGGCATGTTTTTTTGGTCATTATACTCCAAAAATTTGCTTGAGGACCCTCTTATTCATTGATAGCATCTCTGAGAGTGAAATGGACCCAAGATAATAACCTTTAATGGTCCCCATTAATAATAGAAGCTCATCGAAAGCAAAGGCAAACCAATTGTGATGGTTAATTTTGTGTGACAACTTGACTGCCTTAAGGGATGTCCAGGTAGCTGGTAAAACACAATTATTAGGGTGTGTCTGTGAAGGTGTTTCTGGAAGAGATTAGCATTTAATCCTGTAGTCTGAGTAAAGAGATCCACCCTCATCTATGAAAGGGAATATCACCCAATCCATTGGAGGCCTGAGTAGAATAAAAAGGTCTATGGAAGGGTGAATTCTCTTTCTTCCCTCCCCGCCTCCTTGAGTTGGGAGGTCTGTCTTCTCCTGCGCCTGGACATCAGAGCTCCTGGCTCTTGGGTCTTCAGACTCAGACTAAATTATACCATCAGTTGTCCTGGTACTCCACTTTGCTGAGGGCAGACTGTGAAACCTGTCAGCCTCCATTAACTGCATGAGCCCATTCCTATAATAAATCTGCTTTTATATTTATCTATGTATCCTATTGGGTCTGTTTCTCGAGAGAACCCTGACTAAAACCCAAATCATCATAAAATAATACCAGCCTTAGCAATGAAGCAATTCGGAGATGACTATGGGGGTAGAGGGTTAAAAAAAATAGTATCTTAGGAGCCATTCTGAGAAGTTTACTATAATCACAAGTCATTCCCTCCCCGATAAGGCCTGACAAGATCAATAAAGCTTCCCAAACAAGTAGACTTGAAGTCTTACTATGGAGAAAAAAGTGGGAATTTGAAACCATCTGCCCTGCCCTGTTATGGTCCTGCGAAGTCAGAAGATTCTGTCACAAGCCATCAAACTTTCTAGTCAGTGCGTTCTTACAAATACTTCTAGTGACTATATCAACGTATATCATGAGGAATCTGTCTTTGAAACATTCTGATTTCTCCTTGACCACTCTTAATAAGTATATAATTTAATACTAATAATATCTAATATTAATTGAGCACTTACTACATAGTAAGTACATTTCTAAACTCTTCATAAAGATGATTTTACTCTCCCTAGGAGGTGGAGTTCCTGATCCAAATAGGAGAAAATCAAGACACAAAGAAGCTAAGAAAATAGTCCAGTTCATCCAATTTGGGGGCAAAGCTAGGTACATCTGACTGGAATGTTCTCAGCCACTTGGGTTCCTTTGGGATTTCTTCTTGGAGTCCTCAAGTCACATTCTCCACACCCAGGTCAAGACATAAGACCACCTGAGCCTGCAAAGCCAACCACATGGTCTGATCAGGCTGAAGAGGTGAGAAAGCTCCCTTTCTTCCCATTTACCTCCAAAACATCATCCTGTCATGCTTGTTCAACAGCTTGCAAGAGGCAGACTGTGGAACTTTTAAGAGCAGGCATGTACTACTCTGACCTCCACCTAGAATATCCTTTCATCCTTTCGAACATAACTCAGATAAAACCTCCTATTAACTTTCCTTCTGCCCTCCCCCCCCCCCCCCAAAGAAAGCCATCCCATCCTCTCTGTATTACTTTTGTACCTCAGACATACATCTATCCTTTGCTTAACATGGCCGTCTCCTCACCAGGGCACAGATTCCTTAAATAGTGATGCCAGCCATCTGTATAGCCCCCTTTCCCACCAAGTCCAATGTCTGCTGATAAGTACTCACAGTGGAAGAAAATCCAGAGTGAAAGAAGGTATCACCACGTATGACTGCTTGTCTGGGATGTGTCCTGTCATAACCACTGACAAACGACTCTAGCAGTGATGTAACTTGGGTGAGGAGTAGGGAACAGACAGTCTAAGAAAAGAATCCCAAGACAGTTTGTGTGTTGTCCAAATAACAAGTTCATGGCCAGACTCAGTGAGGCCTGAGAAACTGCAAAGGATTTTTGTTGCGCTGCAGTGTAAGGAGTTCTGTTTGCAGAGGATATTGTTCTCAGGCAGGAAGAACGTGGTGCCTCAATACCATCTGGCATTTCATGGCAAAGTTCCGTATGCGGAAGCCACATTTGCAAGAAACAGAGATTTCATGTTTATTACCAAGAAATCAGACAGACTCTGCAGCAGACCACTGCACGCTGGCCTAAGAGCTTAAACATGCTGACCAGCTCCAGGCCACACAGTAGCCTTTGCCACCAGGTAGTAAGTGGTTTGGGACAGCTGTTTTTGAAAGAAGCAACTATCATATAAACTTGATTTCCCCGGAAATGTTTGAAGTTCCTACTTTCTTTCTAAAGTAACTATATCATGAATTAGACATGGATCTCTATAAAGGCTGGAGAAGAGGAAGGGACTTTCTCATCTTTGGTAGGTCATCCTCTGAAGTGGCAGAATCTAACAAGATAAGCATGTAAGGTCCACCTCACTCCTTTAATTTTGTTAAGGGGCAATTGACTGAAAACTGCAGAAACTCCAACTCAAATGGCCAACGAAACAATAAAGGGGCTTATTATCACATATCTGAAGAAGTCCACAGGTAAGAGGGTCACAGTCATTCAATTCAGCCGCTCAATGAAGGCATACAGGACCCAAGCCTTTCCCCCCTTTCTACAGCCTCCATGTGCTGGCTTGTCCTCAGGTTACTGCCTCCAAAGAAATCCATATTAACTCTATGCAAAGCATCCTCACACAACAATAAAGACTGAAGAAGAAAGTATTTTTACTCTGAAAAGGGGGTAGCGTGAGGAGAAAATTTCCCTAGAAACAGCACACCCTCCAGCAGATTTCTCCTCCCACATGTCACTGGCCAGCAATGACCCATGTGTCCTTCCTCAAGAAACCACTGAGGAAAGGGGAAGAGAACATCGTGACTGACCAATCAACAGTCACCCTGGGGACATAAGGAATCCAGCCACTCCTGCATAATAATGGGCACTGGTTCCAGAATAAAGCCAAGGGCCTATTAAGGAAACTGGAGAAAGGCTACTGTGTAGGCAACCAGCACTGCTGTTCTGTCCCAACCATGACCTTCCCAATAATGAGGCCCGAACTGGAAAACTTCATAGGAAAGATCAAAATTATTAATGTCTTCTAATGCCTTAACACTATTTCCCTAATAAATAACAAAATTCTAGTCTGTATCTAAAATAGAAATCTTAGCTGCAACAATTTTTAAGTAATTTATTTCAAATAAATTATATTGTATTAATTATTGCATATATATCCATGTACTTAGAGCAGTGGTTCTCAACCTTCTGGCCCTTTAAATACAGTTCCTCATGTTGTGACCCAACCATAACAATTATTTTCGTTGCTACTTCATAACTGTCATGTTGCTACTGTTATGAATTGTAATGTAAATATCTGATATGCAGGATGGTCTTAGGAGACCCCTGTGAAAGGGTCGTTCGACCGCCAAAGGGGTCGTGACCCACAGGTTGAGAACCGCTGACTTAGAGGCAAAACTATGCAAGGATCACATCACTCCCTAAACAATGAAAATTATTTCATATTTATTTCCTTCTTTAACCTTACAAAATTTAGCCAGCAAAAATGCCATGCTACCTCTAAGACATCACGGCAAGCTTATTTATATTAGAAAATTCAAGGATTTGGAAGATTAAGTGGATAAAAGACTCCTTTAAGATTAACATTAAAATAAATGAACATCTAAGACCAGGATGGCATAAATATTTGCTTTCGATTTTTGGATTCTAAAAGCAATTCTGAAGTCATAGACAGAATATTGCTGATAAGTAAAAAGCAAATGTTTAGTACATTTGCTTAGCAAGTGAGGTCACAAAAGAGGAATATATAACAATTTTTCCATTATGAGGGAAAAGCAAATGGGAGTCTATTCTATAAGTTAGCTTTCAAGAAATTAAAAAGTTAGCTTTCAAATAATTAGCAAAAAAACAACAAACAGAATGTATTTTAAAATAAAGCGTGTTCCTAGGGCTAGTCTGGTTGAACGCTGTACTGCTGAGTCTATAAACAGTATGCCATCGCCCCCTTTGGCACCACTGGGCTTCCAGGTAGGGCTGCCAAATTAAATATAAGATGTCCCGTTAAATTTGAATTTCAGATAAACAAGAGGTAATTTTTAGTATAAAATGTTATTTTCTCTATGTCAAATTTTAATATGTGTTATGAAACATTTGGGGCATACTTATACCAAAACATAGCCATTATTTACCTAAAATTAACATGACTGGGCATCCTATTTTTTATTTGTATTTTATCTTCTAGCCCACACTCTTAGTCTTTGATAATATCTCCCTTATGTTCTTTGGACTGTCTTGTGTTTTTCTGCTTAGTTATTGGTGCCTCTTAGGGTCTGACAGTGTCTCATGGTTCCAGTCCCCTCCAACTGAAGCTTTTCAGTGCTGTTTGAAAAGAAGCGCAAAGGAAATTTCCACAGCAGATTTCAACCTGCTGTGCAAGACTAACACCAAGTAGACGAGGTGCCACTAAGAGGCTAGTGTGATCATTTTTAACAGAATTAAAAAGCAGCGAGTTTCCTAAACCTGGCGAATCACAATCTTCAAAAAGCTTTTTAAAAAATATCGATACTGAAAACCTACCCCACCACTACTTCAGGACTCTGAATAGAGTGACCCAGAAAGCCACTCGGTTTTAAAATTCCTGAGGATCAAATATTCAGCAAGGTTAGGGATTTGCTAAACGTAGTATTTATTAGTTAGGAAATCTACCCAGCTAAACCAAAGGAAGGGAGGCATCAGTGAATGGATTTAGATATATTTATACAGTATAATACTTAGCTTTCACTCCAAAATCTGGATTTTTACCAACTTAAAATGAAAAGATAAGCGTAATACACAGGATATGATTGAAACCATTTCAAAAATTAGGCTTCTACTCTTAACAAAGAAGTATGAGCAGATTTATTCTCTGGCTAGCATAATTATGAGTCATATTTTAAACTTTAGGCACTACTTAAGTCTCACGTCTTGTAAGCTTAGAAAACAACTTAAAATGCTTACATATAAAACAACTTACATATAAAACAAATTTCTCATTAGAAATAATGATAAAGGACATCATTTCCAAGGTCTGGGGAATTGAAATAAGGCACCCCTGAGGCTCAACTGCCTATTCACTGAGGGGAAGACGAGCAAGGTGTGGCAGAAATTAAAAGCACATTCCCCTCACTTGTGCCCAAGACAATCAGCCCTCACATACAACCTAACCTAACCGTAACCTGCCTTAATCATGGAGGAGGTGGTGACGTTACACCAAACCTACAAGAAAAGCTTTGAGGAAACATACAAAACATACATTTTACTGGTCATATCCTAAAAAAATTAAAGTAATTCAAATAAACACGGAAAGGCTCTGGCCACACACACAGAAAAAAGAAACCTCCAACTACAACATAAGCCACAGGGATGGTGAGTCATTGATTGCACAGCACCACTTATTTAGTGACCAGATGTCCCTAAACACATCACCACATAACAGCCTGGTCCAGTAAGAAAATCTACACCATACTAAATGTATACAAAATAAAGGCTGCTCAGCAGTGTAATTCTGTGTGATTCAGGCATATGCGCTTTGGACCTAAAACCCTGTATATTGGTAGAAGGGGTCTCTGCCTCTACTCCATCTGCTGGCCACCTACTGAGAGACAGACTCAAGCCAACTTGGAGAGTCCTTATTACTCTTCCTTAATATTTAGAAGGATTATGAGTTTCATTTTATAGGAGAAAACTCAAATTCACAAAACAGATAACCAAAGAACTCAAAAGGGATTCAAGTTACTTAAAACTGAAAGATAATCTAGGATGTGAAGAGATGGAACAGAACACATATTTTGTGCTGAAATCTTTTTCCCTACTAGAAGACATTATTCTAGTATTTTCTTTTTAGATCATTTCTTTCACAAAAAAATATATTAACGCCGAACCGGTTTGGCTCAGTGGATAGAGCGTCGGCCTGCGGACTCAAGGGTCCTGGGTTCGATTCCGGTCAAGGGCATGTACCCTGGTTGCGGGCACATCCCCAGGGGGGGGGCGTGCAGGAGGCAGCTGATCAATCTCTCTCATCGATGTTTCTAACTCTCTATCCCTCTCCCTTCTTCTCTGTAAAAAAATCAATAAAATATATTAAAAAATATATATATTAACAAACCCCACTTAACCTATAAAACATCTGTTTGCATTATTAAATTACAGGACCACCCAGAATTATTTTTGTAGCAAAGAATAGCATATTCTATATACTTTCTGAAAGAGCTTTCTGAAGTCCTGAGAATTAGAAATTTCTGAAATGTACCTGAATATCACTGTGAAATTTGACTATAAGGTGAGTTGGGTAAAAAAAAAAAAATTACATCAATATAGAGATTAAAGTAATGTGTTAACAATTACAAACATAATTAAGCACCAAAATCATTAGTATATTGCAAAGAATTACATAAAGTAGCTAAAATGAAAAATGATTGGGTAAATTTTACACAATTCAAAAGCTTCTATGTGATAGTTTTATGATTTGCTACATTTTCCTAAATATCAGTCACACATTGTACTTTTGCCTACCAAAATGTCTGGCACTCTAACAGTGACAAACTCTCTGGGGTATAGCATTGTTTGTTAAAATTCCTACAATGGTTTAATATGCAAACCCATCAGTCCTCCAAAATGCTTAGCAGCTTACCATTAGGTCACTAAGCTTACAGCCTGCTCCTAAAAGGGCAGGACACATCAAATGAGAATTTTCCCTAGTGCCCTGGCCAGGTGGCTCTGTTGGTTGGAGAGTCCTGTACACCAAAAGGTTTGGGTTCAATCACCGTGCATACAGGAGGCAACTGATCACATCACTGTTCATCCCTCTCCCTCCCTCCCTCCCTTCTGCCTCCTCCCTCTTTCTCTAAAAACAAACAAAAACAAAAAAACTCAATAAAAACATATCCTCTAGGGAGGATTAAAGAAATTTTTTCCTTATTGACTAGGAATTTATTGAGGCAAAGATTACATTCAGAGCTTAATACTTTCCTAATAGAGAAGCATCAAATCTATTATTAGCAGCAAATGGACCCCTTAAAAGTTACGCTTGCTTCCCTTTATTCTATTAATAACTTCCTTATGGTTTTTAGATCTTGGATTATAATTTTAGTTCATTATGCACATGTATAACCATCCATGCCCATGATATTAGAAATTCCTTTTGGTTGAAAACTTCCAGGTCTCATTCATTTTTAATTTGCCTGAAGGTTCTCCAATAAACAAATTTCTCACTCCTTCTGGAGTTATGTACCTAACCTCAGCCCAAGAGATAAAGAATCAAGCTGCAAATAAAGCAAACTTTTTAGAGGATGGAGTAAAATAAAAATATCTTTGTGATCATTCACATTAAGACTCTTACTAGTACAAACATTTTCATACGCATTCTAATGACCACAGAGGTGAAGCACAGCAAATGCAATCACGATCTTATTTTGAAAGCCTCTTCTACTGATGAAAAGCACAGTGATTGTGTAAAATATTTTTGTGATGTATCCTAAATGCTGAAATTAAGAGCCTGGTTTAGGTATAGACAACATAAATGTTAGTGCCTATGCCTCTTAAAAGGATTTCCTACTCAAAATATAATACGTTGTTGCCAGTTTTTACACAGGCACATCATATCAAGTCATCTCTATAATGCTTAAAAGGGTACATGAAATCAGACACAAAGGGAAATGGGGCAGAAGCTTCTTAAATTGAAAGGAAGATGTGACTTGCATACATTTGCTGAACTTTCCCTAAGCAGTCTTCAGAGCTGATGCTAAACCACCTCTCAAAATTAGAAAGAATGGAGTTTATTCAATTAATCTTTTTGCTACCATGAAAGCCTTTGGGATTAAAAACACAAAGTGATAGCTGCAAACCATTCATGTTTCTAAACCAATGTTATCTACAGAGTTTGCAAGGGGGGGGGGGGGGGGGATTCGGTCTTAGAATTGCCAGGAAAAAAATAATCACTAAGGTTAATACATGTAATGAGTGCATTTGTTTACAAGGGAAAACTTTCCTTAGCAGAGACTGAAAACAGTATCTAAGGACTTTCTCCTTGGGGGGTAAGGGAGGGAAGAGGGGGGACTAGAAGACTTTAAAGCAGTGGTTCTCAACCTTCTGGCCCTTTAAATACAGTTCCTCATGTTGTGACCCAACCATAAAATTATTTTCGTTGCTACTTCATAACTGTAATGTTGCTACTGTTATGAATCGTAATGTAAATATCTGATATGCAGGATGGTCTTAGGCGACCCCTGTAAAAGGGTCGTTTGACCACCAAAGGGGTAGCGACCCACAGGTTGAGAACCGCTGCTTTAAAGGAAAAAATAAGAGGCCAAGGAATCCAGTACTTTCAGAGCAGAAAATCAGTCAATGGAGTTGAAGACAACAACAACAACAAAAAAAAATCACTATTTTCCCACTGAAAGGATTATGAGTCTACTAGTATACTAATCTTGGGTGGCATCACCAATACCAGTGTAGAGCTTTTCTTATTATATCTGAAAATGAGGATCCAGTCATGTAGTAGTAAAAGTATGACTCTGAGTAACAGTTATTGTATTAAAGAAACAGAAAAAAACTGAAATGCAAAGGTTAGAGAAGAAATTGAAATACCATTTTAATAAAGTTGTATTTCTAACTTTTAAAAAGTACCAATAGAAAAAAATTACTAGCTTAGTGCATTCATTATGCAAATCACATTGTAACAAAAAGAATAGGGTAGGGGCAGTCTCTCTGAATTCTCAGAAATTATTTGGGTTTTCATTAGAAAAAAGCTTTTGAAACTTCTGAAATTCTTCAGAAGAGCTTTATTTCATTAGAGTACACAGTCATTAAACTGATTTATAGAGGACCTTAATGATTTTAATGGGTTAACTGGGAATTATTCAGAAATGAGATTGTAGAAATGCAGAATCCCTTCTTGCCTAAACCTTTGCTATTAATCCAATTGTCACTATTTCTGAAGAAAACCACTTATCTTTGTAATTTGTCTAATTCTAAAGCTAGTAGCAAAGGAAGAATCAAAATCTAAATAAGAATTCCTTAAGTGAGCATATCAAACAGAAGATAACCACTGTTCAGAATTTCAGTCACAAGTTTGATTTGTGCATTTTCTATACATAGCAAATATATGTACATAGGCACAGGTACAATTAAATATAGAGAATATAACAGGATCAATATGGGCATGCATTTTGTATATACAGGCATGTAGTTATACATACACACACGCGCGCGCGCACACACACACGCACACACACTAATTACTAAACAAATTTTGTTTGGTTAACTATAGTCAACTAGAGGCCTAGTGCAAGAAATTCGTGCATGGGTAGGGTCCCTAGGCCTGGCCAGCAATCAGGGCCAATCAGGTTCCCCACCTCCTCCCTCGCCACCATGCGGTTCCCCACCCCCCTGCGGTTCCCCACCCCCCTGCGGTTCCCCACCCCTCTGCGGTTCCCCACCCCCCTGCAGTTCCCCACCCCCCTGCCTCCTCCTTCCCTCGCCACCTGCGCACTGCCACCACACGGTTTCCCCTGCCTGCCCCTTCCCTCATTCTCTCAGCACCCTGCCACTGCCATTGGTCGCCCACCACGTTCCACACTGCCCCCTGGTAGTCAGTGCACGTCATAGCAAGAGATCAAACTCCTGGTCTTACAGTCGAACTCCCGAGGGGACACTTTGCATATTAGCCTTTTATATATATACTAGGGGCCCACTGCAAGAAATTTGTGTGCTGCGGGGGGAGGTCCCTCAGTCTGGCCTGCACCCTCTTGCAGTCTGGGAGCCCTCAGGGGATGTCCAACTGATGGCTTAGGTCCACTCCCCACAGCAGTCGGACATCCTTAGCGCTGCCGCAGAGGTGGGAGAGGCTCCTGCCACCACTGCTGTACTCGCCAGCTGTGAGCTGGCTTCTGGCTGAGCAGCGCTCCCCCTGTGGGAGCACACTGACCACCAGGGGGCAGATCCTGCATTGAGTGGGATCGGGCTGAAACCGGCTCTCCAACATTCCCCAAGGGGTCTCAGAATGCAAGAGGGCACAGGCCAGGCCGAGGGACCCCACCGGTGCAGGATCGGGGCTGGGGAGGGAAGCAGGAGGTTGGTCAGCTAGGGAGGGACCAGGGGAGGGCTCCAGGGCATGTCTGGCCCATCTATCGGCCAGACCCCAGCAGCAAGCTAACCTACCTGTCGGAGCATCTGCTTCCTGGTGGTCAGCGTACATCATAGCAGGCAGTCAAGCGGCCTTAGCATATCATTAGCATATTACGCTTCAATTGTTTGAACAGATGATTTGACACTTACCATATCAGGCTTCTATTATATAGTTAGATTGTATATATAAAATGTATTATCAAGCACTGTGCAATTATCTAAGCAAACAAATCATTAGCTTTAGGAGAAAAAAAAGAAAGGGAGGAAATATAATCATATTGTACAACAATCCTCAGTTGTGAGTATTTGTATATGCATATTGTCATGAAGGGGGAAATTCCTGCTCTATGCTTCTTGAGTTCTTATAGCTGGACTACTAATAAAATTGTACAAGATCACATTAAGAGGAGAAAAACCAATTTAAAATGAGTGAACAAGAGATCATAGATGATGCTTCTGAAATGATGACCCAGCCAGCTTTTTATACTTCTTAGATGAAGGAAAAATAAATTCATGAGGAAATAACAGGACCAAATGCACTTTAGTTCGGGGTAAGCATTAGTGAGGAATCTAAACAAAGTTTGGGTTTAGTAAATTAGTAAGGGAGTAACGAGGTTTGTTTATGTAAGCTTTCCCGCCCTGGATTCCTTAGCTCTAGCTATAAGGGGGTCTCTCAAACTCCTCCTGGAGCAAGGAGGGGCACCTTTCACCAGGGAGATTTAGTTCCAACAGTCAAGGAGACGAGGGATTGCCAATGTGCCCTTCTTGTTCCAAATGCTTGTCAAGTAACTTTAATTGAGAGGAATCAATAATGACATTATAGGTTATTTGGGGGCAGTCTGCCCTGGACCCTGACAATATATTTAGATAATATATAGTTACATATAGATACATTCAAATAAAGATTGTCAGAGACTGAAAAAAAAGCCTCTAATGTAAAAGGAAAAAAGAACAAAAAAATTTAAAAGGCAACTTGGAAGCAATAGACTATGCAGAAAAACAACAACAAATCCATCCTTAACATTATCTGAAAAATACAAGATACAACATGAAACAAGAATATAAAGCTATAAAAATATTCAGAGAACAAAATCGCTCTTCGAAACTAAAAACCTGATAGCAGAAATGAAGTACTCCGTGGAGGGGTTGGAAAATATAAAGTTCGAGAAATCCCCCAGAAGTTAGAGAGAGGAGATGTGGACCCACAGACAACAGGGAAAAGATTATTGGAAATTACCTTTAACCAGACTAATTGGAAATTCAGAGAATGAGCAGAGACACTGAGAAGCAACTCAACAATTCAAGGCCATCTGGCAGAAAGGAAGCACTTGAACTTCCAGATCAAGAAGGCTGAGTTCTCAGCACAAAGGGTGAAATTAACATGAATCAAAAGCCAAGACAACAGAACAAAGGCGCCAAAAAACTAGGATTCTTTCCCCAAACTAACAACTGAGTGGGTGAGTGAAAAGACATTTTTCAAAATCAAGAATTCAGAAAATATTCCTCACATATACCACGGTCTGTCAGGGTGTTATGGGGTGCTTCCTCAACATTAGATCCTGTACCAAAAACAAGGATGAGGTCACAGAAAACAGAGGCTTCCACTAGGAGCAAGGGGAAGGGAATTCCCCAAATGACAAGGGATGTAAGTCTCAGGATGAGAGGTGCTCGCCAGCCCCAGAGGGCAATCCTGCTCAGACGGGAGCCCTGAGGGCTGTCATCACAGTGCACTTGGCTGCCATACATTTTTTAATCTGAAGGAGGACGAGGAGGAGTTGTTGTTATTCTTATTAGAGAATGTGTTCCCCTGAAACAAGGAAAAAACCAAGAAAGAGAGAGATAGTAGATCTTGGTAACAGGGGAAATGGCTCAGAAACGGCAAAGGGAATGATGCCCAGGGTAACACACCAAAGGGAAGTTTCAGGAAGATCTGGAAGGCAGCCTATTGAGTAATCCATCCAGATAGTGGATGGAGGTCTCCAGAGAGATGAGATCACACACACACACACACACACACACACACACACAAACACACAGTCAAGTTCTGTTCCTGAACATGACCAACCATGTGGGGGGCTGTGCTGAGAGGCTTTTGGATAGCATAGAAAACTTTGCAATTGGTAGAGTGAAAACTAAATAAGGATAAGCACATCAGCATTCTCTTCAGGAGAAGCAAAATGAAGGCAATGTAATCATACTGCATAACAATTCCCAGTTGTGAATAATATTTGATGAATAGTGATGAGAGAAAAAGATATAATACAACTCTCTGGGAATGAGAGGAGGACTGGGAAGCAAAGAGGGTAGAGGGATAACAGCATCAAATCCTAAACCAGGGTGATAGGAAATCAGAGGAGAATGGCTACAGCTGATCAATCCAATTACATCAGTACATGAACGTTCATTTAGTAATATGGGCATGTGTAATTGTCAGAAACAAACAAAAACAGTTTCCTTAATGTCTTCAGATAGATATATGTGGAGATAACATTGTCAGTAACATATCCATATCCAAAAAGCACTGTATCACATACATTCAAAATGTAAACTCCATTCTTGAGCACAAGGGCTTTTATTCACCATGCCTAGCATAAAGGACTTGCTCTATAATGCTTATTGATGAATAAATGAGTGGCCCCAACATTTAATACGGTAAGTTCTGGAGAACTATGTTAGATAGCCCAATGGCATTCTATTTATGACAATACTGACATGGAAGACACGCATGAAAAATTTAAGGTGTTTCAAAATGATTAAAGCAGAAAAAGCAGTTATTTCCCATAAATCACTTTATATGATAGGGAACTTAGTGTAGCCAAATACATAAGTATATATTTGATTATTTCATCGTTATATCTAAAAATGTATATATTCAACTTGGATAAAACTTTAAGATCTACTCATTCAGCACGTAACTCCTAACATGCTCAGATGACCCGCTCCTCTAGGCCTTTCTAGCTGTAGTTCTCCTGGCCTGGTAGGCCTCCCCCGCCCAACCCTCCCACCACACCCCAACTCCCTCCAGCTGCTGCCTCTCAGCTCCTTCTAAAGCTCAGCTCAGATATCACCTTCTCCAGGATACCCTGTCAGTATTTCTATCAGAGTATAACACAGAGTTTTCTGGTTTTGTCTCTCTTTCACTAGAAAATTAGATCTTGATATCAGTGACCATATCCTATTTGTAACTATATCCTTGGCAACCAGCATCATACTTGGTAATCATAGACACAAACATCTGATAAACAAAAGTGTGTTATTAACTTAAGTAACATTTATTCAGCACCTACTATGTACCAGGCATTTTCTAGGCATTGAGGATAAGTCTGCCTTTGTCTTTTCATCTACACCCTAGATGAAGAGACAAGACAAACACAAACAAATGTTCACATATTTTAACAGACATAAAACACAATGTAAGGTGGTGCTGAGTGTTGTAAATAAAATAAAGGTGGATACGGGAATAAAGAGGGGTAGGAAAGCATGCTATCTTAGAATGGTGGGGGAGGACTCTAAGGATTAGGATTAAAGATCTAAGTGAAAGAGTTAAGTCATGCAAATATCAATAGGAAGACTATCATCCCAGGTACAGGAAACAGTCAAACATCAAGGCCCAGGTAAGGATGTATTGGGTGCATTCAAGGCAAGCTTGCCACCAGCTGGTTTAATAGTTTGCATGAAATCCATCGTCCTCTCTAAGCCTTTTTTTTCCCCATCTACAACACTAAAGTCTGTTAACTAAAAGCAACACTTGCAGCCCAGGCATCCTACTGCCTGACTACACTGCTTCCGCACCTCCTACTATCACTCAGTTGGGTTCGGGTGATAGGCCACATATGCTGGCTCTCAGACATACACAGTCACTCCGCAACACATTCTCTCCTGACTTTAATCCCAAAGCGGAGGCGCATGTCACCCTGAGATGGATTATACCAAATGAGCTGTACATGTTCTGGTAGGTAACGGAGTGTAAGTGCTCCAATGTGCTGACCAGATTAAGATTCCGGAAGGCTCACAGTTGGATTTTGCTCTAGCAACAAGCCAGGGCCTGAGTTACAATTACATCAAACAGGGCCTCCATAGGGCTAAGCCCATAAGTCCAATGCACATTTAATGCTCCCTCCTTGTGGAAGATAGGGAAAAATGGCCACAGAAAATTTTGGTTACCTTATTCGCTTATTGCTGATGCATGGAAAAAAACTTGATAAATTAATAAACAAACCCTGGAAGCTCAAGGTAGACAACAGCACCCAGCACCATGCCCAGGAATCTGAATAAATGCTGGATGAGTACATGGGTGAATGACTGACCAGTAAGTCATTGGGAGATGCCAAAACTAATTAGGAACTCACGAATCACTAGTGCCTCTGACTACACCTGAAGGACTGTGGTAACAACATTTTCTTAGCTCCAGAACCTCCAATAGCACCCATTTCACTGTATTATTATGTCTACTAAAATAAAGCTGTCTATAATATTTCTAAAACTAAAGTGTACACTGTTAGGGATGTGATGTGTCCTCTTTTGTAGAGGAATATATAAAAGGCTAATATGCAAAGTGTCCCCTCGAGAGTTCGACTGGCAGACCAAAGTTCGATTGCTCATTATGATGTGCGCTGACCACTAGGGGTGGCGCGAAATGAAGGAAGGCCCCAGCCCGCAACCGGAAGGCCCTATCGGCCCTGATCGCCGGCCAGGCCTAGGGACCCCACCTGTGCACGAATTTTGCATACCAGACCTCTAGTGTTAAATAACAATAAAATGTGTCATAGTTGAAACAGCAGCTACCAATAATTAAGAGCCTCATATGAGATATGCTAGCTGAGGTGTAAACCCATTTGATCATCAAAACAAACCTACATGGTCATTTTTATTATCTCTAATTTACAGCTAAGAAGACCTACTCCACTTAGGTGATGTTCCCATGGTCACACATTGCTGGCTCGTTGCACAGTTAATATGCAAAGCCCAGGTGTGTTTGATTTCTGGGCTCAACTTTCCTCTCTTGTGAATTTCAATAAACAAATATTGAAGGCTTTTTTAACTATGTGAACCACTGGCATATAAATGCAATATAGAATGATTGGTTAGCCAGCTGTAATTTAGAAATATTTTATGCTGATTTAAGAATATTTTCATATCTGTGACCATTTTACCAATATACCATTTAGTTTACTTCCCTCAAATAAACCTAATAATTACTGTTACAATGTCCCCAAAACCGTATTTGATGAACTATGGAGTAGAGAAACAAGAAAACTGTCCACTCCCTTCCTTTTCAATACACTGATAGGTTCGGCTAAGAAAAAATGACCAAAATCATTTGAAAAGCCATCTTGCAAACACCTAAGAAAAGGATGTATGCCCATGCCAGAGACAATAAATCTCAAACAAGTGAGGGCTATTTCCAAAGCTTTTAAAAAGACTTTGTGGAACACGGAAATGTGGGAGCATGTGAGTCAGCAGATGATGGCATCTGAGCTAACAGGATACGGAATGACAAGTAACAACTCAGACCCTGACAGCTGAAGTTAAATCCCAGATCTACCATTCGCCAGTTACTGGGAAAATAACTCATGCTCTCTACAGCTATCTTTCCTATCTGTAAAGCAGGGATAAGAGTATCCGTTTCACAGGACTGACATAAGAATGAAATGAACTAATGCATATAAAATACTTGCCAGGTGGCTCAGCTGGATGGAGCGTAGTCCTGCACACCAAAAGGCCGTGGGTTTGATTCCCGGTCAGGGCACATGAGAGACAACTGATTGATGCTTCTCTCTCACATCTATGTTTTTCTTTCTCTTTCTCCCCCCCCCCCCCCCCCCATCTAAAATCAGTAAGAAACATATTGTCGGATGAGGATGAAAAAAAAAGTAATAAAATATAAAAGCCTAATATAAAAATGTCTAGCACTTAACTACTTAATAAAAAGTCATTAATTCCACCCTAGCTGGTTTGGTTCAGTGGAAAGAGCACTGGCCTGCAGACTGAAGGATCCTGGGTTCGATTCCGGTCAAGGGTATGTACCTCTGTTGCAGGCTTCCGGCCCTGGTCGGGGACATATGGGAGGCAACCATCGATGTGTCTCTTTCAACATCAGTGTTTCTCTCTGTCTCTCCCTCTCCCTTACACTCTCTCTAAAAATCATTAAAAAAAATATCCTCGGGTGAGAAAAAAAAAAAAAGTCATTAATCCCAGGACAGTGTAAAAAAAAAAAAAAAAAAAATTCAGGAGAAGACTGCCTGCCAAGGCGGGTTTCAGGGCTATCAAATGTAGGTTGTTTTTAAGCAGCCACTTGGGAAATTTAATGGGCTTTTAAACATGCATATGCCATTTTAATTTTTTTCCTCGTTAGTGAGGAGATCCTCACTTACTGAATGCTTCCTAGGTTTCAGACACTAAACTGAAAGCCATGTTTCTCATCTGTTTCTCGCCTCTCTGTGAGGAAAGTGACATTAGCCCCCATTTTCCTGGAGGGAAAGCACAGACTCATAAGGACACTGTCCGTTCTGATAGATGATAAAGCTGGGATTCCCAGCCCAGGCCTGCTGCGTCCAAGCCCATGCTTTCACACATGAGGCTACCCTAACCCCTTACATCCCCAGAGACCATGGTTGAGCCAACCACCGTGCTTTTCAGGAAAGTTAAGCTTCCCAGCTGGAAAGGAATTGCTGAAAGATTGTTTCTACAGGAAAAGCCAATCATTGAAGAGGACATTCAAAAGCATGCAGCTAGAGCTAGACCAACAAAGGCTTTCATTCTACACAGCGGCACACCCACTGCGCCTCTTTCTTCTTCCCTTTCCCTTACCTCTAGGCCAGTGGTTCTCAACCTTCCCAATGCCGCGACCCTTTAGTATAGTTCTTATACTGTGGTGACCCCCAACCATAAATTTTTTTTCGTTGCTACTTCGTAACTGTAATTTTGCTAGTTATGAATCGTAATGTAAATATCTGATATGCAGGACGTATTTTCATTGTTACAAATTGAACATAATTAAAGCATAGTGATTAATCACAAGACAATATGTAATTATATATGTGTTTTCTGATGGTCTTAGGCGACTCCTGTGAAAGGGTCATTCGACCCCCAAAGGGGTCGCGACCCACAGGTGGAGAACCGCTACGCTAGACCATGTTGTATAAATAATTTTAGTGACTGTAGATCTCACACTTCCTGTCATTCCAAATAATCTAACTCAGTACCTTCAGGAAAACAGGATAAAAGGAGCTATCACTGATTGGAAGAACTCCCAGATTTTTAGCCTATTCATGAGATTGTGTTTAAAAAGGATGAAGAAAATATTTCATAATAAAGCTCAGATAATCTATATAGGAAAACTAAGCTTCTAGAATTCGTATCCTTACAGTGGTCTGCTGCCTCTCATTTGTTATTCTATGTGAAGACAATAAGCTTGAATTCCTCTTTGTTCACAATTCTAGAAAAAATGAGTAAAAGTCAGGTGGCAGTGGTGGCTAAAATGAGTTTCTGGTCTTAAGCACAGCTTTTATTATAGTCTTCAGTCAGCTGTCAATCACAAATTAGCAAAGGGAACTGTGACAACTAAAGCCAAATTGTCCCTTCATGAAGGAGGGCTTACAGCAGGACCCTTCGAGTGCTGTAGTCGCTGTGTTGGCTGAGTGAGACAAGCGCCTGGCATATTAATCATAGAAATACAGTTGATTTTGGCAAGCTTACATCCAGGGTCATGACCTTCATTTCCTAGTTACTGCTCTGGAGTGCTTGAGCTACAAGGGTAACATGAAGGTAACATGAAGATTTAGTTCCTTATCAGAAATACACTACAGTCATATATAAATCTATGACAGGCCATCCTGTTAGGAAAATAGACATCTTTAAAGTGTTCCTACTTTGTTCCAAAACTTTTAAATATTTTTTAATTTTTATTTTATTGATTTTTGGGAGAGAGGAAGGGGTGGGGAGAGAGAAACACTGATTTGTTTTTCCACCAGCATTCACTGGCTGATTCTTGTATGTGTTCTGACTAAGAATCAAACCACAACCTTGGTATATATCAGCATGACACTCTAACCAACTGAGCTACTCATCCAGGGCAGAAAAACTTTTAAATGTTTTTTTAAACCAAATAAAGGAGCCAAAAAAATGACTACTTAATCTTTGAATCAAGTAAAAGAGGGACCTGAAAGATTTTAGAAATGTCACATTGCCTTACCCAACTGGTCATTCAGTAGTGATCTCCAAAACTGTCGGTCACAGAAGACTGTGATTGGTTTTTAAAGACTGAAAATAAAATGCCTTGAAGAAGACACAAATAATGTTTTCAATTTTACAGAATGAAATGAAATGTTTGATATTCTTCAAGTTTCTTCTTAGATGTGAAGAAAATTATATTGTGGATAATTATATAAGTAACAGTTCCTTTGGAAGCCATATATTTAGACTTATAAACAATATTTCTCTTTTGTGTACAGAGTAGCCCAAAGATCCCAATCATATAAAGTTACAAGACAGCATCGAAGATCTAGTTTGTTCCAAAAAGAAAACCCAAAAGAGGAATGACAATCACACAACAAAGCACAGAGCTTATGACAGAAAATGCAGATAACCTGAAAGACGGCATATGCTGCTAAGTGGCACTATCAAAAAATAAATAAATAAATCACAGTTGCCAAAAATATTTGTTCCCAGATCACAGCAAGGCTGCCGTTCAAACTGCACTGTCAAATCGGGTCTACGTTCAATGTGGGATGCAAAGAGCTTTAGAGGACCAACAAACAGCAAGACGACTGGAACTAATGTGACTTTCTTTTTTATTAGCACTGCTCTCAAGGCAATTCAGCTTAGTTTTATGATTAGTGGATAAGAAGGCACTTAGCTCTGATTCTTCTGCCAACACATGGTTTTAAAATTCATAGCTAAAAATCAGAGCCCAAATATCATTCTCTCCCTTTGGATGGGGCTTTGGCAGCATTCCTGCTCACTCCCAATTCATAACAGGGCAGAGCTCCCTTCGCCTGGGGGATGCAGTATTCGCACCCACAGCTTGCAGAGGCACAATTCTGAGGAATCCTTGACAGGACCTGCGCTATTCCTCGAGCCCACCTCTTTCTGTTCATCCAAACACCCATCGCCTCACAGTGGAATTTTTTTTCCCTACAAGAGCCTCTTCCTCCTCTACATCATAATGGAACATACTTTTCTAGAAATGCCATTGAATCATCTGTCAGAAGTCAATGTTCTCAGATAAAATAAAACCTGAAAACTTCCTAATGATAGACTTTGGAATGTCCATTAGTGGTTTCAATACCTTCATCTCTTTTTCAGGGACAACATGGTCTAGGCTTCAGAATGAGACCGTTGGATTTGAATCTGCCACTTGTTTACTGGGTGACCTTGGACAAGTGAATTAGCGTCTCTAAGGCTGTTTTTTCTCCCTCTAAAATGAAGATAGTAATAGAAATCTCAGATGACTGCTGTCAGGGTTAAATTATTATAATTTTCATAATTATAATTATAGCTAACACTTACTGAGCACTTCTATATGTCATGTAGTATTCTAAACACTTTACATAATTAACCCACTTAATCCACACAAACACCCATGAGGTAGGAAGTAGTATCTGCTTACAAATAGAGAAACCAAGACAGAGAGGGGAAGGGACTGCCCAAGGACACCAGCTACAATTGCTGGGACAAGAACTGAAACCCAAGTGTGTTTGCAGAACTCTTAACCCTTAGGACACCTGGCTCACTTAATGACAGTGCTATGTGTGTGGAGTCTGTTCTAGTGCCACATAAATTTCTTCAAATTTTTCCCTACCCTACCCTGAGCCTACATTATGCAGATGATGAAATCAATTTAATAACATAAGTGGCAAAAGAAAATTCTATTACAGAAATTTTAAAAATATATATATTTTTTATTGATTTTAGAGAGGAAGTGAGAAAGAGATAGAAACATCAATGATGAGAGAGAATCAATGATCGGCTGCCTCCCACACATTCCACACTGAAGCTGGAGCCTGCAACCCAGGTAAATGCCCTTGACCAGGAATCGAACCGTGACTGCCTGGTTCATAGGTTGATGCTCAACCACTGAGCCATGCTATTATAGAAATTTAAAAAAAAAAAAAAACAACAACAAAAACACGAGGGACTAAGAGGGTTTCCTAAATTAAGAATTTTAAAAGCTCACCTTAAAGAAACAGAGTCAGGAAGACCATGTTGGCAAGTGACAGTAACTTCCTCAGAGATGTACCTACTAGTACAAACAAGGGCCACTGGTCAATGCCACAGACTGAATGATTAGATTTACCTTTTAGAAAGAAAACTCCGGTAGCAAGGAGGAATAAGAGGAAAAGACAAGGGTCTACTCTAATGCAGGCTATTGGTAGTCTACGCATTGAGTCAGCCACTCACCTGACAGTTACTGAGCTTCCTCTACTTAGGAGACACAGTGAATAAGATGGATAAGATACACCACTCTTGCTCTCAAAAAGTTTCCAGTGGAGAAAGAGGTAAGAACACTAAAACACTGCAATAAGAATACAAATGTGAAGGATATAATGAAACTACAGAGGAAAGACACCTAACTCGAGAGTGCAGAGCCAATGTATGGGAAAACACTTCCAAGACCACGTGAATTCTGAGCCTAAGAGGGAAGCTGAAGGAGTCACCAGGCCAGCAAGATGGTGGTAGATCATTCTACGCTATGAGAACTTCCTATCATGAGTCTATAAAGTTAAGTGAAAATAAGACTGGAACAAGGGCAACCGTAGGGACCTGAAGGTAGAAAATCAAAGCCAGAAATGACTCATGTAAAAGTTTCAGCTTCACAATGAAGGTGATGGGACACTACTGACCAGCTTTAAAAACTTAACTGATAGCCCTGGCTGGTTTGGCTCAGTCAATAGAGCATCTGCCTGAGGACTGAGGGGTCCCGAGTTCAATTCCAGTCAAGGGCACATGCCCAGTTGTGGGCTTGATCCCCAGTAGGGAGCGTGCAGGAGGCAGCCAATCAATGATTCTCTTTAATCATTGATGTTTCTCTCCCTCTCTCTCTCTCTCTCTCTCTCCTTTAGTCTCCGAAATCAATAAAAAATATATATATTAAAAACTGAACTTATATCATCAAACTTATGTTTCAGGGGTGGGGGGAAAATCAGTCTCATAGTAGAGAAAGGATAGAAGAAAGGCAGACAGTGCAAATCAAAAGGACAATGAGGTACCATCTCACACCTGTTCAGAATGGCTATCGTCAACAAATGACAAGTGCTGGAGAGGATGTGAACAAAAAGGAGCCCTCTTGCACTGCTGGTGGGAATGCAGACTGGTGCAGCCACTGTGAAAAACAATATGGAGTTTCCTCAAAAAATTAAAAATGGAACTTCCATTTGACCCAGTAATCCCACTTCTAGTAATATATCCCAAGAAACCAGAAACACCAATCAGAGAGGATATATGCAGCCCTATGTTCATAGGAGCACAATTTACCATAGCTAAGATGTGAAAACAGCCTAAGGCCCATCAGCAGATGAGTAGATTAGAAAACTGGTACATCTACACAATGGAATACTATGCTGCAGTTAAAAAGAAGGAATTCTTACCATTTTCAACAGCATGGATGGAATTGGAGAGCATTATGCTATGTGAAATAAGCCAGTCAGAGAAAGATAAGTATCACATGATTTCACTCATTTATGGAATATAATGATGAACAAAAATAGAACCAGAGACACAGAAGCATCAAACAGACTGTCCAATCTATGAGGGAAAGTGGGGGTTGAGGGTAAGAGATCAACCAAAGGACTTATATGCGTGCAAATGAACATAACCAATGGACACAGACAGTAGGGGGGTGAGGGCATGTGCTAGGGAGTGGGAGCGCTGGGGAGAAGTCAATGGGGGGAAAAGGAGACTCATATAATGCTTTAAACAATAAAGAATTTAAATTTAAAAAGAAGAAGAAAGGCAGGTAGGCAGACCAGTTAGGGAGCCATTCCAACAAACTAGGTGAAGAAGAGTGAGGACTAGCAGGGCAATGGGTCAGTGGGGGATGAGGGTGGATTTCACTAATTTAGGGGTGGAAATGGTACTGAGCTGACTCATTGGATATGGAAGAGTGAAAGAAAGAAGAGTTTAAAATTAAGTTAGGAAGACAATGTGAAGCCCCTAGGAAAGATTCTAGAGGACAGAATTCTTCAAGAACAGCTTAAGATACAAATTCAATTAGTATATCACTACTAGGTCACACTTTAGGACTCCATATAATGATCTTAATATATACTAAAAATGTGTTTGTCAATTTCAATATGAAATTGTGATTTTTAAAACTAAGTAAATCTTGGGAATAATATTACACAATCTATACTTCAAAAAATCAAAAAGCATTCTATTTTTTTAATAATTTTTTATTTACTGATTGACTTTAAAGAGAACGGAAAGGAGAGAGGGGGAGGAAGGAGGAGGGAGGGAAAGAGAAAAAATATCAATTTGTTGTTCCATTTATTTATGCATTCATTGGTTGATTCTTGTATGTGCCATGACTGGGGACTGAACCTCAACCTTGGTGTATCAGGAAGATGCTCCAACCAACTGAGCTTCCCAGCAAGGGCCCAGAAAGCATTCTTAATGGCAATCCCACTAATAGTATAAAAAAAAACAAAACAAGAATGTCACTTCATTTTTAGATACTACTTTCTAAGAAGCCTGAATTAATTGAGTTATCACTGATATGTGAGGAAGGTCAATAAATTCAATGGATACAAGCTAAATTTACCCAAGAAAATCAAGGCTTTCCTGAAGAATAAAAATTATCTAATGTAATAGAAAAATCTATAGGCAAAGACAGCCACAAACTAAACTGTGAAAAAATATATACAAGGCTAAAGGAGTCTATATGAAGAAAACATATCTTTACTGAGAGATTTAAAGGAAGGCTTAAATAATTGGTGAAACAGACCATACTTCTAGGTGAGAAGGTGGATGTCAGTTATTCACAAATCCATATGCATAATTATTACAAATCCAATAACTAAATGCACTCTTTTACACATACACAAGATACTTAAAACTTATAAAACTATAAGAAAATAAAGGTAAAACTCTAGGCTCTTCATACCAAAAACTTTCCAGGCAAAGGAGGTAACAAAGAATCATTAATTTTAAATACACAAAACTTTTGTTTATAAAAACATCTCAAGGAAAATTAAAAGTCAAACAAATTGCAAGGAAATTGCTCCACATGAAATGGGTAAAAGTTACCTTTATTAAAACTATCCTATCTAATAATAGACAAACATGGTAATTGACCATACCTTCGCTATGCCTCCCATTGGCTAATCAGCACGATATGCAAATTAACCCAACCAAGATGGCAGGGGCAGCCATGCAGCTGAAGCAAGCAGGAGGCTTGCTTGCTCCAGTGATGGAGGAAGCCAAGGTTTCCTGCCTGCCGCGGCCTGGCTCTGAGCTCCGAAAGCAACAAAGTTTCAATTATAGAAGCTAAACAAACCCCAGATACCTGCTTTCAGCAGACTGTGGCCTCAGAGCTGGAGCAAGTAGGAGCCAGCTCTCAGTTCCAGTGACGGCAACAAAGTTTCAATTATAGAAGGTAAATAAATTCCAGAATTAAAAAAAAAGAAAAAGAAAAAAAGGAGAGGCTGGGAGCTTCAGCTGCCGGCCAGCCTGAAAACGGCCCTCAGCCCCTCACCTAGACTGGCCAGGCACCCCAATGGGGACCCCCACCCTGAAGGGGGTGTGATCAGCTGCAAACAGCCATCAGCCCCTCACCCAGGCTGGCCAGGCACCCAAGCGGGACCCCCACCCTGATCCGGGACACCCTTCAGGGCAAACCAGCCGTCCCCCACCCATCCACCAGGCCTCTATCCTATATAGTAAATGGGTAATATGCAAACTGACCCTAACAGCAGAAAGACTGGGAATGACTGGTCACTATGACACACACTGACCACCAGGGGGCAGACACTCAATGCAGGAGCTGCCCTCTGGTGGTCAGTGCACTCCCACATGGGGAGCTCTGCTCAGCCACAAGCCAGGCTAATGGCTGCCAGTACAGCGGTGGTGGTGGGAGCCTCTCCTGCCTCCTAGGCAGCGCTAAGGATGTCTGACTGCAGCTTAAGCCTGCTCCCCACTAGCAAGTGGACATCCCCCGAGGGCTGCCTGGCTGCCAGAGGGATGTCTGATAGGCAGCTTAGTCCCAATCCCCCGGGGAGAAGGCCTAAGCCAGCAGGTGGTCATCCCCCAAGGGGTCCCAGACTGCAAGAGGGCACAGGCAGGGCTGAGGGACCGCCCCCCGCCCAGTGCACAAATTTTTGTGCACCGGGCCTCTAGTATCTATATATATGTAAAAGCCTAAGCAACATTACAACTGGTCGACAAGTCACTATGACGTGCACTGACCACCAGGGGGCAGGTGCTCAGCATAGGAGCTGCCCCCTGGTGGTCAGTGTGCTCCCACAGTCAACCTCCTGCGGCCCCGCCCGCTGGTCAGCTAACCTCCCACGGTTCCTCCCCGCTGCCAGCAGGCCAACCTCCTGGGGTCCCTTCCCCCTGCCGGCAGCCCCCTCCCCGCCCCCCATAGGCCTCAATCACTAGCCAGGCCGAGGGAGCCCACCTGTGCACGAATTCATGACTGGGCCTCTAGTATCAATATAAAAAGAGAGAAGACATGAACAATTCATGAGTTAATACGTTCGTCTACCAGTAATTGCTCTAGCAATAAAAAGAAAGCACATTAAGCAAGAAGACTGTTTTGATTAAATTAACTATTTTTAAATTAACTATTTTAAAGTTGTAATGCTCGATACTGGGAAGGACAGGATGATATGGAAACTTTCAAACTTTATTGGTGAACATGAAATGGTAGAGTATTTCTGAAATGCTAGTAAGCCTAAGGCCTCAAGACTGTTTTTTTTCTACTTCCGCAATTCCTCTTCTATAATAACTCAATCAGAATAAAATATGCTCCAAAAATCAATTTTCATTTACTGAATGCTATTAGTGGCAACACCAAAGTATGCATCCACTCAGCATTCACCCTAATTTTCACTCCAAGAGATTAAAATTTCTCCTTATCCAGTTACCAGTTGGTCTCTGAGATTTGCACATGGATGCCTTTTAGCAAAAACTTTCAAGCCTGCCTTAGAGGCACCCAACTCTAATTAAAGTTTTCTACAAAATTATTTCTAAAAACAATTGCATAGTAATTGGAGCAAACTATTTTAAAACATTTAAACAAAGATTTAATAGGACCACTATTTTACTTTAAAAAAAAAAAAAAGAGGTTCAATAATTTTTTAACACAAACTAAGTGAAATTCTTGAATGTTTGCTTTTCAGAACAAAAGTACATGTTTATTCTATTCACGTACGACTTGGTGACATTTGCTTGAGGGGGGAGAATAAACCTGGAAAAAGTCTGACTGCCACTTAGACTTCAAAGAGGAGAAAATCAAACTCAGAACAATGGAAATATCAATTAGATGGGGGTAGTGTAAAGAAACCTTGAAGTGGCTTTAACAAAATTAAAACCAAATTACCCAAGCTTGGTGCGAGGAAGAATCTCCACAAAAGGAAGGGCGCTTAGACCTCACGGCCCAGCCACCGTCTACCACACCTGTCCCTTAGTAGTAACCTTGACTTTATCCTCACGAAGGTTGCTGCTTCCCCATCTACACCCTAATTCAGTTGTGGACATATTTTCTCTTAATTTCCCATTAGGCTTTCAAGATAAGATAATATACTTAAGACATTTAACCGAAGGCTTTCTCTCAACATGAGAATAGACAAACAGAGGATAGCACAAAATTTTGTATTCTGACCTTCTGAGCAATATTGGCTCTCTGGGACCCACGAGCCCTATGTTAACAGTGTCCCAAGAGAGGTATCATGCTCAGTGTTCCCAGATTTTGTTCTCCTTCTCTCCTTTCAACGGAGGAGCCAACAGCTTGATCCAGTAGACATCGACCTATGAAGATATTTCCATGTAAATGGGCCGCGGTTCTGTCATCCTCACTTGAGTCTCTTCTGGGGGTTAGAATAAGGAGACCATGGCACCTAGACCACCCAGAAGCCCCTGGCCAACAGAAGTAGTGGCCTGAACACCTCTCGAAGCCTGAGGTTGCTGAGGATGAGGATAAAGGGATGAACAGATGTGCACAGGTAGGTTATAATTTGCCATGGCCAGAACCAGTCATTCTCTGTTGAAAAGAAGCCTGCAGCATCAATGATCAGGGACATGAAAGACAGAATGTAAAGAATAAGGAAGAAGATGAGTGACTTCAGAGCTCTGGTGTGCGCCTCGGTGCTGGCGTCTTTCAGGCTGTGGGCACTTTGCCGCATTGTCCGAGTGTGTCTCCTCAAAGAATGAATCAACAATGCAGTCGCGACCAGAAAAACAGAGCAAGGAATTGACAACGTGACGAATTTGAGGGGTAGGAAATAGTGAATTTCCATCCTCATGACCCTCTCCATGTAGGTCATATTCCCAAAAACTTCTCTAATGAAGAAACCTTGATTCACAGCGTAGTTTCCCCAGAAGAAGAGCAGGGTGACGACAGTGGAGATCAGGAGAGAGCCCAGCAGAAGCCAGGGCACTGACCTTGGGAACCTCCACTTCAGCCAGAGGAAGGTCGGGTGGGTGAGGTTAGCAATCTTCATGCAGAAGAGGACACTGAGCCAGGTACCAAACCAGAAGTTGGCTGAATTCAGGAAGTCCCATTGGAGACCAAAGAGCTCCCGTGCAGGACCCTTGCTGAATTCCCCCAGGTGGAAGAAGAGGTAAAAGTTGTGCACCATTCCAACCCACTGCAGGCAGAAACGGGAGGCACCCAAGCTCATGAGGATCATGTCAGAGGGGAGCAGCCTCCCAAGCCGCCTCCACTCTCTGCTCAGCACCAGCACAATGAAGCCATTGGCCAGGATTCCCAGGAAACACAGCAGGACAAAGAGCAGCATGAAGAGGGCTGTGAATGCCGGCTGCATTTTGGCCCCTCCTCTGGTCACCAGCCTTGCGCCTTGGTCCTTGGCCTCCTTCCTACCCCCACTCACAGTCCCTCTTTTGATTTTTCCTCAGGGGATGTGAAAAGAATGCTCAGGTTCTGCATTTGAGCCAGAGCTCACTTAAAAGGAAGATGCTTGGCTATGGCTATGGAGGAAAGGTGAGCTTGGCTTGACAGGATGCAAATTTCTCCCAGGCTCAGTTACCATTATGCTACCAACCACACCTGATTTGGTTTTTCTGGTTTTGCCTACATGTTGCCATGGTTAACATCAATGTAGAGGGCTTCTCAGTGAGTCTGTGACTAAGTTTCATCTTTCTTATGCCATCTGTGGGCCCTGTAAACACACACCTCCCCATCAGGTCATTCTCAGGATATCTATCCTATCTAATAATAGAGAAACATGGTAATTAACCGTAACTTCGCTACCCTCCCCATTGGCTAATCAGTGAGATATGCAAATTAACTGCCAACCAAGATGGCGGCCGCAGCCACGCAGCTGAAGCGAACAGGAGGCTTTCTTGCTCCAGTGATGGAGGAAGCCAAGGTTCCCGGCCTGCCGCTGCCAGCCTCTGAGCTGCAGTCTAAGAAATAATGTTGCAATTATAGAAGGTAAATAAACCCCAGAAACCTGCTTTCAGCCATCAGAGCTGGAGCTAGCAGGACCGCAACAGTGTTACAATTATAGAACCCAAACAAACCCATATACCTGCTTTCAGCAGCCGAGGTCTCAGAGCTGGAGCCGAGCCTCAGAGCTAAAGCCGGCTCTCAGTTCCAGTGACAGCCATAGAAGGTAAATAAATCCCAGAATTAAAAAAAAAGAAAAAAAGGAGGGCTGGCCTGTCACCCCAGTGGGGACGCCCAACCTGAAGGGGGTGTGACCAGCTGCAAACAGCCATCAGCTCCTCATCCAGGCTGGCCAGGCACCCAAGCGGGACCCCCACCCTGATCCGGGACACCATTCAAGGCAAACCAGCCGGCCCCCACCCATGCACCAGGCCTCTATCCTATATAGTAAAAGGGTAATATGCAAACTGACCCTAACAGCAGAAAGACTGGGAATGACTGGTCACTATGACACACACTGACCACCAGGGGGCAGACGCTCAATGCAGGAGCTGCCCTCTGGTGTCAGGGCGCTCTCACATGGGAGGAGCTCTGCTCAGCCACAAGCCAGGCTGATGGCTGCCAGTACAGCGGTGGTGGTGGGAGCCTCTCCTGCCTCCTCAGCAGCGCTAAAGATATCTGACTGCAGCTTAGGTCTGCTCCCTGCTGGCAAGTGGGCATCCCCCGAGGGCTGCCAGGCTGCCAGAGGGATGTCTGATTGCCATCTTAGGCCCCATCCCCCGGGGAACGGGCCTAAGCCAGCAGGTGATCATCCCCTGAGGGGTCCCAGACTGCGAGAGGGCACAGGCCAGGCCTCTAGTATATATATAAAACCCTAATATGCAAATAGACTGAATGGCTGAACCAAACAATTGAATAACTGGTTGCTATGATGTGCGCTAACCACAGGGGGTGCAAGTGGATGGTGGAGCAGGTGAGTGGGAGCACCAGACCAAGGCGGGACATCAGTTGCTGTCATCAGAGAGAGCCTCTGGTGGTTACTAAAAATTCTTTGCTCCCACCCAGCATTTGCACCTGCTGCTGGCGCCCGGCCCCGATCGCTCAGCACTGTCAGCAGGTGCGAGTGGTGGATGCCGGCCCTGATCGCCCCTCAGGGATTTTCCACCTCCCCCAGCTCCTGAGGGGCAATTGGGGCCGGCAGCCACCTTTTGCTCCTGCTGCTGGCGATGGCACAATTCGCACCCGCTGCAGGCGCCCAGCGCTGCTCCCAACTGCTCGGTGCCATCAGCGGGTGCGAGTGGTGACTGCCAGTCATGCTGAGGGCTTCTCCACCTCCCCCTGCTCCTGAGGGGAGATAGGGCAGCAGCGGCCGCTCACACCTGCTGATGGTGCTGGCCCCACTTGCACCTGCTGCTGGTGCTGGCCCCAATTGCTCCGTCAGCGGGTGTGAGCAGGGCCGACGCCATCAGCGCGTGGAAGCAGTGGCAGCGGGAGCGGGGCTGCCAGCAGACGGACTGGGGGCCATGGTGGGAGGGGCCAGATGGGGGCACGGAGGATGGGCCGAGACTTGCCCTTGGGCCCACCACAGCCTTGCGGCCCACAGTTCCTTTCAAGGTGCATGAATTCGTGCCCTGGGGCCCCTAATTAAGTATGTAAGCAAGAAGTACAGAGAGACATTCATATGGCCAAGACCTAAGCAAATACTGAAGCTAAAAAGTCTGTATCTAGCCAAGCTTCCCTGTTACATGTCCATCCTTACTTAGGAGTAGTCACCCCCTTCAAACTCAGATACCTTGGTAGCAAACCTCTTCTTAAATCCTTCTTGGCCTCTGAGGTATAAATGATTCACAATGTTTTAAACTAGTTGTACGCTTCCACTGAGAAAATTCATTTCCTCGTGGTTATGGGACTGAGGAGCATCTGCTTCTTGCTTGATGTCACCTGAGGGTCAACCTCAGGTCCTAGTGGCTACCTGGAGTCTGACAAGTGGGCTGTTTCAACATGGAGGCTCAAGCCAGCAAAGTGAGTCTCTAGAGAGTCTTAAATATCACAATGTAATCACAGGTGTGACATCCTATCACCTTTGTTATAGTCTATTGGCTAGAAGCAAGTCACATTCCCCACAGACACTCAAAAGGAGGGGGTTATACAATGGTGAGGATACCAGGGGTGGGGGACATGAGGGGTCAATTAGAGTCTGTCTACCACACTGAGATACTGTAGCTTACAAGGCATGTGTGAGTACTGTCCTCCAATACCAAATTAAAGAGATCCCAGCCGTACCTGGGTAGCTTAGTTGGCATCCTCTCAATATGCCAAGGTTGCAGGTTAGATCTCTGGTCAGGGCACATTCAAGAATCAACCAATGAATGCATAAATAAGTCGAACAACAAATTTACCTCTCTCTCTCTCCCTTCCCCTCCACCCCCCCGCTTCCTCTCTAAAATCAATAAGTAAAAATTATTTTAGAAGAGAGATCCCTATGAGACCATGTTAAAAATAAAAATAGGATGGACCTGGAGAGTACTATGCTAAGCAAAATAAGCTAGTCAGAGAAAGATAAATATCACATGATCTCACTCATTTGTGGAATATAATGAACAACATAAACTAATGAACAAAAATAGATCCACAGACAGAGAAACACCGAATGAACCATCAAACCTCAGAGGGAGGCAGGGAAGGGGGATGGAAAGGGGAGGCTGTAAGAAATCAACTGAAAAACTTACATGCATGCATACTAGTATAACCAATGGACATGGACACTGGGGCAGTGGGGGCTTGTCCTGGGGGATGGGAGTGGCCGGGAGGGGTCACTGGGGGGAAAAGGAGACATATGTAATACTTTAAACAATAAAAAAAGAAATTAAATAAATAAAATAAAAATATTTTTCCACATTAAAATAGATTCAAGTCAATCCATACTCAAATGTTTTCTGTTTGATATATCAAATTTGTCCTTCTTCCACATTTGTTTAAAGTATTTTTGTTTGTCATAAAAAAGTCAGCTAAGAAAATTAGTCATACAAATAATATAAAGGTTGTTACCACCACAGCATGAATGTATAATTGTTCTAAAAATAATTCACAATAAAAAGAGAGGGCCCATTGAAATTGGGTGAATATGCATTTTTCTCACTCTCAGATATCTGTTCCTTATACAGTTTTCACATTCATTCATTCACTCAACACGTATTTATTGAGCACTTATACACACAGGGAACCTATTCTAGACAATGGGAACAGCAGCAAACTAAAGAGGTGGGATTCCTGCTTTTATGGAACCTGCAGTCCAATGGAAGGTAACAGACAATAAGGAAACACAGGAACAAGACACTTTCACATAAAAATCGGTGCTTTGAAGAAAATAGAAGACTAGGATTGCTGGAGAATGACGGGAGAGGGGAAAGTGGTTTTCTCAGGGGGTAACTTGGCCTGAGAAGCCTAAACAGCTAGAGCTTTTCCATGTATAACGGGACATATTCATAATATCACAAACCATAATTTTATATCATTCTCTTCCACCATTCTTTTTAACTTTATTTGGCAGGAATCTATCTTCTCCTGCCAGAAAATAAGAACTCCAGCAGACCGTATGACTTTTCCCTTTACTCTTATCAAATAGGTTGTCCCAAGATCACTTCAAATCACAAAACATCCTCAAACCAGAAGTTGGACATCGCCGTACAGTATATGAAGACTAGAGGCCCGGTGCATGAAATTCGTTTATGGGAGGGTCCCTCAGTCTGGCCTGCACCCTCTCTAATCCAGGACCCCTCAGGGGATGTTCAACTGCCAGTTTAGGCCCAATCCCAGTCAGACATCCCTCTCACAATATGGGACAGCAGGCTCCTAACCGCTCACCTGCCTGCCTGCCTGCCTGATCGCTCCTAAACGCCTCCAACTGCCTGCCTGATCACCCCTAACCGCCTCTGCCTGCCGACATGATCGCCCCCAACCACCTCTGCCTTGGCCCCCACCAAGAAGGACCGGAAGGAGGACCAGACGGCAGGAAGATGTCTGGTTGACCTGGTCTAATTAGCATATTACCCTTTTATTAATATAGACTAGTGGCCCGGTACACAAAATTCGTACATGAGGAGCAGGGTCCCTCAGCCCGGCCTGCACCCTCTCCAATCTGGGACCCCTCAGGGGATGTCTGACTGCCAGTTTAGGCCCAATCCCACAGGCAGTCGGACATCCCTCTCACAATCCGGGACTGTTGGCTCCTAACCACTCACCTGCCTGCCTGCCTGATCACCCCTAACCACTCTGCCAGCCTGCTTGCCCCCAACTCCCCCCCCTTGCCGGCCTTCTCACCCCCAACTGCCTCTCCCACTGGCCTGCTTGCCCACAACTGCCCCCCCAGCCAGCCTGCTTGCCCTCAACTGCCCCCCGGCCTGACCACCCCCAACTGCCCCCACCCTGCCAGCCTGCTCACCCCCAACTGCCCCCACCCTGCCAGCCTGCTCAGCCCCAACTGTCCCCCCTTGCTGGCCTGCTTGCTCCCAACCAGCACCCCCGCCAGCCTGCTCACCCCCAACTGCCCTCCCTGCCAGCCTGCTCGCCCCCAACTGCCCCCCCACCAGCTTGATCACCCCTAACTGCCCTCTCCTCCTGGCCTGATCACCCCTAACCACGTCTGCCTCGGCCCTGCAACCATGGCTTTGTCCGGAAGGACGTCCAGAAGTTCTCCCGGTCTAATTAGCATATTACCCTTTTATTGGTATAGAAGATAACATACCAGTATCACCTTTCCCATTTTAAAGGAATAATAACAGCTAGATCTCACAGTTTTGATGTTTGGCATTCACATTTTCTTCCACCCCCTTTGTCCTGCATGCTACACAGATTATAAACCTATGTTTGCTTAGTTCTCTGTCTTGTGCAAACCTTGTATTATTATAGGTCAAAATTTTTATCAATAACAGGCTATAAAAAAAAAAATCAAACAGAAAAAGCAATATGATTCACAGACCCTGAATTAAAGTCTTGAAAGCATTTTAAAGAAAAAAGAAACAACTTTTCAATTTCATTTTAAATTTCAAGCACTGTATGTATATTAATCTCTAAAAGTGGGTCTAAGTTATTAAAAGTTGTTTTTGAATAAATTAATTTGCTAAGTTTTGTTCAAGTCTTTCTATAAAAATAAAAAAATACATATCTGGAAACCTACTAACTGACAAAAAAGCCATCTCCAGCCAATTTACTTCTTTCAAAGTTAAAAAGCTACATATTTTTTTCTTTTCTAAAAATGGAACATGTTAGCACAGATTTATATTTAGGCATAAGAACCAGAACCATTTCCAAGGACAAGTTAGTTAAGACTCCCTAGTTTCTAGATCTGAATTCTTCATATATTTTCAGATGATTTTTTTAATGAAAGCATAAGGTTATGAATTTTCTACCAAGTGTGGTTTATATACTTACCATAACCTTTGCTGTATAGAGTATGTCTCTTATCAACCCTGCAGTGCAATTTCATATTTGATATCCCTTTGATCCCAAAATTATTTAGAAAAATTTTAATTTCTGTTAGAATTTATTCCACATTTATTAAATGGATTTAGGCAAGAAAAGAAAGGCTAAATTGTTTCTACTCTTTAATATTTATTTAACTTTCATTTAAAGACTATAGTATATATTTAATACTCATTGAACTTTCATTTAAAGACTACATTTAGTGTTTTTCACTTTCATAGGCACTTAATTTATATAATGTTTAAGTAATATTGTAGATGTGCATTCATAAATATTCAACATATACTCACTCAAGCTTTTTGAAAGTGACAGTCAAATTTCCTAAAATTATTCGTTGGCCTATCTGATCTATTTTGAAAGAACTAAGTTAAAGTCTCTCAGTTGACTTTTAAAATACAAAATAACATACTTCTAGAAGTTTTAGTTTTATAGATTCTATTGCTATGTTGTTTTGGATCATAAAAGTTTGACGACAACTGTATTTGTTCTCAGCATGCTGTACCTTTCATCCAGGGGTGATTGTAAAATATTTAACAAACAGTACAGCACAGTTATCTGTGAAAAATTTGAGATTTTACTGTATGCAAGCTAATGAATTAGCCTACCATCGTTTTGCAGATACGGGCCCAAGACAGGAAACTCCTGGGTCAAAGACAAAGGATGTTGCTATTCACAACACAGAAGGCAGCATTGGCATCGCGCTCCCCTGGGTTCTCCTAGCCAAGTCCCACAGGAGGACACAGGCGGCTCAGAGATGCCACACGTGCAGGCACGTGTGTCACTGCTGAAGATTTCTGGAGTTTAGGAAACGCCAATATTTGTAAAGGGGTCACTAGCACATACATCTACCCAAACTGCATCCCAGAGGAAGGCAATAGATATATTACCCCGATTAGAAAACAAACCTGCCCTCTCTGCCAGAGAGGTACTTCACCTTTTTTTTAAACACAGCATTTCTTTCTTACTAGTGATTACCTTTAATTTAGCCTATCCACACCTATATTTGCTTATCACCATCAAAATTAATACTAAACATATGATCTTTTCCCCTACTAAAATAGGACTACAAACAAGGTTTTAATTTCCCTTCCCTGCCAACCTCCTAAATTTTACTAAGGTTAGATTCCTGATACTTTCAATAGTTCGGCTCTTGATTTTTGAATATCTTTTCCAACAACTACATTAAGATTCACAATCTCCTATGAATTTAATCATATTCTTACTAGCTTCAGTATTCACTGCTGATTCTTCCACTCTACTTCTATCTTCTGTATTATGATTCTTTTTTTCATTTGAGTAGAGTATGTCTTCAAGTTCTAGTAAAGTTGATGAGCACAGAGATCTCAGACTCATAAAACAACAGGTGTTGTTGGATTTTTTTTGTCCTTATGTGAGTTGTCTCGCTCTCCTATTGCTAGGTAGCAGCCCACCACAGAACCTCAGTGCACACAGCAATTAGCACTTGTTCCCACTCGCTGGTCTTCATCCGGGTGACTCTGCTTCACGCTTCTGGTCTCATTCTGAGGCGAGGCTCAAGGAACAGAAGCTACCACGGCACGTTCTTCTCAGGATGGCAGTCAGAAGAATTTAGGGGGCCATTTCAAACCTCTACTCATATAACATGCAAGTAAAAAAGCCAAGCTTGCTCTAACCGGTTTGGCTCAGTGGATAGAGCGTCGGCCTGCGAACTGATAGGTCCCAGGTCCGATTCCAGTCAAGGACATGTACCTTGGTTGCGGGCACATCCCCAGTAGGGGGTGTGCAGGAGGCAGCTCATCAATGTTTCTTTCTCATTGATGTTTCTAACTCTCTATCCTCCCTTCCTCTCTGTAAAAAATCAATAAAATATATTTAAAAAAAAAAAAAGGGAAAGAAACAAGCTTAGGAGAAGGGGCAAGAAAGTAAACTCTGCCCGGACTGAGCAAGGAAGGTGAGCATTTGCTGGACAAGGATCTAAACCGTGTCACTCATCCACAATACATGACCGAGTGAACACGCACTCCATGGCTCACAGCCCCTCTCCCCACCGAACAAACATTCCTTCTGCGTCCTCAATATTTGAGTATCAAAGCAAGTAAAGCCAACTGCAGCAAATGCCCCTTTATTTTGTGGACAGTGCTTAGTACAAAAGTCAGGAGTCGCACGTGCAGAATTCATTGATACATGTGAAGGGCCTTCATTTTCTCTCCCGATGGACCACCTCATCACATACCCACCATGCTCCGAAGCCCTGCTACTCTGAAACTACAGCCTTACTAAAAAAAAAAAAAAAAAGAGCCTTTTGGCTGAAATTCATTGACGGGCTACTTTCTAAGGCAGACTCATTCCTTCCATTCCATGTATTGAATCAAGAGCTAGTTAGCATTAACATACTTTTCTCCTTATCTGATCCTGTCTGCAGAACAGCTCGAAATTCCTCAACATCTCAGGCTACTCACTGGCTTCCTTCCACACTTTCTAGCACTGCTGTTGGGTTTTTTTCTTTTAGTTTTTATGTATTTGTTGGCCTTTTCTGGGGACAAAAAGGGGGCTCTATAATAAATCTGACAACTCCAGTGACTAAAAGTCACCTCCCAGAGTGGTCTGATCATGAATTCCTAACTGGGCAGATGATGGTGGGTAGCCATGCCCCAGGCCTGTAACTTCTTTAGTGAAAGGTTTGAACCAAGCCCTGTCATTATTCTTGTGCATCTTGGTTAACACCCTCTGAAATGCCAAGAATACCCCTGGAAGGTATAACCACCCTCAAAAGAACACAAAAACTTAACTATCCAGTAATCCTGTCCTTGCCTGGCTTTCTCCCACCTTTATGTAATTTTCCATAGGTTCCCTCCCTAACTTCAAATGCAAATAAGAGGAACTGTAAAGCTGTCATTCTCGAGGGCATCTGAGATATGGCTTCCTGGCAATTGTCATCAGTTTTGGCTCAAATGAGCTCATAAAAATTCTCTACAGGTTTGAACGTTTCTTACGTTGACAACATAAATAACATCATCGTGACTTTCTTTAAAAAAAAAAATAATACTTTTTCTTTTCTGCTTCACTTCACATTTGTTCTGATTTCTCTCTCTGCGCCTGCAGGTCTTACACAGATTGCTCCAGTCTACTGTGGCTCCCTAATCTGAATGCACACCAGATTCACTTGGGTGCTGGGAAAGTTTAAAATTCCTAATGCCTATTGAATCAGAAACCCTGGAGGAGGTGCTGCTCCGGCATCAGTACTGATGTAGCAACTCCCTCAGGTGCCACCAGAACCAGAGCCCTCACCCGATCCCGAGTCTCATCACGTGAGCTGTGTAAAGAAAGAAGGCCGCCAGTCCCTTGAAGAGAGCACTCGTGCCTACCTGTCCTCTCAGGCTCTGGGCACCATGCTACGTCTAGCCATTCAGCCCCCTCCTGGACTTCTAGGGGGTCAGAGACATCCAGCATACTTCATACACCTACTCCCAGGAACCCTCAAATCTCTGAAGCCCGGGCTTTTTCTGGGATCTGCCTCTGTGAAGCTCTTTATCCTGTGGTTCCAACACTGTTCTTCCAGCAAGGCTCAGATCACTGGAGAAAGCTCCCATCATCTCCCTTCCCTGAAGCGCCCCCCCCCCCCCCACACAAGGACTTTCAATCTGCTGCCTAGGTCCTTCTCGCTCAGAAAAGCCAGGGAACAAGGTTCTGGCAGAAAACATAAACCACACCCAGATCTGCAAACCATACCTCTTCGGAGGAATCTCATAGGCTCTGATCTTATGTTTCCTATGTTTATAGTCAACATCTAAATACAGTTTTTGTTCATGTAAGTAGCAAATGAGCATCTTTGGTGAAATGGGTGAGAGGCCAGAGAGAGAGAGAAAGGTAGGTCTGCTAATAATGAACATCAGATGCCAACAGCAAATTTCACAGGGGAAGGAGGAGGATTAAGCAGTCAAGCTGGGAGAAAGGACTGATCAGATAATGCCTCAAGCAGAGTCAAAATGACTTACAGATATAAATGGATAAGGAGTACATTTAAAGATTAGTAGCTTTACACAACAAGAGTGTTTAGCTGGAAGCAGGTGAATAGGAAATGACATCCTTACATTTCTTCTAACTGGTATTTGGCAAGGATGGGACATTTTGCTTACAAGAATTTGTCAAGAATTGCACCCTAGTGAGACGACTAGTGAGATAAATATATGGCACAACTTTTGTGGATGATTTTGCCTTCCAATTTTGAGATGTGAATGTTTGTACTACTGTTGTGAGTCCCATGTTTAAAACAGGATTGCAAATAGTATTTCCAAAGCTCTCTCCATTCCCTGAGAATTAAGTAGAGAGCAATAATAAAGCATCACCACATTCCAATTTCTCTATAAAAGGGGTTTTCAAATTGGTTTTAGTCAACCTTTATTCAAAAGAGAGTTGAGATAAAAGCTCACACTGGAAAAGAAATGGCAGCAGAACCCAGGCTGCTGATGACCCCACCTCCCAGCCACAGCATTCTCCCCACTAGATAAACCAGGCTCCGTGAGAATGAGCCCTTGTGTGTCTCACAGCTCCATCCCCCAAGCTACAAAATGCAAGGCACTTCAGTAGGCCTTACCTAGCATTTGTTTAAGAAATGAATCTCCTAAGAGCATGCAGGACTACTTAGAAACCATTACTCTTGACCCTTTTGTGTAAATATTCTCCGGGTAAGCCATTCCAGAAAGAATAAAACTTTAAGCACCAAGAACAGCTCATGCTCCTACCAGCTTAGTGATCAAGATATTTAACCTTTCTGTGTCTCATGAGGGTTTCACAAGAAACTCAAAGAGGGAGGGAGGGAGGGAAAGAAAGTATCATGGACAAGATACCAATGTCTCTGTAAAAGGGGTTTTCAAACTGGTTGGTCACCCTTTATTCAAAAAGAAGCTGAGATAAAAGCTCACACTGGGAAACAACGGGAAGTAGAAAGGAGGCTGCTGATGACCCCCCCCCCACCCTCCCCCACCCCCGCCGGAGCATTCTCCCCACTAGACACCAGGCTGAGAACGAGCCTTTCTCACAGCTCCATCCCCACTGCATAGACTTCCTTGGGCCCCGGAGGCCTCCCAGCTGTTTCCTTGTTATTACAAACTTCTGGAAGATGTTCTTCTCGCAGTAAACTGACAGTTTGACTCTCGTCTTTGAGTCCAGACGTGCTGCAATGCAAGGCCCAAATTCCAGATAACAGAAGGCATGTGAAAGTTCCCATGGATGCTGGAACAGGGATTTCATCATGACTAGTTTGTATCCCAGTTTATCTTTACTCTAACCCTCAATACAACGCACTGCAACACTCTGCTTCCATGTCCATCTCCCCGAACAGAGAAGGGCTCCTCAAAGGTGAACACACACTGTGTTCATATTAGTAATTAGTCTAAGTGCCTAGTGCATGGCCCACTGTAGGCCCCCATTACCTGTCTCGGGCAGGGAAAAGGCAGAAAGTTCAAACATATAGTAACTGCATTCCAAGCCCAGCTGGCATGGCTCAATGGTGGAGCATCAACCTATGAACCAGGAGGTCACAGTTTGATTCTGGTCAGGGCACATGCCCGGGTTGCGGGCTCAATCCCCAGTGTGGGGCGTGCAGGAGGCAGTCGATCCATGATTCTTTCTCATCATTGATGTTTCTTTCTCTCTCGCTCTCCCTTCCTCGCTGAAATCAATAAAAAATAAAAAGTAACTGCATTTCAAGTAATCTCCTGGCATTAGCAGGCAGGGCAACCTTCAGGATCATCTGTAACCACTCACAGAACTTCACGGTAGTGAGGAAATGAGGCAAAGCAGTACCAAACATCTGATACCTCACCCTCACCTGACATCTCTCAAGGTCCAACCACCAGCTTAAAACACTGGGAAGTAGTTTGCGCAGTACTTACCTGGTCCGAGTAGATGGAACAAAGCGAGTCCCTGACACCTAGTGCTCAAAGAATAGGTGACTTAAATGCCCTCCTGTGAGGCGGAGATCATGTCATGGGAGACTGAGAAAGTAAAATTAACTCAGGAAAAGAAAGTAAAAATCAGCTCACCTATTCATCAAGTTGAAACAAACACAAAGAGAGCTAGCTTCGAAGTTAATAGAAAACCGTATTTCTCTTAAGGACGTTCTGCTACTGTAAGTGCTATAATAACCCCCTTCTCTGAGTGTGGACTGTTTTCTTGAGGAGAAAACTTAGTTCTCTAAAACCCCAGACCAGTGGTCGGCAAACTACAGCTCACAAGCCACATGTGGCTCTTTGGCCCCTTGAGTGTGGCTCTTCCACAAAATACCAAGTGCGGCCGCACACGTATAGTGCGAAGTTGACTTAAAACTTTAAGTAAAGTTTATTAAGTTAATTTTAGGGAACGTTGTGGAGTGAAAGAAGATGTAGTGTCGAGGACTGAGAAAGGTATGTTGAGATGGTTTGGACATATAGAGAGGATGAACGAAAGGAGATAGATGAAACAAGTGAACAAGATGAGTGTGGATGGGAGAGCTGGAAGGGGTCGACCACAGCGAACGTACCTCAATCAGACTGAGGATGTTTTTAGCAAAGGCCAGCTTAGGAGTACCCTAATTAAGTTAATAACAACGTACCTACCTATAGAGTTTAAGTTTAAAAAATTTGGCTCTCAAAAGAAATTTCAATCGTTGTACTGTTGGTATTTGGCACTGTTGACTAATGAGTTTGCCGACCACTGCCCCAGACTACTAGAAACTTTGTTGGCTGTGGTTACAATAGTCAGAATGAAGCATTTCACTTTTGCCTGGAGGATCTACGTCACTTTGACAAAGAGAAGTACCCTTGGTTCTCGATCCAGGCGCAGAGCTTCCGAAAGAGGGTTCTGAAAACAACATTCCACATCACTCTCAACTTCACAGTTTCCAAGGAAACAGGACTGTGGTCCCTGCGCAGTGATGTCGGCCCGTTTACACACAGTCCTGTTGTGCTTTGAACCCATCAAAAAGTTGATTTAAATGTCCCCTCCACTCCACCCTTCTCCAAACTCCTACAATAGCTCCATATTCTTTTATCAGTAAGAAGTCCCACGAGTGTTCCTCTGGTGTGTGGTCTCCCTTTCCGCCGTGTCAGTCTGTTGAACTACAGCTTGTCCACGATGCCTTAGGCTGGTTTGGCTGTGGTGAGACCTTCAACAAGTCTTTCGTTAACTGTCCCTTCCATGATTGAGTTCAAATGCAAGCAAAGCCCCATGCAGTAAACCTTGGCTCCCTGAGGTCACAGGGCACCACTTTGTCACTTGAGTTCAGTCAGGCCTAAGTGTACTTGTCCTGCCCAGGATGTAAGTCCTCAACCCAGTCGTTAGGGCTGAGAAAACGCCAGCTTCAGCAGTACAAGCAGCTAATTATTTCCATTTTTGGTAAGCCCTACTTTCAACATTCAGCACACCCTGGCTCTCATCCGATGCTGACCACAACGGAGGACAGGTTAGGCTCTCTTATCTCCAACTCTTGGTCCCAGGGGTTAGACTCCAAGTCTGTAAGTCCTCAGAGGTGGTAAGTATCAGATGGTGGAGGCAATGGTAGTGGTTTTTCTTGGTTCCCAGCTTGGCTGTACCCAACATGCCCCTGAAGTAGGAGGTTGAAGGGTGAAGGGAATGTCCTTAGGAGTACAGATTTCAGTATTAGGGCATCATTCAGACTAGAAGGATGCAGAATGCCAGCCATAGCATCAAGTACGTCCAGGGCTTAGTATTTTTATAACCGATTTGTTTCTTAGTCAGAAAGGAAGACTCACTGCTGTATTAGCCCATCTTCCTCAAGGCCCACACATTTCAAGGAGGGGGTCAGCCACTAATTTGTTTCTTTACTCCAAAGGCCCAGCAATTTAGTAGTGAGAGCTCTTATTTAATTGAATCAACCACTTTATCTTGCTTTGGAAAGCACTCAAAAGAAAGGGGTCTTGCAGGGCACATCGGCTAAGGAATACAAAAAATTCAGCCATTTACTAGAAGCGTTACATCCTAACCCCAAAGCATCTTTAAGCCTCAAACCCAAAGGACATCAATACAAATTCTTCTCCCTCCCATGGCCAAAAAAAAAAAAAAAAAAAATCACAATAAAATGCTTTAAGAAATTAAGTTACAAAAAAAAAAAAATTACAGCTAAAGTGTCCATAGATAAATGTGCACATTCAACAAATGCTTTCAACGTTATTTGCAGATAAAACCCAGAGGCCAAAAGGAAAACACTGGTAACTTGACTGCCTAAAACTTTTTTATAAAAACACAAAACAAAACATGGAGAAAAGCCAAAACCTACATGGGAAAATATCTACAATGCCAAGAGATAAGAGCAAGTTTCCTTAGCACAGAACATAGCCTTGAATAAGACATTCACAGAAAATAAAATAAAATAAAAATGGCACTTACCCATTTTCTTAAAAAAAACAAAACTGTAGTTAAAGATAGTGTGCTGATAAGAAACATAAGAAATTCTGTATGTTCACATAAAAATAAGGAATCATGTACCAGGCAATATTTTTGTGTGTGTTTTTGAAGAAACACTGGTTACCTATAATCCAAGTTTGCACTGATAAAATTGTGGATTTAAAAAAGAAGAAAGCGTCAGAGTGAATTGGTTTTTCCTCAGATGAGATTTTATTAAAGCTCTTATAAACCAGTAAAATATTCTTAAGCCCTCCCACTCCAATTTAGTTTTGTGGGGTTTTTTAAAATCTACTCTGTCTAGAAGTGAATTCAAAACACAGGAACTACAGGGCTTTAAAATATCAAGGTATTATAAGATCAAACTAGCTCTCCTTATGAATAAAACATCTAACTTAATCCATATGAAATTGTGTGTTTTTTTAAAGTACCAAAATCTAGTACTTAGATCCCTCAGTCACTCTTCAAATTATGGCTCATGAACACCCATCTACATCTGAAATTTGTTTCAAGATAGCTCTAAAAGTTACTCCAATGCATGACAAGTACTGCCTAACTGAAAATTCACAGGAATAAAATCCAAGGCTGCTGGAGAACCAAGCTCTCCCAAGAGCTCATCTTTATAACTTCTCCTGGCCATCAAGTCTTAAAACCCAAGAATTTAGAAATATGAACTACGAGCAAATATGAACTACAAAAGGAAATGGTGGCACCTAACATAAGAAAGCAAAGGGAAAAGATACAAATTACCTTTAATTCAGGGTTCACTATGTGGTATGCCCACAGTGTATGTAGATGTGCATTAATTCTCCCAGCTGTCTGAATTATTTTTCTCAAAATATGTAGACCTCCCTGACCAGTGTGGTTCAGTGGATAGAGCATCAGCCTGTGCACCAAAGGGTCTTGGGTTCAATTCCTGGTCAAGGTTATGCAACTGGGCTGCAGGTTTGATCCCTGGCCCTGGCCAGGGCACATGCAGGAGGCAACCAATTGATGTGTCTCTCTCATATTGATGTTTCTCTCTCCTCTTCTCCCTCCCTCCATTTCTCCTTTCCACTCTCTCTAAAAATCAATAGAAAAAATAACCTCAGGTGAGGATTAACAAAAAAAAAAAAAAAAAATAGACCATGCTGGCCAGAACAAAATTAAATAAGCTATATGAGACTGTGCTGATGGGTGAGAAAAAGTATAAATGACCAATTTGTAATGTATGAGGTGCAGGTGCTAAAGCTCTTAAAACTTTAACATTACGGTCTTATATAAGAAGTTATTTTCCCTTATGTAAGAAATTATTTAGGTATGAAGTAATATTGTCTAAGTTTTAGATTTTATACTACAGAAAAAAAACAATGAGGAAACAAGAGATGCAATCAGATGAGGTTCTGATTTTCAGAGATACACACACAATAATAAATTCTTAAACTTTACTATTCTTGGTGCTTCTTTCAACCATTCTAGTTTTCCTTGTGTTATTTTCTTGAACAGTCAATGTCAACTAAATCTTCTGTTCGTTCTGAACTGGACAAAGGATAAAAGTCAGGCACTTCATGAGCTATACCAGCATAGCAATTCATAACAGCCGCCAGATTAACAACCACTTTCAAACAGCCTGGAAAAAGACTACACAGGATGCCATTAACAAGTATATTGTGATTTACTGACTTCATATTGTGATTTACTTCCAACTAAGCATACACCTCACTGCTTTGCTTTACCCCTCCGACCTCAGCTCAAAAAAATGCCTTCTTTATCTAACACAGATATGCACATATATGCCCATATACACCCGAGGTGTAGGTCTATCCCATTATACATCTCAAACTATAACCATCCCGTCTTCCTCCACCTGCTTAGTGCTTGCACTCCCATCAGAACATAAGCTCCATCAGTGTAGGAATTATCTCCCCCGTCACCTCTGGGGCCTGGCACACAGGCTTTTGCTTAAACAGAATTTATGAGTGTGTTCTTCAAAACACAATGTCTACTTTTTCACTATGATCAACTGCCTAAAAGTCTAAGCTGTTGGTTAAATAGTTACACATGCATGCGGTGGGACAATATACAACCATTACAATGACGTTGCTGAAAAAGAATTAAAGGCAGCTATTAAAGTATATAAAACAATTTATGTATACAAAAAACATAATACACACAATTCTTACAATGGCTACTTAACATGTTAAGTGGTTTTTTTGTATTTTTATTCATTTTAATGCTTTTATTTTATTTTATATTTTATAAAATAACTATGAATTATTTTTAATAAGGAAAACCCAATATAGGTGTGTTGTTATTGGATGTTGCTGTGTATATTTTTAAAATATAGGCCTCTTCACTCTCCCAACTTCCTTATTACCTTTTCCCAATGTATATAAACTCGGGGGAAAATCAGTTATACCAGTCAACTGAACAAGTTATACAGCTCAGTGCTGTTTGTAGAAATCCACTCAATACTTTCCTTGCTGCTTAAAAAAAAAAAAAATGCAAATCTTAAGTAAAATAAACTAAATACTGCCATTATTTGCTCTTTAAAGAGTAATCACAATTCAGAAAGACTTTTTTCTTCCTTTTCAAAGTAGGATCAAGAACAACAAAACCTCGCTCAATTCTTGCCCTGGTAATATAGGAAAACCAGCAGGGAAGAATATATGTTATTATTATGGAATCTCATTTCAAGGTCTGGAAAAATGTCATATTACTGCATGTGACACAGAGCTCTGTTTTATATCAGAATCAAGTATGAAAACGTGACACAGACCATAAATTACGGTAACCTTTAACCACTAGATGGTGATCTCGCAGCTTGGCAGCTCCGGCCTGTGACATCATTGCTCCCTCCCTTCAATGGAAAAAAGTTTGAGAAATAAGATACTCAATTCATCTTAAAAATGAAACGTTTCGCATTTGTAACTGAGCATCATACAGTTCAAACACATCTATCAAAACACTTTTTTAAATAACCAAAATGACACACTTAAGTCCTGGTTTCTCATCCCATACTATACTTTTTTTTTTTTAATCTTCCCCTGAGGATATGTTTTCATTGATTTTAGAGAGAGGGGAGGGGAGAAAGAGAGAGAAATATCTATGAGAGAGAGAAACATCAATCGGTTGCCGCCCCTATGTGCCCTGAAGGTGGATCGAACTGCAACCTCGTTATTTGCCCTGACTGGGAATCGAACCCGCAACCTTTTCGGTAAACGGGACGACACTCCAAACAACTAAGCCACCCAGCCAGGGTTCCTAATATACAATTTTTTTCATGATATACATTTATACTCAAATTTAACTGAGGTGAGAGGATGTACTACTTAAAGTGAGAATCCTATGTTCAGGCTTTCTCAGTTTGGTCACCCACCTGTACTGTCCTTTTAACCAGTCTTGAATGGAAACAATCGCTGGCAGGCTTGTAGTGAAGTTTCTGCTTGACGTAATGGACAGCTACACTTTAGCCAAACGCTAGTTTAAAAGAATCCACTGTGGTCCAGCATTCCAGGCCACCATAGACTCTTGCCTCCGTGGTCCCCGAGTGCAGACCTGAACTCTGGTTTGTTTGGAAAAGTCTAGGCCACAACTCTGATCCTGACCCCTGTAGTTCCCTTTCCCCACACTCCAGGGCCAGGTCATTGGTATTACCAGTATTTATCTTGAGAAAAAAACACTTCTTGTAAGAGCTTCTCATAAGCCCAAACAAGCCGTATCTATTCATCAAGATCTGAAACACAAAGATACACAATCACTGAATACCATTCTGTTGCATTTTTACAACCATGGGTATGTACTGAGTTTTCCTTTTACTTTCAGAAAAAAAAATAATAATTTTTGTTAAACCTCATCCAAGGATATTTTTCCCCCTTGATTTTTAGAGTGTAAGGGAGGGAAGAAGGGGGATAGAGAGAAACATTGAGGTACATCAGCCAGCTGCCTCCTGCACACGCCCCATCCAGAGCCTAGGATGGAACCTGCAACCCAGTCACAAACCCGAATGGGAATCAAACCTGAGACCCACCAGTGTGCTGGCCGACTCTCTAACCACTGAACATACCAGCCAGGGCTAGAAAAATATTTTTAATGTAATAAAGAATCTGCTCTCAGAAATCCTTTGCAAACAAATGGCTGAAAATTTTAGAATCAATGATAGTTTTGTTTAAAGACAAGAGATCATTTAACTTACCATTTTCACAGAATAGTTATTCAAGGACCTTTTTTGTTTAAGGAAAGTTTATTTAGAAAGTTACAGAGGTAGTAGAAGGGCCCTTGGAGGTTAGGAGAAAGAGGGAGAGAGGGATGAAAAAGTGAGAAGATGTGCGGGCATGGTCTGACAAAGAGAGCACACCTATTTAATGACATTTTAAGGAAATAACTAGGGTATGTGGTATTAAGTATGTGGTATTAAGTAATGAAGCAGAAAATAGTTAAACCTTTCTTAAATCTGTGTCATCATCATGAATGGCAATTATTACTCTAGATTAGAATACACACATGCCCCTCAGGACACCATGTACCACAAAGAGTCTGTTTCCCTGTATTTAATGACTCAAGATTGACACACTTTTCACAGTCTTACATGCTTTTATTGGATTTCTTGGTTCTGTCTTGAAGTCAACTATCATTTTTCACTCCAACCATTATGCTGCCTCTAGGAGCTCTCACCCTCACCTATTTGCTACTGCTAATACCATACACTTAAAAACTTGGTTAGTTTATAAGAATGGTTAAGTGAAACAATGAGTAGACTCTAGAAATTGGTCAGGAGACTTCTTACCAATCACAAGCTAAGGCGCTGCAGTGGGAGGATCTTGTCTGATCTATTTAGGGATATGTTATCCTTTTAATATGTGTCTTATCTTCCTTTATTAATCACACATTTCTGGAGGGCAAAGGCCACAGTATTCCTCCTCGGATTCCCATGGCTAACCCCCCTGCAGTGCCTTGGTAAACACTGAAAGAATTCTCACATGCTCACTGTTTACTTCTTTTATATTTTGGATAGCTTATGTCCAGATGAGTATTTTTACTAATTTTAACAGTGGCACCAAAGGTCAAAACTTGACCAGCTCACAAATTAGGCTGCAGTCCTTCCAAATCAAATCTCTTTTACACTGACATGCCCCATAACCATCTTTCCCAGTTATGATTCAAGCAATTACACTGTTAACCAGGACAAGTATCAGGAGAAGACAAAACTGAGGGTCTCAGGACCGTGAGGGTCTGTGAAAGGCCAACACTGACAGTGGCACCATCACACATGCAGCTGTTACCCGGAAGTACGTGCCCCATTAACTCACAAAAGAACCCCTCCCCCAACCACAACAAAAGGAACAGAAAAAAATGCACACAGATATTAACTTGCTACAGCCCTTCCCGCCCTTAAACTTGAATAGGGTGATTAAAAGGAGACAATGACCCATAATATGAGAGGCGCAAATGAGGGACACAGAGCTCCACTTCAGCCACCATGTCCCAACCACGGGCCCTCACAGTGAGCTGACAGCCCCAGCTCAGCCCAGTAAACACTTCACCATGGCCTCCTGACATGGAGAGTGTACTCTCCATGGTCTTGCTCCACTCAACCAGTGAGCACATTCCCACTGCCCAAATCCCTTTGTGCATCGGTCCACCAGTCTGGGCCCCCCTGAACACCAGAGAGGTGTTCCTTGCCTGCCAATCTCAAGCTGCCTATAATCTGGAAGAGTTTCCTGTTTGCCTGGCAACAGGACCAGCCCTGGCCTGGACAACCCAGTCAACTTCTAGCATCCACTGGGCCACACCAAACCTTCTACTATGAGGTCTGAATTCCAGTGCTGGAGAGGTCGCTCCTTTTCCAACTTTGTCCCTTCCTTGGTTTGTCTGTTAGGGCTGTCACAAAAATACCAGAGACTAGCATAACCAATGGACACAGAAAGTAGGGGGGTGAGGGCTTGTGCTGGGGGTTGGGGATGGCCAGGGAGAGGTCAACGGGGGGAAAAGGAGACTCATGTAATACTTTAAACAATAAAGAATTTAAATTAAAAAAAAAAAGTCTCATGGTCATATCAACTGACACAGAAAAAGCATTCAACAAAACCCAGCACAGAATTTTTATCTTTTTATTTTTATTTTTTAAAATATATTTTATTGATTTTTTACAGAGAGGAAGGGAGAGGGATAGAGAGTTAGAAACATCGACCAGTTGCCTCCTGCACACCCCCTACTGGGGATGTGCCCGCAACCAAGGTACATGCCCTTGACCGGAATCAAACCTGGGACCCTTCAGTTCTCAGGCTGACGCTCTATCCACTGAGCCAAACCAGTTAGGGCAGCATCAGCGAATTTAATAAAAACTCTCAGCAAAGTGGGAATAGAGGGATTACACTACAAGAGAATAAAGGCTCTATATGACAAACCTACAGCCAACATCATACTCAATGGCAAAAACTAAAAGCATTTCCCTTAAGAACAGGCACAAGACAGGGATGTCCAATTTCACCAGCCAGTCAACATAGTACACTAAGTCCTAGAGTACTAGCCACAGAAGGAAAAATAAAAGGCATCCAAATTGGAAACAACCCAAGTGCCCATCAGTAGGTGAGTGGATAGCAAAGCTGTGCTACATCTGAACAATGAAATACTATGCAGCTGTAAAAAAGAAGGATCTCTTATCCTTTGGGTCTGCATGGATGGACCTAGAGATTATTATGCTAAGCAAAATAAGCCGGTAGGAGAAAGACAAGTATCACATGATCTCACTTATATGTGGAGTCTAAGGAACACAATAAACTGATGAACAAAACAGGCCCAGAGACATGGAAGTATGGCACTAACGGACAGATCTCAGAGGGAAAGGGGGCAGAGGGCAGGAAGAGATTCACCAAAGAACTTGGCGTATATGCATATGTGCACAGTCAATGGACACCGACATTGAAGGCCTGGGTAGGGCAGGAGCCAGGTGTAGGGAGGCAAAGGGGGGAAAGTGGGGGACATCTGTAATACTCTCAACAATAAAAATAAAATTTAAAAAACAATATCAACTCCTTCAATTTGGGTAAATTTTTTCTACCAAAATTAGATCTATCTATTTATGTATAATTGCTCAATATTATTGATGCTGAAAAAATTTAGAGAAATAGGAGTTTTTTACCCAAAGAGAAATACTGTCATGATGCTCTCTCCCTAACTTATCTCTTTGACATTCCTTATTCATTATAAATCAAAGATAATGCAAAAAAAAAAAAAAATACCATGGACTAGATGGCTTAAACAACAGAACTCATTTCCTAACAGCTCTAGAGGCTGGATGTCCAAGATCAAGGTGACAGCAGCTTCAGTTTTTCTTGAGGCCTCGCTCTTGCTGTGTCCTCAGATGGTCTCTCCTGTGTGCTTGCATCCCTGGCATGTGTCTCTCTGCATGTCCTCATCTCCTCTTCTCATAAGGACACCAGCAGATGGGTTAGGATTTCAACATGTGAATTTGGGAGGGGGACACAATCTAGACAGTAACACATGGGTACTCTCACTCATCCAATTAAGACTGTTTAAAGTTCCTTTTAGCCCTTTGTAGTGAATTCCCCATCATAGTTAATTTTTAATTAAAGTTTTCTTATTCAAACTACTTTGTGGTTTCTGCCTCCTGGCTGAGCCCTTTCTGATACACATAAAACTGGGAGGCCCCACATTCTATATTCATATTTTTATAACTTCAGCATGCCTGTAGTTTTGGACCAGTATGATTTAGAATTAAGAAAGTAAAATATAGTTCTGCAGAATTATAGTTCTGTTGAACTCTCTGCCACTTATTACTCTTAACAGCATGACAGCTTTACTGATCAAGTGCATGAGGTCCTGTGGGGTAACAATAAGAAACTGGTTAAGAGCAGCTGTACCTACTGCAAAGCTGAGAAGACATAAACCATTTCCTTGATAACAGAGAAAACCCATGCAGATGCTTACAAGTATTGGTTTGAGGCAAATGAAGAGTTCTATGTCAAACTAATTATTTAATCTAAATTGAAGTTTTCATCATGAATGCAAATAAATCTAATTCAGATAGCGCTGAAGGGAGGCACACTATACAACTGACATCCCAGCATTTGCCACAATTGGATAAATTTACGGAAAGCAGTATTTGAAGACCTCAGTCTTGGTACTACAGATACTCATTATTACTAGGTTAGTTATTCCTGTGTAAGAAGTAAGATATCTCTATCTATAGATAGGTAGATATAGATATAGATAAGCATATACATAAATTATGATATTAGATGTGGAAGTTCATGCTGATAATTCTGATTAAGCAACCTCTTGTCTTAAACTTACTTGTTAGTGGGAGAGGACAATGGAGGCTTCTGGAGTAGTAGGTAAGGCTATTACCTTATCACCAAAATGAGGTTGTTCACCTGTAATAACCCATTAAGCTCTATATTTGTTTCATGTGCTTTTCTACATGCATATTATATATGTATGTTGTTTATATCATAAAAATGTTTTTAAATAAAACTGCACAGTTAAGAAGAGGACAAGGATCTAAGACTTTTTACAATACTCTCTTATACCCTAATATGAAGCAGCTTTATAATATATTTTTAAATATTCACAAATATGAATTATCAAGCCATGGAGAAACCTTAAATGCATTTTACTAAGAGGCTTTTTATATATGGAGATAAAATGTCCTTGAAACTGATTACATTACACTGTGCTGAGCAGTACTACTGATTAAGGAGATAATTTGCTAAACTGAGGAGACTCATCTTTTATTTAATTATCTACTCAATCATTTAAATCATTCACAGTTGTTTTTTCCTCTTCTAGCTTTTAGATTCCAGTATTCTTGGTCCTAAGTTAACTGGGGCTTTCAGATTCCAGTATTCTTGGTCCTAAGTTAACTGGGAATTTCACTTATTTCTTTCCCTCTTCTGTCTTTCCTTTAATGGAATTCAGTAGATTGAAGTCCCTAAGTACTAAATATTCTACTTGTACCAATATCTTGCTCAGTGGTTTCTGAATCAAGTAAATTCCCCATCTGTAAAATGAAAGTATTATACCCGTGGAAGCTATTTATGCTGATAAAGAATCGTTCTAGTGCAGCTGGCACAGCTCAGTAACTGAGCGTCCATCTATGAACCATGAACCTGACCATGGTTCCACTCTTGGTCAGGGCACATGCTTGGGTTGCTGGCGAGATCCCCAGTGTGGGGCTTGCAGGAGGCAGCCAATCAATGATTCTCTCTCATCATTGATGTTTCTATCTCTCTCCCTCACCCTTCCTCTCTAAAATCAATAAAAATATATTTTAGAAAAAGAATTGTTCAAAAGGACTTCATAACATATTGATAGATAACACTTCAAAAAAAGTAGCATCTACTTCTAATTATTTACAGATGCTGTATAACTTTGAAGCAACAAATGCTAAAGGCTACAAAGTCTGTTACACAAATGTAAAAAAATATAGTGTTTAACATGTAAATTACAACTATTAAGAACACTCACTGTGTGAGGAAGGGATGGGATGAGAGTTGTCTTTATGATGAAGCCAATGTCTTAGTTATCCTTCAGAGTTTCTTCTCAGTACTCAGTACTTATTCATTCAACAAATATTTGAGTTCTACTATCCTCCAGGTATTACAGTAGATTAGATGTTAAAAATAAATCCTAGTCTCTTACTACTATATCCATTTTTAAGGTAAGTATAGTGTCCTACCATGAACTTAACTCTATAAAGCTAAAGGTATTGTTTGCTATGCACACTAAGAACCTAATGGACATTACTAGTTGGCACTCAATGTGCTGTATGTAAATCATTCCTTGGACCTCAAGCTTAAGAATCAAATTCTTTCCGTGTTACATCCAATATGAGCACAGTTTAAAAAAAAAAAAAAAAAAGCTATGATAAAAGGACAAAGGCCCTCTACCACTTCCCATTCTTCCTCCACTCAGATTTTAAACTGGATAAGCAGTAAGTTTTTTAGAAGTCAAAGTTATTATCTTAGAGAAAATCGCAAGCTAATTATGTCTTTATCTGTACCAAGTCCCTTTGACTCTCCCTGCAAGATGTAAATCAATATCTACATTTATGTATTTTTCTTCTCTTGCCACTCACAATTAAAAAACACACTTAAAGCAAAATCATGAAAAATAACAGTTTGATTTTCTATGCAAGTCCAATTTTTTAGATTAAATTATACAAACAGCTTGAAATAATTATATTGCTTAATTATGCTAATTTGTAATAATTACATTTGTCTTTTTGCTAAAATATTATTGTGAAATTCAATAATTCATTATTTCAAATTGTTTATTAACCATAACTAGAGTGTTTACAGTTCTCTAGTCAAAAAAAAACACTCAAAACCATCATCAATTGTAAATTTACATTAACAGCCTTTCGGGTACAGAAATTTTTTTTTTTAGAAATCCTCTTAAAAACTGAACTTTATCATCAAAAAGTTGCACTTTAGCAAAGCCTGCTAATACATAGAGGCTACAAAGGGGCATGCTAACAATATCACTGCATTCAAACTGTCTGATTTTAAAAAACAGCTTTGTCTCAATTACTTTTTAGGGCTTTACCTGATAACACCACTTTTAGTATAGCACAAAAAAAGACAGTGGACACTGGGAAATACTTAAGGAATAGAGCGTATTTCTTTGTAAGATACAGATGCCCTAGCTTTCCATTTTTTCAAAGAACTTCCCCTTAAATTAATGCAGAATATTAAACATTTCCCATAACATTGTGAACCAGGGAGAAGTAAGGTCTGACTGAAAATTTTAAAGGTAATATTTACTATCTACGCTTTTATTTTAGAATATTTTTAGAGTAGTTTTAAGTTCACAACAAAATTAAGGGGAAAGATACAGAGAACTTATAAATACTCCATCCCTCCTAATTCACAGCCTCCCCCATTACATCCTCCACCAGAGTGGTACATTTGTTACAACTGATAAAACTACGTCAACACATCATTATCACCCCAAGTCTACATTTTACAATATAGCTCACTCGGTGGTGTTCACTCTATGGGTTTAGACCAGGGGTGGGCAAACTTTTTGACTCGAGGGCCACAATGGGTTCTTAAACTGGACCGGAGGGCCGGAACAAAAGCATAGATGGAGTGTTTGTGTGAACTAATATAAATTCAAAGTAAACATCATTACATAAAAGGGTACGGTCTTTTTTTTCAATAGTTTTATTCATTTCAAACGGGCCGGATCCGCGGGCCGTAGTTTGCCCAGGCTGGTTTAGACAAATGTATAATGATGACATGTACCCATCACTGCTGTATGATACAGAGCATTTCAGTGCCCTAAAAATCCTGTGTCTGCCTGTTCATTCCTCCTCCCACCCCCACCAACCACTTATCTTTTTACTCTCTCTACAGTTTTGCCTTTTCCAGAATGTCATACAGAAGGAATCGTACAGAAGCCTTTTCAGTTTAGCTTCTTTCACACAGTAATACGCATTTGAGGTTCCTCTAGGTCTTTTATGGCTTGACTAGAGGCCTGGTGTACGGGTAGGGTCCCTCGGCCTGGCCAGCAATCAGGGCAGTCTCACCCATTCCGGGGGGAGGGACTGTGGGAGGTTGGCTGTGGGAGCATACGGACCATCAGGGGGGCAGCTCCTGCGTGGAGCGTCTCCCCACTGGTGGTCAGTGCGCATCATAGCAACCGGTCAAACGGTCCTTCAGTCGACTAGTCGCTTAGACTTTTATATATATAGATAGTTCATTTCTTTTTAGTGCTGCATTATATTCCACTGTCTGGATGTACGACACTTTATCCATTTACTACTGGAGGACATATTGATTGCTTTTGCTGCTGTAAACATCCCATATGCAAGCTTCTATGTAAATGTAAGTTTTCAACTACTGTTCAGTAAATAACAAGGAGTGTGACTGCTGGATTATTTGGTAAGAGTTTTGTAAGAAACTACCAAACTGTCTTCCAAAGTGGCTGTGCCATTTTATATTCCCAGCAGCAAAACACGAGAGTTCCGGTTGCTCCACCTCCTCACCCACATGTGGTGTTGTCAGTGTTCCTTGTTTGGGCCATACAAAGATGGGATCTCTTTGTTGTTTTAATATGTGTTTACCCCAGCTTTTTGGTTTCTTTTTCAAATTACTTCATTAATATGTGTCCAGAGATGTGGGGGCAAAGTTAGTCATGTTATTCCCACTTTAAAGCTGGGTACAATAAGGCTAAGGAAGTTAAGTAAATTGGTCCAATGATACAACTAGCATGTGGAATCTGACTTAAAGTCTACACCTTGCTATTATGCCTTCCAACTGGTATCTTACTAAGTATTTTGAAAAATAAGGGGGGGGGGAGGGGGATGGGAATCAAGCAAACCACATGATTAGCAAAATCCTAAAGATAAATAATGAGATAAGGAGACATACTGAGCAGATCACATAAGCAAAATAACGACATGAAACCTCAATTTAGTGAAACCAGAAACAAATGGAAACTTTTGCAATATCAAATGAAACACCCTAAAATAAGCATCTTAACTGGACCACTATAACCATAACAGTGTCAGTAAAAATCATAAAATTTATAATATGGGGGTCAGCAAACATTTTGTAGGTCCAGCAAAGTTAAGAATATTCTCATGTTTAAATAAAAAAGTATATTATTCATGACACATTGTTATTGTTAGCAGAAAAAAAAATATGTTCTACCTTCTCAAAGGTAAAGTTTATTTAAATCTTAAATTATTTTATATCAAGGAGTATGCTGCGAAAAATTCAATCCTTATCAAGGAGAGAAAATCTGAACCTCACATCTCACAGTAACTTTTAAATTGTACAATGCCATTTTATTTTAGGAAAAAAACAAGCATTCCTTGACTCAGTTTCTCATTCTGTAAAATAAATTAGAACCTAACTCTTAAGTTTGAGGTACTAAATGAAAATGTATATACAGTGTTTAACAGAATCTTACCACATAAATGATTAATAAATCATTTTTATGATACATCCATAAAGTCTCAATACTGAGAATGAAAAGGCAGTCCAACAGGTAATAAAAATTTTAATTAGGTATGTAGTCCATCCTTTCTCTCTCCTAGATAGCTTTATTGTAAGAGTATCCACTACACAATGCTTTAATAGGCATACATATCTCCTGGAGATTTTGCTAAAATGCAGATTAATTCCAGGCTAGGGGTGCGGGGGTTAGAGATTGCAAATGTCTCCTTTTAAAAAATATTTTATTCATTGATGAGAGAGAGGGAGGGAGAGAGAGAGAGAAAGAGAAAGAGAGAAAGAGAAAGAGAGAGAGAGAAAGAGAAAGAGAGAGAGATTTGTTGTTCCACTTATTAATGCATTCATAGGATGATTCTTATATATACCCTGACCAGGGATTAAACCAGCAACCTACTGAGTTACCTGGTGGCCAGGGCAAGATTCTGAATTTCTAACAAGCTCTGAAGACACTAGTCCACAGTCTTTGCGTAGCAGAGCTCTGTTATCAACTATGCATGGGGATCAGCTACAATTAAAAGGGCTATTTTGGTTGCAAGAAACAGAAACCACTGAACGTTCACTTAGGAAATTTAATAAAATAAAATACATCCTGGAACAGACCTAACTTTGGAGCTGGGTCTCCGAGAGAGTCTCTCTCTGCCGCTTGGCACCTGCATCCCCCTCCCCCTTTCTTTCTCTTCTATCTAGGTCCCTCACCATCTACTCAAGTGGGTTAGTATCAGACTAAGGGTGGAGGTGAGCTGGTCCTGTGTTTTTAAAATGTACTTATAGCATCGATGAATTCTGACAGCTTCACTATTTGTACTTTGGACAGCAACAATGCCATTGATGTAGATTTCCAGAGAAATTCCCTGGTAACATCTGAGAATTCAAGAACTCTAGAGCTCCTCCATCTTTGTTTGCCCTCCAGCCAGCAAACTCACAATTCCCAAGTAAAATGAATATAGTGTCCGTCATTTAAGGAATGCCTACTCAATTTAACAAAGTTTTGTGTGTGTGTGTGTTTTTTAATATGTACATATGTATGTATGTATGTATTAGAGAGAGAAAGAGACAGACAGACAGACAGAGGGGTAGAAAGAGGTAGAGAGCAGGAGAAGGAGAGAATCATTAATGTGAGAGAATAACATCTATCAGCTGCCACCCACATACACTATGGCCCACCGAGACCAGGGATTGAGCCCAAAATCTGGGATGTGCTCTGAGACAGGGAATCAAACCTGTGACCTCTCAGTGCACAAGAGGATGCTCAACCAACTGTGCCACACCAGCCCAGGCTTAAGGAAGTTTTATTAAGCATGTAAGTTTACCACTGCAGGCAGCGGCTGTGGATGATATAAAAGCAGCATTTGATTGAGTCTTTCCCTGAAGGAGCTTTCCATTCAAACAGCTAAGAAGTATCAGCAGAAGCTCCAACAATAGCCAGTGAGGACACAGTTTATTAGATCTCCATTCTCTTGGGCAGCATTCTTATTCTGCAAAGGGCATGCTGTAGCTAGTGGCTCCTTTTCTAGCCGCCCGGGCACTTCTGTTCTCACTAGGACTAGCTATGCTATACGTCCACAATGAGACAGTTGTGTTTCTCAATTCACGCATGTCAGCTTTACTTATTATTGCAACTGTTCTTATTATTTAAACATCATGTGCATTAGTAGTTTGGGTCTACCATGTAAAGGAACACTCAAATAAGATCAGACATGCAAAAGACATATTGAGGTAGTGTCTCAGTGCCTTCAGGCTGCTAAAACAAAAATACCACTGACTGCCCTAACTGGTTTGACTCTGGATAGAGCGTCGGCCTGCAGACTGAAAGATCCCAGGTTTGATTCCAGTCAAGTGCATGTACCTTGGTTGCAGGCACATCCCCAGTTGGAGATGTGCAGGAGGCAGCTGATCAATGTTTCTCTCTCATTGATGTTTCTAACTCTCTATCCCTCTCCCTTCCTCTCTGTAAAAAAATCAATAAATATATTTTTAAAAAATACCACTGACTGGGTGACTTAAACAAAAAATCATTTATTTTTCAGTTCTGGCGGCTCAAAAGTCTATGATGGAGGCACAAGCAGATTCAGTGTCTAGTGAGAGCCAACTTCCTGGTTCATACACGGCCCTCTCCCTTCTGTGTCCTCACAACTCAAAGAGGTGAGAGAGCTTTCTGGGGCCCCTTTTAGAAGGGCACTAATCCCATTCAGGAGGGCTCCACCCTCATGACCCAATCACCTCCCAAATTCACCTTGGGAGTTAGGATTTCAAGCTATGAATTCTGGAGAGACACAAACATTTCAGTCCATGAAGAGTAGGAACAGGAGAAGACGAGCAGCATCCTAATACAGGATGCCGGGCTGGTGTCGGTGGAAGAAAAGAGAAGGAAGGAAAACTGGACTTAGAGCAAAGATCAAAGAAAGGAACACCTGCTAGCACAATCCCACACTCAGAGGAATGGGTGTGCCTTACTATCACTTCTGTGCCCAGTCACTGGCTAGAAGGCCTACAGAAAACATGACATCAGAGTGAAGGTGGAAGCAAAGGGGCAGCAGCTCGGTGATCAGTCAGTTATGCTCCACAGCAGGAGACCAGAGGGGGGCATTTTCCTGGTCACTGCAGCATGTAAATCCAACTTTATAAGAATAGCTAAGATCTAGTGAGCACTTACTGTGTAGACTAAAGTGTTTTTCATGCCTTAACTTCATGCTTATAACCACGTGGTGCGGTACTATTACTATCTCTATTACAGACAAGGAAGCTAAGCCACAAGTAATTGTCCGTGAGCAAACTATGAGAAGTGTCAGAAGTGCAATGTGCATCCAGAACTCCTCACTACCTCAAAAATTTTAGTCAAAAGTAATTCTTTTTTTCTATTAAAAATTAAGGTAAAACACTTTGGAAAGACTCATGAGAAGCAAGTAAGTTATTACTGTCACATTAAATGTAATTAAAACAACTAAGAGATTTTTGAGAAAGAACTAAAAATCTAGGAAGACTCCTAGCCATTCATCCAACAACAGCATATGAGCCAGATGTGCTATGAATAAAACTGCCAAAAAGTCCCCCCGCCTCACGGAGTTTACATTAACGGGGGCTAGGGAGGGGGAAAGTAGAGGTAGATCATGAATGTTATGCAGTGTACTAGGAGGTGTTCAGTGCGACAGGGAAAAATAAAACTCGGAAAGTAGTTTGTGAATAAGAAGAAAGGACCATGTTAAACAGGAAGGTCAAGAAACACCTTATCAAGTTGATGACTGAGCAAAAGTGAAGGATGGGAGTTGGGAGGGAAACCTGGAGAAAGAGCCTTCAAGGTACAGGGAACAGTCCATAAGGGGCACAAGTAACAACATGCCAGCGTGTTCCACCAACAGCAAGGAGGTGAGTTTAGCTAGAGCAGGAAGAGCAAGGTGGGAGGAGCAGGACATGAGGTCTGAGAGAGAAAGGAGATGAGGTCTGAGAGAGAAAGGGGGCAGAACACCTACAGGACCTTGGGAGATGGAACACTGTAAAGACTTCAGCGGGGAGTGTAGTGGAACCCTTTGGAGGTCTTGAAGGGAAACAAACTCACTTTTCTTATAAAGGACGCATTCTGAGTGCGTGTAGAGCCCAGATTAGAGGTGGGGGTGGTAAGGATGGAAGCAGGAAAACGAATTTAGAGGCTACTGCGAAACACTGCATACGGACTGCATTCTCCATTCCAAACATTTCCAAGAGAAATTAAAGAATTCCTACAAATTAAAGAATCTAAAATGGGAAATGATGGAAGGTACGTTAGGGATGTGCCTCATGCATGACTAACATCAACAGAACCATACGTTTGTGCCAGTCCTTTGCCTGTTTGCTCTCCCACTGGTTCCCCTTCCTGCTCCTTCACAGGACTGAATCCCGCACACTCCAATGCCTAGGTTTCCCTGACAGCTGGCTACTGGTATCTTGGGCTGATGAGAGACTAGCAGGAGACCAGACATTATGAGGCGGGAAAAGGCCAGGGTATTTCTACCCTCACCTCCTCTATTTCAGGTGGCAACTCCAGCAATAGCTACAGCTCCTCTGTTGTTTTAGCTCCCCATGGGCAGCCCCCTCCACAGGTCCACTGGGTGACCCTGAATCCTGGGTTCTGCTCTCACCAGGCAGCACCCTCATTCCCTCCCTCCCCCCATAATGTCAGCTCCTCTGTCTCTTTAGCCCAAGAGATGATAGCTGCTTCCTGCAGTTGGTAACCTCTGCATTGCATAACAGACTCACATTTGCTCTTTTGACTTTTCCAATATCTTTCTAATTAGTTCCCTATATTAAATTCCCACTATTAACCCACTTCATGATACTTGTTTTTCTGACTAGATCCCGACTACCATACTCCCACTTCAAAAGATACACAAATAAATGTACACTTATATATTGTTCTATTAAAATCTGGAAAGTGTGCATATATCATTCTGATGACCCATACTATTCATATCAACTCCTTCCTGGAGAAACCAGGCTGCAGGAATAACAGCGGAGATGGAAGAAGAGAAGGAAAGGCAGGAGAAGACAGGGTGGTGGCGGAGGGGAGAGGCAGAAAAGGGTGCGTGGCCTGAACTGTGCGCCACTGTTTCCGTGCTTTGCAAGCTTCCTCTTACCTTGGAGCCCAAGGGAGAGCCCCAGAGGCCGCTGGGGCATGCAACTCTGGTGGAAAAGCCTATCCCAGTCCTTCTGGAGAGCCTGTGGCCACCAGTCAAGACAACAGGGCGCCAGGCACTCCTGGGACGCTGTCCTGGGAACCCTCAACGAGGATCTTGCTTTCACCTGCCCTATCCTCACAGCATATGATGTTTTTTTTACAAGGCAGAGGAGAGGAAGTCTATGCCCAGACAAGTCAACAGAAGGTGTCTGACAAAGCTACCATCCACATTTGCTACAGAATGTCGCCAAGCAAGGCACCCCACACCATGCTGCTCAGCTGTGCTGGACCGGGAGTGCTGTACATGTCGAGGACTGTGAGACGTCCACGAGCAATCAGGGCTAACACTTCATAGTGTTGCACATCAGCAGTCTGCGCCAACACTGACAGGAAAATTAGCTTCAAGTACATGCAGACAGCAACAAGTTCTACAGGAAAACACTTAAGATGATATTGTGCTGCAAAAGTGTTTGGTATAAAGGGAAGGCTGAGTTGATCTGGAGAAGACAGACATTCCCAACTGATCAAAACACATGGCTTCAGCACCATAGCTGTTAGTCGCCACTTAGTTTAATCAAAGAGGAAGTGTGTCCTTGAAAATCAGCACCTAAAGGGACATCCCCGTATCTGCAAAAGACCTACAATAATTAGATAATGTTTACTGACTTGTTATATATCAAATATAACCCATGAAAGCCTTGAATTACTTAAAAGCCTCTCTCCCGGGAGAGGAAGTAGTTTGTAGTGGAGTCTGAAAGCTTTCTAAAGTGTGACTTTGATCCCCATCCGCTGTAGTCAGGGCCAGAGAGGAGCACTGATGAGAAAACAAGCAGGATCATTTCCTTAGGAGTAGAATTAGGAACAGTCCTTAGCAGCTTTCCGCCTGGAAGCTAGTTCTTCCTATACCAAGTCACCATCAGGGGGATGGGAAGGAAACAGTCCCGGGAGTGAGAGTCATTATGCAGCCAGTGTGGTCAGTCTCAGCAACAATCCATCCCCCCAGGTATGAAAAGGCATATATCGAGAGGGCTGAAAATGTGGTTACTGCCATATCCCTGATAAACTGCAGACTGGAATTAAAATTCCAAACATGGATAGAGGACCACCCCTCCCCCACCCCCCAATTAACACAATAAGCAAGCATACCCAAGAGAATTTTGAGGGCAATTAATGAAATAACAGCAAATAGACCAGAATGATGGGATGTCATGAGGGAATCTAGCCTTGTGGCTGGATGGTGCTGGATAGTCCTGACACAAAGTGACCTGAAACCTCATAAATGGAATTCAGGCAACAAGAGAAGCCATGGAAATAGGACAGAAAAACTGAGAAATTGGAATTTGAGGTCCTTTAGATAAAGGTCTGAATATGAATCAAATGCAGATCGCATCTACGTCTATCTTCCAAGCCCTGATAACTTATTCTAAAATCTAAGCACATTTTCCATTGCATAAATGTCTCCTCCACAAACATGGCCAAGATTAAATTTATTATCCATCCCATTGTTGGCATACTTTCAGTGGCTTAATTCCCATTCCAAATCCCCTCTCCTCTGCTTTCCCCTAGTACAGAATGGTAAAAAAAAAAAAAAAAAAAAAAAACAACAACGACAAAAAAACTAATATCCCAGCCTTCCTTGGTGCTATGTTTTGCCAATAAGACAAAGAAAGTCCAAACCACCCAAAACGATCTACAGATTTAGTGAAATCCCTATCAAAATTCCATTGGCATTTTTCACAGAACTAGACCAAGTAATTTTAAAATTTGTATGGCGCCACAAAAAACTCCAAACAGCCAAAGCAATCTTGAGGAAGAACAAAAATAGAGGTATCATGCGCTCTTATTTCAAACCATACTATAAAGCTAGAGTAATCAAAACAATATGCTATTGGCATAAAGACAGACACACAGATCAATGGGAACAGAAGAGATCCCAAAAATAAGCCCTCACGTTAAGTGGACAATTAATTTACAACACAGGAGCCAAGAACACACAATGGGGAAAGGACAGTCTCTTCAATAAATGATGTTGGGAAAACTGAACAGCCACAAACTGGTGCAGCCACTATAGAAATTGTATGGTGATTCCTACCAGGTGACCCAGCTATTTATTCAAAGAATACAAGAACACTAATTTGAAAACATGCAGGCATCCCTATGTTCCTTACAGCATGTTTACATTAACTAAGATAAAGAAACAACCTAATGCCCACTAATGGATGAATGGATAAAGATGATGTGGTATGAGTACTATTCAGCCATACCAAAAGGAAATCTTTCCATTTGCAACACTAACATGGATGGACCGTGAGGGTATAACGTTAAGTGAAATAAGTGAGATGAAGAAAGATCAATACTGAATGATTTCACTTATATGTGGAATTAAAACAAAACCAAATAAAACAGATACAGAGAACAGATGGGTAATTACCAAAGGGAAGGGGGGTTAGGGAGGGCAAAACGGGTGAGAGAAGCCGACTATTTGATGATGGGTAGTAACTAGACTTGTAGTGGTGAACACTATGCACTGTATACAAATATCAAATTATAATGTTGTCCCACCTGAAATATATATAATCTAGTATCGCAATTTTGCCACAAAAATAAAGAAAGAAGTCAAGGTGGGGAGGGGTGCTCTTTTCCAGAATAAAGTCACTCCATGACAGAGCCCATGGCTCCATCTTTCCTTCTGCCAGGAATGTAAATCCCTCACCTGCAGGTAGTTGCAACCATGAAGGTAAAAGCCTCAGGCTAGGGATGGAGGAGCAGGAAAACAGGAAGATGAGCCACGATCCCCGCTGCTACTGTAAAGTAAGAAAATAAAGTCCAGTGGCAAAAGCTACTATGAGAGAGGCTTTGTGTTCAGAGCCAACCTAATCCTCACTAGAATATCCCCAAATCCTTTTCACATATTGGTAATGCTATCCCCAACCCATAAGTAGCACCAGCATGATCCTAAGAATAATCTCTAAATCCTGCTCATTTACCAGTCCGTTTGCTTCTCACTCTGTTTCCCAACCATCTCTTACAACCCTATTATTTCTCCATCACTTTATCCATCTTTACATTCACCAGGTCCGTTCCTCTCTCCTTCCCTAGACTACCGCTATACCACCAAACTCCTCTCCCTGCCCCGAATCCACCAATCCTCTTAGACACACAAACCTCTACTTTTTAGACACATCAACATGAATTCTGGGCTCTCAGCTTGCCTCACAGGAGCCTTCCGAATTATGGGGCCCAACAATTGGCTAAAAGAAACACATGAAAATGGAGCTAAAATTTTCGCTAACATTTTTTTTAAGTAAAGTAAAACAAGAACCCATTTGTGGTAATCAAATATACAAAGATGTCTAACAAATTATTTAAAGAGCAGAATAAAAATTATACCTCTTTGTTAAAAAATGAACTTTACAAAGACATCTTTAATATAATATTGAAAGCTGACAAGGCTGTAGAGAAATGGGTATTTTTACAGGAATATCTATAATAAAAAAAGCATAATATGCTAATTAGACAGGACAGCCAAACAGCAGAACGACCATCCGGATGACTTTACAGACAAAGCTGGGGCTGTGAGGGCCGAGGACAGCCACCACAGCTGCGAGGGCCAAGCCCCTTGCACAAATTTTGTGCATCAGGCCTCTAGTGTATATATATTTATGTGTGTGTATTTGTTCTAGAGAAGAATTATTCAATATATATTACAACTCTCAAAATATGCCCTCTTTACTTTGATATTCCCAGTCTAGAAATATTGAGAAATCCATCCCTCAGCCCCCATAAGGTATACCTACAGGATCATCAAGGCACAAATGTTAAGAAAATTATGATACAGAAACAATATGAGGAAAGAGTACACACCATTTAAAAAGTACTAGAAATAGTTTTTTAAATAGAAGGATATTCAGTATATGATGTTAAGTGGGAGGGAGGGAAGCAAGATACAAATTCATAGGGTGGTCAAGAGAGGGAAGCAATCATGTAAACAACAGTAAGGATGAACTGCTCACCACTTGCTTGCTGTTACCTCTGGTCAGATGGTAAATTTTTTCCCTTAATTTCTCTGCATGTTTCTGGACTTTACTACAAGCACATATTATTTCTACATTCAGAAAAAATATATAATTCTAGAGATTTATGAGTAAGAAAGATAAGACAGTAAAAACTAAAAAATAAATAAATTAAAAGAAACTGAGGTTGGACTATTTATTAAATAATGACAGCTTTCCAAAACCAGATTCCACATGGCTTTGGGGAAGGTAATGGGAAGCCCTGAGTACAGATGCCCCAAGGGCAGGCACTTGGAATCAAGATCAATAACCCCCCTCAGGAGTTTGACAGATTCTATTAGACTTTATGAGAATTCAGAATTCCAATTATGAGGGCCTGACATTTTAAGATTTCTTATTCAAACAGTTTCTCACACAATCCTAACTCCCTTTATAAAGCTGGCGTGAAGACCACAAAATACTCAAGTCACCTTCTGTCAGGCTTTAATAGGGTGTTGTAATGTGTTAGTGGCACATGATTTCTCCTGCAATTTGACTTCAGCGCAATCTAATAAAACTACTTTAAAGAGTTCTTGTAGCAGAAACAAAGCAGTTGTAATTTTGAAAAAACAAAAAAAAAAAAAAAACAAAAAAAAAAACACAACACAACACCTTGGTAAGCACCTGAAGGGAAGATCCAAGGGTTTGGAAACACAGAGGTCCGAGTTAGAACCTGAAGTCCATTTACAAACACAATGACCTTAGGCACACTGCTACGATCTCTGAGCAAATACCGAAATAGAAATAAGATGACCTCAAAGTTCTAAGACTTAAAAATGTCATGTAATCCTATTCACTTTTTAAAAAAGTCATTATGTATTTTACCCATTGTTTTTTAACCTTCATGCTCAGCACCTGGTAAACATTAATATCTGGCACATTATGTAGAGTTGACATTTTAGACTACACATTTTTTTGTGAAGATATTGAGACCATTCTGCTGTGAGGCCTCAGAACAGCAATATATAATTCTGAAATTAATGAAAATACTGAGGGCCTAGTGAATGAAGTCACTGGCAAGAAAAAAAGAAGCAAGTAAAAAGTTCAATGTTTAAGCAAATATGAAGAGAGCTGCCTTTGATGAGAATAAAAGATGCTTCATAACAAGTTAAAATGTTCTCACTGTCATAGAGTTGGTTCTTGTGAGGGGGGTGGAGAGGGTACAACAGATGGTACTACTGAAACCATTACATATTGATACCAAAGGCCTGGTACATGAAATTCGTGCATGGGAGCGGGGAGGGGAGTCCCCTCAGCCTGGCCTGCGCCTGCTTGCTGTCTGGGAGCCCTCGGGGGATGTCCGACTGCCCCAGAGATTGGAGAAGCTCCCACCACCACCACTGTGCTCACCAGTCGTGAGCCTCGGCTTCTGGCTGAGAAGTGCTCTCCCTGTGGGAGCGCAATGACCACCAGAGACGCTCCTGTGTTGTGTTGAGCGTCTCCCCCCTGGTGGTGACTGCACATCATAGCAACGGGTCTTTCTGCTGATCGGTTGGTTTGCATGTTAGCCTTTTATTATACAGGGTGGTCAGGGAACAGGGCCACGGGCCTTGCACTATAAAAAGAATTGAGTAACTCCTGCCAAAAAGTCACTAAAGGAATTCAGATCTCTCCCTGACCCTAGCACATACCTCACCAGCTGGTTTTCACTACTCCCTTTATTGGTTTGCTCCTAAAACTGCTTAAAACATTCAGTTCAACTGGGTGTTGGTTAATTGAAAGCTTATACTATTTTACAGTAAAAAAAATTCTCCTAAAAGACTTCTATAAAATTTTATAAATAATTGACTAAGCTTGTGAGTCACATACACACACACACACACACACACACATACATTTCAATATACATATATTAAAAAACTAATTAGATAAGGACCTTTTCATTTTTATTCTTTTTTTATATATTTTATTGATTTGTTACAGAGAGGAAGGGAGAGGGATAGAGAATTAGAAACATCAATGAGAGAGAAACATCGATCAGCTGCCTCCTGCATACTCCCCACTGGGGATGTGCCTGCAACCAAGGTACATGCCCTTGACTGGAATCGAACCTGGGACCCTTGAGTCCGCAGGCCAATGCTCTATCCACAGAGCCAAACCAGTCAGGGCCATTTTTATTCTTATCTTAAGGTTTGTAACAACTGGTTGTTTTGTTTTGTGGGAAGCAGCAAAAGTTATGCTCAGAGACTGAGCTGTCTTTGCCAGCAAATTGGCCCAGGTTTTCTGTGGGAAATATAATAATTTCACAAGCCAATAATACACAGGATAATCTCACTTAATAAGCAAAATCTATATATATAAAAGCCTAAGCAACCGGCTGACCAACTGACCAGCCAGTAGCTATGATGCGCACTGACCACCAGGGGGCAGACGCTCAACGCAGGAGCTGCTGAGCTGCAGCCACTTGGCAGCGGCAGTTCTCAGGTGATACACTTGGAACCAGAGAGGAGGGAGCCCAATTCCGGAGTGTGTCACCCAAGAACCACCCTCTCACAATACAGGACCCCTCAGGGAATGTCGGAGAGCCAGTTTCGGCCCAGTCCCCGTAGGCCAGGCTGAGGGACCCCACCGGTGCACGAATCCATGCACCAGGCCTCTAGTAAAGAAATAACATATTCTAAACAAATGACAAATGACACTACTGTTCCAGGCAAAGGGAGGCATACCGTTTTAGATGAGGAGACACTCAGGAGAGTCAGTACTCAACCAAGAACTGTTTTCCAGCTGCCAACACCCAAGTAAATGCCCCATGTTGCTAGAGCCTGCTGCTAGGGAATGCAGATGCCAGTGTTGATAGGTGGGCTGATCTCTTCCAAGGGGCCACAGCAGGGCTGGCTTATCACCAGAGCCAACCAAAGAGTCACCCTGACCACAGCAGAAACTATATGCCCAAAGACCCCTGGAGAGTTTCTGTTACCAAAGAGTCACTTCACCCAAGCTGAAACTCTTAGTCCTCACAAACTCTCAGAATTTATATTTTAAATGTCCCCTTGCCATAGTTGCATCTATCACCCCCCCACCCCCCCCAACCCCCCCACCCCCCCACCCCCCCCACCCCCCCACCCCCCCCCCCACCCCCCGGTTCCCCACGAGGCGCCCTCAGCTGCTGGGTTGCTGACTGCTTATCGAGGACAACAGATTTAGAATGAAGACATACTGGCACTGCTTACCTTCATTCTTATATCAAAGAAATGTGGAATGATGACATCCTGCCACAACTTCACATTTGGATCAAAGCAACTCTCTTTTTCCCCCTTGTCATAAGTAGATTAAAACAACTTAGGTCATAAACAAGTGGATTTACAATTAAAATAAACCTATACACAATGCTACCTAATGCCTCTAGGCCAGCCGTGGGCAAACTACGGCCAGTTTGAAATGAATAAAACTAAAAAAAAAAAAAAAAAAAAAAAAAGACCGTACCCTTTTATGTAATGATGTTTACTTTGAATTTATATTAGTTCACACAAACACTCCATCCATGCTTTTGTTCCGGCCCTCCGGTCCAGTTTAAGAACCCATTGTGGCCCTCGAGTCAAAAAGTTTGCCCACCCCTGCTCTAGGCAAACATAATGCTGAATGAGCAAACATTTCTTTTGAAATTCCTTTCTCCAACCAGAAGTTTACATGTCATCATATCAAGATCATTTTGAAATCTATGAGCCTTACTCCAGTTAATAGCTCCATTAATACACAAGGAAGTCAAAGATAAAACCACAAAGTCATATATGAAATTAAAACATAAGAAAAATAGGGAATATTTTAATTACACACATATGAATACCCTGTTGTCATGCTGATTCTAAGCAAATTTTACATTACAGTGTACTTAAATAAAGTCAAGAGGCAACGAAGAGAAAACACCTGTTTGTTAATGACAATCTTCAGTATAATGAAAATTCACCCAAACTGATGACAATTCACCCAAATAGAACGTTTCGAGGTTTATAAGTGTGCTAACAACCAGTAGGATGACGTCAAGAAGCTGTGTCACCTTAAAGAAACACCATTCTTTACCGCCTGGCCTTCCATTCCAACTTCACACAAAAATCTCTAAGAGTTAAAAGACATGGTCCTGTAGGCAGATTGAATGGAAACAAGTTCCTTGCACAACAAATACTTTTAAAGCTAAAAAGGTTATTGTAGCATTTCAGAACCCTCTAAAGACAAAGACAAGAACATAAAATCATTTGAGAAAGGGGGAAAAAAGGTCATTTAAAAGTGAAACCACACGTCAAGCTTTTCATTAGCAACACTGGAAGCTAGAACACTAGGGAGCCATCATGCCTTCAGTGTGCTGAGGGAGAATGAGTTCAACCCAGGCTTCCATGCCCAGTCAACTTTCCCATCAGAATAAAGAAAGTCGCAGACTTGCATGGATTCGGACGATTAAGCACACTTTCTTACAAAGGTACATGTGAAAAAGTTCAAACAAAGTGAGGGAATTGCCCCGGCTGGTTTGGCTCAGTGGATAGAGCACTGGCCTGAGGACTAAAGGGTCCCGAGTTCCATTCAAGTCAAGGGCACATGCCCGGGTTGTGGGCTCCATCCCCAGTAGGGGCCGTGCAGGTGGCAGCCAATCAATGATTCCCTCTCATCAATGATGTTTCTATTTCTCTCTCTCCCTTCCTCTCTGAAATGAATAAAAAATAGTTTTTTAAAAACTGAGGGAATAGGAGAACTGTGTCTCCAACTCAAAAGGAACGATGAGAATGACAGCTCTCAGCCTGCTGTACAAACACAGATTCAGAAATGAGTTATGTCAGAGGAGGGCTACAGGAGGAACATATCTGGGCGAGAAAGGAAAAAAACAAGAAATTAGTGCTACCCTTTAGAATATTGACTCTCACACCTAATCAGACACAGCATCCCCTGTGCTGGGAATGCCCTTCACCTGTGCCCTCCAGACCCATTTTCCCCTATTGTCTACACTACTCTGTGCCTTGGGAGGCCAATGAACCGCAACAGCCAAGTCTTTTTGCTCCTCAGCTTCTCATAGGGTTTCCCTTTTGGTGAAGTAACAGCAGGAAACCAGAGGGAGGGAAAGAAGAGCAAGGGGAGATTTACTCCCTTGGCTCCCTCCCTGCCACACCCAGTTTGTCAGTCACTGGTTCTTCACCTGGAGACCTGAGCTTCTTTCTCCCACGGCTTCAGTTCCTATCCAGCTCAGGCCACAGCTCCCTCCTTTTGCCCATGGAGGCTGAGGGGTAAGTAAGGGCATCGCCCTGCAGCCAACTATTGAGGCTTCAACATCCCTCATTGCTTCCATTAAACCTGTCAGACCCTCTGTGGTTTGTGAATTCCCCCCATGGAGTGTGCCAGCTATTTCCTACTGGGCCCTGCTAAGCCCCTTTTTAATTTTAAAGGAAAACAAAATAACCCTTTTGCTATACAGAAATAACATCTATTGCCAGGTTATATTATCTGCACAGATGTTTTAAAAATTGTAAATACATGATCCTAACTGGAATAGAAATAATCAAGTGAAATAACATGTATCTTAGTATGTAAATGCTTAGGCATAGCTGGTCTAGAACATAAACTAGATGCCTAGACCCTCGTATATAATGAAGGAATCTGAACTTAAGGGAAGTTAGGAAATATTTAACTGTTGTCAGCACTATTCTTTACTTTTGACATTTTGACCTAAGGGCTAAATCGTTTTTGTATACATCTATAAAATCAAGGAGAATCTGACAACTGTTAAGTGAAGGCTGACACAAGCATCCTGCACTGATAACACAAATGTCACAAAGCATCGTTGCTGTTGGTGACATTATTTCCAAAAACGATGAGCAATTCTCAGAAAACGTCCTAACAAAATAAAGTGCAATCTTCCCTCCATTTACCCAAGAGTTGTATTTCTAGAAAAAATAATTACATATCCCTGTGACTCAAATAATTATAAACTATCTTAACCAACATAAGTATCCAAGTGGACATGCAAATGCCATGTAAGATGCAATTTATCATGCATTTCAGGATTTGTAGAATCCCTGGATCCCTACAAAATACCAGTAGTAACCCCTAATCATTGACAAAACCAAAAACACCCACAATTTTTTTTTAAGTTTGTTTTGATTGTTTCCATTTATTTTTAATATATTTTTATTGATTTCAGAGAGGAAGGGAGGGAAGAGATAGAAACATCAATGATGAGAGGGATCAGGTGTCTCCCGCATGCCCCCCACTGGGGACGGAGCCCGCAACCCAAGCATGTGCCCCTGATGGGAATCGAACCTGGGACCCTTCAGTCTGCAGGCCAATGCTCTATCCACTAAGCCAAACCAGCTAGGGCCACAATTATTTTAAACATCTGCTAAAGGGTACTACCATCCCCCTTGAGAACCACTGGCTTATAATTTGGTCCACTGTGAGGAGGCAATGAAAGGAGACAAGTTGGGTAGAGAAGAAAAACAAATCAAAACTCCAAGAAAAATACAAAGTTTTGTAAGAAAAGGAATGCAACCAAGCATACTATGTGGTATTGTAGTGAAAAACAGTCTTGATAATGTAACTCCATTAATTTTTAATGTCTAGACTCAACTACTCAACAAAGTGCAGAGATCCTAATGATTCTTATAGAACAAAGTAAATTAGCAACATATTGGCAAAAAATATTGAGAGAATATTTTTCTCACAGAAAAAACGTCTAGAAGCAGGTGCTGTTGGCAATGGTTTCAGAATCAAGTGTGTCTGACCCAGCCAGCACATCCGGAATTTCCTTAAGTATTTCCCTCGGGTCACAAGACAATTGTCTGTCTTATATACCAGAACTTGTGTCACATGGCCACCTGTAGCTGCAAGGGAAGATAGGGGTGGGGAAGTATCCAGAAAGGAGGGGAGGTGAACATCAAGTAACGCTAACAGCAGGAAAACTACAGGCATAAGGTCTACAGAGAAAGGAGCAAGAAATAAAAGAGTAAGTATATTACTTACATTATAAAGCTAATTATAGATAGGATATGGACATAACAGACCGCTTATAACAACTAAAATCAAGTCCTTTAACCAAAAAGGTTAGCATAAACATGACAGAAGTTCACTTCTCTGACTTAGAAGTCTGAGCTGTATGACAGCCCTTCTCTGCAAAGCTATCAGAGTTCTAGGCTCCTTCAAATGTGTTGCTTTGCTATTCACCGTAAGAGGCAACTATCTCCTAGTCTGAATGGCTGCTCTAACTACTGCCACACTGACGATAATCCAGTGGGAAGGGGAAAGGGATCAGGGAGGACATGTCCCTCCCCTTTCAGGGAATGGCCCATAGAGTTGGCCCACATCACTTCCATTCATAGCCCACAAGCCTGAACTTAGTCTTTTGGCTTCATCTAGTTGCAAGAGAAGCTGGAAAATATCAGACCCTGATTGTTCCCAATCAGCAACAATTTGTAACAATGTAAAGCCATAACTTGTATGCCACATACTTGCTCCTGTTCTGGGAAGACTCATTTTGTGCCCTCCTCAGGGAAATCTCTACAGTCTATGGCCTGTCCTCCTGAATTCTGTAAAAACAAAGATATTGCCTTGTACAATTCCTCATGAAAACTGAGGGTCTCATGGAACCTGGTCCTGCTATCATGTGGAAGACACAAAGCTGGCATCCCTCAGGGCTGTGATCTTGACCCACATTCCCTGGGTCAATCATGCTCACTCCCATGGTTAACAAAAAAGGGGGAGGGCAAGATGAGAAATGTAGTCTTCAGCCAGGCAGGCATGAGCTCAACTAAAAAGTCTATTTCGAAAAATAAAATAAATAAATAAATAATAAAAAGAGAATTAAAAAAAAAAAAGTCTATCGCTTTTAAGAAGGGAAGAACATATTGGAGTCACTAGCAGCAACAAATAATTCCAAGTAGAAGAAAGGGGAGCCAGTTGCTTGTGTGTCCGAGTTAAATCTTCCCACCCTGCCCCTTCTATAGGAAATAATGGCTAAAGTCTGAGGAAAAGTAGTGTGAGCATCTTACATCAATTTATGAAACATTACTAGTTAAGAGTGAAAAGGGTTCCTTCTGGGCATGTGACTAGGAAAGGAGAGAAATGGGAAAGGGGACTATTGCTTTTTTTTAATATTTTATTTTATTAATTTTTGACATAGAGGGAGAGGGAGAAACATTTGTGAGAGAGAAACATCAATCATCAGCCTCCCACATGCACCCCGACAGGGGATCAAACACCCAACCTGGGTATGTGCCCTAATGTGCATGGGACGATATCAAACAACTGAGCCACACCAGCCAGAGCACTATTGCTTTTTATCATTAAGATCTTCAAGACTTGTCTTTTTAACCACTTGAATACATTTTAATAGGAAGCTTAAATATTTGTAGCATGTTATAATTTCAAAATAACAGTATTTTAGCATATTGCTCATTTTAATGTATTTGTGAACTTGGTTAAATATACTACCTACATTCCATATTACCTTTTAGTCTACAACCCTATTTAAACCTGAACCACTGCCACAACCTCCTAACTCCTAACTTCCTGCTTCTACTCTTGCCCCTTTAGTCTATTCTCACAGCTGTACAACTTGAAGGCAGTGCCTTACATTCCATGGAACTGGTATACCCTAGAGTTCTGCAATGTAGTGGCACTATCTATTCTCATCTCAAAGAGATTTTTTCAGAATCTTAGTCAGATCCCTTCTTGAACCTACTCAAAACTTGTCAATAGCTTCTCATCACACTTAAATTCTTATCTTACCGTCACCTAGAGAATTCATAAAAGCTAGCCCTATCTCTCCAGACTCTTCATCTTCAAGTGGCTCAACCCTTCACTTAATTTCAAGTTCTGCTCAACCACTACCTGCTCCTCAAGGCTTTCCCTGACCACCCGACCTGAAACAGCCAATGATGCCAAACTCCCTCCCACAGTCACTAGATATCTCTTATTATGTTGATCCATATACTTGTTGATCATCCATCTCCTCTGCTAGAATATAAATTCCTGAGGGCTGCCTTGTCCACATCTCTATTCCCAGTGCTTACAATAGTGCCTAGCATACATATCTGTGCAAATATTTTTTGTTAAATACAATACGCTTTATAGAATGAAAAATTTCTTTTCTGAAGGAATATTATGAGAAAATAAAAAATAAAAACTCTTTGAAGATCTACTCCATGCCAGACACTATGCTAGTTGCTGTTCAGAAATCTTACATGATCTTCATGGCATCTTGCTGAAGTATTAGTCATTTGACAAATGAGGTGACAGCAATGTAGAGAGGACAGTGGAGGGCAGAGCCCTACTCTCCTACACACAGGTTTCCACAAACGACACAGAACACAGAGAGTGGGAAAGCCAGACCAAGAAAAGGGAGGCAATGTAGGAGAGGAGACATACATTTCCACTGAGATAAAAATGTATTACAAAACCTGGTTGCAGCCCACTTTTCAGTTTATGTATTTGTACAAGTTCTTCGAGTCTGATTGTTTCATTCACAATTGAAATGAAAAACAGCTAAACTTAATAAGCACCTAATTTAATGTTAAAAACTTGCTATGTGTAGCATAGTATGGCCTTTGTCTCAATTCTACCAGATTTGAAGTCTATGCTTATCTACACTAATAAAAGAGAAACATGGTAATTGGCGTACAACCGCTACCCTTTTCATTGGCTAATCAGTGAGATATGCAAATTAACTGTCAGCCAAGATGGCGGCCGGCAGCCAGGCAGCTTGAAACTAACATGAGGCTTGCTTGCCTCAGTGACGGAGGATCGTTGGAGGAAACCAATGTTCCCCGCCTGCGGCTGCAGGCCTCTGCACCGGCAGTTAAGAAACATTGTAACAAATACCGCCGGGACTTCAGCCAGCAGATTCGCAACATTGTAAGCAAAGGCCAGAAACCTACTTTCAGCCGAGGAGGCCTAAGAGCTGGAGCCAAGCCTCAAGGTAAAGCTGGCCCAGAATTAAAAAAAAGAAAAGAAAAAAAGGAGTGGTTGGGAGCTTCAGTCACCCCCAGCCTGAAAACAGCCCTCAGCCCCTCACCCAGAATGGCCAGGCACCCCAGTGGGGACCCCCACCCTGATCCAGGACACCCTTCAGGGCAAACCAGGAGGCTCCACCCATGCACCAGGCCTCTACCCTATATAGTAAAAGGGTAATATGCCTCCCGGCACTGGGATCAGCGTGACAGGGGGCAGCGCCAAAACCCCCTGATCGCCCTGCGGCTCTGTGTGTGACAGGGGGCAGGGCCCCAACCCCGAGCAGCCCTGCTCTGTGCCTGATAGGGGGGAGCTCCCCAAACCCCCCCCCCCCCACGGGCCCTGCTCTGTGTGTGATGGGGTAGAGCCATAACCTCCCCATCGGCCCTGCCCTGAGTGTGAGAGTGGTGGTGCCCCAACCCCCTGATCGGCCCTGCTCTGTGGGTGATAGAGGGCAGTGCCCCAACCCCCTGATGGGCCCTGCTCTGTGTGTGACGGGGGCAGCGCCCCAACCCCCTGATTGACCCTGCTCTGTGCGTGACAGGGGGCAGCACCCCAACCCCCTGATCGGCCCTGCTCTGTGTGTGACAGGGGGCAGAGCCCCAACCCCGTGATTGGCCCTGCTCTGTGCGTGACAGGGGGTGGCACCGCAACCTCCCCATCAACCCTGCCTTGAGTGTGACAGGGGACGGTGCCCCAACCCCCCAATTGGCCCTACCCTGAGCGTGACTGAGGGTGGCATCACAACCTCCCAATCTGCCCTGCTCTGTGCATGACGGGGTGGCGCCCCAACTTCCCAATCGGCCCTGCTCTGAGCCCGACCAGGGGCTGCACCTAGGGATTGGGCCTGCCCTCTGCCACCCGGGAGCAGGCCTAAGCCAGCAGGTCGTTATCTCCCGAGGGGTCCCAGACTGCGAGAGGGCACAGGCCAGGCTGAGGGACCCCACCTCCCCCCCAGTGCACAAATTTTTGTGCACCGGGCCTCTAGTCACTAATAATTTTTATTTCACTTCTAAAAAACAAAAGCACAACAAATTTTTTAACAACCTCCATACTGTCTTCCATTTCGAGTTCGTTCTTATATATGACATGGAAAAGTGGTCTAGTTTCATTTTTTTTGCAAATCTGTCCAGTTTCCCCAACGCAATTTATTGAAGAGACTATTTACCCTAATGTATATGCTTTCCTCCACTGTCACAGAATAATTGACCATGTAGGTGTAGGTATTATTTTCTGGGCTCTCTGTTCTGTTCTATTGATCTATGTTTCTGTTTTTTATACCAGTACTATGCTGTTTTGATAATTACAGCCTTGTAGTATAGTTTGATATCAGGGAGTGTGATACCTCCCACTTTGTTCTATTTCAAGATTGTGGTGGCTATTCAGGGTCTTCTGTGGTTCCTAGATTATTAAGATGTGTAGGGTTCTTTGTTCCTTATGAGAGCATTCCTATTGCCTTTTTCTTAATGTGGAATACTGGTTTAATTACTCAGTAATCTTAATCAAATACTTACACCTTGCTTAGGTGAAAATAAGCCATTTCCCTGTAGCTTTCCAGTCTAAAACATTGGTAGTCAACCTTGGTTGTCAATTGGAATCACCTGGGAAGCTTGAAGACTACCCAGAGATTGATTTAATTAATCTGGGGCACAACCTGGATAATGGCATTTTAAAGTTCCCCAAGGTGTTTCCAATGTGCAGCTAAGGATAAGAATCACAGGTGTTTTTCTTTTCAAAAAGGAAATCATAGCCAAACCCTTAGGTAACTTAAACAGTGATCATAAAATGAAATGTTATAGATTTAAGACAACAGTTCCATAATTTGATTCTTAAATATTCCTAAAACCCTGGGGGAGGTGTCATTTGTTTCAATAATGCATCCACTATTTACAATCATTAGGCCTTTTCTAGCCTAAAAACTGAAATAACATGTGACTATGCAACCCACCTCTTCCTTCCCAAAGAAAGGTCTAAGTTAATTTGAAATGCATATAAAGTAACACAATAATTCAAAAGAGACCTGCCTCACAACCAAATAGCTGGTAGGATTTTCCACTCAGAATGCCTATATTTCATAACTTGGCAATGGGCTTCCTTTTGTTTTGCTTTGAAGGTCTTTAATGACCTTACAAAGTGTGCTTTTTATCTTGTGAGTGTACAAATGAAGAGGACTGTTTCCATTAACAGACAGACAAAAGCTAAAGAGAAACCACAGTATGACAGTATTTCACTTTATAGGCAGTCATTGTGTATTAAAACTACAGCTGATTTTTTGAAAGAGAAAAGCAAATGCCAATTTTACTTAATCTGCTTGAGTTCTCATTAATACAACTCATTTCACCAAATTAAGTTCTGTGGTCTCAAGACACCCTGGTGGGGGGTTAGATGGATCAGTTGAAGCAACAATCATTTTCCTCTGAGATACTGTTTAAGACCAATCTCAAGTTTTACTTTTATGTGTGGTTTCCGACTCACCCCCCTTAGGACAACAGCAAACAACAAAACCTTTCTCTTCTGTATTTGCACCGTAACGTCCCAAAGCCCCAGGGAGCACAATGGATGGATTTTTATACCATCCCCAGATCTGCTGGGCCTCTGCAAGCAAGAAAGCAGGGATACGGTGGGGCTCCTACAAGCGCTGCGTGCCTCTAGGGATTGGCAGTGGGAAAGGGGTCACTTTGAAGTTATTACTTGCACACCAAAAGGTATTACCTTTTATGGCTTTTTTTTAGAAGAGAGGGGGTGAGTCCTGGTGGTCTCAAAACACGTTTATGGAACATTAGTTTCCACAGCAAACTATAAACTATAAGACTCCTCTTTTGCCTCTACAGTAACCTTCCCCCATCCTCTATGTTGCTGATTCTTTGAGGTGGACTAAATGGAACCCTTCCACATACCCAGACATTTACTCATCTTTTAGACTCCACACACTGCGCTGAGAATGCATCGGGCCACCATTGTATTTTAGTCCCCAAAGATGGAACAATAGCAGAATCATTGAGGCACAGTGACTCCTGCTATAAGGTAAGCGATTCTCAGTCTTCGAAAATCTGTAGCTAATATTTTATAAAAGTGGCTCTTTCCTTGAGCGGGGGTGGGGCGGGGGTGGGGGGGAGGGAGATCACCTAAGCCTTCTGGCCCTTTAAATACAGTTCCTCATGTTGTGACCCAACCATAAAATTATTTTCGTTGCTACTTCATAACTGTAATGTTGCTACTGTTATGAATCGTCATGTAAATATCTGATATGCAGGATGGTCTTAGGCGACCCCTGTGAAAGGGTTGTTCAACTGCCAAAGGGGTCGCGACCCACAGGTTGAGAACCGCTGACCTAAGCAGTCAGAAGATTCAAAATCAAAACAAAACCCCAGAAAGAAAACCATTTCTAAAGAGGGTCAGAAGTGCCCACTTTACTGTAGTATAATATTCGGATGGGAGAGAGTTGTGGGCAAGAGCGCACTGTGAATTATTTCACCAATACTATTTCCCCACAATTGATCTCTTCCTGATCAATTTTAATTAAGGAGTTTACTCTCCCCCAACCCCATCTGCAATTTCACAGTATTATTTGTATACATTAGTCAAATTTGGAATTAACAAGAAAAATTGTGTGAAGTGGTGGGAGTGATTATATAAACAGGTTTAATAAGGCACAATTTAGTGTGATTACAGTGACAATGCACATAAAAATGCAAAGAACGTGGGTATACGAAGCATGTGGAAAGTTATTAGGTACCATTTCAATCTTTTTAATTCCCTCTTCATTATTTCTAGTTTAAAAAATAGTTGGCTCCTTCTCAACATCTGACTTTAACTTAATAAAAACAAAAATAATGAACAGAGCAACCACCAACTAGAAACCTATAGACTCCTGGCTAACCAAAACGATTACCACGTAAGTCAAGCACATATGAAAGACAGTTATAATTTGAGAATTATAGTCTGTAAACCCACAGCTACGTGAGTGAATGTACTAAATCTCTCCTGTGGGTATCATGTTTGCCAGACTCTCCCTACCTTCTAACCACTGTGAACCCCTTTTTTATCACTTTTTCCTCCTGGATCTCAATGTTTTCCAAAGGTTCAACAAACAAATCGCCTAAAGCAATAACTGGCTTGCTTTATCTGTGTCACTGTTTTCCCTTTTCAACACTGATCCCACCTTTACCCAATGATAGAGAACCACCCGAAGTTCATCTTTACTGCCCTTTGCAGTGTGATGGTGCCAAGGTAATCAAGGTAAAAAAGCATCAGAGGCTTTAAGCACTACTCAGACAAAGCTACTTGGCCATTGGCAATTTACTTCACATCCATATTATGTATGTCCACTTAAGAAGTGTGCCCACCTGGTACAGAGCCTTATCAGTGCCCGGTCCACACCCCACCACCACCACCCAGAATTTCCTGTAAAGTCAGTCAGAGGGTCCAACGGGCACAGGGTGACGACTGTTGTTCCTCAGCGCTGAAATTTCCCAGCCAAAATCAAAGACAGGCGTGTTTTAGTCAACTGTGAGTTTAAAGCTATGAAGCTTTCTCAAGTAGCTCACGGATGAGCCCTTCACTAGCCTTGTGGGCCCCTGCAGCCAATTGAAAAAGAACATTGCGCTCCTCAGAGGCTCACCAGCCCTCACAGTGAGAGGGCTCTGACTGGCAAGGGAAGGCTCTTATCTCCGATTAATTTTCTTCATTTATAAAATGAGGACCCTTTCAGACCCCAATTTCTGAGTTCTAAATTCACAAAGTGGAAAGAAGTGACTTGAGGTGGGAAACACGCAATACAATATACAGATGATGTGTTGTAGAACTGCATACCTGAAACCTGTATAATTTTATTAACCAATTCAATTTAAAAAAAAAGAAGTGAGCAGCAATATGCATTTCAATGACAACAATTTAAGCTATTAAATCCTTTTATGGGATGTCTGCCTACTTGAAGACAGTATAAAAGTATACAATAGATGGTGATTTTGTAATTATCCTGTTATTTCCTCTATATAACCCAACTGTATAATTCAAGACTGGCTTGTGCATCAAATTCGCAAAAATATAGTTTATTCCCATTTCATTTTGTCCAGGAAGAAATCTGACTGTCAAGAATAGCTCCAGCTCCCCTTAGCAAATAACATGTTTTAAAAAAAAAAGCATGAGGTGCCTTTTGAATAAGTTTGACTAATAGAACGACTTAGATTGTTGTGGGGTTTCTTCCTTAATAATAATAATAATAGCCAAAACCGGTTTGGCTCAGTGGATAGAGTGTCAGCCTGCGGACTGAAAGGTCCCAGGTTCGATTCCGGTCAAGGGCATGTACCTGGGTTGCGGGCACATCCCCAGTAGGAGGTGTGCTGGAGGCAGCTGATCGATGTTTCTCTCTCATCAATGTTTCTAACTCTCTATCTCTCTCCCTTCCTCTCTGTAAAAAACCAATAAAATATATATGTTTAAAAAAAAATAATAATAATAATAATAATAAATTCACAAAAGTTAATCTGACCGCACTCAATGCTCTCAACATTTAGAAAAATTTCCAAGTATTCCAAATTATTTTTGAGCAGAACATATGCAGTAGTATTGGGAAAGCACCTGTTTGCCAACACAATTTCTGGAGAAACATTCTACACTCTACAGGGCATATCTCATTTTACTGCACTCCGCTTTATTGCACTTCACAGATGTGTGGGTTTGGGGCATTTTTGTTTTGGGGGAGGAGGTGGTGCAAATTGAAGGCAAGACCCTCCAGCAGCAAAAGATTAAGACTGGCTTTATTGAGGTGGTCTGGAAGGGAACCTGCAACATCTGAGGCATGTCTGTAATTAAACAGGCCGTGTCAGAGAGATCTGCCCTAGATTCACAAGCAAGGGAGAGTTTGTTTCGTTACCAAAACCCAACAAGAACATACAGTATAAGTCAGCTACTAATAAGTTGCAAACACTTATTTTCAAAGATAATATTCCAAATAGGACAGCATCTTAATGTCACCAAACTTTGTTTTTTTAAGACTTTAACGCACCAAAAATAAGTGTTAATGCAGTATGAGTGAAAAACACTGGAGACTGGATGATATTCGTAAACTTGATATGACCACTTATCACAGCGTGCCCCAAAAATGTATACACATTTTAATAGCTGACAGCTCAATTTTGAAAATGAAACGTATCTTAATAAACACTGGCTTTATAATTATTCAAAGTGTGTGAATACATTTGGGGGGCACCTATACTTGTCAAAAGTTACACTTGGTTTAAGAATGGCTACTGAAATTGAAAGTCATTTGACCTATAGAATTCAGAAGAGGTTAGAGGGGACTGCATCTCCACAGCAAGCTACAGACGAGAAAGTAGGGTACTGGCCTAGGGGTGAATGGAAGGCTCCCAAAACTCCCCGGTGCACTCAAATCTGACCTGAGGAATGGTGTCATCAGTTATGCCAATTGGTCTGGGATTAGGAATGCTACTCTGACACGATCCCTACCTCTTTTCCATCTCTGGGGTTATGATTCTGAAGAGGGTTAGGTATTTGAAGGATCTGTGTAATTAGCTTCCAGATGCAGAGAAGCATCCTATAAGCTTGCCCTGAAAATGAATGATTCAAAACAGCTGCTCAGGTTGGGCCTGTTTTAAGAGGATGGGCACACAGGGTTAGGATGGTGTGGGGAGACTGCATTGACACTGAAATGCAGGCTTTCAAAATTCAATTCGAAAGCTCTCCAAATTTCCAAGTGCCTCACACGCTAAAGTTACTACTCCAGGAAACTAACAAACACCTGTGCATCCAGGTATGCATGCCTTGGGCAATCTCTCTAGGTCTCCACATCTTGTCCCAAACCAAGGAGACTGCTATATGTTTCTACTGAACCTTCTAAGAATAATCTGGGTTCAGCATTCTATTAGAGCAGTGGTTCTCAACCTTGGCTGCACATTAGAATCACCTGGGAATCTTGTTAAAATCCTGCTTTCTGGGCCTCATCATTAGTAACAGAGAAACAGAATTTCCGGAGGATGGGGCCCAGAAATCAGGATTTTAACAAGATTCCCAGGTGATTCTAATGTGCGGCCAAGGTTGAGAACCACTGTATTAGAGAGACTGTCTACTACACCGTTTCTGTTGAAAACAGCCAGTTAAGGCCATTTGAGCCATTACTTTTGTCTGCTACAGAACATCCAATCCCTGGGGTCTTTGGCATGTATTACACCCGAAACAAACTCCTTACCCCTTGCGGGGCGGGAGCGGGGACGGGGAGGGGACATTTGTTTTGAAGTGGTTATGAGCCAATCCTTCATTTGTATCAATAGTGCGTTTCACTGGGCCTGGCTGGCCCAGGAATTACTAACTCACGGTACCTCTACAAAGCTGCGTACCTTTGGCAGTGTTTAGATCCGAGGTCCCAGTTTATAAAGCAGTAGAGGAAGCCTGTCCATTTTACTTTGGGTTTTGTTTTTTTTTAGTCACCGAGGAACATTCCCACCCCTTCGCCCTAGTGGAGACTCCCCTCTGACCAACGCAAGTGTCCGGATCCCACTGGCTACACTCATTCCGACCTCCGGCCAGGTCCAGCTCCAGCTCCAGCTGGGCTAGGCGAGCAGGAGGCGCCGCTGCAGCGAGAAATTCAAGTTCACGGGGACTGCGTTCGAACCCGGCCAGAGCCCGGCCCGCCGGGTGGCCCACCGCAGGGCCGGCGCTGCCCGGTCCGTCTCGGTCTCACGGACGCCAAGCTAACAGAGTCTGCCAAGCCCTGGGCGAAGATGCGTCCGCTGCCACCGACTCCCAGGGGAGCTAAGACCCTGTCCTCCCCGCAAAGGTCCCCCTGCCTCCAAGACTAACAAAAACACAGAGTCCTGCGTGGGGCAGAGGGACCGCGGGCCGAGCGCTCCCCGCCCCGGGAGGGGCAAGTCCAGGAGGCGCGCGGTCCTGCCCGCAACTCACCTTCTGCTGCCTCCGGGCCATGTCTGTGGGCTGCTTGGCGTTGAAGGGGTACGCGATGCATCGCACCACGAAGACGTAGAGCTGCAGGCGGATCCTCCGCTCCTGCTCCTCATCCAGCTGCCTCTCGGGCTCGTCTCGCCCCTCGCTGATCACCGAGGGGCTCGGGCTCCCGGGTCTGACCGCGCCACCGCCGCCCGCGCGCCCCGGCGCGTCCCGCCGCCCTTCCCGAGCCGGGGCGGGCAGCGCTCGCTGCGAACCGCCGGCCGCCACCGGCACCTCGCGGCTCTCCTCCTCCAGCCCCTCGTCCGACTCCTCTTCGCTGGAAGAAGGGTCCAGCATGGTGCCCGCGGCCCCAGGTGCCTCACCCCCGGCGGCAGCGCCCGCGGGGCTCCCGGAGCCGCGCGGCTGGCAGCAGCGGCCGCGGAATGAAAGGGAAACTGGCCCGGGCTTTCCGGACACGTCGAGTTAGACTCGGGAGCGTTTCCTACCACCCGGGCGCCAGGGGCGGGCAGGCGCTGGGAGGAGGACGCGGGCGGGAGCCGGGGAGCCGCCGCGATTCAAGAGGCGGAGTTAGCGCGGGGGGTGAGGCCGCGCGCCGGCCCCGGGCCCGCCCACCCCGCGGTCCCCGAGCGCCCGCCGGCCGGGGCGGAGCGGCCCGAGCGCCCGGCGCAGGTGGGGAACCTGTGGCGCCGACAACAAGCAACACGTGGGCTGCAGCGCCCGGGCGGGCGCGGGGCCGCGGAGTGCGCGTGCGCGCGCTGCCTCGGCTGCCCCGGCGCCCGGTGCCTGGGAGCGCAGCTTGCAAAGGCAGGAGCTGCAGAGCGTGCTGGCTCCGTGGGCCACCACCCGGGGTGGCCTGGACGGTCGTGACCGCCACAGCCCATCCTTTTTTCCCTCCCGAGCTTCCTGAGGGGCGGGAGCTTTGACCCTACCGCCCCTCTTCCTTCCTCCCCACCCCTCCTCCCGCCCCCCAGATAAGGGAGCTGCCAGAAACTCTCTCGGACCCGAAACGGATACGCAGGTTTGGAAGCGGAGCACAGAAAAGTGGGGCCTTTGCTGTTCTCCTCCAAATAACGTTGGGAAGAGACTTTGAAAAGTCTCTCTCTGCTCTGCTGCTGTTTGATCCTCATGGTGAAGTTCCAATGGTAAAAGTCAGAGGAACGTTCTTGAAAAGAAAAACAAAAAGCAAAACACGCGAGGCTTTAAAAAAATAAAAACTTTTTATTGCTGTAGACGCATGAAACAAGATAGATTTTATATTTGCTAAGTTGCGTGCTCATTCAGCTCTCGCAGCTCGATTGTTTTCTGGGTTGGGATGCGGGTGACTCCAGGCACGTAGTGCGGTGGTGTGAACATTTATTCAGCTAATATTTGCGTGCACGCCCCGCGTCCAGCCCTGCTAAGGATCCGGAGGAGCCTGCGGCGCCCAGGGGCACACCGCACTCGGTCCTTGTCGGTTCTGGCCTCCAGTGGGCGTCTCCTCGCTGCACCAGAAGCCTATCTTATCTGCGCAGATTTCTCAGTCCCAACGCCGGAACCACCTGGAAGTTTCTGAGGTTTTGTTTATGTTCTTAATACCGACAGAGCGGAGAAATCAGGAAAACGGGGCATTCAGCACACTGAGCGGAGCAGTGTGCCGTGGCCAAGCTGGCAGGGAGGTGATAAAGCGCAGTGGTAGTACCACTGAGCAGATGAAATTACTGCCTCTGAGCCTGTCTACCCCGTGGCCAAAGAGCAGTTTTAGCTTTTTCAAGCCACTTTCACAGTTAGGTAAACAAGAGAGAGGCGTTCCTTCTGCATTGAGTGACACTCTCCCTAGCTGGCATAAAAAAGCAAGGAGGCATTTACTCCTTCTTGCCAATTTATCAATCTTTAATGGGTGCTCACAGTGATAAAAGGGATTCTCTGAAGCATGACTGATCGCCAAATGCCAAGGAATAGGAAATCTCAAAAACTGATATATTTAAAGACAGTGTTTCATTTCTGGCAAAGCAAACAATAAATGGCAAACTTTTTCATGTAAGTCATAGTATCTAGTGCTTACATTCATAATTTGCAAAGTTTTGTGAATGTACTTATATAATAATATCACCGAAGTAACCTCTTGAGAAAGGTGATGATGATGATGATGATGATGATGACAATTACCATTTACATGCTTTGTACCAGCTACAGCACTAATCCCTTTATATAATCTCATTTAATTTTAGTTCCATTGTACAGATAAGGAACCTGAGTCTTAAAGAACCTTCTTTTCTACAGAACTAACTAATGGAACAGGGACTCAACATAGTAAATCGCTTCTTGTTCCAAATAGTAGCTTTTACTTCTACAATTATAAATCAGTATATACTAAATGTGTAATGTTTATTAAACTAATAACTAAAATAATTTAGTTCCTAGGGACATGAAAGTGCATTTGAAATATAGCATCTTTATTGCACTTCCTTTTCTTGCCAAGGAAAGGTATATTTTTCATTTTCCTTTATTAATTAGTTAGTAGTATTTGGCGTGATGGCTTGTTATTTATTCTCTTCCTACTGAAAATGGTTATCAAATTAAAGATTCTCCAAGCCTTGGGGACCCCACTGGAAACATCTAATAATTTTTAGAATAAGATATACGGTTTTCTCTATGAAGATGAAAATGGTTCAAGGAACATAAATTAAAGAAATATCCAAAAGACAACAAAGAGAATGTTTAAGCCCTGGCTAAGTAGGTCAGTTGGTTAGAACATCCTCCCAATATGCCAAAATTGCCTGTTCAATCCCCAGTCAGGGCATTTTCAAGAATCAACCAATGAATGCATAAATAAGTGGAACAACAAATTGATGTTTCTCTCTCTCCATTCCTCTCTCTCTCTTTTTCTCTCAATTCCTCTCTCTCTCTCTCTCTAAAATTAATAAATAAAAATTTTAGAAAAGAGAATATTTAAGGATTTAATTAATTAAACATACATTGTTAAAAAACTAACATGTTAAAATGATGCTGGACATACTCAGAAGAACAAAATGCAGTCTCTGACCTTAATAAGGATAAAGAAAGACAAATGAGAAAAACATTGATTTATTTAAAATAAAACATTTATTAAAAAAAAACAGAAAATAAATATTGGTATTGCAATCTGATAATCATTTTAATAAACCAGAAGATAATGGTCGTACAGAGGAAAAAAATACTTCATTCAGGAGAGAGCAAGGGAAGGCTTCCAGAATGCTTGATGTATATTTTGAAGAATGATTTAGAGCTTCTGGGTGAGGGCACTTTAGGCAAAGGCATTAAATTCTTTGCTTCATTGCACAACTGCAAGTAAACTGGTCTACCAGCAGTGAAGGATACATATGAAGATGGGGGAGATGCAACTAGAAAGCAAACAGAGACAAATTCAGCATCGGGCAGAGGATAACGGGCAGGCATCCAGGGCCTTGTATGCCATGCTTTGTTATTTAAGCCAGATCTGGAAGAAAATGGGGAAACCCTTAAAGGTTTAAGTAAGGTAAGACATAAGGTGATCTGTAACTCTTAAGAGTCAATCTGGAGTAATGTAAAGGCAGTGAAATCAGAGGCAAGATACCAAGAGATTACTAAGGAAATCTGGGAGGGAAACAATGAGGGCTTGAATATAAGACAAGAGTCAAAGAGAGAAGGAACTCTTATTAAAAGATGAACAAAGGAATTAATACCATATGTATGAGAAACTGAGGGAGAGGGTCAAAGATAGAATATGATTCCCAACCTAAGATAACTTGACTGATAATAGATGAGATATGGACTTCTAGAAGATGACTAGCTTTGGAGAAACATGGAGTTTTGAGGAGCTTATCAGAGAGATCCTACTCTCTGTTGGAAATACAAATGTGATACTCAAATCTAGATAAGGAGATCATGAGCATAGATGGTAGTTGAAGCTACAGATACAGATGATCATAACGTCCAGAGGTCCTTTGTTCAAGGTGTGAAGAGGGAGAATGATGGGTCTCTGGGGAACCCTCCCTGCCTCCCCGCCAATTAAGGGATGGATGGAAGAAAAAGAACCTGAAAAGAAAACCTGACCGTTAAAAATTCATTATGCCTTAATAATTTCTAATTAGCATTTTCAATTTTGCAGGTACACTAATGTTCTTACCAAATTTCTATGAACAATGTTAGCTTTTCAAGTAATTATAACATCGGTTGATGCTCTGGGATAATTGAATAAATGAAACCCAACATAAGATTGCTATTGGTTTGTGCCATTTCATAAATGCAAGAAATACACTGGAATTTAGTCAGTGATTCATTTTAACTTTTGTAAAGGTGACCATAAAAACAAATTGAAGTTATATTGCTTTTTAATGAGACATCTCTAATACTGGTAAAAGATGGGTGCACAGTAATAAAATAGAATATAAATGTTGTTTTAGCAATGATACTTAAGAAAACAGGTGTGTGGCCTGAATAGCTATAGGTGGTCTGTTTGCTGGTTGAGAATTGATTTGTACTTTTGACCTGAAAGGAAGCTACTAACTCTTTCAGGTCACAGATGAATCATTCTTTCATTTGAACAGGCATTGTTTGGGCACCCACTCTAGGCGATACAGTATTCGGAGTAGGTAAAATAAATAAATAAAAGTTTGACCATAGTTGGTTTGTCCCAGTGGATAGAGCATGGACCGGAGGCCTGAAGGGCCCAGCTTTCAATTCTGGTCAAGGGCATGAACCTCAGTTGCAGGCTCAATCCCCTCCACAACTGGGGTGCGTGCAGGAGGCAACCAATCGATGTGACTCTCTCACATCCATGTTTCTCTCTCTGTGTGTCTCTCCCCCTCCCTTGCACTCTCTCTAAAAATCAATGGGAAAATATCCTCGGGTGAGGATTAACCAAAAAAAAAAAGTTTGTCCTTGAAGGAATGCATATGAAACAGACATGAGCAAAATAAAAAATTATGGCAAGACATGCTCTTGTGGAAATACAGAACAAAATTCACAAAATACCCCTTAACTGTTTTGGAAGTTATAGTTAAAATTGTATTACAACAGAGAGAAGAATCATTTCAGATCAGTTGGAAAGACCGGTTTTGCGAATATGTACAAAAAATTGTCAACTCACAAACCCAGCTAATAAGAGGAGTATGTTTTTACAAAAGTAAGATAAAAACAACAAATTTTTGAAACTTTAAAGGGAGTGCATTTATCTTATGAGGCAATAATCCTCCTGGCAACCCCTTCTTCTCTTTGCTTAGCTTTCTCTTTTTCTCCTCTCCAGTTATAATTTGAGTGCTAGCAGAGAATTATTCTGGGACCCTAATCTTTACATATAATGGGTAAAAATATATGCAGATGGTCAGCACAAATTGATCAGTAAATGAGCCGTCCACATTGATGCGCACACAGACACACAGTACAGTAAGAGGATTGTTACGAAGATTAAAGAAAACAATGCTTGCAAAGTGCAGAAAGCCATCTGTTAGAGTAAATTCTAAAGTTATGGGCCAAGTATTTTACTGCTATTATAATTGCTGTATCACTTAGCTCACTTCTAACCATAGAAACTATAGAAACAGTGCTATAATGTAAATTACATATATTTATTTTTTAAAAGTACTATATTTTTGAAATAGAAACAAATTGTAGACAAATTAGTAAATGATTCAATGCATTCATTTATTGGGTTTTACATAGATTAGAATTTTTATTTCTAAATCATTTGCCTTGAAACAACCAGACCTAAGAAACTCCCCAATGTAGGTTAAGGTTATTAAGATCTCAAAAATTTCATAATTTTTATAAGGTTGACCTCCCAATAAGAAGTTACTTTACTTCTATTCCTTTCAATCTGGGAGTATTCCCATTAGTGATTGATTGCAGTTCTGTTCTTTACTTTTCCATTTTGTGAGAAACTGGGAGGAAGTAACAGAAATTTGAGTTGGTTGTGAAGTGCAGGGAGGAAAGAAAGATAGAAGTATATTGTGACCTATGTGCTCGAAATACCATGAGAAAAGTCTTGTATTATTTCAAGATGCCGGGGTCCAACCCCAGCAGGTCCAGGGGTTCCCCAAAGGTGTGGACGGAGTCGGCGAAGAAGGAAGGACATGGAGGCAGAGTTCAGTTGATCAGCAGCCTAGCCAGGATCTCTAGCCAGGATCTCTAGCCAAGTTCTGGTCTGGATCTCCAGAGAGGTTCTGCTTCGGATCTCCAGCCAGGTTCAGTCACCAGGTTCTAGTCAGGCTCTCTTGCCAACCTCTGCAGTCAGGTTCAGTCCAGGATCCCTTGCCATGCTCGCTCGCCAGGCTCCGCCTCCAGGCTCCGAGGCCAGTCCCTGTCCAGGATCCTCCAGCATGCTCTTGCCAGCGAAGTTCTTCTGCCTCTAGAGAACGTTCTGTGTAGGTTCTGTGCCTAGGCTCTGTCTCTCTTGGTCCTGTCTTCCAAGCCCTGTCTCTGAAGTTCTGTCTTATAAGTTCTGTGTCTTGCTGTCTTGTTACATCTGTATTTATACCAGTTGATTTTAATCCTGTCAATTTCTATTCCAAAGGTTAGGGCGTTTCTTATCTCCATTCCAGGGAGTAAAGATTATGTAGCTTAAGCATGATTGTTCATAGTTAAAGTGATTAATTACCCGCCTGGCACTTAGTTGAGGGGTTTTATTCCCTCCCTAACTTCAGGGGAAAATCCCTACCTGGGGATTCAACCTTTCTCGGAGAGGTGACCTTGGTTAAAACACAGCGCCAAGAAGGTGAGCAAACATATTAAGAACCGTATGCCATATATGCCAGGTCCCTTGAAACAGCAAGGATGGACCGGCTCCCGGCATCAAGACATATAATGTATGGGATAATTATTATGATCGCCTAGTGAAGCAGGAATTTAGCCTACGAGAGGATGTTTGTATTTTAAATGTGAGTAGAAACACAAACTATGTGAACTTTGGGGGGAAATGGAAAAAATCTAAGAATGATGCTCATAAAGGTAAAGCAATAGTCAGAGCTTTTTCCCTCTCCAGCTTTCACAGTTTTTTGTACTTGTATTGACTTGTTAAATACATTTTCTGCCAGTCAGTGAATAATAGGAATTGAGTGCCCGTTCTATATAAAGCACTATACTAAGACTCTGTAAAGAGGACATTGCATTGATTGACTAGGAATTCAACCAATGTCTTACTTCAGAGATGAAAATCATACTGCTGTAAACACACCATTTCAACAATAATGCTCCAGAAGATTAAATTAAATTGAAGTAGAGATTTTACTGGACAAAATGATAAAGGATAGTCAAATAACATCAAGTGCAAAAAATAAAGATATGTCTATAACTACTTACTATTATTTTGGTCTGTAGCAATAATTAATAACTTGTTCTCAGAACCCATTTACACTTTGAAAGTTATTGGGACCCCAATGATCTTTTGGTTAAACGGGTTACATGTATTAGTATTTGTAATAATAGAAAAATAAGACTAAGACAATTTAGAAATAGCTATTTATTAATTCATTTAAAATAACAAATTTGTGCTATAACATAAATTACATGTATTTATTTTTTTAAAGAATTATATTTTCAAAATAAAAAAGTTGAGTGGAAAGAGTGACATTATTTTACACTATGCAATTGTCTTTGTTGTCTGACTTGGTATTCATGTTACCAAGATTCTCATATCTGCTTGTACATTAAATCTGTTGCAATATATTATTTTGTTTGAAATAGATGAAAAAAATCCAGTCACACATAGATATGTCACTGAAAACAGAAGGAGTATTTTAATGACCTTTTTATATAATTGTAGATATTCTTCTTTCATATTACACCAAAACTAATCAGTGGTCATTTCTTTCAGATTAGCTCCAGTGTGGAATCTAAAACCACATTAATAAACTTTTTTATTCTATGATATTAAAAAATTCATTACTCTATCTTGCCCCTTGAACTGCTGGTTTTGTGATGTCATTCATTGCTCATTTGGAAAACACTGGTTCATTGGGTAATTAAGATCAAAAGTTGACACTTTTAATTTTATTATATACTATTTTTAAAATTACATTTTTCAATAACCACCAATCTCATTTAAAAAAGCAGTGGAAGACTATCAAGCTTATAGCGACAGATACAAACTTTACAAAATATTAATTTTTTCTTGAATGCTTGCATTTTTTCACTGGCAACAATATTGTCAGTTGTTTTCGTTAAAGTAGCAAGCTTACTTCGCTGACATCTGACAAAGTATCTGCCATATATCTAAGTATGAATAACTAAAATTTGTCAGTTGTTCTCTCAGGTGAGAATGGTGTTCTAGGAAAAAGCTTCCAGCTCAAACCAGTGCTCCTCCTACAATTCACTGTGCAGAAGTGTTTTATGTATTCTTCCCATTTCACCTCATAGGATGTTTGTGTACTCAAGGATTGAGATTTAACAAAATTAATACTTTTTACTGCCTAATCAGAAGTATTATTAAATGAAACTGGTACTTTTTTTTCTGTGAGTGTATGCCATGAAGAACACAATGATTATTAGTAGATTTTGGTACCTTGTCTTGATAAAGCTCCACATGAATCCACATTTGGTCTGCACCGTCTCTGAAGTGTTAACACAGTGAAAAAGAAATGTAATGCTTTAGTATTCATATGGAAATAGTTTCAATATCACTGATTTCCCAGGTAAGGCTTCAGGGACCCCCTATGGTTTAAGGATCCTCAGTCTTCAGGGTTAGGTCTCTAATTTGACTATTGCACAACTAACTCAGCAAATATTCACTCTCAAATATTCTTCTCTCTGCCTGATTTAAAGATAAAATAGGTATTATACTATGTTGAACAAATATATCCTGTGAAACTTATTATAGCGAAAGGTATAGAGTGTGAAGACGTTTTCATTCCTATTTTAAATGATAGATAGCTGAATTTTTCATAAATTTTGACGCCCTTAAAAATTAAAGTATTGTGGGTTTTTAAATTGAATTTATTGAGGTGACATTGGTCAATAAAATTATGTAGGTTTCAGGGGTTCAATTCTATAATCATCTATACATTTATTGTGTGTTCACCACTCCAAGTCACGTCTCCTTCCATCACCAAAAAATGAAAGCATTGTATTAAACTAACCCACATAACCAAAAGATCATTGGGGTCCTTAATAACTTTTAATAGTGTAAATGGGTCCTGTTGCAGTAGCATTAATTACTGCAACAGACCAAAGTAATAGTAAATAGTTAATAAAGACATATCTTTATTTTCCCACCTGATGTTATTTGATGATCCCTTACAGTTGTATCCAATAAATTAACAAGATTGTTCTAGAATATTAATAAATGAAATATTTTTTTAAATTAAGATAAATCTTCAATTTGATAACAGGAAAAAAATTTAACATCTAATATAGTGTCTTGGATCTGAATTTAAACATCATGCTATTAAAATAAATATATTAAATTTCTCTGGATTTTCTATTAAGCTAGAAAATACCTCACCACATTAAGAAGTGAACATAAAAATATGTATATGCTATGGATAACATTTTACAACTTTTGTTAATTTTTTTCTATTAATATACATATCTAGGAGTAACTTACTTTTATTAAATCAATGACAAGTTTACATATGAAACAAAATTTAGAGTCAAGAGTCTAAATTATATACAAAATGATTCCTAATAGGACATTTTTAGAACCGGTACAATTCTGTGAGGATAAAGCAAAAAATTCTATGTTGTTTGTAGTTAACATCATATTTTTACATCTCACTCTAAAGTAAATAACATGAAAATAAAAACTACATGAGAACCCCTTTATTTATACTGACACTTTTATATAATTTAGTTGGAGAAGGGGGAGAATGAGTTAAAACCAAATGGAAGTGTGTGTGTGTGTGTGTGTGTGTGTGTGTGTGTATAGAGCTTCTCTACAACAAAAAAGGCTCCATAATTAAGCTACTGGCTTTCAATACTCAAAATTAGGATCTAAAAATAAATAAATGTTAAAATAAAGAGAATACTACTTAAAATCATAGAGCATGGAGGAATCCCAGGAAGTCCAGAAGCCTCTAAAATTATACATAAAGCATATTTTACTAATGGACTTCTTTCTTAGGAGAGGTTCCAAAGCTTATTTCATGGAATTCAGGACACCAAAAAGCTAAGAACCACTGAGTCTATGTTTTGCTTAGAGTAGAGTAAATCTGCATTGTGTGAACTGGGTAAATTATGTAATGCCTCAAGTCCATATATGATAACTAAGGTGAACTAAATATTAAAACTATACCATACATCCCTAACCAGTTTGGCTCAGTGGATAGAGTGTCAGCCTGCAGACTGAAGGGTCCTGGGTTAAATTCTGGTCAGGGGCACATGCCTAGGTTGCAGGCTCAATCCCCAGTAGGGGGCGTACAGGATGCAGCCAATCAATGATTCTCTCTCATTATTGATGTTTTTATCTCTCTCTCCCTCTCCCTTCCTCTCTGAAGTCAACAAATATATATTTAAAAAAAACTATACCATACACGTGTAACTATTCCTTAATAATTAATTGAGAAGTTTTCTTCATCAATTTTTCTGAAATCTCCTTAAACTGGGTATGTGCTCTACATTAAAATAATAAGGATTATTAGGAAGTGTTCATTCAAAAATATCTATATTTAAACAAAATAGTGGGCATAAATCACTTATAAAATGTTTAAATGCTAAATAAATATGAGGAGAATTTATTTCCAGTTATATAGTATCCACAGATATTTAAATAGGTTTATTAGCATACCTAATTTTTTTCAGCACTCTTTAGGAAGTGTGGCTCATGGCTCGTAAGAAAGTTCTACTTCTCAGTAGTTTAGCTGTTTTTAAAACATCTTTGCAGGTTGGTAATCAGTGATGACCCAGTGTTAGAGACTGATAATATTCTGGGCTACATGTCTTCTTTCACAAAGTTATCTATTTTTATTGTAATAACAGTTGTTTATGTTTCCTTTTATTAGAATTCTTAATTTTGAAAGAAAAAAGAATTACAAATCTCAGTTTGTGCCTTTATTTATCATGCCATCACAAACACACATTCACACGAACACAAGCACACATTTAAGTTATTCAATGCCACATATTTTCTTGTTATATTAAAATATTCTCCTCCTATCATTTTTTTTACTTACTTTTTAAAAAGTATATTTTATTGATTTTTTTACAGAGAGGAAGGGAGAGGGATAGAGAGTTAGAAACATCGATCAGCTGCCTCCTGCACACTCCCTACTGGGGATGTGCCCACAACCAAGGTACATGCCCTTGACTGGAATCAAACCTGGGACCCTTCAGTCCACAGGCCAACGCTCCATCCACTGAGCCAAACCGGTTAGGGCGATTTTTTTACTTATAAATTAAGCTTTGCCATTCCCAAACTCAGAAAGACTTTTACATTTCTAAATTTTACAAATATAGAAATATCCATAAGATGGTGCTGTATCTTTAAGTTAATTTGGTCAGATACTTGAATGCTAAAATACATCTATTACAAATATGTTTTTATAAGTAGGTTAGAGTTCAATGTTTAATAAGCCTTATGATATAGAGATGTTGATAAACTATAATCAGAACCTTTATATAATTTATTTTTCATATCTCACACAATTGCTAAAGTATCTTTGTCCCAGATTTAGTTGCCAATTATAGGTGAAAAAAAATAATTGGTATTCATATTGAAACTGACATTTTCTGAAAAATAGCCACTTTGTACATATTAGATAAAGCAGTTGAATTATATACCATATCAATTTCCACCAAGGTCAATAATAGTCTTTAAAAGTCCTTTGAAACATCCAATTTGCTGAAAATTAGAAATGATATTGCATGCAAGCACTTCCTTTCAAAAGTAGAACCACGGAGAAATTAACTCAATAATTTTGTATACCTAACAAGATTATTTATCTAGTGAGGGAAAGGTAATTTAAGATATGCCAATTGTACAAAAGTATTTCTTATTTAGGGTGATACAATTCAGGAGAAATAATATTTCATATTGCATGCAATTATCACTCATAAACGTATTTAAAAAGTAGAGTACTTAAAATTCATTATAGAATCCTTTATTTTTTAAAGATAAGCAATCATATGCCAAAAGGAATAGTGGAGGTAACAGGAGAAAATGTGTTCATGAAAGAAAATATTTGGAGTTACAAAGAGCAATAATATCTATATTGGCAATAATAGCCAAGCCTGGAACCAGGACTCCATCACATAACTACATAAAAATCTCAAAATATTTACTGCTACGACTTGAGACATATTTTATTTTGTGGATTTGGTTTTCTATCAATTGCTCAGAATATTTTCTCCCTATCAACAGTGCCATCTTCTGAATGACACCATCATTACAACTTTAAAAGGTGTAATCTAATGCTATAATTTTGCAGAAATCTTTGAATAGTTTAGTAGTTATTATAAGGTTCTAGCAAATGGAGAATCCTATGCAACATTACATTGCAAAATATCAAAACTTAGTGAATGGTTATTATTAAGAACATATACATTTTTGTCAGCAAAAATATCAAATGATATTCTAAAAAATTATAAACAAATTCTAGGAAATATATGATAACATATTTGTGAGGACATTTTTACCTTCTCAAAATTTCCAGGAATTTAAATTTCTTAATTTTTTCTTAATAATCATTTTTCTTTTTTGTCCTGAAATGGAAAGTCTAAATAATACTAAGATTTATTTAAGTAACGTAATATAGCAAAACTCATATTTGTGTGGTTTAAAATAAAATTAAGAAACTAAATCCAAGTAATGAATTATTTTCCCATCCACTCGATCATGCTGTTGGTTATGCAATGACACATAAAGAACATTTATGTCAATGGTACCTTCCCACACACTGTTTTCTATTCCAATGTTCTGTATTCAGTGGGAAAAGTAGTACTATGATATAAAAGAAATAGTTAATGTGAATTTAAAAGATTAAGAAGATAAATATTAATTATAAGTTTCATCTGTACATTCATTTTGAAAATAAGACTGCACCTGTAGGAAAAATAATACCTTATCAGCTCCTTTGGAAGAAATCAAAGAGATGTTAAAAGTCTGTAAAGACTAAAGGTACAACAGGGCAGGGACTATGTGCAGAAAATCTTTGCACATCAGTCAAAAGAACATGAAAAATACTAAGAAAGCAGCAACAGCCAGGGTTCTACTATAGAAATCTCCACAGCTTAATTAATTCAATGAATATATATATACTTTGAATTAATCAATAATTTATAATTATTAATAATAAATATAATAGTTTTTATTATTAAGTGTATTACAGAGGTCTTCTTTTTCCCCACATTGCCCCCCTCCACCCGATTCCCACCCCACCCCAGTCCTTCAACATCCTATCCTGATTGTCCATGGGCAATGCCTGTTGTTGGGCCAGTACCAGGCTGTTTTGATTACAATAGCTTTGTAGTATAACTTGATATCAGGTATTGTGATCCCTCCAACCTGTTTTTTTTTCCTCAAGATTTCTGTGGCTATTTGGGGTCATTTTTGGTTCCATATAAATTTTTGGAATGTTTTCTAGATATGTGAAATATGCCATTGGTATTTTAATAGTGATTGCATTGACTCTATAGGTCAGATGTTTGAGTCAAACCTCCCCCTCCCCCCCCCCCCCTCCAATTGCCAGGGCCAGCCCTATGGGCATAGCTTTCCATCCCAGAGTTGTTCCACAGGGCACCTCCTGCTCCCTCAAGGTGGGGATGACTGCACTCTTTCCAAGGGCACTTTGGCCCTCATCTTGCTTTCTGCTGAAAATTCTCTTAGAGAATAATCCACCCCTCAGATTCACTGCTGGATGGTCTGCTCAGACCCCCTTTGCCAGTCTGGAGTTCTGCTGAGTGGCCTCTCCCACAGGCACTGATCAGGGCAAGCTTCTCAGGTGGGTGTTATAAACAAGCACCTGCTTTTTGCCTGGGACAGTGTGGCCTGAGTCCCCCAGTAGACCGAGTCATCACTGATTCCCACTGTATGATGCTACCATAGGCTCCCTTTCCCTTCTCTGTTGCTCTGGTTTGGGGATCCCTGCAAAGACCTCAGACCCTGTACTCCCAGGGGGCAGGAGCTGCGCTGCCAAACCTTTCCTCTGGCTTCCCAGGGGTGCTGTGCACCTTGGGAGTTGGCTCACCCACTGCACATCTTCTCCTGTCCCAGCTCTGTGCTCTCTACTCACAGAATTTCAGTTCAACGATTTTTCAACGTGTATTTTTTTCAAGTCAAACGTTCTGCAGTTTAGCACAAATCCGGTCTGGTGCTGGGAGTTAGCGGACAGAACTTCCTTAGACTACAGCCATCTTGCCCCTCTCAATGGATGGATATGTATTAATAATTCACTATGATCCAGGCACTGTGATAAGTGGAAGGGATACAATGATGAGCAAGAAAAGGACACAATTTCTCCCTCATGGGACATAAAGTGTAGGGTGAAAATAGACATTAATTAAAAACACACACACACAAATACATCATTACAAGCTGAATAATTATTATAAAGTAGAAGCACTGAGAACAGTGAAAGCATATAACAGGAAGGAATGACCTAGGCCAGTGGTCGGCAAACTCATTAGTCAACAGAGCCAAATATCAACAGTACAATTGTAGTAGAGCTCGGGAAGTATGTCTCAGCGCTGCGGCTGATGCAATGGTGTGAGCACACTCCACCATGGCATGCTTCCTCGGCACACCAGGAAGTAGCAACGCCCGCCTGAACTAACTCCTAGAGCCACGTGCACAGTACCCCAGCCTTTCAGCCATTGGTTGCCTATAGCAACGTGTCTCCCTCTGATTGGTCGCCTATAGCAACGTGTCTCCCTCTGATTGGTCCCCTCATGCTATATATACCCCTGTAGTTCCACAATAAAACGGATCTGCATCACTGAACCTGGTCCCCAGAGTCGTGCATGCAGACGCCCTAGCGCATTGGGGCTCCGTCGTCCTCACCCCCGAGGGACCCCCTGCTTCATACAATGATTGAAATTTCTTTTGAGAGCCAAATTTTTTAAACTTAAACTATATAGGTAGGTACATTGTTATTAACTTAATTAGGGTATTCCTAAACTGGCCTTTGCTAAAAACATCCTCAATCTGAGGGGTCGACCTCAGTGAATGTACCCCCACTTCTTCTAATGCCACTTCTTCAAAATAGGCTCGCCCAGGCTGAAAAATGACTTCTGCGCATGGGCCACGAAGTTTCAATCACACTGTAGTGGCTCGCGAGCCGAGGTTTGCTGACCACTGCCGTAGGCTGTCAGAGAGATGAGGTAAGCAAGAGGTGCTTGAGTAGAGAACTTAAGGATAAGCCTGAGTTAGAAAGAGTCTTTTGTACTATATCTGGTATTTGCTTCAAAATTATCTGGAATGGAGGTGGGTAATATAAATATATTTGATAATTTCAGTAATAAATACTTTTAATATCTCTATAGAGTATTTAAGACAGAAGTTGAAACATATTTGAAGACCCCAAGACAAGAAGGAATTTGGTTTGTTCTAAGTCCCTGAAAGGATAGAGTGGCTGGAATGCAGGGAACTGAAGCAAGACAGTACAGGGCCCTGTAGACTATATTAAAGGTTTTAGCCTTTATCCAAATAGCAATGATGTTTTTTAGACATCAGAGTTATATTCTTATATTTTATTTTTTATAATAAAAATCACTCAGGTTACATTATAGAGATTAGAAGATGGCAAGAATAAGAGAAGGCAGTGGAACCGGAAAAAAGGAAGTGATCAGAAAGAAACATAGGAGGTACATTTGAAAAACCTTGATGAAGAAATGGATATTAGACAAAAATGAGAGAAAGATGTTAAGTGTATATCCTGTTACTTTTAGTTTGTGCAGCAATTGGCTTAAGAAATTCTTAAGCCCTGGTTGGTGTGGCTCAGTTGGTAGGAGCGTCAGTCCGTACACAAAATGGTCGTGGGTTCGATTTCCAATCAGGGCAAATGCTTAGGTTGTGGACTCAATTCCCAGCTCTAATTGGGGTGCGTACGTGCTGGAGGCAACAGATCAATGTTTCTCTCTCACATTGATGTTGGGAGAAAAAGAAATTCTCTTAATTAAAAAATGTTTGCCTTGATTGAATTTTTAAAATAACGTTTTAGTGTTGTTATCTTCCTCATGCCATAGAATCTTGAGCAATTCTGTCATTTTTTTCCTCTTTTTTAAAAGAAGATTTAAGTACCTTTTACAGTGCTGAATTCTTCCTATTTAGCTTCTAGTTCATCTGGATTGGGACCCATAAAATTAGTTTAGCTTTTCTAAGTGGAGGAAAATCAGCTCTAATGCCCTGGGTCTTGTCAAAGAACCCAGGATATCAGTTATAATGTCACTGATAAACATGCTCCTGATGCTTATTTCTCTCTATCCTCTTACAGAGTTTCCAAGTCAAGGATTGTAAATGTATGTCTTTAGACAGATGCAATAGATTTTCAAGAAATAAAACAAAGACATCATCATGCTAAAAATAGATATTACTAGTAAATAAAATGCGAAAATAGATCTTTTCTTTCCTTTTTTATATACTAGGGTGAGTCTATAACTCTCAATATACTAATGACGCTGACAGATTTAATTACATTCCTAACACATATTAACTGGAGGCTAGAACTGGTTCAGGATTAGGAGTAGCTATTAAAAAGAATTTAGTGCAGAGAAGTTTCACTTGAAACCCTCACTGGAGAGTGTCTGTCACAGGTTGAAGCGCTCACTATAAGAAAGGATACTGGGAAATAGGAAACCGGGAGAACCAAGATGGCGGCATAGGTTAACGCCGGAGTTTGCTGCTTTGAACAACTACTTCAAAAGTGAAACCAAAAAACGGAAGGGACATCACCCAGAACCACAGGGGCGCTGGCTGAGTGGAAGTCCTACAACTAGGAGGAAAGAGAAACGCATACGGACACTCAGAGGAGGCGCAGTGCTGAAGTCAAATTCTGAGGTGCGGAGTGCGCGGAGCGGGCTGGCGGCGGAGGGCGCGGTTGTTGTTTTCAATCGGGAGGGAGTCGCAGACTCTGAGCTCCAGATCCGGGCGAGTCTTTAGGGACCCAAACTCAGGTGGGAGAAGCGGGACTGTCTGGCTTCGGTCAGAGCGAGTGCAGCTTTCTCTCCGAGCTTTGCAGCAGGTGCTGGGACTCAGAGAGGCAGAGCCCCTTGGGACAGGACTGAGAGCCGCCATAACTGCTCTCTCCGGCCCACGCTGTTGATCCTGTTCGACCCGCCCTGCCCAAGCCCTGCACAGAGGCATTTGCCGGATAGCCTCAGGCAAAGGCTAGATTAGCACCTCCCTAGAGGACAGAAGTTCTCTCACCGCTGACACAGCTGAATCTCATAGCCACTTGGCCTGGAGGTCAAACCCTCCCTGGAATTAGCTACAGCAATCAAGATTTATCTATAAGACTGCGAACAAAGACCACTAGGGGGTGCACCAAGGAAGCATAACAAAATGCGGAGACAAAGAAACAGGACAAAATTGTCAATGGAAGAAATAGAGTTCAGAACCACACTTTTAAGGTCTCTCAAGAACTGTTTAGAAGCTGCCGATAAACTTAATGAGATCTACACAAAAACTAATAAGACCCTCGATCTTATATTGGGGAACCAACTAGAAATTAAGCACACACAGACTGAAATAACGAATATTATACAGACGCCCGACAGCAGACCAGAGGAGCGCAAGAATCAAGTCAATGATTTGAAATGCGAGGAAGCAAAAAACATCCAACCGGAAAAGCAAAATGAAAAAAGAATCCAAAAATGCGAGGATAGTGTAAGGAGCCTCTGGGACAGCTTCAAGCGTACCAACATCAGAATTATAGGGGTGCCAGAAGATGAGAGAGAACAAGATATTGAAAACCTATTTGAAGAAATAATGACAGAAAACTTCCCCCACCTGGTGAAAGAAATGGACTTACAGGTCCAAGAAGCGCGGAGAACCCCAAACAAAAGGAATCCAAAGAGGACCACACCAAGACACATCATAATTAAAATGCCAAGAGCAAAAGATAAAGAGAGAATCTTAAAAACAGCAAGAGAAAGAAACTCAGTTACCTACAAGGGAATACCCATACGACTGTCAGCTGATTTCTCAACAGAAACTTTGCAGGCCAGAAGGGAGTGGCAAGAAATATTCAAAGTGATGAATACCAAGAACCTACAACCAAGATTACTTTATCCAGCAAAGCTATCATTCAGAATTGAGGGTCAGATAAAGAGCTTCACAGATAAGGAAAAGCTAAAGGAGTTCATCACCACCAAACCAGGATTATATGAAATGCTGAAAGGTATCCTTTAAGAAGAGGAAGAGGAAGAAAAAGGTAAAGATACACATTATGAACAACAAATATGCATCTATCAACAAGTGAATCTAAGAATCAAGTGAATAAATAATCTGATGAACAGAATAAACTGTTGATTATAATAGAATCAGGGACATAGAAAGGGAATGGACTGACTATTCTTGGGGGGGAAAGGGGTGTGGGAGATGTGGGAAGAGACTGGACAAAAATCGTGCACCTATGGATGAGGACAGTGGGTGGGGAGTGAGGGCGGAGGGTAGGGCGGGAACTGGGAGGAGGGGAGTTATGGGGGGGAAAAAAAGGAACAAATGTAATAATCTGAACAATAAAGATTTAATTAAAAAAAAAAAAAGAAATAGAAAAAAAAAAAAGAAAGGATACTGAAGTAAAATTTATTGCTTCCAGACGTTTAGTCAGTTTCATGTCCGTGATGCAATGCTGTTCCCATTTAATATTAACAAGAAAGTTTAGAACTGATGTAACCCTTTGTCTGTATCCACCTTTCCCCACCCCAGGAAATTATCAGAGAAGTTTTGGGATAATAATCCAAGACAAGTTAATTAACATCTTTAGTCTTTGAATTTCTCTGTGATTTGATGTGAAGAACAAACAGACCACCTAACCTGAACCCAAACTTACCAAAGCCCTGACCTGAATGAAATGCAAATGTCCTAAAAGTGAGCCATCTCATTTTGTTATATCTTGCTTAATTGTAAACAGAGAAGGAAAAAGGCTAGGGCATAGAGGAGAAGCCATCGTACATGCATATTTCAAGCTACTGCTTGTATTATGCCTGTCAGCATCCTGTTGGCCAAAGCATATCACATGGCCAAGCCCGAAGTCTAACTCAAAAGAGAAGAAGAATACTCTGTTCGTCATGAAGCCAAAGCCAGTCACATGACCAAATCGAACATCAATGGGATGGGGAAGTGAGGGTGGGAAAGAGTGACTATTTTCGAACAATAACTCAATCTACCGTGATGGCTTTAACATCTCGCCTCAATTTCTCTGTGTGTAAAGCCCTTCTAAGGTTGCTGTGAGAATTCAACAAAGCAATTAAGATGCTTGGCAGATGGTAAGTGCTACGTAAATAGGAGAACTACTATTTCTATATGTTTCTGCTTGTTTAGTGGTATTCCCACCTCCAGGCCTCCCATAGCCATTCCATTTCCTCTCATCTTCATTTCTTTTTCCCAAAGAAGCACATTTGTTTGGCCCAAGACAGAAACGTTGCACTTAGGTGAGGCTAGCTCTAGTGACCATATTAAATGACTCGCCTGTAAGGAGGCTCTCTCAGGCAGGCCACCCAGATTTCCCCTTTTCATTTAAGGTACATCTCATTTAATGTTTTGATCCAGATGAGATTAATCCAAAATCGAGATTAATGAAGTATATGCCCTTGTTTTTCTTTTCTAAAGTCTCTGTTATGAATGTGTTTCCTTTTCTAAAGAAGGCAAAAGGAATTATAATAAAGATAATTTACTTCAAGTGACATTTCCAACTTCCCTTCCTTCCTCTGTAATTCTCAATATTATTTCCCCCTAAATATTTATTGCTACAACTGGATTGTATAGGAAATGTTTTTATTTCTGTATACCAAAGTGAAATCTTCCAGGAAATGGTTTTATTCTTGTCTCTTTCCTAACATGACACAAGGAAATGATTAATAATATTTATTGGCTAGAATTAAGGAGAAGAATGAAATGAAACCTAACATATTATTACATATTAAAAGTAATGTTCACTAAAAGATACAGATTGCTATTTGTAAATTACATCTCAATAAAGTTTTTTTTAATGTTCCCAAAGACAAACGATCAATGCCATATGGAATATTATCTTTTTACTGGCAGACAATGATATTTATTGAAAATATTATAAATAAAATAATATTGCCAAATGTTTTTAAAATCAAGCTTTGGTTAGTACTAGAAAATAAGCATTGTACAAAAGATGGAGGGTAGTATAAAAGCAGTTTTTTCAACAAATGGTGCTGGAACAGCTAGATACCCATACAAAAATGTAGGTATCAATCATCATCTCATATCATTCTCAAAAGTTAACATAAAATTGATGACAAGACCTAAAGGAAAAGCTAAATTTATAAAATTTCTAGAAGAAAACATTACAGAAAATCTTTCTGACATTGGGTTATCCAAAGATTTCTTAAGTAAGATGCAAAAAAAAAAAGTGAAATGAAGAGAAAATGAAAAATGGGTCTCTAATTCTAAAACTTTTTTTCTCATCAAAAGACACTATTAAGCAAATGAGAAGGCAAGCTTCAGACTGGAAGAAAGTATTTACTGCACATATATCTGGAAAAGTACTTGTTTTCAGAATACATAATGAATTCATGCAATTCATTCATGAGAAGTCAAATAGCCCAACTTAACGGTAGGCAAAAGATTTAAATAGGTACTTCACATCAGATATGCAAATGGCAAGTGAACCCAAGTAAAGATGGTCAACATCATTAGCCACTAGGGAAAAATGCAGATTAAAAACACAATGAGACAATACTGTATACTCATTTGAATTAAAATGAAAAAGACTAACGATACCAATTGTTGGTGAGGATGTGAAACAGCTGGAACTTCCCCTTTGCTGGTGGGAATACAAAATAATACAGTCACTTTGGAAAATTATTTGGCAGTTTTAACCCTACCAGACCGCTGTACCGATTTTTTGGTAATTTCCACACAAAGGTGGAATATTGGCACTAGATGAAAGTTAGATGAAAGGTAGACCCATTTTATACAATATCTCCAAGTTCCATCTTATTCTAACCACTTGTTTGCATGAAACTAACATTTTTCTATATCATGTTGGTTTTTGCTCAGGAGCCCAGGTATAGGGGACAGTTAGGTTCAGGCCCTCAGGTCTGATATTAATACAGTTAGACATACATATACTTACCATGAGAACCTATGTCCACAAAGACTTGTATATGAATGCTCAGATCAGTATTATTCACAATATCCATAACCTAGAAGCTATCCAAATATTCATCAACAGGTGAATGGATTTTTTTAATGTGGTAAATTTATATAGTTGAATACTACTCAGCAATAAAAAAAGAATGGACTACTGATACATGCAACACAAATGAATCTCAAAAATATCATGATAAGTGAAATAAGGCAAAAAGTACATAGGTATAATTCTATTGTTATAAAATTGTAGAAGTTTCAAACCAATCTATGACAGAAGGCAGGTCAGTGGTTGCCTGGAACTGGGAGCAGAGAGTGAGGTGGATTGCAAGGGGCATAATGTGGGGGTTATGACAACGTCTGTATCTTGATTAGTAGCAGTAGTTTCGCAGGTGTATACACCTGTCAAAACTCAACAAATTGTATAGTTAATATGGATGCAGTTCATTCTTTGTAAATTATACCTCAATCAAGTTGATTTAAAGAACAGATTTCTAAAAGCTTGGAATGAAATGACCTACAGAAAATTAACATTTTATTGGCAGATAATTATGTATTGCAAAATAAAAAAAAATGTAATACAGCTTAACACTTGTAAAAAATACTTTTGTTAGTGCTTAAATATTAGGATTGTATAGAAGATGAAGAATAACATAATAATCAAATATAAGCATTTTTTATCCTTACTCTCTGGGTCAATGTATTCTTACTCCTGCCTCACCTCTACTCCCCCATTTCCTTAGCTGAACAGGTGGACATTGCTTCTCTTCCTCCTTCCCCTCTGTCTTTATCCCCTCCTCTCCACATATTGAAAAGGTCTATTATTTTATGCACTGTGGCATATACAAAATAATTGATTTTTTTTATTTGAGAAAGAATTTTCAGGTGTAAAATTAAAATACTAGAGGCAGTACATGTAATCTCATTCAAGCAATTGGAAGTATTGACAAAAATGAATTTTACATTTCGTATGCAGTCTCCAGAATTCAGAGAAAAGGCTCCCAAACTCACAGTGACATATAGAGCTGACAGAAGCTCATGAAATCCAACCCTGATTTAGTGCATCTCTCAGGAGACTGTTGCTGGTTTCTAGTTGCTTTCAACCTACAAGTTGATCTTATATTTGTTTTGTTTTTATTTCCTACATATGAAGTTTACAAAGAATAGTAGAATTTAAGGGTTTGTTTCCAAAATAAATTTAATTTTGCTGTAATCCAACTAAAAGTCACAGTTAAGCTTTTAACAGTACAGTCTCTATAAGTTCCAACTGATTTAGGTTTTAACTTAATTTCAAGGACTAATATTAAAGGACCATTTTAATGAGATTCTTAAGAATTCTAATAGAATCTGCATATTTGGGGATTTTTCACCTAGAAACATTGATGTATACATAAATAATTTTCCTTGGCCAATGTATACCTACACGTATTTCCATTACACTCACAAATTTTCAAGAGCTGAATTGGAAAGAAAAAATAAAGAGGTTAGGGATAATATTAAATAATCAGAAGTTTTAGTTAATGGTCCATTTTTCAAATAATTCATAATTCAGACTTGTTCATAATATGTCATACATGGAACTATGAGAAATTTGAAGCATTTTGAATATACAGCAAAATACTGTACTATTTACATTTTTTATTGCTTAAAGTATTACAAAGGGTATTACATATGTGTCCATTTTTTCCCCCCGCCCTAGACAGTCCCCTAGCCTCCCCTATCCCCCAGTGTCTTATGTCCATTGGTTATGCTTATATGCATGCATACAAGTCCTTTAGTTGATCTCTTACCCCCCTACCTCCTGCCCCCCAACCCTCCCCGGCCTTCCCGCTGCAGTTTGACAATCTGTTTGAGGCAGCTCTGCCTCTGTATCTATTATTCTTCAAAAGTTTATAATGGTCTCTATTATCCATGAATGAGTGAGATCATGTGGTATTTTTCCTTCATTGACTGGCTTATTTCACTTAGCATAATGCTCTCCAGTTCCATCCATGACGTTGCAAATGGTAAGAGTTCCTTCCTTTTTAGAGCAGCATAGTATTCCATCGTGTAGATGTACCACAGTTTTCTAATCCATTCATCTACTGATGGGCACTTAGGCTGTTTCCAGATCTTAGCTATGGTGAATTGTGCTGCTATGAACACAGGGGTGCATATATCCTTTCTGATTGGTGTTTCTGGTTTCTTGGGATATATTCCTAGAAGTGGGATCACAGGGTCAAATGGGAGTTCCATTTTCAGTTTTTTAAGGAAACTCCATACTGTCTTCCATAGTGGCTGCACCAGTCTGCATTCCCACCAGCAGTGCACAAGTGTTCCTTTTTCTCCACATCCTCTCCAGCACTTGTCGTTTGTTGATTTGTTGATGATAGCCAGTCTCACAGGTGTGAGATGGTACCTCATTGTTGTTTTGATTTGCATCTCTTGGATGATTAGTGACTTTGAGCATGTTTTCATATGTCTCTTGGCTTTCTGAATGTCCTCTTTTGAAAGGTATCTATTTAGGTCCTTTGCCCATTTTTTGATTGGATCCTTTATCTTCCTTTTGTTAAGTTGTATGAGTTCCCTATAAATTTTGGAGATTAGGCCCTTATCAGATATGACATTGGCAAATAAGTTTTCCCACACAGTGGGTTTTCTCGTTGTTTTGTTGATGGTTTCTTTTGCTGTGCAGAAGCTTTTTATTTTGATGTAGTCCCATTTTGTTCATTTTCTCTTTAGTTTCAAGTGCCCTAGGAGCTGTATCAGTGAAGAAATTGCTTCGGCACATGTCTGAGATTTTGTGGCCTTTGGATTCTTCTAGAATTTTTATGGTTTCCTGTCGTACATTTAAGTCCTTTATCCATTTTGAGTTTATTTTTGTGTATGGTGTAAGTTGGTGGTCTAGTTTCATTTTCTTGCATATATCTGCCCAATTTTCCCAACACTATTTATTGAAGAGACTATCTTCGTTCCCTTGTATGTTCTTGCCTCCTTTGTCAAATATTAATTGAGCATATTGGTTCGGGCCGATTTCTGGGCTCTCTATTCCATTCCATTGATCTATATGCCTATTCTTGTGCCAGTACCAGGCAGTTTTGAGAACAGTGGCTTTGTAATACAACTTGATATTTGGTATTGAGATCCCACCTACTTTGTTCTTTTTCAGGATTGCTGCAGCTATTCGGGGTCTTTTTTTATTCCAGATGAATTTTTGGAGAGTTCGTTCTAGATCTCTGAAATATGCTGTTGGTATTTTAATGGGAAGTGTGTTGAATTTATAGATTGCTTTGGGTAGTATGGACATTTTAATGATGTTGATTCTACCAATCCATGAACACAGTATGTTCTTCCATCTGTTTATGTCTTCCTCTATGTCTTTTTTCAACATCCTGTAGTTTTCTGAGTAGAGGTCTTTTACCTCTTTAGTTAAGTTTATTCCTAGGTAGCTTAATTTTTTTGGTGCGATGGTAAACGGGATTGTTTTTATAATCTCTCTTTCTGAAAGTTCACTATTGGTGTATAGAAATGCCTCAGATTTCTTGGGGTTAATTTTGTATCCTGCTACATTGCCAAATTCATGTATTAAGTCTAGTAACTTTTTGATGGAGTCTCTAGGGTTTTGTATGTATAATATCATGTCGTCTGCAAATAAGGACAGTTTTACTTCCTCTTTTCCAATTTGGATGCCTTTTATTTCTTCTTCTTGCCAAATAGCAATGGCTAACACTTCCAGTACTATGTTGAACAGGAGTGGTGAGAGGGGGCATCCCTGTCTTGTTCCTGTTCTTAGGGGAAATGGTGTTAGTTATTGTCCATTGAGTATGATGTTGGCTGTGGGCCTGTCATATATGGCTTTTATTATGTTGAGGTATGATCCTTCTACTCCCACCTTGCTGAGAGTTTTTATCAAAAATGGGTGTTGAATTTTGTCAAATGCTTTTTCTGCATCAATTGATATGACCATGTGGTTTTTTTCTTTCAATTTGTTTATGTGATGTATCACGTTTATTGATTTGCGGATACTGTACCATCCTTGCATCCCTGGGATAAATCCTACTTGGTCATGGTGTATGATCTTTCTGATGTACTGCTGGATCCGATTTGCTAGGATTTTGTTGAGGATTTTGGCATCTATGTTCATGAGGGCTATTGGCCTGTAATTCTCTTTCATTGTGTTGTCTTTACCTGGTTTTGGTATTAGGGTGATGCTGGCTTCATAGAATGAGCTTGGAAGTGTTCCTTCCTCTTGAATTTTTTGTAGTAGTCTGAGGAGGATAGGTTTTAGTTCTTCCTTGAATGTTTGGTAAAACTCCCCTGTGAAGCCGTCTGGTCCTGGGCTTTTGTTTGATGGAAGCTTTTTGATGACTGCTTCAATTTCTTCCATAGTTATTGGCCTGTTGAGGTTTTTAGATTCTTCCTGATTGAGTTTTGGAATGTTGTATTTTTCTAGGAATTTGTCCATTTCCTCTAGGTTGTCTAGTTTGTTGGAGTAGAGCTGTCCATAGTATTTTTTAACAATCATTTGTATTTCTGTGGGGTCTGTTGTTATTTCGCCTCTTTCATTTCTGATTTTGTTTATTTGGGTCCTCTCTCTGCTTCTTGGTGAGTCTGGCTAGAGGTTTATCAATCTTGTTTATCCTTTCAAAGAACCAGCTCTTGGTTTCATTGATTTTCTGCATTGTTTTTTTGGTCTCTATGTCATTTATTTCTGCTCTAATCTTTATTATCTCCTTCCTTCTGCTCACTCTGGGGTTTTCTTGTTGCTCTCTTTCTAATTCTTTGAACTATTTACATTTTTTAAACCATTGCTATCAACTGTTTATTTGAATTCTAGAGCCACCAGTGCATTCAAATGATGGGTTGAAAACTTGGACTAGTACAAAAAGAGGACCTATACTAAGGAGGACATACAGATAGCCAATAGACATGAAAAAATGTTCAACATCACTAATCATCAGAGAATTGCAAATTAAAACCACAATGAAATATCACCCCTCACCTATCATAATGGCTCTCCTCAGTAAATCAACAAACAACAAGTGTAGGTGAGGATGTGGAGAAAAGGGAACCTTTGTGCACTATTGGCGGGAATGCAGATGGGTGCAGCCACTGTGAAAAGCAGTATGGCGTCACCTCAAAAGATTAAAAATGGAACTACCTCTGGCCCAGAGATTTCACTTCTGGGAATCTATCCAAAGAAACACAAAACACTAATTCGAAATAATATATGCACCCCTATGTTCATTGCAGGGTTATTTACAATAGCCAAGATATGGAAGCAGCCCAAATGCCCATTAGTAGATGAGTGGATAAAAAAGCTGTGGTACCTTTACACAATGGAATACTATTCAGCCATAAAAAAGAAGGAAATCTTACATTTGTGACAGCATGGATGGACCTGGAGAGCATTATGTTAAGTGAAATGAGTCGATCAGAGGAAGCAAGTACCATATGATTTCACTTTTATGTGGAATCTAATGAACAAAATTAACAAACAAAATAGAAACAGACTCATAGATACAGAGAACAGACTGACAGCTGTCAGAGGGATGGAGGGTGTGGGGCCTGGTGAAAAAGATGAAGAGATTAAACAACAACAATAACAAAAAACAACACTCCCCCCCCCCACACACACACACAAACACCTCATAGACAACAGTATGGTGATTATCAGAGGGGAAGGGATGTGGGAGGATGTACAACTGAGTAAAGAGAGGATAAATGGTAATGGAAGAAGACTTGACTTGGGGTGGTGAACACACAATACAATATACAGATCATGTATTATAAAATCATACACTGGAAACTTATATAATTTTATTAACCAATGCACCCCAATAAATCCATTAAATTAAAAAAATACCTTTTCTGGAAGCTTCTCTCCTCCCCAAAAAGATGGCCTGTGAACACTAAAAGTATAATCCTGGTATGAATACTTTTTGAAACTGTGAATTTTCAGCTGTAAAATTACCTAGAATTTTTCCAAAGCTACCTTAAGTCCTTCCTTTCCATAACAAAATTTTATTATTACTTGAAATATAATATCTAATTACATGGAAGTAAAATACTTAAGTAGTTAATAACAACAGTAATAATAACAGAAACTCAGAAGCATTGCCATCTGTTTAAAGGTGAAAGGTATATCACAAGCCAGCCGACTTACTAAGAGTTCATATAATTTTTTTCACTGGATTTTTACAACCCACCCCCTCCATGAAGTAGGTTCCATTATTGTACCAACTTTACAGATGCAGCCGGAATGCTGCTTTTGTTCATATTAGGAGAAAACCTTCTCTTCCTCAAGACACAAACAGCCAGCCCACAAACAACCCTGGTAAAAAAAAATCCAAAAGGCCATGGGGCAAACTGTGGCTGAACTCACACATCTAGAGCTGTTCCTAACCAATCAGATGCCCTGGCCCCGAGAAAGACCACACCGATGACCCTATGCAATTTAGCGAACTTTTTCTGCACTACTCAGCTAGCATGGAAAAAAATGGAAGCAAGCAGAAACATGACTTAAATTCTTTGCAAATGAGAGATAGGTATACTAAGTAAAAGAAGATACATTGACTTTTTAGTTTTCATGGCACCACAGCTTCTACTGAGTGTCAGTGAATCTTGCTACATATCAGAATTTTGTCATTTATCTATTTAACCCAAATATCACCTCTTGTCTATATATAATTTGTTTTGTTAATCCTCACCCAAGGATATTTTTCTATTGATTTTTAGGGAGAGTGGAAGAGAGTGGGAAAGACAGAGAGAAACATCCATGTGAAAGAAACATACCAATTGGTTGCCTCATGCACAAGCCCTGACCAGGGCCCCGGCTGGGGAGGAGCCTGCAACCAAGGTAGGTGCCCTTGACCAGAATCAAACCCGGGACTCCTTGGTCTGCAGGTCGAAGCTCTATCCACTGAGTCAAACCGGCTAGAGCTTGTCTTGATATTAAATTTAGCATGTCAACACTCTCTAGAATAATGTGAAATGAAATGACATTTTAACTGCTAATTATAATTTAGTCATTTAAATCACACAAGTTTATTATACCTTTTTGAAGAAATCATATTTCTTATGATGCAATACTGTAAATATCAGATTGCATTAGAAGAGTCATGTTCCCATATATAATTTTCCTGATTAGCACTGAAAATGGTTAGACAAAGTAGATGATAAAGGCTATTTTTTAAAAATATGTTTTTAATTGATTTTTAGAAAGAGAGGAAGGGAGAGGGATGATAGAGAGAAACATCAATGTGAGAGAATTATGCATTGGTTGCCTCATACATGCCACCTACAGGAGATCAAGCCTGCAACCTAGGCATGTGCCCTAACCAGGAATCAAACCATGACCTCCTGGTTCATGGCTTGATGCTTAACTACTGAGCCACACTGGCTGGGCATAAAGCCCATTATTAAAAGTTCTTACACTTGAAGAGTAACTAAAAATCAGTTGGGTTTGTTTGGAGATGGGGATATATATATATATATATATATATATATATATATATATATATATATATATATATATGTTTTACTTTAAATGAGATTTACAATCTTTTATGGTGAAGCAAAAAGCTACCTAGTAACCCAGTATGTGTAACATATAAGGAAATAGAACATTTAATAAGTAGAAAATACTATTATTAAGAGTTTAGAAAAAACTGTAAGGAGAAAACTTAAGATACTGATCTCAGTCATAAGAGAGATGCAAAATATTATGGGGAATTCAGAAAATAAAGGAGAAATCGTGTGTTTACATATTATATATGTGTGTGTATGTACATATATGTGTGTGTATGATATCTGTGGTTAAGTTCAGAAGTACTGTTTAAGTTGTATCTTGAAATATATGAGTTTTTAATATTCTCTATTCTCTTTCATTCTCCCTGACTAATTTCCATGAAAAAAAAATATGGAAGGCCTTGAAGAAAGCCTACAGATTAATTATTCTTTCTATTATCAAATGCCTTTTTTTCTATATTTGCTGTTTTACACCCTTTATGAGTGTGACAATGATTATATTATATATTTTATGCATTTGGGGATTGAAATTGGAATAGGCTTTGAGATTAGTACTATACTCATCTATTACCCTTTTTCTTACAAATCATGAAAACTAGGGATGAGGTCAAAATGTAACTAGCCATTATATTCACAAATATTTTCAGTTTTTGGATGAGTTTGAGATGAATAATTAGTTTAAATAATAAAATTTAGTTCAGGGCACACCAACAAAATGTGTCATAACTAAAATTCAAGTTAATCTAAAAATCATGCCCTAGCTGGTTTGGCTCAGTGGATAGAGCATGGGACTGTGGACTGAAGGGTCCTGGGTTTGATTCTGGTCAAGGGCACCTGCCTGGGTTGCAGACTTGACCCGCAATAGGGGGTGTGCAGGAGGCAGCCGTTCAATTATTCTCATCATTGATGTTTCTAGCTCTCTCTCTCCTCTCCCTTCCCCTCTGAAATGAATAAAAATATATATATTAAAAATCATGACCTCACAAACTAAAAGGTTTTTCTTAGTAAACAAACAATGATTGAAAAGCTGGAGAGTAAAACAATCCAGAATCAAAATCAAGTACCTCAAACCTCAAATGACTATAAATCTCAGTAATTGTTTATCTTAAGCAGTTTATAGATACCCAGCCTGAGTGTAGCGAGGTGGAGTATATCCGTAGTATTAGGTTAGATCTGGTAGACAGAAAAACCGACATAGTAAAGACTAGCTGCTTTGGATAAAAATGTGCCAGTACATTAAGATGCTGGATGATAAAGTAAGCATAGAAAGAGTAAGCATAAATGAGAGCTTTTTATTAACACTTCAAGTGAAGAACCAGGAACCCAAGCAAGCTATCGAGTTAAAAGGTCAGCTCCAGATAATCAATGGTATCTTGAAATATCCAAGAAAAGTTCTGTTTCTTTCTATTTCAATATTACTTAGAGTATGGATACCCAATAATAATTTTTAAGAACCAAAATTTTCAGAGATACATGCAATATAACCTCTATAAATCATAATGTATTAGGTTCTTCAAATGGGGAGGTGGTTGATTTAAAAAACAAAAAAAGAAAGCTCTACCCTAATGCTAATGTTAAAATAATGTTCCTTGGTGTCCTCCATCTGCTGTTTATGAAGCCCTGTGTCTGAGTGATGTTAGGATAGGGACACTGCAAAATGATATTTTTTATTGTTTATTCCATAGTAGAATACATGCTCCTTTCTACCTTGATGAATTCAGTTGGATATCCCAGAAAGAAATTTGAAAGCTTCCCAATACCTACCACTTTTTAGTCCAAAGATAAAAGCAAGATCTGAACAGACAACATCTATTTTAACATTTAGTACATTCTTGCTAGGGAGATAATTTTTCCCCAATCTAATATCTTCTTGTTTCTGAAGAAATTTTGCATAAAAATGTGCATGTCTGAAGGAATTCACTGAAGAAGGCCTGTGGGCTGTTTGTTCAGAGTTCTCACAGAATAGCATTAATCTTGACAATTAACCAGGTATTAGTGGTTGGTTTTTATATTTACAAGCTTTAAAAAGCAAACAAAAACATAATAACAGATTAAGAATGGACTTTTCTATGAGAGTATACAAATAATAAAATTCATAGACTGATGTGTATAATCAAATGCTTATTGTTTTACAATGAGAAGAATAATTATGCAAATCAAAATTCTTGCACCTATTTAATGCTTTGAACTTTTTAGGGAAAACCATTTATAATCAAGAATTGGGAATGAGCATGGAATCAGAACAAAGAGAGTTGTGTTGGAGAAATGTAATTAGAAACAATTCTCCTCCAGACGCAGAAAACCTCACCACAAAGGTAGGAGAGAAAGAAAACAATTTTATTTTGGGATAGGCATTATCCACAATGTGGTGTGCATTGTAAGCAGTCAAGTAAAAAGATTGTAAAGACAAAGAGATCTCACCCTTTTGTATAGCCAAGCAGATACAACCCATTGCATGCATATATGTTCTCATGGTGAACAGCAACTAGTTCTTAACTAAGAGAACTTAACAGAACCATTTGTCACACATAGTTCATTCTCAATTCACTTGGCAATTGGGGTGATCATCTGTGTTAGCTAATTATCTTACCCAAAAGAAAACTAAAATCTTATACCTTTATGACAGGAGGTAGTTTTACAACTTGGAGTGAGACTTTTACTGAAGTAAGGCCACTATGGTCCCATAGAACATGGAAAATAGAAATGTTATCTTCCTTGATAATTACATTTCAAAGAGACGGTTCCTAGATCCTTGAGAAAGACATTCCTGGGTCTTTAAGCTGGCAAGACATTCCTGGATCATTAATCTTATTAACTTTTAAGAACACATACCTTTTGATCTCACTTATTCAAGGAGTGTAAACAAGCAAACAAACAAAACCCATAAAACTAGCCAAACCAAAATCCTAACTTCTGAAGACAGAAAACAGATAGATGGTTACCAGAGGCAGGGTTAGATGGAGGGCAAAATGGGTGAAGGGGTAGGGGTTTAAAAAAGTATCAACTTCCAGTTATTAAAAAAAATGTCATGGCAATATAATATACAGTATGGGAACTATCCTCCTCTATTATAAAAGGCTAATATGCAAATTGACAGAACAGTGGATCAACTGGTCTCTATGACATGCACTGACCACCAGGAGGCGGACATTCAACAAGGAGCTGCCTCCTGGTGGTCTTTCCACTCCCACAGGGGGAGCGCCGCTCAGCCAGGAGCCTTGAGCCAGGAGCCCTGAGCTGCTGGTGAGCACAGTGATGGTGGCAGAATCCTCTCCCACCTTTATGGCAGCGCTAAGGATGTCCACGGGAAGCGGGCCTAAGCCATCAGTCAGACATCCCCTGAGTGCTCCCGGACTGTGAGAGGGCACAGGCCAGGCTGAGGGACCCCCCCGAGTGCATGAATTTCATGCACCAGGCCTCTAGTAGTTAATAATACTGTAGTGTATATTTTAAAGATCTTAAAAGAGCAGATCTGGAAAGTTTTGATCATTCACAATATATACAAATATCAAATCACTATGTTGTTTGTATACCTGAAAATAATACAATGTTATATATGAATTATATCTAATTTTGGTTTTTACCTCCATCCTCAGGGGATATGATATGGCTGTCCTGTGTCCAAGGGTGGGCAGAAGTCAATGATCAGGAAACCTTCAGCAGCAGAATTAAGATAAGAGTAAGGGCTCCAGTCTGGAAAGTCTATGTAGGGGCCAGAACCTACAGTCTCCTGTGGACTGGGAAGTGAGTATGGCCTGCATGTGAGAGGAGGAGCAGGGGTGGGCCTGGTTACCATAGTTAGCAAAGTCATAGCCAAGGCCAGAGGACCTGTGTGAGGGCCTGGAATCTCCCAAGGTACTGAAAGCTAGTACTTCTTGGACATAGAATTCTGGGACACCAAAGGATTGGAAGGTTGGACTTCTGGGACCTGGACTCCCAGAATCCTGAGGGGTTGAGAGCTTAGGGACACCATAGGACTGTGAATAGACTACTGGACTGCAGAGAACCTCTGGAAGATCAAACTTCCACTGGGTCCCAGCAAGAATCAGGGCCTGACCCCCAAGATTCCCAAAGTTCTAAGAGTTGGGATGTGAGTCCCTAAGGGAAGCTGAGGCTGGGAGCTGAAGGAACCAGGTGAGTTTCCAGACTTACCTACCTCATCCTTGTTCACAGATGGGGTCAGGGGCTGGGCCAGGGGAGGGGGGAACTGTCCCAATAGAGACACATAAGCAAAAAGGAACGCAGTTGAATGTATTTGGAGATTTTTCAGCATCCATTCTCCAGCTGTGAGAAATGGCTCATCTGTCCGAATTTAAAATGACGGACTAGGAAACAGAAGCATGGCAAAAATGAGACTTTTAATAACACTCTGGAGAAGGGGCACCCATTGTACAGCAACACACGTGGGGCAGGAAACAGAGCCTATTTATGTAGTCCCTCCTCTGGTTCTCACTGGCTGAGTACTGTTTGGTCACCTGTTTCCTAATACATGGCCTTAGGTCTTGCTGTCTCCTATTGGGATGAGACTTTTCTAACTGTCTTCACCTCCCCTTTCTAGATGAGGCAGGTGCCTCAGGGGATTCCACCATGTTGGCCCAGGTGCACAGTTCTTTGTTCCTACATCCTCTTCCCTCCTCCCCACATTCTGTTTGCCCTGGGGTCATTCAGCAAATTCCACCAGATGCCAACCATGCTGGAGATGGATCACAGAGGCCCATTTTGTACACAGCTATAGGGCATCTAAGTCAGGACTATCTCTCTCATCCCTGAGGGGGTGGTCTGGCATCTCAACCTGGACAGGCACATCGAGTTTCCCAACATCTCTCTGCCAAGAAGTTCCCTAATACTCTTTCCTTGGGAAGCCAGGTATCCCCATCCCCTCTCCTGGGGAAAGCATGAATGAATAGTCCCCTAGCCCCTCGGAGATCCAGAGGTTCAGACCCCATCCCCACCTTCAGACCTAGGAGTCCATGCCCTGCCCCACAGGAGTCTGGGAGCCTAGCAGCCCCTCGCCTGGGACCCAGGAGTCCTGACCTTTAGCCTCCTCCTCCCTAGGACCTAGGAGTCCCAGTTCCCAGATGCCTCATTCGCACAACCTCAATTATATCGAAATTTAATAAAATAAAAAGACATACATATTTCAAAGAGGAGAGAAAGAACTCACACTTTCTAAAGTAAATACTCTAAGAAAGAGAAGGGGGAGAGAAGTCCCCTTATTTTCAACAGGGAGAATGAAGCCTCTTATGTTTAATTTGTGTTTGCCCTTACAGGTACACTGTGCCAATGTCTAATTTGCTTCAGACACGTGTTGCACAGGTTCTTTTTTCTTTCTTTCTTTCTTTCTTTCTTTCTTTCTTTCTTTCTTTCTTTCTTTCTTTCTTTCTTTCTTTCTTTCTTCTTTTATTGCTTTCAGAAAGGAAGAGAGAAGGAGAGAGAGAGAGAAAAAAAACATCAATGATGAGAAAGAATCATTGATCGGCTGCCTCCTGCATGCCCCCCACCAGGAATTGAGCCCACAACCCGGGCATGTGCCCTTGACCGGAATCGAACCTGAGACCCTTCAGTCTGCAGGCCGATGCTCTATCAATTGAGCCAAACCAGCCAGGGCTCCTTTTTCTTTAGAGGCTTGGATTTTCAATTCCTACCTTTGCCTCTTTCTCTCTCTCCCTCTCATTTCTACATTCATTAACACGTTCTTCCTTTAAATATGTTGCTATTCCATTCAATTAGGTTACATAAATTAGCCAAGGGAGCCATTCAATCTCTTTGAGGCAAATTTGCTTATTGCTGTTTTATACGTTGATTCCAAAGTTTGTCTCTTAAAGCAAACTCATTCTGCTTCTTTCAACTTTTTTGAGAGGCACTTATAGCTCTGCCTAGAAAATCTTACAACACAGAGTTTACCCGGAGTAACATACCCCTCCAGCAGGTACTCAGCAGCTATTGCTGATTGATTGAGAAACCTCATTAACAGAAAGACCAGCATAGCTTTCCTTCCAGTTCAACTGGTTCCTGTGTAAAGTTTCCCGATTGGCAATTACAGGAATGGTTTTCATTTCCCTTTGCTGTTAAAGAAGCTAGCAGAATGAAGCAATGACATTACCGAAATAATGACTACATCTAAAATGGAAACATTCCAAGTGTCTTGTGAGGCATTGTTCAACCCCTTGAGATTTACCTGAGCTTGTATAACCACTTTGTTGTGAAAATGTAGAAAGAAAGAAATCTTGCCTCTGCACTAGGAATGTAACCTATTCAACTTCTCTTTCCTGAAACTACATCTGGCTACTTCATTAGCATGCTTATTCCTGTGGGCTCTGTTGCTGCATTTAGCACTGTGAGAAGTACTCAAATTAATATGCGTGTAGGAAGCCTTTGCCATGATTCCCTTAGGGCTTGATTCATCTGAAATTACCTTTGGAGGCAGCTCTGCTGACCTATGTGCACGGATTTAGTAAGGAACAACCACCATTCTTGAGAGTTAAAAACTTTCAGCTGCGAGTCAGTTGTGTTTCTTTCTTCAGCAGCATCTTCTTCCAAATAAAATAATTTATTCTGGAAACACAGAAAACAAAGAGAAATTAATACTGTAATCATTAAACATCTTCTAAATTAGTAACTAAATGTGTTTCTGCAAGATATTCCAGTAAGAGCTTCTATAAAATTTTTTTTAAAATATCAAGATGTGTTCTCCACCCCAAAATAAATACCAATTTATAAAAAGCCATAATTCCTCAATATTATCTCTGCATTTTTTATACATTTTCCCTCACTTGGTATATAGTCTACTGCAATTCAAAAGTGGCAGAATAGTTTAATAGGAAACAGTTTTTCTGAAATGAGGAAAGAATACACGGCACTCTCTTTTTTGGGAGATCACAAAAAGTAATGGTCTCAAAGTGGGAAAGCAATGGTCTCATGAAACCCCAAAGACCTGAGAATGGATCCATCTCTTGCAATGACCAAATCTGTGAGTTTAGGTAAATTATTGATCTCCTTGAGCCCTTATCCTCTCATCATTTCCTCAGACATAGATTTTACCTCATGGTCACTATATATACCACTTTAATCTATATATATAGAAAAGGCTAAGTGACCGGCGATACGTCCATCTAATCCTCCGACCGACCGACCGACCAACCGGCCAGTACGTATGACACACACTGGCACTTTAAAAATAAACATTGACTTGCGTATGCATGATATTTGTCCCTGTCTAACACTGGCCTCCCATTTAAATTAATTCAGAGACAGTTTCTTGTGAGGCCAGCATTTGCAATGACTATTAATAAATCACAAGGGCAAATTCTAGACAGAGTAGGAGTATTTCTACCTGAACCTGTTTTCAGACATGATCACTTATATGTTGCTTTTTTGAGTTTGAAGAGCATGTGATGTTCAAGTTGTAAATACTTCATCACAAGGGATATTAGTCAAGCACTCTGAAAGTGTTTTACTCTTAATGTGGTATACAGAGAGATATTAGAATAAGTTTAATCACTTTATCAATCATTGTTTTTATATCATGTTTTTGTTGTTTTTATATCATGTTTTTGTTGTTGTTATATCATGTTGTTATTGTTTATTAATCAATTTATATATTATTTTCATATACATTTTGCTAATTTTCTTTCATCTCTGACAATTCTATTATGGAGAAAGGGCGAATAGCAATATTAAAATATTTCTTCTAATTAATTTCCTTTCAATGTGCACGAATCGGTGCACCGGGCCACTAGTATGGTTTATGGACGAGCATTATGAAGAACACAAAACAGCCAACACATAGCAGATGTTCAGTAAAGGGTAGCTGTAATTATCTTCCTCTCCAAGGTTCTATAGCATCCTGTTTAGAGCTCACTGAAAAATTACAATTATAATTTGCTTGGCACTATTCTCCTGGACATACAGAATTTCTGTACCTGAGATTAGTGCAACATGCTTTCCTAATGAGCTTTAATCTATTCCCAACTCATTATTCTTTTCCTGCACAAGCATCCAAATCCTATTAGATAAGAAAAACAAATCCCATCAAAATATGTATCCAGGCTTCCAGATAAAATCTGCCTTACATATTTGTTATCGAATATTGCAGCTTTGTTTTTACTCAAAACCTAATACCAGAAAATAAGGTTATTCTCATCACATCTATTTGAATAATAACTATGAAGCATGATAGATTTAGAAATGTCAAAGAAAAATGAGGTTTTTGTCTACTCAAGGATCTTAAAATAAACAATCAAGAAGAATAGAATTTTGGTACTGATAGAGCCGTAGTACTTTAGAGTTCACCTTATTCAATTATCTCACTCCCTCACCTCCCCCTACCTTTTTCAAACAAGAAATTTTATTCAGAGATCTAAAATAATGTCATTGTGATATTGCTAAGACCAAAACTCAAGTTCCTGACTATTATACCATGGGTAGCTGTAATTATCATTTTCTTCATTATTTGTTTGAACACAGAGCTTCAAGAGGAAGAGATAAGAATTGGCAAGTTTTCAAAACTTCATTTTTCATTCCCATCTTTCCATGCTTCATAGGTTTTGAAAATAAACAGTGGCATGACTATTTCTTGGTTTTGCTCAAAATGTGTAGCCTTTCTTCTGGTAATAGAAATAATTTTTTTCTGTAGGCATCTACTCTATCCCTACTCATGGTCCATGTGGCTTTATCTTAATAAATACTTGTTAAACTAGTGAAATAATGAAGCAAACTGTATTTTATTGATCTGACACATCTACACTTTTTTTTTTTTACTGCCCATCAGCAGATGAGTGGATTAAAAAACTTTGGCACATCTATACATTTAAAAAATAGCAATGCATCAATGAGAAAAGCATATTCTGTTCTCTGTCTAAAGACAATTTGGGGTGTGTATATGTATTTTTGGTTGAAATTTCCCAAAAATTCTCAGCTAAGGTGCCATCCAAAGGGGAGTTATTCTCAAGATAATGAAAAGCAGCAGGAGGTATCTTGCAGAGCATTTTGTATAAAGTAAACATGAAGGTTGAGTGGAGGAGGGATGAACCTGGGGGTGTCCCCTGGTACTGTCATGTTAACTAGAATGAAGGGAACACTAGAGCAAGTACCCAAGCAGGATCATCGAAGGTTTACTTGTCTAAGGAATGAAATTTGATCCCTTGCCAGTCAAAAGAACCTTAGTCAGTTGAAGTGGTGGCTGAGGGCAAAGACAACGCTAGATGGATAACATGGAAGGAAATCATACACATCAACCATCTTTAGAAACGAAGGTGGTATTTAAAGTATTAACTAAATTTTATTTCCCCCACTTCATCTACTGGTCTACATAGGGTTTGTGGCCAGTGGTTATTTTTATAATTTAGTCTATAAATTATAGAATACCAAAGTAGCTCAATAACTATATGGTGATGGATATTAACTAGACTTATTATGGTGATCATTTTTTAGTTGTACCAATATCAATTGTTATGTTGTATGCATGAAACTAATGTAATTTTTTATCTCAATAAAAAGTTATTTTTTAATTAATTAATTTATTTATATTTTTATTGTCTAAAGTTTTACATATGTCTCCTTTTTCCTCCATTAACCCCCTCCCCCCAAAGCCATTCCCACCCCCGAGGGCAAGCCCCCACTGCTCCAGTATCTGTTTCCATTGTTTATGCTAATATACATGCATACAAGTCCTTTGGTTGACCTCTAACAAATATAATAGAATCAGGGGCATAGAAAAGGAGTAGACTGATAATTATAGGGGGAAAAGGGATGTGGGGAGCGCGGGAAGAGACTGGACAAAAATCGTACACCTATGGATGAGGACAGTGGGCGGGGTGGGGGTAAGGGCAGAGGGTGGGGTGGGAACCAGGTGGAGGGGAGCTATGGGGGGAAAAAGGAGGAACAACTGTAATAATCTGAACAATAAAGATTTAATTTTAAAAAAAGGACAAATAAAATAAATAAATCCCAAAGAGTCTGAGAGTAAACTAGTAGAAGAGAGCACATCAGTACTTAGGAATAAATACTGCAACTGGAGTTGGATGCAGTAACTGATGAGCTTTATGGATTATTTCCTTTAGGAAAGACATGAACATGTTTCATTGTGCTTTGCTTTTGTAGAAGCAGCATTCTTCTGAAGGGATGAGAAAATTAATATTTGGATGTTTAGGTTTGGAAGAAGTATCATGTTGTTGCTGGGCAATCAAGAGATGGGATGTAGAAGATATTCATCAGATGGAGATGTCTGATCAGTTTAAACACTCCTCTGACGTGTTAGTAATTTTCTGCATCATAAACTCAGCCCTCTCTAGAAAGCAAGAGAGTTTACATACCCAGATTTATGTTCATCTAGGATGCAGGCATGTAGCATCTAGGTTGAAAAATGCTTTCTCTTAGTCTTTTGAAGGTAGTTAAAGACACTTTCCTGGATTCCAGGATAATTATCATTCCTTCTTTCAGATAAAATTTCTTTTCAATGATGCTTTTCAATAGTGTGTGTGTGTGTGTGTGTGTGTGTTGGCATTTTGTATTTCACTACATTATCTCTATGTGTGTATTAATTTTTATTTATCTTTTTTTATTTTCTGTGAGTCTTCAAACTTAACATTCTAATTTTTCATCAATTCTAGGAAATGATTCAGTATTACCTTTTCCAATATTTATTTTCCCCGACTCTCCATTCTATCATTCCAGGATGCTATTTTATATATATTACTAGAGGCCTGGTTCACAAAATTCTTGCATGAGTAGGGTTTCTAGGCCTAGCCAGCAATCAGGGCCAATCAGAGCATTCCAGCTGCTGGCTGGGGCCTTCCTTCTGGCTGCTAGCCAGGGGCTTCCTTCATTCAAGCACCACAGTGAGCAGTCAAACTCCTGGTCTCCCAGTCGAACTCCCAAGGGGACACTTTGTACATTAGCCTTTTATATATATAGATAACTTGTTCTTCTACATGCTGCAACTTTTCATTTTATATTTTCCTTCTGGTTATCTCACTGTGCTGCATTTTTCAAAGTTTATTCCCATCTCTCTTCCAGTCCTCGCTGTATCTAATTAGCTGATTAATCCTTCCATTCAGGTTTGGTCATGTAAATTTTCTTGGATTATAATATACACTAGAGGCCCGGTACATACATTCATGCACCAGTGGGGTCCCTCAGCCTGGCCTGCAGGATCAGGCTAAAACAGGCTCTCTGACATCCCCCTGAGCGGTCCTAGATTGCGAGAGGGCTTAGGCCAGGTGAGGGACCCCACCAGTGCACAATTAGGGCCAGGGAGGGACATGGAAGGTTGGCCAGCAGGGGAGGGCTCCAGGCCTTGTCCTGCCTGTCTCGCTCAGGCCCAATTGGCAGGACCCCAGCAGCAAGCTAACCTACCATATATATATTTGAGGTGACAACTTTTTAAAAAAATATATTTTTATTGATTTCAGAGAGGAAGGGAGAGGGAAGGAGAGATAGAAACATCAATGATGAGAGGGAATCATTGATTGCCTGCCTCCTGTACACCCCCTACTGGGGATGAAGCCGGCAACCCAGGCATGTGCCCTAGACCAGAATCGAACCCGGGACCCTTCAGTCCACAGGCCGATGCTTTATTCAATGAGCCAAACCAGCTAGGGTGAGTTGACAACTTTTAAAAAGGATTTTGCATCTGCAAGATTGGTGGTCTATAAATTCTCTTTCTTGTTATATTTATGTTAAAATAAAATGAAATGAGAAGTATCCGCCCTATTCTTTGGACAAGTATGTCCAAGACTGGTATTATTTTTCACCTAAGTGTTTGGAAATTTTCACTAGTGAAGCTTTTGGAGAATGTGCTTCTCTTTGTTTTATAAAAAGATTTGATTCCATTTCTCCAATAGATTGAGGGGTATTTAATTTTTTCTTTTCTTTTTTTGACAACCTATATATATAAAACCCTAATATGCAAATAGACTGAATGGTGGAACAATTGGACAACTGAACAACCAGTCGCTATGATGTGAGCTGACCACCAGGTGGTGTGCACGGAACATGGTGGGCATCGGCAGCAGGTGGCAGAGCACAGAACATGGCGGGAGTCAGCCATGGTGGGATGGTGGAGCAGGTGAGCGGTGGTGCCAGACCAAGGCAGGGCACCAGTTGATGTCATCAGGGCGAGCCTCTGGTGGCTACTGAAAATTCTTTGCTCCTGCGCACCATGGTCCTGCCTGGCGCTTGCACCTGCTGCCAGCACCGGAGCCGCTGCTCACACTCGCTGCCAGCATCCAGTGCCGGCCACGATTGCTCGGCACCATCAGCATGTGTAAGCAGCAGCTGTGGCCCCGATCGTCCCTCAGGGCTTCTCTACCCTGCCCCTGCTCCTGAGGGGCGATCGGGGCAGCAGCTGCTGCTTGCACCCGCTGACGGTGCCGGCCCCGCTCACATCCACTGCTGGCACTGGCCCCAATCGCGCGCAGTCAGCAGATGCAAGCGGGACTGGTGCCTTCAGTGTGTGGGAGCAGCGGTGGCTGGAGTGGAGCTGACAGACAGGGGACCAGGGGCTGTGGCAGGAGGGGCTAGGCAGGGGCACAGAGGATGAGCTGTGCCCACCACAGCTTCGCAGCCCACAGTTCCTTTCAAGGTGCATGAATTCATGCACCGGGCCCCTAGTTGTATATAATTAAGGTGAACAATATGATGTTTTGATATATGCATACATTGCGAGATGATCACCACAATTAAGCTAAATTAACATATCCATCACCTCACATAGTTACCACTTATTTTTGTCTATTTTTTGTTGTATTAGTTTTAGTATTGTGGAAATTCAATATGTTTAAACAATAAAGGTACTACCTTTTTTTTCATTTTTGTCCAACTGAAATATAAAATTGCTTCTACATTTATAAACTTAATTAGGACTAAACAAAATTAATTAAAATACTGTTTTAGTAGAACACTGGCTGCCGAAATAGCAAATTTTCCCTGAATTTAAATTATCTATTAAGTGGTTTCTATGGTTTCTCTATCGTCTTTTTCATTCATTTTGCAAGAATGAATTTGGCATAAAACACATAATTAAAAAGTAGCATAACATTTACTTTTACCATATTGGCTTGTTATTAAACCCTTTTCTTTCTATTTCAAACCTACCCTTCTAGTTTCTGCCTTGTCTTTCTAGGTCTGGGGTTCTGCAAACCATATTGCTGTCTTGACAGTTGCCTCACTGATAGACTTGGACGGCAGAGAATTCTAAGGTAAGATTGGAGGTCTAGAGAAGGACAAAGAGACATGTTCTCTCCTGCTTTGCTTCCTGTGACTGTCAACATCACCTGAGCAATGATTTTTCACCCTGGAAGTGGCAGTAGGTAACAGGAGCAGTTGGTTCTATTTCTACTTCTTTCCCCCAAACTTCTATAACAAGTCTCATTTTGCCTTCTCAGAGAGTCCTGCATCAGTTAGCTGGTGCCCCATCCTTAGATATCTGAGTCCCTGCTCCCTGGGCCCTCTCCACTGAGACCTGGAGTACAAGCACCAGCCAGGCAGACTGTCCTCAAACAAGTTTTTCTAGTATTCCACTACTGGTGAAAGCTTCCTACTGCAGTAGCTAGCTCCACAATCCTCTAGTACATATTAAATCAATTCCCTTATTAAATTCTTGTTAAAAAGTTAGTGAGACAATAGTGTGATGAAGGCCTGGGGTAGGGTGAGGGGATGAAGGCAAAAAGGGGAGGATATAGGGGACATCTGTAATCCTATATAATAAAAGGGTAATACGCAAATAGACTGAACGGCAGAACAACTGAACAACCAATCAAACCGTAATATGCTAAGGCTGCTCAATCACTCACCATGACATGCACTGACCACCAGGGGGCAGATGCTCTGACCAGTAGGTTAGCTTGCCGCTGAGATCCAGTGGATTGGAACTGAGCAAGATGGGCCAGACACACCCTGGAGCCTTCCCACGGTCCCTCCCCAGCCTGATCATGCACTGGTGGGGTCTCTCAGCTTGGCCTGCGCCCTCTTGCAACTGGGACCCCTCATGGGGGGGAGGGTGCGGGGGGGGGGGGGGATGTCAGAGAGCCAGTTTCAGCCTGATTCTGCAGGCCACTCCCCTTGGGAGGGTGCCAGATGCGGGGCTCATGGCTGGCTAGCACTGCAGCAGCAGCACAAGCCTCTCTCGATTGGGACTGATTGGGCTCAAGCCCGCGGCAGGCACAGTGGGACCGGGATGAGCGGGAGCAGCAGGTAGAAGCTGCAGGTGGCATTGGACTGCTGGTTTCGGCCTGATCTCTGCAGGCCACCTGGAGGGACCCCACCCATGCACAAATTCATGCACTGGGCCTCTAGTAACGACAATAAAAAATAAACTTAAAAAAATGTTGGTCTGATTTCTGCTTTCTTAACTGATAAAAAAATTTCTTAATCTATGTGTTTGCTGTGCAAAACCAAAAACTTACTTAAAAACTAGGTTAAGAAGAAAACAAATTTTATCATAGACTATAGGTTTTTACTGGAATCTTGGGACAAGAAGGGCTATGAGGCCTGGTAAGCTTTGGGAAAAAAGCCTGAACTAAGATTATTCCTTTTTGTCTTTCTTGTATTCTAGTTTCCCATCTTCTCTATTCTTTCCTTATATTCTCTATATCTCGCCCAGTAGACCAATTTTCTCTACCCTTTTATTATAGCACCTCATAGCTCTGGTTTATTTGTTTTTAGCTCAAGTAATGCTCACTAGGCAAACTGGACTCCAGTTCCAGATAAGGAGACAGAGGCCCTCAGTGCCCTTGTTTGCACAAATGTCCACACCGGGCCGTACCCACTTGAGCCATGACAAACACAGCTGTGGGGCTCTGCCACTGGAGAAGGGCAGGGGCGGGGACTTTGTGCTGAGTGTACGGCTCAACAAGTTTCTAATTTTTATTTTTCATGAAAAAGGATCATAGACTAAGGAGATTTTTTTGGATGACATATTTGAGGCCTACACCATCTATGTAAAATAATTACTAGATTATTACTTAAAACTTTGTTAAATGCATGCTCACTGCACAAAAGGTATAAATATAGATAATCCACAGTAAAATAAAAATAGGTATCATGTAAATTCTCAGTACACAGGTATATTTAACCAAAATTATATTTATTTATATAAGCATAATTTTTATTCTTTACAAAACTGGGATTCCCATTAACAATAATTTTGAGTAACTTTACATGTCAATAAATATGTTTCAAAATATCATTTTAAAAGACTACTCAATAATTTATGAAACACAGTACTTAACCCAGATTATCGGACCTTTATAGCCTTTAATAATGCAGGTACATATTTTCAGTTACCTTTAATTATTTCCTTAGAAGAACTTTTTTAGGAGAGGTATTTCTAAGTTGATAAACATAATTTCAAGATATTTGGTGTATATTTTTTGTATCGATTAACATTGCTTCCATTAATATAAGGGATTACCTGTTTGTTTCTTTTCATACTCTGAACAAAATTGTTGTTATCAATTTTTTAAAATGATGATTTGAGAGGCAAAAACCCTTGGTTTCAGCCCTGGCCAGTGTTGCTCAAGATTAGAGAATCAACCCATACACCGAAAGGTCACAGATTTGATTCCTATACCTGGATTGCAGGCTTGATCCCTGGTACGTGCAGGAGGCAACCAATTGATGTGTCTTTCTCACATCAATGTTTCTTCTCTCTCTTCCCCTCCCTCCCTCGCTCCTTTCCACTCTCTCTAAAAATCAATGGAAAAATATCCTTGGGTGAAGATTAACAACAAGAACAACAACAAAAAATCCTGATTTTGCATTGTTGTTTTAATGTACATTTTATTTTTAAATATTGAACTAAAGATTTTTAATATTTGTTTAAGTTTTTTCTTTTGTGATTTGCTTTGCTTCCTTTCTCTCTCTCTTTTTTAAATCCTCACCCAAGGATATTTTTCCATTGATTTTAGGGAGAGTGGAAGAGAGAGGGAAAGACAGAGAAACATCGATGTAAGAGAAACACATTGATTGGTTGCCTCCTCCATGCGCCCCAACCAGGGCCCAGGGAGGAGCCTGCAACCAAGGTACATGCCCTTGACCAGAATTGAACCTGGTTCCCTTTGGTCTGTAGGCCGACACACTATCCACTGAGCCAAACCAGCTAGGGCTGCTTCCTTTCTCTATAGTTGTTCTTTGAGTAATATGTAACAGTTTATGTTTTAGCATTTGAGCCATTTTATGTTTTAGCATTTGATCCTTGAACCCATCAAATTAGTGTGGTAAAGGCCTCAGGTGGGGTGTGGGGGCAGGCTAGAAAGGGTCAAGGGGGGGAAAAGGGTACGTCTGTATTACTTTCAATAATAAAGATAAATTCTAAAAAATAAAGTTCATATCACTTATTCTGTAAGTATCATTGAGGTTTAAGCTAATTTTTTGCCTCTTCATCTAAATCTCCTATTTTATTAAAAAAAATTATCCCTGAAATAAGTGTTCAGTTTAATATACAATCAGGAATTGTATATTAACCTGCTCTAATTTGGTCAAAAGACAAAATACACTTCTATTAATAAATAGCACCCAAAAATAAAATAATAAATCCATGAATGGAGGAATTAAATAAGGTATAAAGCTTGTCTATATAAGATTCAATGAACAATATATTAGCTGATTTAATTATAAGATATGCCAATGATAAAATATTATTTATTACAAGTATCACATTATAATTTGTTGTTGTGATTGTTAATCCTCAGCCAAGAATATTTACAGAGAGTGGGAGGGAGGGAGAGAGAGAGAGAGAGAGAGAGAGAGAGAAACATCAATGTGAAAGAGACACATTGATTGGTTGCCTCCTGCTCACACCCTGGCCTGGACCTGGGATTGAACCTGCAACTCAGGTACCTGCCCTTGACTGGGAATTGAACCTGCAGACACTTCGGTGCATGAGCCAGTGCTCTAACCACTGAGTATACTGGCCAGGTGCATTTGAATTTTAATAGAAAATTTATAGAGATTGTATAATTTAATAATTTTTATTTAAAGATTTTTAAAATAAAATATTAAGTTTATTCAGTACATGGTAGTATATAATTCGTATGCTTCTTTTCAAGTATTTGTTAAAATTATCTATACCTATATGCGGAAAGATGGAAGAATGGAATTGTATCCATAAATAAATTTGAAATGAACCTTTAAATTACAGATAACAATTTTAAGACGTTTGATAGACATCATCTTGCATAAACTTTTCTTGAAGACTTTTTATCTTTTGTGAAAACTACAAGTTCCTTATTATATGACAAATTCAAAGACTCATGCCATGTCACTGTTAGAATGGAACTTAAAAATCATTCAGTCCAATTGTTTCATTTTGCAATTGAAATAGAGATTTAGTAATCAAATCTTAGCTCAACATCACACAGCTAGATAGTGCCAGCGATAGGACTAGAACTCATTTCTCCCAAAATCTAACTCCAAACTCTGGAGTAGAGACTACACTGGCAGCCTATCTTCATGTTGCTTCGGAGGCCTAGGAACAGCACGCCATTCTATTTAGGAGCCACACACAACCTCTACGGAACATTTCCTCGACTCCCTTACAGCCAGATGTGGCCATATGACTACACTCAGCCAATGAGAGACAAGGATAAGAGTGAGGGCTTTTAGGAAGCCTTCTAAAAAGGGGAGAGAGGTCACCATTCTCCTTTCTCTTCTTCATTCCTGTTGCTTGGAATGCAGACATGATGGCTCTAGTTCTAGCAGCCATGTGGGACCATGAGAATGAGGACCACACCTTGGGGGTATTAGTTAGGTAGAGCGCTTCCGTAGGGTGAGCCTGAATCCCTGATAACCTTCTATAGAGTGAGCCTGAATCCCTGATAACCTTCTATAGAGTGAGCCTGAATCCCTGATAACCTTCCTGATAATTGTTGATGGAATGGTTGTGGGATATGAAAAAAAAAACAAGACATTAATATTGACTCCAAGGTTTTTAGCCTGAGCAGTTGGTAGAATGAAACTGACATTTACTGAGGTGGGAGAGGAATGGGCTTAAGGGTGGGGGACAAGTAAAATGGGTTAGTTAAGTTTGGCTATGTTAATGTAAAAATATTGAAATCTGTAAAGAATTTTTGTGAGTTTATTTGAGCCAAACTGTCGACAATTGCCAAGAAGAAGAATCTCAAAGGATTAGGATAATGCTCCGGAGAACGGCAGTTCTTCACCTTGTTTTATACATTACAATCAAAGGAGGAGATCTAAGTGGGTTACATGAAATCCACTGGTGATAGATTAGGGAGGCGGGAGAAAGCAAATCTGAGGTGGGGAGGGGCGAGGACCTCTTGGATTGGATAAAAAGTAAAATGATACACACATAATTCTTTTACCCAGGTGGGTGCAGGATAGTTAATAGTCAACAATTAACATGATAGCAATAACAGTGAAGGAATTTATGGTTTCTGTCCTGAGTAGTCTGGAGAAGGGGAAGTTACAAGTTACCCTGACATTTCACAAGGATGTTATCTTAGATGCAATAGGCTCAGTTGAGGCAAAGATTGACCTTTGTCAGGGAAGATACTGGTCTGGGACATGACTACCCACTATAAACTGCTTTTAGTTACAGTTTTAATTTCAGACCATCCAATGTGGTTACTTGAGGCCTTTGAGTTTGCAACACAGCCATTCAGGTCTTCCCTGAGCTTGTCAGGTTAGCATGTGGTCTTTTTTTCATCCACAGCTACATATAACTGAAAAACTCAAAACAATGGCAGCTTAAGTAACATAAATATTTATTTTTCATATAAAAAATATCCAGAAATAGGCTGTCTCATCCACTCTTCCTTCATAATAGACCCAACCCCATCTGTTCCTCATCACTTTCACTGCTGGCACTCTGGTCCCAGTCACCATCCTCTCTCACCTGGTTTACTAGTGGCCTCCTAACTAGTCTCCCTGCTTTCATTCTTACCTGCCTCTCCCCAGTCTATTTTCCACAGAAGATCCAGACTTACTTTTTAAAAACATACGTGGGCCCCTGTTACTCCTCTGCTCAGAACTTTCCATGGTGCTTCTGATACAGAGTAAGAACAACGTCCTTATTGTCGCCTATCGGTGTCTGTAGGTGATCTGGTCCCCTCCAATGGCTCTGACTTCTTCTAATATTTTAATTTTAAGAGAGTGGAAAGTTCATGCAAGTAAGGAATATTTGGGGCACTTGTACATTCCCCACAATTCAAATGTCATCAGCATATCACACCAACTTCCCCTGGAGATGACAATTCAGTGAGAAACCGAATAAACTTTAAATGCAGAAGATGAAAACAAACATGAGTAAAAACGAAGTAAACTCCTAGAAGCTGACACATAAAATTAAGCTTATATGTAAAAGAATTCAAAATACGAGGGAGACATCTTAAGCTCAAGCAATTACTGGAATAGTTGGCAGTCATTGTATTATAATTTCTAGCTTGACATTGGATGATCTTCAGTGGCTTGAGGCTCTTTGCCCATTTCCCAAGTATAAATGGGAGGGTGATATGAACAATAAAAAGCATTGAAAAATATTCTACACTTCTTAGTAAAAACAAAACAACATCACTAAAACATTCTGATTTTTTAAATATTCTTTAAAAATATTTTTTTATTGATTTCAGAGAGGGGAAGGGAGAGGGAGACAGAAAAATCAATGATGAGAATCATTGATCGGTGGCCTCCTGTACGCCCCCTACTGGGGTTCAAGCCAGTAACTGGGGCATGTGGCCTGACTGGGAATCGTGCTGTCACTTCCTGGTTCATAGTTCAGTGCTCAAACCATTGAGCAACACTGGCCAAGCCTGATTTTTGTTGTTGTTACATTTCTTTTCATTCTGTCATATAAGAAACAGCAGAAGAATTATGCATATTAAAGTTTATCATGTAAAACATATCCAGATACTACTTGAAAGGAAAAACTCTGGGCCTGTAGTGTCAAAAGCCCTGTTTTACCTCTTATAGGGATTAGAGTAGTCTAATGAAACAAACTCAGCACTTAATGAGAATGAAAAGAAGTCTCGGAAGGCCTGAGGGTGGTAGTGGTTCAATGGAGACAGGTGACAACATAACACAGGGAGTAAGTACATTTCTCAAATAGAGAAGAATCTGAATGAGTTAAGTATATTTCAAGAATGATGTCAGCAACATGGCAGAATAACATGTTCCTCATCGTATCTCCCCTTAACAACAACAGTTTGGCATTCAAAGACCAAAGTGGCTGTGTGGGAGCTATGGGGCCCAGCACAACATACCAAGACCCTGGGAGCAGTCTTACTCCCCTGTGTGTTGGGTAATAGTAGGCACAACGACCTTGGTCCTCTCTGTGGACTGTGGACTCTGCAGGGACCTGGGAATTGGCACCAGCCCCTTGTGGCTTCAGTCTGAACAGCCCTGAAGTGCACTGTTTTAGACAAGCACCTATGGGTGAGAGAGCCTTAGTGAAAGTCCAGGTTATTGGTGAAGTTCCAGCACAGCATTCTAACAAAAAACACAAGTGTGGATGCATTAGAAAGAGAGTAAGAAGAACAATTTGACTTTACCTATGTCATCCCTCCCCCAAAGTGCCACAGCTCCGTACCAGTGGAGAACTTCCTGGCCTGTGATTCCTTCTGTGGGGAAAAGTGAGTGTATAGGAATGAGAACACAGCTCCCAAGAGGGCCATTTCTGTCTCGCCCCATGTAGAGTACCAAGCCGTGAGCAGCATGACTGGAGAGAGGCAAGAGGCCGAGAGAGTGGCCGACAGGACATTCAGAGGGCATTAAAGGGACATGGATCCTACTAACTGTTTCACTAACTCCATCAAGAACCCCACTCATGAGATACAGGGGACACCTCACCTGTGGAACCCCCAACTGGCCCGTGAACACCCTGGGTGCTCATTGAAGAAGATGAAGCTTACATTCTGCTTAATATTTGTCTGCACCATTTGGAGAAACATATTTATTGAGCATTTATATCACTGCTTGATGTTCACCAGTTGCCATTATTTTCAGTAAACATAGCTCATGAATTATTAGTTCTGAAATTTCTAATTTACCACTGTGGACCCATTGAGCACTAATGCTTAGTGAACACGTCATAGGTGGAACATTTACTAGGTTTTGTGAGAGTCTAACTCTGTATAAATGGGCTCCTCAGCCTTCAAGTTATTACCTAAAATAGGAAACTAAAACCAAGGTTAGGAAAACCAAATAATCCTAATTAATTAAAGGCTAATATGTAAATTGTCCTCTCTACCAGGAGTTCAGCCAGGGGGCGGCCTGGCCCGCCAACTGCCCTTGGCCCCTCTGCCCAACTCACTCCCCTGGGCCTGGCCTGATGGTCCCTGATCAAGTTGGGCTGGCTGGACCCCACCCATGCACAAATTCGTGCACTGGGCCTCTAGTCTATTTATATAAAAACCCTGGGTGTAACATCATGGCCAGGAGCGCGACCAACCGGAAGGAAGTCAGTCCTGTAGGGGTCGTCTTGGAAACGGCTGCGCCCTCCCCCAGCTGTTTCCTGGAGGGCAAGGTTTCAGGCAGGAACCTGCCCTCAGGACGAGATTTCAGGCAGGAACCCACCCTTGGAGCGGAGCGTGAAAGTGAAATGATTTGTAATGGATCTATTATTGAAGCTACCTTTGGAAATACTATATCTATAGATCAGTGGTTCTCAACCTTGGCTGCACATTAGAATCACCTGGGAATCTTTTTAAAATCCTGATTTCTGGGCCTCATCCTCTGGAAATTCTGTTTCTTTGTACTAATGTAACAAAGAACAATTTCCAGAGGATGAGGTCCAGGAATCAGGATTTTAAAAAGATTCCCAAGTGATTCTAATGTGCAGCCAAGGCAGTTAATTTGCATATCACCCTGATTAGCCAATGGGAAGCGTGTCAGAGGTATGGTTAATTACCATGTTTGTCTATTATTAGATAGGACTAGTAGCCCAGTGCACAAAATTTGTGCACTGGGGTATGGGGGGAAAGGGGCCCTTCAGTCTGGCCTTCACCCTCTCCAATCTGAGACCCCTCAGGGAATGTCCAACTACCTATTTGTGCCCACACTTTTAACAGATAACAGCTCCATTATTGTTTCTTTCTTATGCTTTAAAAGCATTGGAATTAGTAGGTATTCAAAGTGTGTATACATTTTGGGGGGACACCCTGTATATCTCTAGTCAGCGGTGAAAGAAACCGACAGCAGATTTGGAACCCCCAGACAGGGAACCTTGCTCACTCCCCACATGTCTCCCCACTTCACTTTTCAACTTTTAATGTGCACAAATTTTGTGCTCCGGGCTACTAGTGTACTATAAAACTCAAGATTCAAAATAAATGCTATGATATCCTAATCAGACACTAAATTACTCAGATTAATTTAGACCAGTGGTTCTCAACCTTCCTAATGCCCCGACCCTTTAATACACTTCCTCATGTTGTGGTGACCCCCAATTTCATTGTTACAAATTGAACGTAATTAAAGCATAGTCATTAATCACAAAAACAATATGTAATTATATATGTGTTTTCCGATGGTCTTCGGTGACCCCTGTGAAAGGGTCGTTCGACCCCCAAAGGGGTCTTGACCCACAGGTTGAGAACCCCTGATTTAGACCTTTCCTCCATCTTTAATTTTAACCTCTAAATATAGGAAAAAGTATAGATGTAAGAAACCCTTTCTTATACATCTTTTGGATATCAGTGATTCTCTCTCCATTCTTCACCATGGATTAAAGGACTTTCTCTAAAAGGCCTTGATTTCAAGTAACTTCATTGATTGTTTCCTTCCTGACATTATGAGAAATAATATTGGGACACACTTTCCCCTGAAGTGCTATACATCCACAAATGTTTCCAATTACATGATATCATTGAGTATGTGAAGGGTCATCATGCAGATAAGAATGTCTGACTATTCCCTACTGCCGTGAATGACAGGATAAGAGATCATGAGTTTAAATTGAAAGAAAAGAAGGGATGTGGCTTACCTAAGGGAAAAGTTTGATTATTTAAACCCTTCTACCTTTGAATAGCATGGATCTCCTGCAGTTAATAAGAGCCGCCTGGAATTTACCACGAGTCAGCCACTGTTCTAAGTCCTTCACTAGCTCATTGACTCTCTGCAATAGTCTTTTGAAACAGATATTGTTGTTATCCCTGCTTTACAGATAGGGAAGAGTTAAGATTCCAAACCCAGGCAAAAAAGAGAGAAAAAATTTCATGCTCTCAGCCACTCCATTATTTATATCTAGCTGTCCCTTGTGCTGCCTTAGTTTTTAACCTATCCCAGATTCTTTCATGCTTAGCCTTCCTGATCTTTCCTCCAGAGCCCATCTTCCCATCCCTGCTGATTCACACTGCATATCCAAATTCTAAATGCTAAATCATATAATTTTAATTAAATCTCTCATACTATTTTAGAAGTATTGCCCATTTAATCCTTTCAGGGGAGTCACATGTAGAAGAAAGTTTAGTCTACTGCTTCCCAACAAAGTAGTTTATAACTTTCCCATTGCTACCTAGCAGCAAAATGTCCCAGTGATATTTTATGTGCCTTTCTACTCTTATTCATAAACTCTTAACTGTTAAACAGTAGTATTCAACTGAAAATTTTTCAAGGAAAGCTTGGCAATGAAAATATCTACCTATATAAGAAGAGAAATGATTATGTTTAAGCTCTCTATAAAAGACCATGTCTATTCTTGTTTGATTTTTTTTTAAAACCTCACACTGCATAAAACTGAAATCTTAGACAAGCTTACTTAACTGAACTTACTTTCTCATTAGTAGGTTAAAGATTATGGTGCCCTCCATCCCAACATGCATCCTCATCTTCTGCTATCATTTAGTTGTGCTTTGTATTATCTTCCCTGCTACCATCTGCTACTGGGCTATGACCTTCAGTTTCCAAGCCCAGCTGCGTGGAGTCTTCTAATGGCCTTCATTCTAACAGTGTCTCACAGTGTAGAAGCGATGGGGGCGAATTACGGCCACTTTGCATAGAATCATTTCTACTACAGCATTTTTTTCTTATTTTGATGTCATAGCATTAAAATGGCCATTTCCCTCTCATGAGCTCTCTTCTAATTCTGTGGGTATCTTGGCCCTATTCTGAAATATGTGGACTTTAAAGAAACTTGATGCAAGATCATGTGGCCAGGAAAAACTCTGAATAATTTCAAGGGACTTTGGACAAAGCAGAGTACACCTAGAAAACATCAGTTCCTGGATTTTCTTTATAAGTAACTTCTCAAGGTGTGATCTTCTACCATCTTCATCAGAAACAATGAAGGTGCTTTTTAAAAATGGAGGCTCTGGTCTCCCTCGAGATCTAGTCAATCAAAATATCTAGGCATAGGCACCGTGGACTGACACCTAAATAAACATCACAGGTCAATCTTACATCCTCACGGTTGAGAATGAATGTTTTGTTATTTGGACACCACCTGCCTATAGAAGTAATGATACCAGAGAGGAATAATGGGCAAGTACAGTCTTGAGACCCTTTTGAAAGAAATACGTTTCTGTTTTAAGTTACTATTATTTAGGCTAGGTGCAGAAAATGAAAATAGATACAGCTAGCAGGGATCCAGCCATAGAGAGGTGCTCTGCATAAACTAAACTCACATAGCATAGACTTAAGGTATGCCATCTGTTACTGAGATAGCTTGATGCAAATTTCAGCCCAGTTGGGGTGTTCCATATTGGATGGTCTCATTAATGTGAGGCTGCCTCCCATTAGGAGGTGGTTCCTAGCCCTCAGGCTGAAATATCCTAGGTGAAAATGGGCCTTTGTTTTGGTTTTTCATGGAGCTCCATGCAATCCATGCCCTGGGGGTGATGCATTTCTGAATGAGTGTAACTGCTGAGCTAGGTTCCCATGCTTCTTTACATCTGGCATCCTTTACTAACCTAATGTCATCTAATTTGGCTGTCTTTTTCTTGCAACCTCAGAAAGTTTAGCAAAGAATTCGTATAAAAATTCATTTAATAGTAGCCATTTAGTACCAGCAAAAGGAGAGAGACCATCAATAATAGAAACTAGGCAAATTTTTATTTTACTAGAAACATCCGGTTTAGGTCTCCTTTCTGCTAATTGTGAAAGAGGAAAACTGCAAAACTGGAGCCTAATTTGTATGAAGAAACCGTCTGGAAAATCCACACTTGGACATCTTTCTCTGTGCATGCTTACTGAACATTTCTTAAACATTTAATTTTTTTACAGAAGGATGCACATAGGTCAGGTTCAGGCGCCAATTAATTGAGTGTGAGCCAATGAAAGCAGTATTCATCTGTAAGTTTGAAGGGTACCCCTCCTTTCTGCTCTTTCTTGAAATTATTCAACAAAATAAGGAAAAGAAGGGAAATAAATAAATAAACTAAATTGAGGTTTTAGGTTAAAAATAGGAATAACTATGTGGAAGGAAAATGTTCAAGAAATATAAACCTCACTTCAATTAGATGTCTCTAAACTTTACGCTCATAGTTGTCAAAGAGCAAGAAAAAAGAGCATTCTTAAATCTTTCTATTCTGTCAAAACTAAGATTGTTTGATATATATGATTTTTGTATTTAAATTTTGGATTTATGTGTATGGGCCTTTTAAGACTGTTAATGTGTATGTATCCTTGCTATTGAAGTGTAATCTGGAAATGTATGTTTCATAATTGAGGCTACTGAGTACATAGCATAATTTAACACCAAAGTCATGATAAAATTTATTGTTAAATATTCACTAATCTAAAATGCATGACTATGATCAAGTGCAGTACTTTCCACTTGGAACAAAAGGAAAATGGAAGCTTATGAGAATGACAAGGCAAATTAAGGTGAAGCAATACATATTTTTCTACAAATTTCAGCTTTCGTTTTATTTCTTTTTTCCTTACCAATAATGAGCATTCACAGTTTTTAAAATCTATCATTCCAATCAACCATTTCTTTCCAGGCCCTGGGAAGTGGTCTTTTGGAGGAAACATCACTGATTTTGGCACCTAATCTTTTTCTACTTTTCCCCATCTCCCAACATCATAATCATAAATCAGCTGTTCTCCACAGCCATACCCATTCTTCACCCATCCACTGGCCCTCAGCCTTGTCCCCATGCATGGATTTCTTGCTTTCTCTATCATTGTTGTGACTTCCTCCCATTACTTCCAACCCTGCCGTATTCAAACATACAGAGATATGGTCGGTCCTCTATTCAATGTGAACCTACCCTGTATCTTTTTACTTTCTTTGATTCATCTTGATCAAATAGAATTATCCTGCAGATTTTCCTGCCTTTTTCAAATTTTGCGGTTCTCTATTGTGATTTCCATTTTACTGAAATCATTCAAATTAAAAAGTGACAAGAGATACCCAAATCAAAGTGCCCATTCTCAACTTTCTTTTCTCCCTATTGGATAGTATTGTATGTCTGCCCACCTTGACACAACCACATTATTCTTGTTTCTCCTTTTATTAAACATCTTAAAATTGTTATTTTAAATTGAATTTATTGGGGTGACAATGGTTAATAAAATTATATAGGTTTCCGGTGTATATCTCTATAATACATCACCTGTATATTGTACCGTGTGTTTGTTAGGTTTGAGTTGATACCCATCCCCTGGGAACTGGCTTTTCAGGTCATTTCACTATGGACATTCCCTTTGCTGAGACCACATTTCACTTGCGGTGACCACATTCCATTAGTATGCATAATGAAGTCTCTGCCCAGAAAAATCCCACCAAATGTCCTTTAAAAGCTGCTGACTCCCCTCACTGGGTGCTGGAGCCATCCAGGCTCAGCCACCTGGTGTGCGGATGATCAATTAAATTTGTAATCCCTCACCACTCTGGCCTAGTGCGTTCCTCCTTTGGCGACCTAACAGTGTTCACGACCACAAGTCAAATCTCCTTGCATCACCATGTATCCCACCTTCATCGTCTTCTACGTCCTCCCACCCCTTTCCCTCTGGCAATCACCATACTGTTTCTGTATCTATGAGTTTTGGGTTGTGGCTTATTGCTTAATCCTTTTACCTTTTCATCAAGCCTCCCAACCCCTCACACCTCAGACAGCTCTCAGTCTGTTTATTGTATCTACTAGTGGTCCAGTGCACGAAATTCATGCACAGGAAGGGGGGGTGGGGTCAGGGAGGTGGGGAGGGTCATGTCCCTCAGCCTGGCCTGCACCCTCTCCAATCTGGGACCCCTTGGGAGATGTCCAACTGCCGGTTTAGGCCCGGTCACAGGGATTGGGCCTAAACTGGCAGTCAGACATCCCTCTAGCAATCTGGGACAGCTGGCTCCTAACCGCTCACCTGCCTGCCTGCCTGATTGCCCCTAACCACTCTACCTGTCAGCCTGCTCACCCCCAACTGCCCCTCTGCCAGCCTGATCACTCCCAACTGTTCCCCCTGCTGGCCTGATCGCCCCCAAATGACCCCCCACTGATGGCCTGCTCACGCCCAATGGCCCCTCCCCCCACCAGCTTGATCACCCACAACTGCTGTCCCCTCCTGGCCTGATCACCCACAACTACCCTCCCCTCTTGGCCTCTAACCACCTCTACCTCAGCCCCGCCACCATGGCTTTGTCCAGAAGAACGTCCAGAAGGTCTCCTGGAAGGTCTTCCAGTCTAATTAGCATATTAACCTTTTATTAGTATAGGTGAATCTGTTTCTATTTTGTTTGTTAATTTTGTTCATTAGATTTTACATATAAATGAAATCACATGGATTGCTTTCTCTGAGTGGCTTTTTTCACTTAGCCTAATTCTCTCCAGGTACATTCATGGCATTGTAAAGGGTAAGATTTCCTTCTTTTTTTTATGGCTGAGTAGTATTCCATTGTGTAAATGTACCACAGATGGGCATGTGGGCTGCTTCCAGATCTTGGCTATTGTAAGTAATGCTGCAATAAGCATACAGGTGCATATATTCTTTTGCATTAGCGTTTCTGGTTTCTTTGGATATATTCCCAGAAGTGGGATCACTGGGTCTTATGGTAGTTCCATTTTTTATTTTTTGAGGAAACTCCATACTGCTTTCCACAGTGGCTGCACTAGTTTGCATTCCCACCTACAGTGCATGAGAATTCCCTTTCTTCATATCGTCGCCAACACTTGCTGTTTGTTGATTTATTGATGACAACCATTCTGACAGGTGTGAGGTGATAAATCACAGTGGTTTTATTTTGCATTTCTCTAATGATCAGTGATGCTGTGGATCCTTTCATATGTCTATTGGCCATCTGTATGCCCTCTTTGGAGAAGTGTCTGTTCAGGTTGTTTGCCATTTTTTAATTGGATTCTTTGTGTTTCGGGTTGTTTTTTTTCTTTCTTTCTTTCTTTTTGGTGTTGAATTTTATGTTATTTATAAATTTTGGCTACTAACCCCTTATCAGATGTATTGTCAAATATGTTCTCCCATTCAGTGGGTTATCTTTTCATTTTGTTGATGGTTTCCTTTGCAAAAACTTTTTAGTTTGATGTAGTCCCAGTTGTTTATTTTTTCTTTTGTTTCCCTTGACAAAAGTGATATATCAGAAAAAAAATATGGCAACTGAAATGTTTGAGATTTTATTTCCTATGGTTTCTTCTAAGATTTTTATGGTTTTGAGTGTAACATTTAAGTCTTTAAGTCACTCTGAGTTTATTCTTGTGTGTGGTGTAAGAAGGCGCTCTAGCTTTATTTGTTTTTGCACATATCTGTCCAATTTTTCAAACACCATCAATTGAATAGACCATCTTTACCCCATTGTATGTTCTTGCCTCCTTGGTCAAATATTTATTGACTATAAAAGCATGGGTTTATTTCCGGGCTCTCTATTCTGTTCTATTGATCTTTATGCCATTTACCATGCTGTTTTTGTTGTTGTTTTCTTTTTACTTTATTTTTTAAATGTATCTTTATTGTTGAAAGTATTACAGATGAGGTCCTTTTCCCCTCCATTGACCCCATCCACCCGACACCCATCAGTATCATGCTGTTTTGATTACTATGATTTTGCAGTCTAGTTTGATATGAGATAGCATGATTCCTCCAACGTTGTCCTTCTTTTTCAAGATCTCTGTTGCTATTTAGTGACTTTTGTAGTTCTATATAAATTTTTGGAATATTTATTCTAGTTCTATGAAATATGCCATTGGTATATTGATAAGAATTGCATTGAATCTATAGATTGCTTTGGGTAGTATGGACATTTTAATAATGTTAGTTCTTTCTAACTAACATTAGTTAGTGAACACAGTATACTGGTATGCTTCACTTATTTGCATCTTCCTCAATTTCTTTATTCAGTATCTTATAATTTTCTGAGCATAGGTCTTTTACATCCTTGTTTAAAATTCTTCCTAGGTACCTTATTTTTTTCCTCGCTGCAGTTGTAAATGGGGTTGTTTTCTTAGTTTCTCTTTCTGAGAGATTATTATTGGTGCATAAAAATGCAACTGATTTCTGAATATTTATTTTGTATTGTGTTACTTTACTGAATTCATTTATTAGTTCTAGTAGCTTTTGGGTGGAATCTTTAGCGTCTCTACATATATCTTATTCCTGATCTTAAAAGAAACACATATGTGTAGATTTTGCCCATTGAGTATGATGTTGGTTTGGGTTTGTCATATATACTCTTTATTATATTGAGGTATGTTCCTTCTATTCCCACTTTGCTGAGAGTTTTTATTATAAATTGATGTTAGGTTTTACAAATGCTTTTTCTGCATCTATTGATATGATGACATGATTTTTATCTTTCATTTTGTGTTTGTGCTGTATCACATTTATTGCTTTCCAGATATTGCACCAACCTTCCATCCCTGGAATAAATCCCACTTGATCATGGCATATATCTCATCTGCTGCCAGTGGGAGCAGGGCCAGCCCTTTTCATGTCTCCACCCTTCTTCCCAATCTCAATGTGGATTCTTCTGTAAATACTTGGTTATAAGACTTCTCTTCAGCTAATCTTCAGTTGATTATTCAGGTTGATTGCTCTGTATTTTAACTGTCATTCCAGTTTGGTCCTGGGAGAGGGGGATGTAACATCCATCTACTCTGCTACCACCATGGATCCTCCTTTTATTTCTTTATTTGCTTTTGAAGTTTCTTCTTCACGGGCTCCTACTTCATGACCCCATTAGCTTGATTATGCTTTCTGGAGGATCTATGATTTTCTTTGGATACCAATTGCCTCTAAAAACTTCTTACGTCTTATATTCATAGACACCAAATTGAATCACATCACTCTGACAGCTATGTGATTAGGAACCAAAGTGTCCAAAATTTCCATTTATATCTACCAGTAAATTTTCATTTATTCACTTTAAATTGAGTTGAAAAAGTAAGAACTCTCACTCTTATTGTCCATACTTCCCAAACTGCCTGCTTGTTCTCCAGCTATAAAACTTTTGAATTTTATTCAGCTCTTTGCCCCCTTATAACTATTTCCTACTAATTTAATTTAATCCATCAATTCCTTTGTGCTCTGTTCCCCCATTCCTTATTTAGGCTCTATTGCTTTATGCTTGGACTCATTCAAAATAAACTTGTTGCTATTTACTAGGAATTATTCTGAGTATTATACACACAAAGATAAACATGTCATCGTCTCAATATAGATAGAACTTTAAACTTTTTTTGTGAGAAATGATTTCATTTAAAACAGCCAGCAACATCTGTATTTAGTTTGGTATTGTAAATTGGCTTTGATCAGTTTTTACTTAATCTGGAAAGAGTCATTTCAGTAGTCTTGGCTGTGTTGATATAAAATAAGTCATCACACATTGCTCTAGAGCAGTGGTTCTCAACCTGTGGGTCGCGACCACTTTGGGGGTCGAATGACCCTTTCACAGGGGTTGCCTAAGACCATCGGAAAACACATATATAATTACATATTGTTTTTGTGATGAATCACTATGCTTTAATTATGTTCAATTTGTAACAATGAAATTGGGGGTCACCACAACATGAGGAACTGTATTAAAGGGTCAGGGCATTAGGAAGGTTGAGAACCACTGCTCTAGAGGTAAATGATATCAAACTTGTATTTGCGGTGTTCAATATTATTACAACTTCTCTGATTAATTATATGATTCCAATTAGGTTTTCTGGTAGGAAGGACATAGGGATACTAGCCATGTTGGTTTGCCTGGGACTTCATAGTTTCTTGAGACGCAGGATGTTCAGTTCTAAAACTGAGAAAGTCTTGGACAAACCAAAACGAACTGACGACTCTGTCATCCAAGGAAGGGCAAGTCTGGACTACTGATCTACCTTTATTACTAGGGCCTACAAACTCAACACTCTTTAGGGGCTCAGGCAGATAATCTAAGCATGTACAGCGGCTGATTATAAAATGCAAGGAAATGGTGTGATCTGTGGAGGGTACAGACTGATTGTGTCAGTTTACTAGGGTTTCCTTAATAAAGTACCACAGACTAGGTTTTGGAGGCGAGAAGTCTAAAATCAAGGTGTCAGGAGGGTTGATTCCTGAGGGATTTGAGAGAATGATATGTTCTAGATCTCTCCCCACATCTTATAGATGTTCATCTTCTATGTTTCTTCACACCATCATCCTTGGATGCATATCTCTGTGTTCAAATTTTCCCTCTTATAGGGACACCAATTATATTGTATTGGTGCCCAACCTTATGACCTCAACTTAATTTGATCACTTATATAAAGACCAAATAAGATCACATTCTGAGATATTAACGGTTAAGATTTCAACATATAAATTTAGAGGGGACAGAGTTTAATATCTGCCATTCATAATACATGATAGTTAAGAGTGATGGCAAATCAAAACCATCCTACATATTATGTGACCAAAAGTTTCTTACCACTGGTCTAATCTGTCATCAAAGAAGACTAATTCCAGCACAGTTGTGCCTGAAGCTAGCAGTACTCCTGGACCAAGCTATCTTAGCGTAGTGGTATACTTTGAAAACCAAGTGTGAGTCAGTTAGCACAATCTTTAGTTGTAACTATTTGACTGTAAGCTTTGAGCCTAAGTTTCCCTGAATATTAATAACACTAACCTTGGACCTAGGCAGCATACGCTTGCCTACCATGGTAAGCAAGAATATGTTAACCATGCAAGATGAGTTGTTTTCAACAGCAATCTGTAAAAAAATCAGTGGAAGCAATGGCAGCAGAAAACATATCATGTATGGAGTAAATAAGGAACTAATTATTTCTTCCAGTACTTTCACTGCTTGGCATTTGGACTTAGGCATGGCCCCTACATTACTTTTTTATTTCTATGTAAAACGTGGAGACTTAAAACAATATCCATGTATAGCTCACAGCTCAGAAGTCTGGTCAAAGCATGGCTGGATTCTCTGCTGGGGGGCGGGGGGAGAGGGAGAGGCCTCCCAAGGCTGAAATCAAGATGTTTACCAAACTGGGCGCTTATACGGAGGTTCTGGGAAAGGTTCTACTTCCAACATCATTTCAATTGTTGGCAGAATTCAATGTGTTGCAGCTGTAGAACTGAGGTTCATGCTTCCTTACTAGCTATTGGCCAGGGGGCTTCTTTCAACTCAGTCTTTTCAACTCTCTTTCTCATGTGACCCCCTGCATCTTCAAACCAGCAATGACATGCCAAGTCCTTCTCATTCTGTCTTCCTCTCCTGCTTTTAAGGGATGATTCGATTAGATTATGACTGGGATTATCCAGAACAATCTACCTATCTTCAGGTCAGTGTATTATTAACCAAAAGGCAACTACTTAGTAACCTTAATTACATCTGCAAAACCCCTCTTGCTATGCAATATGGCATAGTCATGGGTATGATATTTCCTCAAACTCACAGTCTCTAGTGTAAGTGCAAGAAATCTTGAAAGCCATTTTTATTTTATTTGTTTAAAATATGCTTTCATTTATTTTAGAGAGAGAAGGAAGGACAGAGATAGAAACAGCGAGGAGAGAGAAATGCTGATCAGCTGCCTCCTGCATGCCCCGTACTGGGGATTGAGCCCACAACCTGGGCATGTATCCTGACTGGGAATCAAACCATGACCTCTTGTTCCTATGCTGACACTCAACCACTGAGCCACATTGGCTGAGCTTGAAAGCCATTTTTAGAACTCTGCCGACTATAGACCCTTCAGAATGAGCAAGCTTCTCAGATACACTTTCTTAGTACACTGAGACTGCATTATACCACATGAATTCAGAGAAACTTTTTTAATAGAAGCATTTCCCACTGTTACTCTTGGCTTCGAAAGAATAGCTACTCCAGAGGCCTCAGGGATGCTGGTGCTCCCTTCGCTAGTACACTTTTCAAAACCTTTATAAAAGAAGTGTCTCCCAGACCTCCCCTGGGGACATAATTATAAGAAGGATGACTATAAAGTCACTACATCATCCCAATTTTCTTAAATATTTGATATCTTTCTCTACAAAATACCAGAGTAATTCTGGTTTTTCAACTCCAATTAGCATAAACCACATTTGATTCTGAATTCGGTCTAGTAATTGAACCCATGAAATTAATCCAGTCAAAAGCACAGAGCCAATCCCAGTTCACACATTAAATTTTTAAAATCTGGTTAATCCCTCAGTATCAATAAATTTGGCCTCATTCAATACTGCATTCCTCCTATCCAATCTGTGGCTGAAAAAAGGGCCACATGCTAACTCAACTAGCTCTAGGAAGGCCTGCATGGCAGTTTTGCAAACTCAAAGACCTAAAGTAACCACAAAGGATGGTCTGAAATTAAAACTTCAACTAAAAGCAGTTTATAGTATCTTCCCTGATAAAGGTCAATCTTTACCTTAACTGAGCCTATTGTCTTTTTTAATATATTTTATTGATTTTTACGGAGAGGGATAGAGAGTTAGAAACATTGATGAGAGAGAAACATCGATCAGCTGCCTCCTGCACACCCCCCACTGGGGATGTGCCCGCAACCACGGCACATGCCCCTGACCGGAACCAAACCTGGGACTCCCCAGTCCACAAGCCGACACCCCACCCACCAAGCCAAACCAGCCAGGGCCTATTGTCTTTTTGCATCTAAGACAGTGGTTCTCAACCTTCCTAATGCCTCGACCCTTTAATACAGTTCCTCGTGTTGTGGTGACCCCCAGCCATAAAATTATTTTCGTTGCTACTTCATAACTGTAATTTTGCTACTGTTATGAATCGTAATGTAAATATCTGATATGCAGGATGTATTTTCACTGTTACAAATTGAACGTAATTAAAGCATAGTAATTAATCACAAAAACAATATGTAATTATATATGTGTTTTCCAATGGTCTTAGGCGACCCCTATGAAAGGGTCGTTCAACCCCCAAAGGGGGCGCGACCCACAGGTTGAGAACCGCTGATCTAAGATAACACCCTTGTGAAATGTCAGGTCTATCATTTTACTTTTTATCCAATCCCAGAGATTTCCCTCCCCCCTTTTTCTTTCTCCTCCCCCCGCTCCCCCCTCCCTTCCCTAATCTATCACCAATGGATTTCATGTAACCCACCTATGTCTCCTCCGTTGATTGTAATGTATAAAACAAGGTGAAGAACTGCCATTCTCAGGAGCATTATCCCAATCCGTTGAGATTCTGCTTCCCAGCATTTGTCGACAGTTTGGCTCAAAAAACTCACAAAAATTCTTTTCAGGTTTGAATGTTTTTACGTTAACAGATCCGAACTCTTGAACTCCATTATGATATTTCTCATGTTTTTGTACATTGGCAGTATCTTGTGATATTGTATATGCTACTTTCTCCAAGGACATACTTTCTACCCAAAACCTTAGATTTTAATAGAGTTATAGGTCAGGAGTAACGAGAAGATTATTAAGATTTTCCTGCAAGGCAATACTTTTGGAAAGTCATTAACAGATTCTTTAGGCAAGAGAAGTCTAACCTCCGTAGCCAGAGAGAATGGGCTGTTCCTACTGCCAAAGAAGCACAGCAGAATCTATCCAGAGGACTAAGGTCCCCAGCTTCTTTGGAACTTACTCAGATTTTCATGGTTCAAACTCTTTTCCAATCAGTGCTATAACTTTAACAAATCTGTGGCTTCGAATTCTATATACATTTTAATTAAGCTACCTGTAGGATTAGACCTTGGGTTTGTTTTCAGAAATTGCAACCATTTAGCTATAGGGCATAAGGAGGCTTTCTGGTTCATTTCCTAGACCTTGGGCTGGGAATTTAAAGCTTTAAGGCCATTATTTTCTTTTTTCCCAAGTTTCCAGAAGCAACCAAACAAACCCACAACTTTATACTCTATTTCCACCTAAAAACCTGGCATTCTCCAGGTGACAAAAGGTAATCTTATAGCTCACCTATAGGTCTGAAAAATGGGGTTTATCCAACCCAAGAATGAGTAGGGAGTGATTCTTTCAAGAGAAACCATGGTACTCTTGGTGGGAGAGAGTAAGAATGTAAGAACAGACAAATATCCATCCACTCTGTTCATAGTCAGTCTGTTCTTTCCAAAATTGAGTATAAAATGTAATGCCATTATTTAGAAGATCCACCTCTGAGCACAAGACTAGAATGGAGTAGGTCGGGCTGGAACATAGGATAGGGCAAAAGAGAAGGTAAGGAGACCAGATGCTTGAAAGATTAGAAGAGATCAACAAAAATAGAAAATTACATAATAGCTAGGCTGGAGAGAAGACAGAGGCTCTGACTTCTCTGGAATTTTGTTTAGAACTATTCCTAATAATGCTTATGTGAATTTACTCATATCCAGTGTAGCATTAATTTTTAGTAGACACAATTGGTGTTTTTTTTAGTATATGTGCTGCCAAAGTGAGCACTAGACACAATTGTTTACATTTTAAAAATATTCTAAGGTCTGAAAGAAAAATCGTGTTTGAACATCTATATCTGAATGAGAGCATGACTGTCTTATATATAAGTGGATTTTTGTATTCTGATACCATTTGAATAGTAAGTAATAATAATATTATTATATTGTATTAATGATTGCTTTCACCCTATTTTCATTTTTGTATTAGAATGCAATCTATGCTACTTTTTAGGGGATCCCACTAAGCTTTCTGCTTCTCATGTGTCACAATATTTCCAGGAAATTGAAATTTTTGAAGTTATTTTCCAAATGGTGGTATCATATTGGTGAATATTATTTAAAATCCTTACATCTAGGAGAGATTTCCAGGACTACCCCTATTTCGTTATAGGGTTTGGGGGGCTCCTACAAAGTATTCCAGCATTGGCAACTGCTAACCAAGCGCCCTGCTCTTCCCCACAACTTGAGCATTTTCTATCAAGTTTCAGAATAGAGATTTTCAATTCTTGTGCAGATGTAAATTGAATGAGCTGGGTAATAGAAGCATCTGGCTCTAACTTCTGTTTTCTGAAGTTTTACCAGAGGGATTTTTAAAAATGATCCCGTTTAACCTCATTTTCATTTGTCAGTGTCAGCCTCTTCTGTGGGAGTCCGAAGTTTACCTTCTGTGACCTGCTGGTCGTTTAGCAGAGCTAAAAATATAAAAACACCTTTTTAGGCTTTCATGTCAGTTAATATCTTCAAGAAATAAATCCTATACACATGCTCTTAAATGCTCAAATTCATATCTTGCTTAATTTCTACCCAGACAAATTCAGTATTTTAAAAGACGCAGCTCTAATAGATTGACTTTCAAACTAACTAACCCATTTATTGCCATATTTTGATATTGTAGACAATTGTGAAAGCACTTGAATGTTAGGCCAAAGAGTTTGTATTTGTTGTTGTTAATCCTCACCCAAGGATATTTTTCCATTGATCTTTTTAGAGAGAGTGGAAGAGAGAGGGAAAGACAGAGAGAAACATCAATGTGAGAGAAACACATCGATTGGTTGCCTGGATCAGGGCACAGGCCAGGGAGGAGCCTGCAACAAGGCGCATGCTCCTGGCCGGGCTCAAACCCAGGACCCTTCCGTCTGCAGACCAATGCTCTGATCCATTGAGCCAAACCAGCCAGGGCCCAAGGGTTTTGTATTTAATTTGGGATGGAATGGATCAATAAGATACTATAAAATGTTTTAATAATGAAATAATGCTAAATGTAATTTCATATTGTCTGTATTGAGAAATCCCTTGAATCTTCAAACGGACTTCTGTGTGTTCATCAGGAGCCATTCTCTTCTTATTCTATAGAAATGGAATTTTCAGTGGACCACATTACCAACCAACCAGTCTTCTTTATATTTAAATGTGGACATATGACCTAGTTCTTACCAAGATAGCACTTAAAGGACAGAACTTCCCTTCTTTGGCCTTTTTTTTTTCATCCTGCTACACAGGATGCAGGCAGGATGGTGAGGCATTTTGAACTGCAGCTGCTTGAGGGATACAAGAGAAGCAAGGGACAGCATGGCGAAACCTGGACAGTATTATGCTAAGTGAAATAAGCCATTCAGAGAAAGACATGTCATATAACCTCACGAATATGTGGAATCTAACGAAGAAAATAAACTGATGAACAAAACAGATCCAGAAACATTGAAACATGCAACAGACTGACATATTTCAGAAGGGGTGGGGATGGGAAGAAAGTAAAAAACAATGTATATGCATATATGCATAGCCCGTGGACAAATAATAGAGCAGGGAAGGCCTGAGGAAGGGGTGGGAGCAGGGTGGAGGGAATCATGGGGGTGGGGGGCAGAGGGAGACATTAGTAATACTTTCAACAATAAAGTTTAAAAAAGAAAAAGGAGAAAAATCTTTATTTCTATGTGGTTAAATTTTATATAATGCTGCATGAAACTTAAAATCAATCAGGAGTACTCATCTTGCACTTCAGAAATGCTGCTCTTTGATTCTGTTTTTCATAAATAAATAAGAGATAGTAGTATCAGAAAAGTGGTTGAGGTGAGATGTATTTCAGTATGTAGTATAGTTTCACTCTGTTCCTATGTAATCCCTTGTTCTGAAATTAGATGGTAAGATAGTCAACTACCTACACACTAGGAGTCTTTGCTACTTGTTATTTCTTCTCATATTTTTTCTTTTAAACCATACATAAAGTAATTTTTAAAAGTAATTTTAGTTTACCAATATGTGATTCCAAGAGTAAAATAATGACTTCATTGTGGTATGTGCCTGAAATGAACACAAGGAACAAACTAGTTAAGCTTGAATGAACATTTAACCTTGGACAAGAAAATAATACACATCATTAAAGAACAAGATGAAAAGAGAGTGGACCATTTTACAAACAATTATAGATTTGTTTAATTTGAATGGTTTCTGATTACAGAGCAATCTTTCCAAGATTTTGAGGTTTTTGTTTGGAAACTGCGAGAACACAATGATGTGATTTTGCTAAAATGGTGTGTAAATGTGTTGCCTTAAAAAATGGGGGCTTAAGAGTGCTGCTTGTACAAAAGGGAACAGTGTGGGCTGATGTTCTAGGAGCCTCCCATCAGGGATTCTCTTATGCTCTGGGTCCTCAAGAAAGAGTTGATGACTTGATTGGCATCAATTTACCATTAACAGGAAGTTGAGCACATTCTGAAGCATTTTTAATATCCATAATACATCTTATGAGTATTTCTAGTTACAATCCAAAGTTTTGCATTCACACAAAAAAAGTCTTTTTCTTTCATAGTGTTTGTTGAACAAGTGGAAGTTTTATTTGTTTGGGTTCTCCATTCAGCACTTGATATTAGGCTTCCTTCAGCCAAGAAACCAAAAAAAAAAAAAAAAAGAAAGAAAGAAAGAAAAAAAGAAAGAAAGAAAGTTTCTTTTGTTTTCATTCTAAACTAGAGGTCTGGTGCACAAATTCATGCACCAGTGGGGTCCCTCGGACCTAGCCTGCAGGAATGGACTTAAACCAGCTCTCCGACATCCCCCGAGGGGTCCTGGATTGCAAGAGGGTGCAGGCCAGGTCAAGGGACCCCACTGGTGCACCATTGGGGCTGGAGAGGGATGTGAGAGGTTGGCCAACCAGGGAGGGACAGGGTGGGACTGGCCAGTCTCACTCAGTCCCGATCTGCTGGATCCCAGCAGCAAGCTAACCTACCGGTTGGAGTGTCTGCCCCCTGGTGGTCAGTGCACGTCATAGCGAGCGGTTGAGTGGCCTTAGCATATTATTAGTATATTACACTTTGGTTGAATGGATGACTAGACACTTATCATATTAGGCTTTTATTATACAGGTTTCATCTGGATTTACTTAACACCATGACGCATCCCTGCTTTAAAGATTAGATTGTGTGTCAGATAGCTGTATATTCACCATAATCTATTTCCTTTTCGTCTGGGTTCACAGGCAGACTTCACTTTTTATTACTAAGGTTGCTATATAATTGAGCTCTGGCCAATGGAATGCAGAAGGGCTTAACCACTTTCAGGTTAATCCATAGTCATGGGGACAACTGTGTGATTTTCCTGGCTTTCTCTCTTCCTCTGCCAGCCAACTGGGTTTGGAGAATTCAATTGAGGTCTATGAGTTCATAGGAGTTGGTAGGGCTACAGTATTTAAAGTCTCTCTGTTCTTGAATGATTTCATGGAGCAAAAAGTCTGCCCCCCCCCACACACACACATTGATTGTAAATTTTAATTGTATTCATCCCCTAATATTTTGAGGTTGTCGCTAGACATATCTAACCATATTGAATGCAGTTAGATATGATTAAAAGTATCAGATAACAGATGATAAATTTAAAACTGAAACAGACCTGGAAAATATCTCACCCCACGGACCTCCCTGCCAGATCCTCATGTGGCCCATGTAATACACAACCACCTCCCGTTAGAGGCAGCAAGCAGGAAGGAGAGCAGTCCTCTCTGCACTCTGTCCAGGATGTTAGTATCATCTCTTCAGCTTATAATTTTAAGGTTCTGAGAGAAAAGACTTTAAAAAAGTAGCCCCAAAATCCTTATTTTACAGATGAAAAAATTGACGAGAGTTTAAATAATTTGCTCAAGATTACTTAGTCATCAAACAAGATGGTAAAGTAAGTCCCCTAATTTGTAGTTCAGGTAATGCATATGTACAGGTCATTAAGAACATTACTATTCTGATGTATATCAGGATAGTTATAAGCTTTCAAAGTTTGAGGAACTAGTTCTTAAATTTATTTAAGTATCTGTGGTAGATTAAAAATGGTCTCAAGTTCTTAGCTCTTTCTCCATTGGGAGTCTAAATACCCTCCCTTTGAATTGGGTGGGGTTTTGCAAGTTGATTCACCAATAGAATGTAGCAAAAGGGATTTTTGAGATTAAGTCATAAAAATCCTTGAAGTTTCCGTCAGATTCCTTTGGAATGCTCTTATGGGGCTTCTGACTCTCCCTTGAAGTAGTTTGATTCTCCTGAGCCTGTCAGCTGTAATGGTCATGTGTAGGACCTCCAGCCAACTGTTCCAGCTGAGCCCAGCTTTCCAACCATCCCTGCCAACAGGCCAGCCATGCAAGGCAAGCTGCCTTGGACTTCATTTATCAGCTGAAAAATCAAGCTTGACTTCGATTGATGCTACACAGAGCAGAAGAATTGCCCAGCTGAGTCCTGCTGGAATTTATGATGGTTGTTTTAAGCAGCTAAATGTTGTTGTAATTTGTTTTATAGCAATAGGTAAATAGTGAATAAAATAGTGTCTTTTTATGTAGTTTAATGGTTAAAAGAGCCATTCTCTCTGGATTCAAATCCTAACTCCACCATTAATGAGTTGTACGGCCTTAAATTACTGAACTTTTGTGTGTCTCAGTTGCCCAACCTGTAAAATTTGGACAGAGTCTACCTCCTGGCCAGCGTGGCTCAGTGGTTGAGCGTCAACTTAGGAACCAAGAGGTCATGGTTTGATTCCCGGTCAGGGCACATGCCTGGTTTGTGGGCTCGATCCTCAGTAGGAGGTGTGCAGGAGGCAGCTGATCAATGATTCCCTCTCATCATTGATGTTTCTATTTCTCTCTCCCTCTCCCTTCCTCTCTGAAATTTAATATATATATATATATATATAATAGTGTCTACCTTATAGTGGAGATTAAATGAATTGATATGTTTCTAGAACATTGCCTAGTGTATAATAAATAAAATATAAAAATTGGATTTATTTATTGCTCATTGCATTTTCTCATGATAATGCTCATAATACAGCCTTCCTCTGGTTTGCTCAGTAGGCTGCTAATGTGTTGGTATACCAACCATGTCAACTTGATTAAACTGAAACTACTTTTCCTAGAATCCTTTTTGGTGTTATCATTTTTTGAAGATACATGTTAAAGATACTCAAGTAATACAGGGAAGTACTAAGAAAAAAAGGAATAAATATCATCTTTATCCATAACTCAGAAATAAGCATTTTAACCTTAGGAGAATATCACTCCAAATAGTAAATAGGTAACTAGAAAAAAAAAAGGTGAATTAAAACATTAAAGTATTTATGAAAGGATAGATTCATAGATATAAAGTTATGTGGAAGTAATTTCATATTCCTGAAGAGCAGGCAACTAAGTTGGGCATAAAGTTTGTGGCTATGTATTTTTTATTTTGTAGAACATTACTGACTTCTTTTGTCAGAATAACTTTTTCCCTTTATGGTGATTTTCTTTTCCTATAAAGTAACCGAGAATGCTCTTTCTCTCTTTCCTTTTTAATGATTTAATTTTTTTAGAGCTGTTTAGTTTCATAAAAAATGAAAAGGAAGGTACAGAGATTTCCCATACCTGGCCCCATACATGAGGAAATCTCTAAACTTTGTCTTTAAAGTATAACAATTAAAGTAGGGTATATTTACATAGATAATTCTATATTCATTTTCCTTGGATCACAATGTGCCCATTTGATCTATACATTTAGATTGTCTTCATTTCAGGGAAATTATTCTTCAGACCTCTAATTACATTCAGTAATATAATATAAAAAATATCCTATATAATAAAAGCCTAATATGCAAATTGACTGAACCATGGACCAACTGGTCACTATGACACGCACTGACCACCAGGGAGCAGACGCTCAATACAGGAGCTACCTCATGGTGGTCAGTGCACTCCCGCAGGGGGAGTGCCACTCAGCCGGAAGCCAGGCTCATGGCTGAGGAGCACAGCAGCAGCGCTAAGGAAGTCTGACTGCTTACTGAGGGCTCCTGGACTGTGAGAGGGCACAGGCCTGGCTGAGCAACCCCCTCCCAAGTGCACAAATTTCATGCACTGAGCCTCTAGTCCTATATAATAAAAGGCTAATATGCAAATAGACCATAGCGGAACAACTGAACAATGGAACAACTGGTCATTATGTGTGCTGATCACCAGGGGATACGTGCGGAACATAGCAGGTGTCGGCAGCAGGCAGCAGGCAGTGGAGCGTGGAACATGGCGTGCATCAGCCGTGGCAGGATGGTGGAGCAGGTGAGCAGAGGCGCCAGACCAAAGTGGGGTGCTGGTTGCTGTCATCGGGGTGAGCCTCTGGTGGTTACTGAAAATTCTTTGCTCCAATGCACCGCAGTCCCGCCTGGCACTCACACCTGCTGCTGGCACTGGCCCTGCTCACACCCGCTGCTGGTGCCTGGCACCGATTCCAATTGCTCGGAGCCATCAGGGGTGCAAGCAGTGGCTGCCGGCCCTGATCACCACTCAGGTCTTCTCCACCTCCTCCTGCTCCTGAGGGGTGATTGGGACAGCAGCCACTGCTTGCACCCACTGATGGCACTGGCCCCATTCACACCTGCTGCTGGTGCCAGCCCCAATAGCTCTACAACATCAGTGGGTGCGAGCGGGGCTGGCACCATCAGCATGTGGGAGCAGCGGTGGCGGGAGTGGGGCTGCCAGCAGACAGCGAACTGGGGGGCCACAGCATAGGGGCTGGGCAGGGGCACAGAGGATGGGCCGAGACACACCCCTGTGCCCACCATAGCCTCGCAGCCCACAGTTCCTTTCAAGGTGCATGAATTCGTGCACTGAGCCCCTAGTATACATATAATGTTATAGCCAATTATTTTAATCCGTTTTTCATTTTCTGTATTTATAGAGATTATCTCAAGCCTTTTCTTTATGGGTTTAATAGATTTTCAGTCATTTCAACACTGTTCCTTTCTAATTTTAAGCTATTATTTAGTTCCACAATAATGTTTTTTCTCAATTTGTTTCTTTAGCCACTTATAGTTGTTTTATCATCTTCTCCTTCAGTTTGTGTTTTATTGAATTCCTGTTCATAGTTTTTTGTGGCTCAAGGCACTTTAGGGGGCTTTTCTTTATCTTGAATAAGGTTTTCTTTCATAAAGCATTCATCATCTCCTTTGCATGCTTATTTCTCATCCCTCTCTTCCTCCTCCTTCTTCTCTCTGTTCACTTATTTTTTCTTTGTTATGTTTTTGCCTTCCTCCTCCCCTCTTGCTCTTTTTTAATGTGGACAAATTTATCTAGATACTAGAGGTCTGGTGCAAGAGATTCGTGCACCCCGCAGGGGATATCTACCTGCCAGCTTAGGCCCAATCCCAGGCTGGCAGTCAGACATCCCTCACACAGTCTGGGGCTCTTGTAGTCCGGAACCCCTCGCTCCTTACCGCCTGCCTGCAGTGGAGGCAGTAGAGGCTGCCACCATCACTGCTGCGCTTGCCAGCTGTGAGCCCAGCTTCTGGTTGAGCGTTGTTCCCCCTGTGGGAGCGCACTGACCACCAGGGGGCAGTTTCTGCATTAAGAATCTGCCTCCTGGTGGTCAGTGCACATCATAGTAACCGGTCGTTCCACTGTTCAGTTGATTTGTATATTACGCTTTTATTATATAGGATGCTCAATGTTTTGTTGTAAAGTGGTTGAATTCTTTTTAATAGCCTTAATACTTTAATACTGGTTTATCCTTTGCTTGAAGATTAGGGACTATATTTTATCCTCCCTTCTGAAATTTGAAATACATGTGAAAGCTGGAGCTGAAGGCATAGGACTTGAATGCTGAGTTCCTGCTTAATATTTTGTTAATGGCCCACTCCACTGCATAGGGTCTACATTATCTAGTGCAAGGTATATTGTATTCTCAAGATACTGGCTTCAGGCTGTGGATTGTTCCCCTATTTTGGGATTAACCCCTGGACAATGGTAATCTTAACATTTTTCTGCCTCTGCTGAGCTTCTAAGAGCTAGAGGTAAGTCTTAGTGGCTTCCACTCTGAAGATTTTCCTGTGCTGACTATTCACCGTATAGTATTTCTATGATTGCAACAGATTTTTCATTTTGGATTGTCCTTTATTTAATTTGCATTTGGAAGTAGAAGATCTTGCAATCCTGTTTTGCTTTGTCATCATCAAAATGACTTTGACAACACATTTGAAAGACTGTGACCAATGTGAAACTGATTTAGAAGAAAACAATGGGGATAATAAAGTGATTCAAAACTATGACAGTTGTGAAACAGTTAAAATTTTCATTTAAGGAAAAACAGAAGATCCATCTTTACAGAAGACTCACACAGAATCAGCAATGATTGAAAGGGTTAGCTATCTAGCTTAATTAGGCAGGTTTAGGAAGTCTTAGAGATAAGGAGGGTCTATGGGAGAGGAATACATAATGGAGACTTGAAGACGCCAGAGTGTTTATCTTACTTGTACAGAGGATAGAGAAATGCCACAGGCAAATGGAAATATTTCTGGCCTGAGCAATTAAAGTGACCATAAGTTAGGCCAAAAGAAGCCCTGACCTGAGTAGCTGGGAGGCTATAAGACTTTCACTGCAAGCACAGCTGGGAGAGCTATAAGATAGATCAAAAATGACTCCAACCTAAACAAATGACCAAATGAGGAAAAGTGCAGATGTGGGGGTCATGAAAGCTGATTATAGGGCTAAGGTCCCACCATAGAAAAGGGGGTCTCCAGCCTACTTGGTGCCTCAGGACAAGGCAAGTAGTGGTCACCTTTCTTAGAGGCCCCTCTGTCCATCCAGGAGTGACAGAGTCTTGGGCTTAGAATTTAGAATTAAGGTTTTAGAGAAAGTGTCTGCTTGCAATAAAGGTTCTGTACTTTTCACCTATCACCTTTTGTCCGTGGCTTCATTCTTCGAATCCATCTGGATAAGGACCCTGGGGAAGGCAAATCACCCCGCTCAATAAAACAACCCAAATCATCATGAAAAGGCTTCTGTCCAGGAAGGAATAGCTTTAGTGTGTGTGAACCCAGGGACAGGAGAAATATAGATGGGCTGAAATCACAGAGGAACTGATTTCAGAGTGATACAGTGAAGAAACTTCAGAAATAAGAGCATGCCTACCTCTGGGTTTTAGCACTTATTTTTCACCTCCAAACTCCCTTTCCCTGTGATGTCTCCGGAATGTACTGCACTAATTCTCACTTCTTCATGGGAATTTTTTTTTTAAGCTCTTCCCATTATTATTTTAATCTCTCTCATATATGTTCTCCTTTTGTAATGTTGAACAATTAAAGTATACATGAAAGCATTTATGGTTTTTAAAAATAATATACTTAACTTGTATGTCATATGATACTATTGGAACTGTTAGGTCACTGAAGGAGGAACGCACAAGGCCAGAATGGTGAGGGGTTACAAATTTATTTGATCATCCGCACACCAGGTGGCTGAGCCTGGATGGCTCCAGCGCCCAGTGACAGGAGTCAGCGGCTTTTTAAGGACTTGTGGCGGGCTTTTTCTGGGCGGAGACTTCTTTATGCATACCGGGAGGGGAGATAATGGCATGTGGTCACAGCAAGTGAAATGTGGTCTCAGCAAAGGGAATGTCCATAGTGAAAAGGCCTGAAAAGCCAGTTCCCCGAGGGAGGGGTGTTGATTCAATTATTTAATCAGGCCTAACAGGAACAAAAGCCTTTATCATGGGTTATCATACTTTTGCTCTTACCACTGTGGATGAAAAAGGGGCCACATACTAAACCTGAGAAGCTCAGGGGAGGACTGCATGGTGGGTTTACAAACTCAGAGATTGAAAGGAACCACATAGGATAGTGTGAAATCAAGACTTTCTAATTATGTCCTGGGCAGATATCTTTCTTCACAAAAGTCAGGCTTTACCTGTCTCATTGTCTTTTTGCTCCTATGGTAATACACCTTTGAGTAATTTCAGGGTAATTTTCTTTTCCCAGACCCCCCAGGGCACAACTTCCCACCAGAGCAGACCACAGAGCCCTTCACTGTTATTGTTACCTGTTCATTGTTAACTGTTTACTATGGTATGGCCACTGTTAGGTTAGGTGGCTCAGGAGGCGGGGCAAGAAATAGAGTCCAGTGAATCAGAAAAGAAAGGAAAGGAAAAGGTTTATTCTGCGTCCCCGGGAGACCCACGTACCCCCAGGACAGGGCACGTGGATTCACGCCAACAGGGAGGGGGGCGCTTTTTTATACTGCAGTTGGGTGAGGGGCGGGGACATGAGCTGAGGAATTCTCTGCTGCAGGGGATGGGCGGGGGTATTCAGAAGAAGTCCATATCTGTGTGGGGGTATGTGGATTCAGGGAGAAGAAGCTGGTATCTGTGTCTGGCACGTTGATCTGTGAGAAATCCCAGGGGAAGTCCATTGTCTCATCACATGTCTGCATGTATCTGATCCTGGGCTCTCTCTGACCTAACATCACTCCTGAGCCACCTAACCTAACAGCCACCTATGGAAAAGAAGTATGTGTCTGTTCCATTCACCTTTTATTCAATCCCAGAGATTTCCCAGTTTTGCTTTCTCCCGCCTCCCTTATCTATCACCAATGGACCTCATGTAACTCCCCTTCCGCCTCCCGCTTTGATAGTAATAAAATAAAGTGCAAAACTGCCATTCTCTGGAACATTTCCTCAATTTGTTGAGATTTTTGCTTCCCAACAATTGTCCTCCATTTGGCCGAAATAAATTCACAGGCGTTCTTACAGGTTTAGATATTTCCTACAGTGACACCACTGAAAGTATTGGCTATAAATTTTAACCAATTTACACATTTCTCTGCTTGTTTTGTACTCACCACTAATCCCCTTCCCTGCCCCTCACTAGCACTCTCTTTTTCCCCATGTTTTGACTGGGTCATCCTTAGTACTTCAAGCTTGGGTTGCATATTATCTGTGGAAACCCCCTTCTGCTCCCCCCCTCCTCCTTTTCCTCATCTTTGCTTTTGCAGAGGAGAGGAGAAGTAGAATTAAACTGATCTCCCAAATGTTCCACGTTTCTGTGAAATTTTTCCCATCTTATTAAAAAAAAATTGCCATTTTGTTCTATATTTTGTATTCTCTTGCTATCAGGGAAATAAAAATAGAAAGTAGAGGAGGAAAGACAAGTGCAGGAAATTAAGAAGAGTGAAGCAATAAATATGGACATTTGGAGATAAGAGAAAAAAATGAAATGAGGTTCAAGAAAAAGATAAAGGTTTTATTTAAAGTGAGATGCAAGAACTCTGATAAAGTACAGGTGAAAGAATCAGAATAGATGTTAGTAATTAACTTCCCCATCCCACCTTCATTCTTTGTAGACTTTACTTTAATATTTTAATCTCTATCACAATTTTCTATCTCTCTGACTTCTTTTACTTTATTTTACAAAATTAAAAAATGTTAATACACCCTAACAAATAAAAACAAACCAGAACTCGGGGAGATATAAGAAATGTTAACGTAAAAACATTCAAACCTGTAAAGAATTTTTGTGAGTTTATTTGAGCCAAACTGTCCACAGTTGCAGAAAGCAGAATTTCAATGGATTGGGATAATGCTCCGGAGAATGGCAGTTCTTCACCTTGTTTTGTACATTACAATCAAGTTGAGGAGACATAAGTGGGTCCCAGGAAATCCATTGGTGATAGATTAGGGAGGCGGGAGAAAGCAAAGTATGGTGGGGGGGAACCTCTGAGATTGGATAAAAAGTAAAATCATAGACACATACTTCTTTTACCCAGGTGGGTGCAGGATAGTTAACAGTCAACACTTAACATAACAATAGCAATGAAGGAACTTATGGTCTCTGTCCTGGTCCCCAGGTGCATTTGGCTGTGCCCTGAGGGGTCCCGAAAAAGGGAAGTTACTAGTTACCCTGACATTTCACAGGTGTGTTATCTTAGATGCAAAAAGACAATAGGCTCAGTTAAGGTAAAGATTGACCTTTATCAGGGAAGATACTGGCCTAGGACATGACTACCCATCATAACTGCTTTTAGTTAAAGTTTTAATTTTAGACCATCCATCCTATGTGGTTACTTTAGGTCTTTGAGTCTGCAAAACTGCCATGAAGGCCTTCCCTGAGCTAGTCAAGCTAGTATGTGGCCCTTTTTTTTTTTCCATCCACATAAGTTAATTTTTTTTAGTCTTTTTTATTTTTTATGATACTGCTACCATAGCTAGCCAGATATTAATGAGGAAAAGAGAACAGAGGAGTTAGGCATTGTTGAGCATATTCAGCTGGGCCTGGTTGCTTACCAGGAAGCTACAGCTTCACACACACTCCAGGGCAGCTGTTCTCAACCTGTGGGTCGAGACCCCTTCGACGGTCGAACAAACCTTTCACAGGGGTCGCCTAAAACCATCCTGCATATCAGATATTTACATTACGATTCATAACAGTAGCAAAATTACAGTTATGAAGTAGCAACGACAATAATTTTATGGTTGGGGGTCACAACATGAGGAACTGTTTTAAAGGGCCAGAAGGTTGAGAACCACAGCTGCAGGGGCTCAGAGCATTGCCCTGCCAAGGATGAACACTCCTCCTTTCCCTCTGGGTTGTCACAGGATGGGGAGGGACGGCAGGAGAAGATAGGGATATGCACAATAAAGTCAAAATGGCACAGGGACGGGGATGCTGGACCATAGAGGCCTGTCATTCTAACCTGGGAAAAAGATCATTGGTTAGAGGGGTGGACCCCATCAGAAATCCCCCAAAGCTTGGAAAGTAGATTGGTTATTTTGAAAAAGCACCTGGTTCCTCCCAAGCCCAAGAATACATAATGCCAGGGGAGCAAAGAAACTGTCTCTCTTGCTTGTGACTCCCTGCACTTGCCTGTTCTCTCCATAGCAGCCAGGTGGCCCTACTAGCCACAGAGCTGCTGGCCAAACACAGGCTCCAGGTAGGAGCCTGGATACAGCAGTAAAGCAATGGATTGCAGCTGGGAACACAAGCTAAATCAGCCAATGCTGGCTCGGGACTCAGCTTTAACATGGCACAGAATCTCGACATTGACTCTTTCTGGCCCTGATTTTCCATGGTGGGACAGATGGAGATGGGCCATCAGAGGGACATCCTTTTGATTTTGCCTCACAAATAAATAGTACCACCAGACCGCATCCTTCCTTGTGGGTTCCCAAAATGCTTTTTCTCGAGACACTGCAAGAACCTGACTTCTACCACCAACAGTGCCTTTACATAAAACATCTCAACTACAGATTGTTACTGCTCACAGCTGTATAGGACAGAATTTAATGTCCCCTTTTTGATGTGACCAGACATCACTCCCCCCCGCCCCCCGCCCCCCGCCAAGAGTAAATTAAAAATGTTTTTCTTACTATAAATCAGTATTTCTCAAAATTCCGTAATGTATTAGAGCTGGTTCCTTTTTTTCCCTTGGATGGTTTCCCCCTGACACAGTGGAGAGCTTCTTAGCCCCTCAACACAAAGGAAGTAGGTTTATTTCCTTAGGGAGAGGCTGTAGCCACACAGAGTGTTTACACATGAAGACCTGGCACTGTATATAAATACAAACTGTGTTTCATGTAAACACAAGGATCTTCACATGCTCTTAGAGTTGTTGATTCAAACAATTGACTGATAAATTTTCAGATGAGAGCAAATACTTTACTCATGGTCCTGCCCTTAGCTTTTAATCATTTTCTCCCTTTTCCTCCTCTTATCTCCCATGTAGGTGGAGAAAGAGGATGAGGGAGATTTGTTTTTCCACTAAGAATGCAGATATTTTAAAAATATATGCTTTATAAAAGTATTACTTAATGTATAATCTGCAGCAAAATTTAAAGAGGTGACCCAGGAAAGTTGAGGGCAGCATAGTGGCAAATGTTAGGAAATGCTGTCGTATTATAATATTCCTGCTACAGTTTGAAAAAGCAAATTCTAGCTGGAGAATAAAATCCAAACACCAGAGCAAAAGCTAATCTCAGCTTTCACATGTAAAATATTTATGTTTCAGTGAAAGGCAAATCCTTACCTGCCCTTCCTCCTGGCCTTCCCTGTCTCCACAATATGTTATTTGTGAAATTAGCCTTCCTTCTGAAAATGAAAGAACTAATACTCTAGAAAAATCTTTCTCATATGGTTAGTCTTCTTAAATGATCAGTTCTGTAGGACCCTAACGTATGTTCCTGGAGATTATGTTTCATGCAGATCAATCTGTGACCTGGGCAATAGTGTAGACAGACTGGGCTGTGCTATTATACGGTGAGCAACGACATTCAATATCATAGTACCCTTTAAACAAGATCTCACAGGCTTGGAAAACTACAGGACATTGAAAAAAGAGATAGAGGAAGATATAAACAAGTGGAAGAATATACTGTGTTCATGGATTGGTAGAGTTAACATCATTAAAATGTCTATACTACCCAAAGCAATGTATAGATTCAATCATTCAATGCAATCTCCATTAAAATACCAACACAGATCTAGAACAAATACTCCAAAAATTTCTATGGAACCTAAAAAAACCCATATAGCTGCAGCAATCTTGAGAAAGAAGAACAAAGTTGGAGGGATCACAATACCAGATATCAAATTATATTACAAAATCACTGTAATCAAAGCAACCTGATACTGGCATAAGAATAGGCATATAGATCAATGGAACAGAACAGAGACCCAAGAAATTGACTCAAGTCATTATGCTCAATTAATATTGGACAAATGAGGCAAGAGCATACAATGGAGTCAAGATAGTCTCTTTAATAAATGGTGTTGGGAAAATTGGACAGATACATGCAAAAAATGAAACTAGACCATCAACTTACACCATACACAAGAATAAACTAAAAATGGATAAAAGACTTAAATGTAAGTCATGAAACCAGAAAAACCCTAGAATCAACCATAGGCAGCAAAATCTCAGACATCTCTGATAGCAATCTATTTGTGGATAGATCTCCTAAGGGAAAAAAAACTAAGAAAATAAACAAATGCAATTATAAAAAATAAAAAGCTTTTGCACAAAGAAATCATCAACAAAATGAAAAGGGAGCCCACTGTATGGGAGAACATATTTGGCAATAATACATCTGATAAAGGGTTAATATCCAAAATTTATAAGGAACTCTTACAACTTAACAAAAGAAAGATAAAAAATTCAATTTAAAAATGGGCAAATAACCTAAATAAACACTTCTCCAAAGTGGACACACAGATGGCCAAGAGACATATGAAAAAATGCTCAAAGTCACTGATCATCAGAGAGATGCAAATTAAAATGATAATGAGGTATCACCTCACACCTGTCAGAATGGCTATTATCAACAAATCAACAAATGACACGTGCAGGCAAGGATGTGGGGAAAAGAGAACCATAGTACACTGCTGGTGGGAATGCAGACTGGTGCAGCCATTATGGGAAACAATATGGAGTTTCCTCAAAAAATTAAATATGGGACTGCCATTTGACCCAGTAATCCCACTACTAGGAATATATCCTAAGAAACCCAAAACACCAATCAGAAATAATGTATGCACCTTTATTTTCATAGCAGTGCAAGTTACAATAGCTAAGATCTGGAAACAGCCCAAGTACCCGTCAGTAGATGAATGAATAAAAAAGCTGTGGGACATGTACACTAGGGAATACTATGCAGCTGTAAAAAAGAAGGATCTCTTACCTTTTGATATAGCCTGGAGGGACCTGGTGAGTATTATGTTAATGAAATAAGCAAGTCAGAGAAAGACAAGTATCACATGATTTCACTCATGTGGAATCTAATGAACAATATAAACTGATGAACAAAATAGATCCAGAGACATAGAAGCATGGATCAGACTGTGGAATCTCAGGGAGAAGGTGGGGGTGGGTTGGAAGAGATCAGCCAAAGAATTTGTATGCATATATGCATAACCCATGGGCATAAACAATAGGGTGGTGAAAGCCTGGGGTGAGGGGTGGGGATGGGCAAGAAGGGGTCAACGGTTGTTGGGGGAAAAGGGGACATATGTAATACTTTCAACAATAAAGTTGAAGTGAATAAATAAATCTCACAGGGAGTGAAACCAGAGACCAGTGAAACTTGTGTCATTCTTCTGGCTGACCTTAGCCCAGATGGTGAGAAAAACAGCCCAGGAAAGTCGACCATAATTCGACACAGATATATTGAATCACTATTTAGTCTGCTAATCAAATCATGTGAGTTTGTGTCTCCTGATGGAGGAGGGGGATGATAGAATATGTAGGCAGAGCCAAGAGTCTTAGTGTTAGGATAAAGTAGGGTCAAAAAGTTATGGAGAAGTGCAGAGGATTGTTAGAAATCAAAGAAAACATACAGGCAAGAGAAGCCTTGTGTTCAGGAAGAACTATGATCCTAAAATAAATTGAACTTTTGTACCAGAGCTAATTTTCTCATTATATGTGAGAGCAGGAAAGAGATAAAAACATACAGAAATCAGAAAGGGAATGGGAAGGGATGTGGGGATGGGGAAAGCCTGGGATTTAAACATAATTGATTAAACATGGTTAAGAGAGCATTCTATCTTATTGTTTTCTTTATCTCTCAGAGTTCTTTTTTTTTCTTCTTTCTTATTATGTAAGCAATATATACTCAATGTTGAAAATTTAGAAAATGGAGAATAAAAGGACAGAGCAGGACTGATGGAAGCCGCAGGGTGTATAAGTTACTCAGCCTGCCCTTATCTCGGCCAATGGGAAAGCGGGGGAAACTAGCCCAAGGCCAAAAGTATGCTGGCCACCCCCCCTGTCTTTGTGTAACCAGACCCTAGCTGCACCCTGCCCCAACCCCCCCCCCCCCCGACCCCAAGCCCTATAAATTCTTTGTTCTCTTGGAATTCGGGGCTCTCTCTTGCACCCAGTAATGGAGGTAAGGGGGGGACCAAGCGAGCTTGTATAGGAGACCCTCTGCTTTTGCATCGGACTGGCTGGTTCCCTGGTGTGGTTTCCTTGGGGATCTTGAAATCTGGGCATAACATTTTGGGGGCTCGCAGGGATCCCCAGCACCATTGAGGGACCCCCCCAGTCCGGAGGGCCCGCCTGACTGACCGCGGTAGGTGTTTGTATGTCATTGTATGTTTTATATCTGTCCGGTGTGAGCTCACGTCTGAAATCTGTAATCGTAATAGCCCACATGGCCTAAGGTGGACGCACTGGGGGGGCCACGGGCGGGAGGAGCCGAGGGACGCCTCGATCCTTCGTCTGAAGGGGTATAGCTTTGCTTCCGCGGAGTCGGAAGGTCTGTAGGAACCCCCTTAATCTGAGACAGGCAGGAGGAGTCGGGGGGCGCCCCGATCCTCCATCTGAAGAGGGGAAATTTTGCTTCCGCGGAGTCGGAAGGTCTGTAGGAACCCCTCAATCTGAGAAAAGGCGGGTCGCTCCTGCTGGTTGGCGCGCAGCCAACGTCTGGCTTTGGGTTTGTTTTGTTTTTTGTCTTTGTTTTTTGCTTCCATGGAGTTGGAAGGCTGTATTTCTTTGGGCCCTTTAGTTGTTTGTGTTTCCGTTTTATTTTGTGGACTTGCTGGATTAATAATTTCAAGGAGATTGGGGGAGGCTTTAGAGCTCCCTCAGGAATGGGGAAGTTGTTAGGAGTTGAATGGATTGTTTAAACTCTGAATGAATGTCTGATGAAAGTGTATGAATGTGGAGGGAGGGGGGACTGCTCTCACCCCTCCTTTGTGTGGCGGTCGGGCGGCCGCCTGAGTGAGGGTCTGTGGAAACAGGTCACCCCCTCCCCAAGTATTCTAAAATTAAAATCCTTCTTGTAATTGAAAAGCATTTACAAATTTATAAATGCATCCGGGATTTCTGTGCACATGCAAAGGGAAAAGGCCAGTTTAAAAACGAGTGCGCATAGTTTCGAGCTGGACTTGACTTTTTGCTGTGTACAGAATAAAAACCCGAGACTGTTTTGGTCTTAAAAACGGTGAAGATGAACCTGAGAAAGAAATGCAGACAGGTTTCCCAAGGCGATTTAAAGTAGCTCTTTTGAAATTTCCCGCCCTGAGGCAAGTACCACCAGGAAGTTGCTGCTTACTAAGGGAGGATAGAATTTCAGAGGTGGAGTTTTAAGGCGGAGTTTTACTGCGGAAATGTGGATGGGGCAAAAAGTGTGCTAGCCTCACGGATTTATTTAATACTTAATAAATTAGCAATCACGGTCTTAATATAATTTCAGTGGTATGATAGCAGTAGAACCACAGTTATACATAATATCATAAACAAATTAAGAGTAATTGATTCCATGGTCAAGACTAAATCCTATTATGTTGAGAACTGTTTTTAAGTGTTGAAAATGTTTTCCTAAGTTTTACCTAGGTTACCCAAGAAAAATTTTTCTTTTTTCTGTGTCTCTTAAAATGTATTGCTAAATCACCTAAGAATTAAGGCTAAGAGTTCTAGCTACCTGGAAAGCATGGCCTTGGTGTGATAGGAGGAAAAAAGAAATGTTAAATGGATGGTAAACCAGTGAGCTGGGACTGGTCACTAATGGTGGATTGTGAGAAGGGCTGGTTGTGGCCTAACTTCTCCTTCCTTGGTACCCCTGAAACGTCAGAGGGTACTTCTGGCCTTGGTTTTCCAATGTGTTTAATCTGTCAATTTTGTTGTTTCGCCGAAATCCTCTTGAGTGACATTGAATGATTCTTTCCTTCCTCTTTAACTTTTGGGGGACTGTGTGAATGGATTAATAGCTTCTAGATGGTATTCACCATCTCTGAGACTTCCAGAGAGAAGTCAAAACTCAGACTGGCTACACAACTGGAACTGATTTGTTGGTATTTTGTGATATAAATGTGGACCGTTTCTATCTGGATGAGACATAGGTCAAAAGTCCTGTCCTAGGATGTGAAAAAGGGAGGCCTCCACATCTGTTCCTGTCTGCTCAAGATCCCAAGACTGTAAAGGTAGACGGCGTCGCGACCTGGATCCATCACACTCACGTCCGGTCAGCGGATCCATCCATGACCCAGAAAGACTTCATCACCAAATGGAGCATCGATCGAGATCAACGCAACCCGCTCAAGCTCAAGCTACGGCGTGCTCGACCTGCCTGATGCCAGTAACATGACTCGAGATCGCTCCTGTCACCAGGAGCCCCCACAATACTGTGTAATACACCTAGATAATGCCTGCATCTTCATGGACATGGCTCCAAAGAGACAAGGACCATTTATAGGATCACATGTTTAGTGGTAGATTTGGCTACCTGAAGCGGCATGATGCCAATATTATGTTTATGTTATATTAACCTTTGATTCTTTTGCAGGTTTGAATGTATGTTGGCTGTTCTGGAAGGGAGCTGTGTGGGGTGACCCCCAAAAGTAAACGGTGTCTAGCTGCCAAGAGGACAAGTGCCCAACTGGGCAGGGAAGGGTGCCCATCAGGTTTTGGTCTCTGTTGAGAGACAGCTAACAGTTGACAGCCTGTAATACTGTCTTGCAGGCCTGGGTCACCATGCCCATGTCAGGGGTAGTGAAGCTGGAGGAAGCCTGTTTAGACTAGAAAGTCTGAGGCATGGCTATGCATAGAAAGAAGGTTTTATACCAACAATTACTGTTTTGTTTTAAATCCATGAAAATGAATTAGCAAGAAAAGTCAGAAAATCTTAGAGTAGATCAATATGTTTTTCTCCTTATGTAATTCCTCCGAAATCTGGCAATGCTAAGTAAGTACGTTTCTTTGCATAGATTCAGTAAGACTGGTTCCTAATAGTGGTTTTATTAACGGAAAACTTTGACTGGAGTATCATATTTTGAAGAGCCCTATCTGAGCTCTAAAGACTTGAAGCCACTAAGAATGCCACGAAGAAAGCCTGGTATCCTGCCTGGGAGCCCTGAAGATGGCTGGCGCTGGAGCGTCAGGCCCATGCCCTACCATCACTGGCGGTTGGTAAGAGTAGAAGGGGAGCAGTAAAGATGCCTCTGCATCCCTGCGGAACCCCCACACACTCTGGGCCGCAATGAGTAGGAGGGCTACTGAGATGGGCCTTAAAGCCTGGAGCGTGGGCTCAGGTGGAGTTGCTACAGGTGAGGGATTCACCTAACTCAGCAGATACTGCAGGCAGGCCTGATGGCATCTGGATGGCTTGGCTTCCTGGCCCTACGGGGCACATTAAGGTTCAACCATGAAATTCCAGCAAAGGTAGTCAGTTACCATTCTTGTTGTGTTTATGCAAACATCAGGACAGTAAATAAATTTATCTTGATTTGGCTTTTTAATAGCCATGGAGGAATTTTAAGAAGAAAAATCCTATTTCAATAGAAGTTGTTAAAGCTAAAATGATTTCTTTCCCTTCCACCGGACCATTTGTTAAGCTTAATAGTTCAATTGATAGTTCTGTATGCCCAGTACGGGCCTCTAGCAACGGTGGAATAGAAATGCAGTCCATCTCATGATTGAGCCGGAAGTTCCAAGACAAGGGGGGAATGAAAGGACAGAGCAGGACTGATGGAAGCCGCAGGGTGTATAAGTTACTCAGCCTGCCCTTATCTCGGCCAATGGGAAAGCGGGGGAAACTAGCCCAAGGCCAAAAGTATGCTGGCCACCCCCCCTGTCTTTGTGTAACCAGACCCTAGCTGCACCCTGCCCCAACCCCCGACCCCAAGCCCTATAAATTCTTTGTTCTCTTGGAATTCGGGGCTCTCTCTTGCACCCAGTAATGGAGGTAAGGGGGGGGACCAAGCGAGCTTGTATAGGAGACCCTCTGCTTTTGCATCGGACTGGCTGGTTCCCTGGTGTGGTTTCCTTGGGGATCTTGAAATCTGGGCATAACAGAGAACTATATAGCAAGCAAATTAAAAATCTCTTTCAATCTCCCGTTCAGACAAGCAAATAACATCATGAATGTTTTGGTATGTTTTCTTCTTAAGCTATTTGTCTTTTATATTTTGAAATGTAGTTTCAGTTTTTGTCCAAGTTATATGTGCACAAGGCTTTAAAAGAACAAAAGTTCTTCAAAGTTTGTTAGGAAAAGCAGAAATTTCAAGTTTAAATGGATTCTTTTGATATTAACCCCCATTACTCTATAACATGTTTACTTTGCTTTTTAATTTTAGACATTGTCGCTTAACTTAAGAAAGGTGAGAACCTGGCTGTCGGTTAAGTATATTTTTTAAAAAGCTAATACCATCATGACTCTTATGCAATCTTAAAATGAACATATGTCAAACTTAGTGGCTTAAAGTAACAATTCAGTTTACAATTTCTCATGGCTCTGTGGTTGGCTGGGCAGTTTCCAGGTACTAAGAGGGCAAGAGCAGAGGCTTCCAGACTTCCTGGATGCATACTTACCCCACCATTAGTCAGTTAGTCAAAGCCCATCGCAAGTCAGTCCAGATTCAAGAGGGTGGAGAAGTGGACTCTGTTCCCGGAAGAGCAGCAGTATAACCTTGCAATGGGCGAGGCCCCAGAGAGCTTGATTTAATAGGGGACATGACAAAAAAAATACTCCTTAATTTTTGTTCCCACCAAGTTACTGTTCCCTGTATTCTTGTTTCCCTTCTTTTCTTGAATAATCTGGAGCTACTGTTCAATCATATTGAAGGATATGGCACTAAAATGTTGATGGGAAGCTCTGTGCACAGGATCAGGGTGTGTTGCACGCTGGATGTACCACTGGGTGACTTGACTGGGCCTTTTGTTTGGGGAACCCCTATTAGTCAAATTCCCCAGGACAGTGTTCCTAAGTCCCTGCTTAGAAGGTAGCAACTTGGTGACTGGGGTGCTCTTTCCTAAGTCCTGTGAGAAGGCTATTTGCAGTATGGTGCTCTGTCTCAGCCACGTCCCTGTCCCATTTCAGGCACCCTCTGTGTGATCCTCTCTAGAGCATAACCCTTCAGGCTTCTGCCAGGGCAGGCAGAGGAACTGTGGATCCCACTGTTCAATAGATTTCAGCACATTCTCTTGTTCTTGCCTCACTTTTACTCTCACTTCCAGAGGTACCTGGTGCCTTCCTTTCTTCCCCTGGGTAGTGTGGTGTAAATAGGTTTGCTTCTTGGATTTGCATATTACCAGTCTACATTCAAATTTCTCAGTGATGCTGTCAGCTACCATACATCTGCTCTCCAGTTTCCAAAATCTTATTTTTGTTCTCTCTTCTCCCTTTCTCTTTGTCTGTATAGGTTTATTTCAGCCCTCCTTACCTCCCTAAACTTTTATCAACATTATTAATGTAGTTTCAGGAGTAACTACTGTGTACATTCTATTTCAATTAGAAATGTCACTTCTTTTATGCGTACTACACATATCCTATATAATAAAAGGCTAATATGCAAATTGACTGAATGGTTGCTATAATGTGCACTGACCACCAGGGGGCAGATGTTCAATGCAGGAGCTGCCCCCTGGTGGCCAGTACACTCCCACAGGGGGAGTGCAGCTCAGCCAGAAGCCAGGCTCATGGCAGGCGAGCACAGCAGTGGTGGCAGGAGCCTCTCTCGCCTCCACTACAGCTCTAAGAATCCCTTGGGGATGTCTGCCTGCCAGCTTAGGCCTGCTCCCTGCTGCAAGAATGTGCAAGCCAACTGAGAGACCCCCTACCTCAGTGCATGAATTTCGTGCACTGGGCCTCTAGTATTATATATTAGTTCACTGTATATATTTTCAGAGTTTGTTTCTACAGAAAATAGGCCATGTGAAATGGTTACAGTTACAATGACCCTTTTGGAAACCATAGTGCTATGGTTCCACTGAGGAATCGTTAGGTCATGATGCCATGTTTTGTTCCCCCAAAAGTCACCACAGCTCATTGAAGTCAGGATGAGCATCTGATCCAAAGAACCAAATCTGTTGGTTGAAGTGGCCACACACCAGTGCTCTGTCTTGTATGTGATATTCCATATTGAATAGTGACTGCTATTTTTCTAAGATGCTGGTATTGAAGAGTCACACACAGAAAGAGAAAGAAGTCTCTTATTAGTAAAAACAAGAGCATTACATTTAGAGATGAGCTAAATCAACATCATATCAGAACACTGAAGTAGAGAACGATGTGTGTGTGCTGCCTATTGGGAATGAAAACATTGGGACACTAAATTGCCTTGTACTAACTAATTGCCCTTGTGAAGCCTGGTTATGGGATAGGAGATACCATTTACTATATAATTTACTTCCTCGTATATCCACCCAATAAGTCCAGATTAATTAGCCTAAACTAATCATAGTTCTGTTCTCGTGCAATCTGAAAGTAACTAGGTCCCTGTAATCCTGAGCAATGGTGAATGTACTGCCACTACTACTGTGATGATAACAATCCTGGAAGAGAGGAAAATATCAGTCTTGTCTTACATTGGTTAGGATAAGTGCACTCTGCTAAGAATGCATGAACAGAAAGAAAAAAAAAAAGCATCTCAATTGAAAACTGGAAGATTGTTGTAAACTTTAGTTTCCCTACCAACTACTTAAATTCCTGAAGCAAGTCACCTACTATTTACTTCTTTTTTAAAAAATCTGTTAATGAAGGGCTTTGTACTAGAGGAATAAAAGATCTCTCCTAGTTCTCAAGTTCTGTATCAACATGTCATAAGATTATTTCAAGACTAGAGGCCCAGTGCACAAAATTTGTGCATGGGCAGGGTCCTTAAGCCTGGCCAGCAATCAGGGCTGATTGGGGCCTCCCTTCCCCCCAGCTGCTGGCTGTCTGCTGGGGCCTTCTTTCATTCCCCAGCTGCCAGCTGCTGGCCAGGGCCTTCCTTCATTCCATGCCACCCCCTAGTGATCAGCACACATCATAGCGAGCGGTCGAACTCCTGAGGGGACAATTTGCATATTAACCTTTTATTATATAGGATCAGGGAGGAAGGGACTTACATGCAACTCCCTTTCTCATATAGTTACTTTATTCATTGCTACCCCCAAACAATACTTACTCCATTCTTTTCCGTTCTATTCATATTTTTCTGTTATCATCAGTCAAATTTTTCCCTGCAGAAGAATTTCTTTAGTGAATCAGAAAAGCCCAGGTAACAATGTTTAAATGTCTGTGGACAAGAGGGTGTACAGTGTGTGTCTGTGTTCTGTGTGAGTGTGTGTGAACACAGTGTATATGTGGATTAGGGGATGGGAATAGCAAAGGCAGGAAAACATATGATGATTGGGAACCTGTAGTATTTAGGAAAGCCTTCAAAGTTTACCTTTGAAAAGAAATAAATGCCTCATGGACATAGTACTTTTTTAGTGTGAAATAAAAAAAAAGCTGATGCTAGGTTGGATATTGGATCTAGAAAATTATAGAAATTTGGTATGAAATAAATTTTGTAGACATAAAAGTACATTTATCTATCTATTACACACAAAAAAAGAAGAGAAAGAAAGAAAGAAAGAAAGAAAGAAAGAAAGAAAGAAAGAAAGAAAGAAAGAAAGAAAGAAAAAAGGTATTAAGCCAAAAGGCTCTGGATTCAAATTATAATTTGTCTTCAGAGCTTCAAAAGTCATAGTCATTTTCTAAATAAGCTAAAAATATATGGAGCACTTAATTATGACTAGAGTTTCTAATTGGGGTTTTTGGTAAAAATGCAATTAGGATTACTAAGAGTTTGTGGGGGTTTTTTTGTTTTTTTTCTTAAGTAGACAACACAAAACATTCTGGATAAAAGTACAGTTTTGTTTATCCCTCTAGCTATATGCATTCTAAAACGATGTTATCTCCTCAGAAAATTAAAAATAAAACTCTCATTTGCCCCAGAAATCTCACTTCTTTGTATTTATCCAAAGCAATTAAAATCAGGATCTTGAAGAGATACTTACCTGTACTCCAATGTTCATAGTAGCATTGTCCACAATAGTCAAGATATGGAAGCTACCTAACTGTTCATGACAGATGTATGAATAAAGAAAATGTGTATATACATACAACAGAGTATTATTCAGTCTTGAAAAAGAAGGAGATCCTTCCATTAGTGATAACATGGATAGCCCGGGAGGACATCATGTTAAGTTAAATAAGCAAACACAGAAAGACAAATACTGTATGAGCTAATTTATATGTGGGAAAAAAATCAAACTCACAGAAACAGAGTTGAAAAGTGGTTGCCAGTGGGGAAGGTGATTGACAGAGGGTACAAAATTTCAGTTATGCAAGATAATAAGTTCTGGAGGCCTACTATACGGCATAATGCCTATAGCTACCAATACTATATTGCATACTTAAATATTGGTATGAGGGTAGACCTTATGTGAAGTGTTCTTATCACAGACACACAAAAAAATGATAATACAAGGAACAAGAGGAAACTTTTGAAGGTGATGGATATGAATTTACAGGTGGTGAGGGTTTTATGGGTGTATACTTAACCTCAAACTCATTGAGCTGTGTACGTATATTTTTTTTACATGTCAATCATATCTCAAAAAAGTGGTTTAAAAATAAAATAAAATACTCAGTACAGACATACCTTTGATATATTGTGTGTTCAATTCCAGACCACTGCAATAAAGTAAGTCATAATCTTTTCAAAATTATATATTTTTATTGTTGATAGTATTACAGATGTCTCCCATTCTGCCCCCTCCTTTACCCTCCTTCTCCCAGCCCCTCCCAGCTCCATGGTGTCACCCCCATATTGCCTGTGTCCTTGAGCTATGTATAGAAGTATATAAGTTTTTTGGTTTATCTCTTTTGGTTTATCTCTTCTCCAATCCCCGATCAAGGTATGTCAGTCTGTTCCATGCCTCCCTGCTTTGGTTCTTATTCTGTTGGTCAATTCATTTTGTTCATTAGATTCCACAAATAAGTGATATCATGTGATATCTGTTTTATTCAGATTGGCTTATTTCACTTAGCATAATAGTCTCCAGGTCCATCCATGCTGTCCCAAAGGGTAAGAGATCCTTCTTTTTTACAGCTGCACAGTATTCCATAGTGTAAATGTCCCACAGCTTTTTTATCTATCGACCTACTGATGGGCACTAGGGCTGTTTCCAAATCTTAGCTATTGTAAATAATGCTGCTATGAACATGGCATGCATATATTCTTTCTGATTGGTGTTTCGGGATTTTTAGGGTATATTCCCAGAAGTGGGATTGCTGGCTGAAACGGAAGTTCCATTTTTAATTTTTTGAGGAAACTCCATACTGTTTTTCATAGTGGCTGCACCAGTCTGCATTCCCACTAGTCATGAACGAGTGTTCCATTTTCCCCACATCCTTGCCAGTACTTGTTGTTTGTTGATTTTTTTGATGATAGCCATTCTGACAGGTGTGAGGTGATATCTCATTATGGTTTTAATTTGCATTTTTCTGATGATTAGTAATTTTGAGCATTTTTTTTTCATGTCTCTCTTGGCCATTTGTATGTCCTCTTTGGATAAATTAAATGTCTATTCAGGTCTTCTGCCCACTTTTTAATTGGATTGTTTGTCTTCCTCTTGTTGGGTTGTATGAGTGCTTTATATATTTTGGAAATTAACCCCTTATCAGATGTATCATTGCCAAATATGTCCTTCCATACACTGGGTTTCATTTTGATGCTGGTTTCTTTTTCTGTGCAGATGGTTTTTATTTTGATGTAGTCCCATTTGTTTATTTTCCCTTTGTTTCTCTTGCCCTAGCAGATGTTATCAGCAAAAATTCTTCTACATGAGATGTCTGAGATTTTATTGCCCATGGTTTCTTCTAAGATTTGCATGGTTTCATGCCTTACTTTTAAGTCTTTTATCCACTTTGAGTTTATTCTTGTGTATAGTGTAAGTTGGTGGTCTAGTTTCATAATCTTTTTGCTGGTGGAGGTGCTGGCCTTCAATCTGTAAAAAAAAATAAAATAAAATTGCACCATTTGTGAAGCACAAGAAAACAAAGTCTGCCTGCATTTGGCTTTTTCCAGAAAAGATATGCTGACCCCTATTTTATGGCACCAATTTCTATATGTCAATGTTTATCCAAATGATTTGGAATATTTTTTAAAATGTAGCTTCCTAGGTTCCGCTCTTGAAATAGTAATTTAGTAAATTAATAGAGGCCTAGGAATTAGCATTTAAATACTTCAAATATTTCTGACTCAGATTATCTTGAGCTAAACTTTAAGAAACACTGCCTAATTTACATGGTCACCAACAGTTCCCTTTTCTTCACATCCTCACCAACAATTGTTATTTGTTGACTTTTTGATAATCATTACTCTGACATGTGTAAGGTAATAGCTCATTGTAGTTTTGATTAGCATTTCCCTGATGACTAGTGATGTTGAGCATTTTTTTATGTGTCTGCTTTAAAACTATATATTCTCTTTAGAGAAATGTTTATTTAAGTCCTCAGACCATTTTTGAATGGATTGTTTTTTATGTTGAGTTGTATGAGTTGTTTATATAAGGTCTTCAAAAAATATTAAAAATAGAACTACCACAAAATCCAGTAATTGCACTCTTGGATAGTTATTTAAAAAAACACACACGAAAACACTAAATAAAATAGATCTATGCACCTCTATGCCCATTGCTGCAATATTTACAATAGTCAAAATATGGAAGCAACCTAAGTGTCCATCAATAGATGAGTTGATGAAGAAAATGTGTCAGTATAGATATAAATATAGGTATAGATATAGACAATGGAATATTACTCAGACACAAGAAAGAATGAGCCCTAGCCACGTGGTTCAATGGTTAGAGTGTCCACTCTAGTAATGAAGGGTCACAGGTTTGATTCCAAGTCAAGGGCATGCACCTGGGTTGCAGGTTCCCTTCTCCTACCTGCTCGAGGTATGTGGGGGAGGCAACCAGTCGATGTATCTCTCTCACACTGATGTTTCTCTATCTCTTCCCCCACTCTTCCTTCCTGCCACTCTCTCTGAAAAGCAATGGAAAAGATTTAAAAAATAAAAAAGAATGAAAAATTTCATTCGCTACAAAATGGATAGGCCTAGATGGAATTATACTAAGTGAAATAAGTCAGACAGAAAATGACAAATACTCTATGATTAATCAGAAAATAAACAAACGAAACAGAAACAGATTCATAGATACAGAGAGCAAATTAATGGCTCCCAGAGAGTTAAAGGGGTGGTGGTAGATGAAAATGGTGAAGGAGAGAAGGAGGTACAAACTTCCAATTATCAAATAAATAACTCATGGGATGTGGTGTACAACATAAGGAAAATAGTCAATAATATTGTAATAATTTTTTGTACAGTGACAGATGGTTACTAGACTTATTGTTGCGATCACATTGTAAGGTATATAAATTTTGAAGCACTATGTTGTACATCTGAAACTAATATAATATTATATGCCAACTATACTTTAATAAAAAATAAATTAAAAAAGAAACACTTTCTAAGGGGCAAGAATAAAAGTTTAGGAGGTAGTTCATAGAAAAATTCAATGAACTCCACCGAACTTCATCTTTTTCCTCCAAATTAAAATCAAGCCTCAATGTTCTTTGTCTTTTCTATAAAAGACAAAGTTTTCTTCATTAGAATTTCTCCCTTTTCCACTGAAATATACAGCCCTGGATATTTCACAAAGAGCTTCTCAAAGTAGCTTCAGTTTGAGACATACTCTCCTGAGGTTTGGAGCAATGACTCTATTCCCTGTCAGTCACATGTTTTTCATGAATATATTTTGATTTGTTCCTGCACATACACTTTTAGCTACATTGGAATAATTTGTTTAAAAGGTTATCTCTTGTCCTTAAATACTTTTCTAAAGGACATTATTCAAACAAAAGTAAATGAAATACTGTGCTTAGTTTGCTACCAGCTTCTCACTAAAATTTACGGTAAGGTAAGTTCAATATTGAGTTTCTTCTCTTTATAGCTCCAGAAAGGAAATTATAGTTTAACAAGCACACATCCAGCTCCTAGTATTTCATAATTTAGTGTTAAGCATAAGGATTATCATGACTTGATAATAAAAATGATTTGCTAGTAACACAAAATGTGGTTTACAGCAAGACATTGTGAAGAGACTGTGTTCTAAGACTATTTCCCAAATAATTCTGATCCAGGGAATCCCATGAGTCTTGGCTCTGAGGTTCTGGAGTTCTGAGGTTCTGGGTTTCTGAGGAACCTCTCCTGAAGATTCTGAATTGTTAATCTAGAATGGTCCTGAGGAATCTTTATTTTTAATAAGAATCCAGATGATTCTCAGGATGAAATTGAGGGAATACTGTTGCAAGATTAGATTTTATTCATCTACGATAATTATTGTCAATAATTACTCATCAATGGCAATGCTTTTTTTCTTCAGCATTTAAAAATGACAAAGAGAAGATGGACTGTGTTGTTCAGGCCTCACATTGTAGATGCTTCTGATTTCTCATTCACATGGATTTCTGCCTCTAGTAAGAGAACAGAGATGCTTGATTTGAATCTATTCCAACAGGAGAAAAAGCACCCTGGATTTCTGCTTACTCTTAGGATATAGAAAGATGAAAAGAACATGCTCCCACTTATCAATGAGAAAGAGCTGGATAAATGACAAAATTATAACTTTTCCTGAACCCATGAGAGGGCTAAGGACACAAGACAACTGAAACCCATGGAGGGACAAACTCCTTCAGGGAGAGAAGAGATGTATGGAATGGATTATCTATGGTAGAGCAAGATAGGAAGAGATGTCAGCCACCAAAATTATACCCTCACAGAAGGCAAGAATGCCTGTATCTAGGAACAAATATTATTTTCCTCAACGTCTACTATTCTACCTAAGATGTCTGACATTCAATCAAAAATTATAAAACACACAAATAAGAATAATAGAATCACCCTCAAGAGACAAATGACCCAAATGTTGGAAGTATTATATAAGCAATTTAATTGCTCTTTAAGTATAACCTTCAATTTTAAGATACATAGGTATAAGGAAGAGCTGTAAAGATAGGAGGACAAAGAGTGCTAATGCTTGGTTTCCCTGATGTTAATTAGGGTACATGGGGTGCCTGTGGTACCTTTGTTACAACTAAGGATCTAACTTTGAGACATTATTATTATTCATCAACTTCTGAAGTTTATTCAGATTTCACTAGCTTTTACCTAAAGTCTTTTTTCTGTTCTAGGATCTTCCCCAAGCCATCATCCTGCATGTAGTTATCAGGCTGGCTTAGTTTCCTCTGGTCTGTGACCATTTCTCAAACTTTCTGATAAACTGGACAGTTTTGAGAGTACTGGTAAGATATTTTGCAGAATGTCCCTAAATTTTGGTTTGTCTGACTTCTTTTTCATGGTTGGACTGGGTTTTTAGGAGGAATACCACAGAAGTAAAGTATCATTCTCATTACATTATACCACGGGCCCATGCTATCAACATGACATATCACTGATGAGGTTAACCTTGATCACATGACCTTGATAATATTTGCCAGGGTTCAGTCTGTCCTGCTTTGTATTTGCTGTGTGGATGGAATGGCAACTTCTAAGCTCTTTACGTGTGGAATAGAAAACTAGAATTCTTTGTCGTATTAGTCTAGAAAATTATTTATTTGATCTGTGTCTTACAATTAACTTGCTTAGAATTTTGCAAAGTAGTCTCATGATGGTTTTTAAAAGTCCTTCTGTTTAAAATGGTTTATTAATCTTTTCTCAGTTATAATTTTGTTTGTCTCCTTTACTTCTGGATTAAGTTAGCTAGCAATCTGTCTACTCTGTTAAAATTTTCAATTAACACTTTGATTATATTTAACTTTTTTTGTTTTTTAATTCATTAAATTTCGCTTTTATCTGTATTAATTTCCTCTTGCTTCTTTTGTTTTCCTTTTATAGCTTTTTGAGTAGGATGTTTAATTAATTTTCATTTTGTGTATTATTTTTATAGGCATTTAAAAAACTAAAAGTGCTTTAGTTTATCTCATAGATTTGATGTGTTGTATTTTTCTATTTCTTATTGTTAATAAGTTATGAAATCTTGATTTTTGTTCTCTCTTGACATAAGGCTTTTTAAATATATATATATATATATATATATATATATATATATATATATATATATATATATATTAGACAGGAAGGGAAAGGGAGAGAGAGAAACATCAATGATGAGAGAGAAACATCCATTGGCTGCCTCCTGTGTACCCCACACTGGGGCTCGAGCCTGCAATCCAGGCAAGTGCCTGAGGGGAAATAGAACCATGACCTTCTGGCTCATAGGTCAATGCTCAACCACTGAGACACACTGGCTGGGCCCAAGTTGTTTTTATTAGAATGTTTTTCAACTTTTATATGAAGGGATCCTTATAGTTTTATTATTAATATCTAGGTTTATTGCATTATGTCAAATGCTATTAATATTATTTCCATTTTGTAATTTCTTGATTTTTTTCATTTTGGTCTAATATATGGTTAATTTTTATAACATGCTACATGCACAATTAAAACAAAGGGATATTCTGTATTGTTGGAGTTTGACATATGACTACCTTACTTTTAATACTGTTTAGCACTCAAACATATCTCTTCACTAAGTATTTGTCCCTCCTATTTGTACTTTGCTATTTTCTCCTTGTTTTCTACCACAATCATATTGATATTAGCTGTTTCTTAGCTCATATTCCTAGAAACAAAACTTGAGCAGCATCTTGGTCAATGATATATTGAAAGAATGTTCTCAGAAGGAAATGAGTGAGGGATGCTGGCTGAGGCCGGGTGGGAAAAATCTCAGTAATGAAGGGATGTAGAAGAACTCCCAGGGGGAATTCTGAGCAGGAGTTACTTACACCATAGAGTTAATCTGACCCAGGGGAGTTGGTCATTATGTGTGGCTGCAATCTGTGGGCTGTTTCTGCTGTTGCTTGTTGGCAATTCTCTCAAGAAGGGAGCACCTGTGAGTGTGTAGCAGCCCACACTGACAACAGTTAGGAGATAAGTGCATGCACTTTTGGTAAAGTGGGTCAGGGAGGGAAATGAAGACCATTTACTACAGATAATAATGTCTGCTTCTCTTTCCCTACCATTAAGTTCAAGGTCCCCTCCCCCCATTGAAATAGAAAGGAAACAACATGGGGAGGGGGTAAAGCATGCACTGCAAAGCTTACTATCATCTTACACGCACTTCACATATTTATGCTACCAGCCCTGAAATCATTTGAATTTGGGATTCTTGATTTTAACAAATGCCAAGGTAGCCGCAGTTAATTATCCTTGTTTGTTTTAGATATATTTTTTTTTCTGGCATCAATTGCTTGAAAACATTCATGATTTATTTTCATATCCGTTTTAGGTATAAAAACAATTTTGGCGATAACAAATTTTTATTAGTGAAAAATGGTAATAAATACGCGAAGACTATGAATTACAGATTATAGTTATTTGTGTAATAAAGTTGTGAAGAGACTGCTTAGCCTTACTCTTCTCCACCTAAAGATCCCTCCCTGTGAGCCTGACGAAGGCTGGAAAACTAAACATGACCTTTTCCAGACTCTTTGCAGGTAGGGCTCTGTATGTGACCCACGTTCAGTCAGCAGGGGCACCCACCAGAGTCCTACAAGAAGGAAATAGATGATGTAGGATAGTGGCTGTGTAGGCCAGATTTCATCTTGGCTCAGAGGCATCTAAGGCTCCTGGGGTAGCTGTGATGCAAGTTCTGTTGCCTGTTCTCTGATGTCATGGATGCCAAGTGGCAGATGGTGCTGTTGGAACAACTCTGTTGCATGGTTGGGCATTTCTTCTAGTTACATTGCTTCTGACCATTTTCCTAGACCTCCCTGAATCTATCTGCCTCCTAAAATCTTATAAATTCCTCCTCCTTAAGCCATCTAGAATAAATTTTGTTGCCTATAACAAAGAAGTAACCTAGACAGTGACAGTAATAATCCCAAATATGGCAGGATTATTCTCAAAATAATCTTAGTGAGGTCATCACCTTTGAGGAACTGCTCAATTTTATGGGTCCATTTCTCTGGCGTGGTCAAGTTGAGAAACTAACTCATACCTTGAAACTGAGACATATATGACTGAGATGGGGATAAGCACGTATGTTAAATGACAAGATGTTAGGGCAATTTCTGTCTAACATTCAAGTTAGGTATGATCATAAGCCTAGGTAAAGAATCTGAAACATACTTAGGTATGAAGATGGCAGAAATGAACTTCATAGATACCAATATAACAATATTTGTCAAGTATCAAAAACATGATGACAACATCAGAGACAGTGTGAGTGTAGCTTTCTCTTGTATTTCTCAGGGGATGCTCTCAGAGTGGTGAGCAGTCTGTGTGGAGTACTGAAACCCAGCCAGAATCCCTTCATGACCCCTCCCCCAAGTTTCTTGCTTGAAGAAAAACCAGACCTGAGTCTCTTTTCCTTACATTTACTTAAGTCAATTTTTTTCAGACATAAATCAGGGTTTGGGGGCACTGGAATTACAGAAAACATTGATGCACACCTTGAGTTGTTTTTTGCAAAACCTCCACTAGATAGAAAACTACGTACCAGTACTGACCACAGTCACATAAACCCCAGACTACCGGGTACTGGAGGATTGATCACCAGAACTCCTAAAATATCTCTTTGTTACTCCAGCTCCAACCAATCAGAAGATACCCATAAACTGACCATTTATTGAATAACTTTACCTCCATTTTCACCCTTTAAAACTAAGTTTGGGCTTTTAAACTTGTGTAGCTTCTTTGTGTAGCACTACCAATAAAACAAATCTAATTCTGTACTGCAATTCTTGATGTTCAGTGTTTGACTCAGCTGGTGCTGGGTGGATGAATATTTTGTTTGGTTACAGTACCAGCCACCTGTCTTTTTTTTTCTTTTAAAGATTTTTATTGACTTCAGAGAAGAAGGGAGAGGGAGAGAAAGAGAGAAACATCAATGATGAAAGAGAATCATTGATCAGCTGCCTTCTGCACACTCCCCACTGGGGATGGAGCCCACAACCTGGGCATGTGCCCTGACTGGGAATCAAACTGTGACCTCCTGGGTTCATAGGTCAATGCTCAACCACTAAGCCACGCTGGCCAGGCTCAGCCACCTGTCTTAATGTATAGGACCTGGGTCCTGAAAGTCTTGCTGTGCCATAGTCATGTATACTACACATTCTCTTTTTACCTATCCCCATATTTTAGGAAGAAATTTTCTTTTTTTTCTTTGTTATTCCTCACCAAAGGATATTTTTTCCATTGATTTTTTAGAGAGAGTGGGAAGAAGGGAGGGAGGGAGGGAGAGAAAGAGAGAGAGAGAGAGAGAGAGAGAGAGAGAGAGAGAGAGAGAGAGAAAAAAACACCAATGTGAGAGACACACATTGATTAGTTGTCTCCCGCACATACCCCAACCAGGGCTGGGGATCAAACCTGCAACCCAGATACTACATGCTCTTGACCAGGAATTGACATGACTCTTAGGTGACCAGGCTGATGCTCTAACCACTAAGATACACTGGCCAGGGTAGGAATTTTCCTTTTATGTCTACTTAGGGATATAGTCATAGATTATCATATCATAAAATGCCAAATCATAATGATGTGAGAGCTGTAGAACAAAAACTGTAAGGATTCATGTGACCTTATGACAAATCTCTCAGATAATAGTTTGAAGGTCTTGTCAATAAGACTAGAAAGCTTTACATTGTTTGACCAAACACCCCGCTAGCGTGGTGTTGGCGGAAAGCCCCAACAGTCAGAATCATCCCGGAGAGCTGATTCATAGCTTTATTCAAATTCGTAAGAGCTTTAATAGGAGAAACTTACAGACACTGGCAAAGAAGCTGCTCCCAGTGGTGGTCGGCTGGGAAGAATCCACACCTGTTTCAGGACAGGGTCTCTTTTTTATAAGGGGTGAACATCAAAACCATATGGTGCGTAGTTACGTAGACCACCAGAGAGAGCAATGCATCAGGCAGCTATCACACTCTATACATTCATTAACCTCCTTCCTGGGGGCACGATGCTTGTCTTTGGCTGGCGTTCAGGTTTGCTGTGTAATCGTTGAAGCCTGAGGCTACAGAGAATTGAATCCAACATTTCCCAGACACCTTTGCTGCTGGAGCCATATTTCATCTCAGTGAGTTCCCCAAACCCGGGCAGACTGGGACAAACATAATGACATTCAAATTTATCTTTTTGTTATAAGTTCATTTTAAGACCTGTTTTACCTCTTTTTGTGTAACATGTTATAATCTGGCCTGGATTGATTTGAAGACATTTACCCACCTATTTTTTGGTTAATTCTTAGGTGATTACATTTAGCATGGAGGTAGGAGGAAAGCTGATTTACTCTTCAGAAGACAATATTATTTCCAAGCTTGGAGGGGGCTTCATTCAAACCATCAAGTACTGACAACATCCAGTTACCAATATTCTCAAGAAATAGCGACCTGCATATTTTATCTTTAAAGAATGAAGGTTTGTGAAATGTATCTTTCTTCTAATTTTAAACTTAAATGTTAAAATCTATTTTCCTCTGCAAATCAAGTGATTATTCCCAGTGATTTTGATTGTAAGTTGGCTGTGTTTCAGTTACTTACATCTCTTACATCTAGCATATTTTAATAAAAGTTAATTTTTAAAAAAACCTCTAGCCAGTTAGGTTAAAAAAAAAAAACTTATAATAAGGGTTTTCTCTCCTATCTAACCAAATGTAATCTTTCATTTTGATGTATTTTATATAAAATAGCATTTGAAGAAACTTGGCACTGCAATATAGTTTCTACAACTATATATCCTTGTCACCAAAACTAGCAAAAAGAGAATTCATGCTTAGGAAAAATTTTATACGTTTTATTAAAAAAATAAGTAATTTTTTTAAAATGTTGTTTTTGGAGTTTGAGACATGACTAATAGATTATAAATGAGTCTCAAAGAGTCTATTAAAAGCTCTGTCTAGAAAGGCAAGAGAATATGCATTTCCCCCTATGATTACGAAGCATTTTGAGATTGTAACAGTCACAGGAATAAAGCATTTTATACTGATTATAAGTGGATAATCATCTAGGCTTCATATGAAAGAGTTCCCAAACTCTTTTCTTTAATGTGCATTTCTAGAATAAAAGTAAACCTGGGTAATTTTTAAAAATTGGTTTACAATTGCAGTTATGTCATGATTGTTTTATTGCGACAATGCTACTTATACTATTATCTTTGGAGCCTTTCTTTCATTTCTTGCTCTTTCTTTATCTTCCCTAAGACCAATTTCTGCAAAGAACTTACCACAATTTATAGTAGGAATGCACGAACAGTGAGGGCCATTGACACAAAACAACACCATTAATGAAATAGAAACGCAAACAGCAGAACTCGGTGTTTTGCTCTTGAATTCCTATTGAAACCAGAAAAATCAGAGTTTGTGCTGCCCGTCACTACCAGAGCAAGAATTGAGTCTTTATGGGCCCTTTATTCAGATGGCTGGCAATCTGAGAAGACGGCGGGTTATGTACCTTAAAAGACTGTCTTACATCTCCTCTCAAACCAGCCTTTTTTTTAAGGAGAAGAAAAGCATAGGTAAATGGTTTGGAATTTAGGAGAAACGGTTCATCAGACAAAAGCTGCAGTGGGTGCTTTTCTGAGTGACTCTTCATCTGCTGATGGGTGATTCTTTGCACCCTGGGCAGCTGATGTTCTCTCCCTGGAGCACAATGGCTCAGATAATGTCTTGGTCACTTGCAGTCCTCCGGGGTCACAAAGGTCGAATTGCTTGCAGGTCTCCTGAAGTCAGGCAGGTCCACTCATACATTCCAGTCCCTGGAACAATAGCTTTCTACCTGAGTTAATTACCAAGCCTATCAACTATACATCTAAAGCTATCAAATTTGTAACTTCTTGGGTTCCCCATCACTGTGTGCAAAGGTATTGTGATCAAGCCCACAACTTAAGGCTGCTCTATCTAGATTTAGGTAGAGAGAATCATAAGGTCCGCTATGGCTGGAAAACGAAGGACCATCACAGGTAAGCTCTTACCTTAGTCTTTGGTTTAGCTCCTAAGAAAGGAATTTATCTCAGGATCATTTTATAAGGGGAATGTAATACACAGTGTCTGACGAGAAATCTCAGAGAAAATGTGAAGGTATTTAGTACCTTCCTGACTTTTATGTATCATGCAATAAATTGATTGGATAGACTGAGCTCTGATGAAAAAAGTTTTTCTTTAACCAATGCCTTCAAACATATTCCAGAGATCATTCATTCTTTCCCATCTCTTAATGGCATTATAGATTCCACAGGTTTGTTGTGTGCAGATTATAAAGAGTCTAAATCAAAACATTAATGTTATATCTAATTAAAGTCTTCATCTTTCCCCCTATCGGAGCTCTAACATAGAGGTTGGGGATTAGCAGGGAAGAAAGTGAGAATTCAATTTTTCACTCCTCTACTGACTCTTATTCTTGCCTTTATAGGACTATGGAGTTGAGGAGGTGGAAGAAATAAAATTGAAGTGTTAATTGACTGGTGCTATTGTAATCTGGCCATTGGTGCCCTCTGTTGGGAAAGGAGTCCAAATGCAGGCTGTTTCCTGTTCTTCAGGAGCCTGAGAGGGCTATGGAACTCAACCATTCATTGATAAGGAAGGGACACTTCTCTGCTAAACTCCTCTCAGCTCTTGCCCCATTGTGAAACCCATAGCCTCTTTCTTATAGGGAAGTTTAAAGTGATAAATGTATATATTAAGAAAAGAAAGATCTCAACCTACCTTTACACCTCAAAGAACTAGGAAAAGAAGAACAAAATAAGGCCAGAGTAAGCAGAAGGAAAGACAACAACGATCACAGCAAAAAATAAATGAAAGAGAAACTAGAAATACAATAGGAAAGATCAACAAAACTGAGAGCTGTTTTTTTAATAGATAAAATTGACAAATCTTTAGCTAGACTAAGAAAAAAGAGAGAAGACAAAATCAGAAATGAAATAGGAGACATTACAACTAATACCACAGAAATATATAGAATCATAAGAAGCTATTAAGAACAATTACATGCCAACAAATGGGTTACCTAGAAGTAAGGGAGAAATTCCTAGAAATATGAAAGTTACCAAGACTGAGTCATGAAGAGTATATGAACAGATCAATAATGAATAAGGAGATTAAATCAGTAATAAAGAAAAAAGAGTCCCAAGAAAGAAAAGCCCACGACCAGGTGTTTTTACTGGTGAATTCTGCCAAACATTTAAAGAAGAATTAACACCAATTTTTTCAAACACTTCCAATAAATTGAAGAGGAGGGAATGCTTCCAAACTTATTTTATGAGGCCAACATTACCCTGATACTAAAACCAGACAAGAACACTGATGAATATAGATGCAAAAATCCTCAACAAAATACTGGCAAACCAACTTTATCAGCACATTAAAAGGATCACACACCAAGATCAAGTGGGATTTATCTCTCTAATGCAAAGGTGACTCAACATATACAAATCAATAAAAGTGATAAACCTTATTAATATAATGCAATATAAAAATCAAAATATTATCTCAATAGATGCAGATCAAGCATTTGACAACATTCACCATCTTTTTATGATAACCCCCCCTAAGCAAATTGTGTATATAAGGAACATACATCAATATAATAAAGGTTATATGTGACAAACCCACAGCTAAAATCATGATCAACCGTAAAGATTGAAAATTTTTCCTGTAAGATCAGAAACAAGACAAGGGTGCTCACTTTTATTGCTCTCATTCAACATACTAGTAGTACTGGAATAAGATAAAGGTGAAATAAAGAAGTAAAAGGCAGCTAAATTTGAAAGGAAGAAGTAAAATTGTCTTTATTTGCAGATGCTATAGTTTTATAAATAGAAAATCCTAAACACTCAACCAAAAAACTGTTGGAACCAATCAATGAATTTGGTGAAGTTGTAGGATGCACATGCAACATACAAGAATCAGTTATGACTCTGTACACTAACAATGAACTATTTAATGAGAAATAAAGAAAATAATCTCATTCCTAATAGCACCAAAAATAATAAAATACTTAGAAATATATTTAATCAAAGAGGTGAATGATCTGTACACTGAAAACTACAAGATTTTGATTAAAAACATGGAAGAAGATACAAAAAACTGGAAATATTCTGTGTACATGAATTGGAAGAATTAGTATTGCTAAAATGCCCATACTACCCAAAGCCATCTATAGATTCAATGCAATCCCTACCAAAATTTGTTCTTTTCCTATTCTCTACTTATGAAGATCTCTCTCTCTCTCTCTCTCTCTCTCTCTCTCTCTCTCTCTCTCTCTCTCTCTCTCTCTCTCATTATCCAACCATGAGAAAGAAGGGAATAAATCCTGTTATTTGCAACAATATGAATGGGCCTGAAAATGTGATGTCAGACAGAGAAAGACTAATACTGTATGATATTGCTTAGATTTGGAATATTTAAAAGCCAAGCCTGTACAGAGTAGAATGCTGGTACCCAGGGGCTGGAGCATGGGGAAATTTGGAATATATTGGTCAAAGGGTACAAAGTTGCAGTTAAGAAGATAAATAGGTTCTGGGAATCTAATGCACAGCACTGTGATTATAGTTAACAATACCATATTATACTAGTGGCACAATGCATGAAATTCGTGCACCGGAGGGGGGGTGTCCCTCAGCCCAGCCTACACCCTCTCCAATCTGGAATCCCTTCACAATCCAGTACTGCTGGCTCCTAACCACTCACCTGCCTGCCTGCCTGATTGCCCCTAACTGCTTCTGCCTTCCAATTTGATAACCCCTTAACTACTCCCCTGCCAGCCCGATCTCCCCCAACCGCCCTCCCCTGCCAGCCCGATCTCCCCCAACCACCCTCCCCTGTTGTGACCTGCCTCCTCTTCTGGGACCCGCCTTCTGTCGCACGGAGCCGCGGGGCCCCTAGGCCTCACCATGCGGAGTGGCCACCGGGCCCTGCCTCCACTGTGCCCATGGCCATCTTGTGGCAACCATCTTCTGACAATGTCACATGTGAGGGCGTGAGGACCACCTAGGCTTTTATAAGTATAGATACTTGAAAATTGCTAAGTGACTGTATTTCTTAAATATCTTTATTGTTGAAAGTATTACAGATGTTCCCATTTTTCCCTCATTTGACCTCTTCTAGCCCATCTCTGCCCTCCACCCCAGGCCTTCACCACCCTATGTCAGTGACCACGAGTTAAGCATTTATGAATACAGGTTCTTTGGTATATTTCTTCCCACCCTCCCACACCTTCCCTCTGAGACTAGACAGTCTGTTTCATGCTTCTATGTCTCTGGATCTATTTTGTTCATCAGTTTATTTTGTTCATTAGATTCCCCATATGAGTGAGATCACGTGACTATATCTTAAATGTTCTCACCACAAAAAAAGAAATGATAATTATGTGATGTGATGGAGCTGCTACCTAACACTATGGTGGGAACCATAGTTTGATATATAAGGATATCAAATTTACATGTTGTATGCCTTAAACTTACAGTGTTGCATATCCATTATATTGTAATAAAAAATAGAGGTAAAGGGAAGAGAAATTTACTAGTGTGATAGAGCTTACATTTAGTGCCAAGTCAAGTAAATGGCATCAGCAAATATGATGACATAGAGCTATGCATGGATATTCAGGAAACAAGAGCAGATGCATTGGGTGCAAACACTTGGGTTTATGTTGGAGATTATTGGAAGTTAAGGCTGGGCCAGTAGTTCAGACACAGATCTTGAAAATCCTTGAATACTAGGCCCCTAAATAGGCAAATGGTGCAACTGAAGTTTTTGAACCCATGTAACATGAACAGTAGGCATGGGAAGGGGCATACAAATATCCACTAAATAAATTTTGTGGTGTGTCTAATTAGGAACAAACTTCATGTCAGGTGCTACCAAGAATTCATTATTTTTTTAAAATCTTTATTGTTCAAATTATTACAGATGTTTCTCTTTTTCCCCCCATAGTTCCCCTCCACCTGGTTCCCAACCCATCAAGCCCTGGACCCCTCACTGTCCTCATCCATAGCTGTAAGCTCTTTGTTCAATCTCTTTCCGCATCCACCACACCCTTTTCCCCGCTGAGAATTGTCAGCCCACTCCCTTTCTATACCCCTGATTCTATTATATTCACCAGTTTGTTCTGTTCATCAGATTTTTTATTCATTTGATTTTTAGATTCACTTGATAGATATGTATTTGTTGTCACTTTGTTGTCATAATTTTTTATCTTTACCTTTTTCTTCTTCTTCCTCTTCTTAAAGAATACCCTTCAGCATTTCATATAATACTGGTTTGATGGTGATGAACTCCTTTAGCTTTTTCTTGTCTGTGAAGCTCTTTATCAGACCTTCAATTCTAAATGATAGCTTTGCTGGGTAGAGTAATCTTGGTTGTAGGTTCTTGCTATTCATCACTTTGAATATTTCTTGCCACTCCCTTCTGGCCTGCAAAGTTTCTGTTGAGAAATCAGCTGACAGTCATATGGGTGCTCCCTTGTAGGTAACTAACTGTTTTTCTCTTGCTGCTTTTAAGATTCTTTCTTTGTCTTTTTCACTTGGCATTTTAATTATGATGTGTCTTGGTGTGGTCCTCTTTGGATTCCTTTTGATTGGGGTTCTCTGAGCTTCCTGGACTTGTAAGTCTATTTCTTTCACCAGGTAGGGGGTGTTTTCTGTCATTATTTCTTCAAATAGGTTTTCAATATCTTGCTCTCTCTCTTCTTCTGGCACCCCCATAATTCGGATGTTGGTATGCTTGTAGTTGTCCCAGAGGCTTCTTACACTATCTTCATATTTTTGAATTATTTTTTCTTTTTGCTCTTCCAGTTGGGTGTTTTTTCTTCCTCATATTTTAAATCTTTGATTTGATTCTTGGTATCCTCTAGTGTATTGTTGAATCTCTGTATATTATTCTTTATATCAGTCAGTGTATGCTTAATTTCTGACCGGTCCTTTTCTGTTTTTTTGGTATTCTCACTAAGATCCTTGAAGTTCTCACTAAGTTCCTCGGAGGTTTCTTGAAGATTCTTGAGTAACCTTATAACTTTGGTTTTGAACTCTATATCCAGTATTTTGCTTTCATCCATTTCTTTCATTTGTGACATGTTTCTTTATCTCCGCATTTTGGCTGCTTCCTTGTGTCTATAATAGAAGAGCTCCTGTGCAGGAGACACCCTTATGGGGCAGAACTTGCTTCATTGGGGCTTTGGTGCTCACTGAGTCTGCTCCTTGAGTGTGTCACTTCTGCATGTGTAGAGTTGTAATATGGTATGTTCTCATACTGACCACTGGGTACACTGGCTCTTGGATTTCCAAGGAGATGCAAGTCAGCCACTGCCTGGGGCAGCCCAGCAGAAACTACAGAGAGATCTGCAGATTCCTCCTTTTTGTATCGGGTTTGGAAGTGCCCAGACAAGGCCCAACTGTATAGCAAGGTGTGCTGCTGCTGCCAGATTAATTGCTTTGGTGCTCCCTGACCCATCTACTTCCTTTTTGGCAGGTTTTAGGCTGAGAAAGGACAGGCCATTCATATGCAAAAGTTGCTGTGCACAGCTTGGGTGGGGTTGTAACTTGGCTGGGGCGTGGTCTCAGGGAATCACCAGGGTGGAGCAAACATCAATGGCTGCCAGTCAGCCCTTCACCAATGAGGTCCTGGCATAGGAGCAATTATGGCTGCACGCACCTCCATCTGAAAGAAAGCCACCTTCATGTTCCTGTCCCAATGCAGACAGTCCAGTTTCTCCCCGTATGTGTCTGGGTCTCCCAGAGTCTCTCCCAGAACTGGAGTTCAGAGCAAGCAGGAGCTTGTTTCTCCCTTCTGATGAAAAAAGCAGTGCACCCGGGTGCCATCCTGTTCCGCGCCTCCGCACCTCCTATTAGTCTCAATGTGCTTTCTTCTTTACCTCTTTAGTTGTAGAACATCCACTCAGCCAGCTTTCCCACAGTTCTGGATGATAGTTGTTCTCTCTTTTAGTTGTAAATTGATGTGGTTGTGAGAGGCAGCAAGTACAGGTGTTTACCTATGCCGCCATCTTGGTTCCTCCAAGAATTCACCATTTTTACCAGTCTCCTCCACATGGGACATTCTGTGAAGGCTGGGGGGTTACTTTCCAGTTGGCAATATTTGATGTATATATGATTTATATATGTTTGCATACATATGCTGGGCTATGGAAGTCACATAACTCCTGCTAAATTTAACTTGGCCACTCACAAGTGCCCTGATATTTGCTCCTAAAACCAGGGACACAACCGTCTTTATCTTCTGCTCCCTGTATGTTCTGAGTTATCATGCAGCACACTTTTTGCATGAGTGCTAATAAGTGTTACAGGGCAGGATGTTTACCAATTATAAAACACAGGTGCATAGCCTCTTAGTGCCTGAAATTCATATCAAGCTACTCAAACTCAAAAGAATGTCCTTGTTCTTAGTCCAAGCATTGGAGGTGTTGTTCATCTTTCTAAATGCACCTACCTTTAAATCCTAACCATCTTTCCCCAAATTTAAACTCTTTGCTTCTTTAAAATGCATCCCCTGCTTTCCTCACCTTTTTCTTTGGTTCTTAGGGATGATATTAACCAGTCTGGTGAATTTAAGTAATTCATTTGACCTTCTTAGGTCTGTTTTCCAGCTGAGTTGGATTGAATAATCTTGACCTGCCATTTAAGTTGAAAATATATGTAAAAGCTCTCTGTGAATTATTAGGTGTCCCAAAGATAAGAGGTAGATATTATTTCTGTTATTATTATTATTATTATTTTTAATTTCTGGATTCCCCCCAACTTCCTATAATACTCATCCAGGATAAGTTTTCCATTTCACTTTATGAAAAAGAATACAGTGAGAGTATTACAAATATTTAACAGATTCTGGAAGAATGTCTCTGTGTTTATAGTAGTAGAGTATGGGAGATTCATACTTCCCCCATTCTCTACTTATATAAAGGAAACAGTTTCTTCCAGCTCTCTGAGATTTTATTTTTTATTGTTTTATTGCTTAAAGTATTACAAAGGGTATTACATATGTGTCCTTTTTTTACCCCCCGCCCTTGACAATCCCCTGGCCTTTTTTACCCCCCAGTGTCTTATGTCCATTGGTTATGCTTATATGCATGCATACAAGTCCTTTGGTTGATCTCTTACCCCCCAAACCCTCCCTGGCCTTCCCGCTGCAGTTTGATAGTCTGTTTGAGGCAGCTCTGCCTCTGTATCTATTTTTTTAAAATATATTCTATTGATTTTTTACAGAGAGGAAGGGAGAGGGACAGAGAGTTAGAAACATCGATGAGAGAGAAACATTGATCAGCTGCCTCCTGCACACGCCCCACTGGGGATGTGCCCGCAACCAAGGTACATGCCCTTGACCAGAATTGAACCTGGGACCCTTGAGTCCGCAGGCCGAAGCTCTATCCACTGAGCCAAACCGGTCAGGGCTGCCTCTGTATCTATTATTGCTCATAAGTTTATAATGGTCTTTATTATCCATGAATGAGTGAGATCATGTGGTATTTTTCCTTCATTGACTGGCTTATTTCACTTAGCATAATGCTCTCTAGTTCCATCCATGCTGTTGCAAATGGTAAGTGTTCCTTCTTTGTTACAGCAGCATAGTATTACATCGTGTAGATGTACCACAGTTTTCTAATCCATTCATCTACTGATGGGCACTTAGGCTGTTTCCAGATCTTAGCTATGGTGAATTGTGATGCTGTGAACATATGGGTGCATATATCCTTTCTTATTGGTGTTTCTGGTTTCTTGGGATATATTCCTAGAAGTGGGATCACAGGGTCAAATGGGAGTTCCATTTTTAGTTTTTTTCAGGAAACTCCATACTGTCTTCCATAGTGGCTGCACCAGTCTGCATTCCCACCAGCAGTGCACAAGTGTTCCTTTTTCTTCACATCCTCTCCAGCACTTGTCGTTTGTTGATTTGTTGATGATAGCCAGTCTGACAGGTGTGAGATGGTACCTCATTGTTGTTTTGATTTGCATTTCTCGGATGATTAGTGACTTTGAGCATGTTTTCATATGTCTCTTGGCTTTCTGAATGTCCTCTTTTGAAAGGTGTCTATTTAGATCCTTTGCCCATTTTTTGATTGGATTGTTTATCTTCCTTTTGTTAAGTTGTATGAGTTCCCTATGAATTTTGGAAATTAGGCCCTTATCAGATATGAGATTTTAGAACATGCACAATGTGGATGCGAATGATCAATAGCAGTAATTCAAATTTCATTGGCCTCTGTCTCACTTACTCTGTCAGGACACTAAACTCTTGCAACCCACCTCCTCACCAGCCTACTAAGCATTCCCAGAAGTCCCTGGGCAGATAACTCAATGCTGACATCTACCTTTTATTTCTCCTCAGTCCCACATCATCTAGTTATGATTCTGCTCCACAGACATCACCGCATCCACCAGGTTCCATCCCACCTTCTACTATAGTTCAACCACTGGAGCTTGGGAGATGCCAAGGCTGCACGGCGAGCTGCTGCGAAGTGGGAAAATAGGCTTTACTCCCCTTTCTGCGCAATGGTAAAGATGCTGCTGAGATGTGCCAATTGGCACAGTGTCTTTGGTTACAGTGTATTTCCGTTTGTACTTATATTTCGAACCCTCAGTTTCAAGTATTAACTCAAGGGATGATTTGACAGGGAGATAAATCAGAGAGATAGACCCAAGACCAGATCAGAAATTTCCACTCCAAGGCTTACGCATTCCTTTCATAGTCAAGCTTGATATACCTCCATTCCTTTCCCCGTAGGATGGCTTTCTGTCTGGATGTGTTTCAGTCTTCTAATGGCAGATCCAGAAGTTCAGTTTCCAGATATGCCCAATACATATATGAAAGGAGTATAAAAATTATATTCTTAACTTCTGGCACCAGGAAGCCTTAAGAGATGAAGCTGTCTTTAGGAAAACACCCTAATAAATTCCTGAAGCAGATGGAAGCTGAGACCCAAAAGCCTGGGATTTGGCTGTGTCCAAGATCCTTTTTGCTAGTAGGTGAGGGTGAAGAGGACAGAAATGATGAGAGAGATGCCATGTGGAGATGGTGAGATGGAGTCCTACAAGAAACAGGATTTGAGATAAGCTGAAGGGAAAAGGAGATTGGGGAAGCAGAAAAGGACTTATAAAGAACAGAAAAGTCCCATAGGTGGTTTATAATAGATTACTATATGGCTCCTATATTCTTGTCAATTTGGGAGGATTTTGAACTGTTGCAGAGGAAGAAATAGAAGAGTATAGAGAGTTTAAGCCAATATCACTCAGATTTTATGAAGTTAGAAGAGTCTAAATCTCAATCTGGGAATCTTTCTAGATAATTTATTCCAAACTGTAGTACAATTGAGAGGCAAGAATCCTGCCAATAGAAACCATATGCAATTGAGGCAGTTAAGTTGCCAATATTTGGAGATGTTCTAGGAAGAATCTAGATTAGGTATGTAGTTTGCTGTTCTGGGGAGAATATAATGTCTTGACAAATGAAAACAAAAGAAGAGTTAAGTTTTGACTTGAGTTTTAAAGGAAAAATGTCACATTGTGTGGAAGAGAAACAAATAAGAAAAGTTATGCCATTGGATAAAGGTCCAGAAAGAACAGAGAGAAAGAAAGATGGTCAGACATTTTCCTGTCTAAATTTAGAAAAATTGATTAATTGGGACCTTAGCATGGAGAACCTTCAGGGTGTAGGCAATAAATTATTGTGGGGAAGCTATTTCTAGTAATGTGTGAAGCAATTGGCAGTCATGAAAAGGATAAAATAAATATAATGAATGGACATCATGATTTTGGCTCTTTTGTGTAGAATACACTGGGAGTAAAACTCCAGAGATTGAAAAGACTGAGGAGAGATGGGGAAGTCATGAGAAAGTTGCGACCAACCTGGGGACTATAGAGAGGAAGAGATAGGAGTGGCATAGAATAGAGAAAGACTGGCTGTTTAGAGATGAATGGCTGTGGGGATGGAAGAGAGCGAGGCTTGCTTGGTCTTCCTTGTATTTAGGAAACATTACTATCACATAGGATTGTTTTTTCTTTCTCTTTTTTATTTTAAACAAGAAGTTTATTTAAACAACAAGACACTTGACTTGAAGGGAAAACTATCTAGGATTCATTTTTTTAGAGTAATTCATCCCTACTTAAAGACAGATTGCCCTACATGTAACAGTTACGTACAAAAAAGTTATAAAATTGTCCTTGGTTTTTCTTTTTTTCTTTTTTAAATATATTTTATTGATTTTTTTTACAGAGAGGAAGGGAGAAAGATAGAGAGCTAGAAACATCGATGAGAGAGAAACACCGATCAGCTGCCTCCTGCACATCCCCCACTGGGGATGTGCCCGCAACCCAGGTACATGCCCTTGACCAGAATCGAACCCGGGACCCCTCAGTCCGCAGGCCGACGCTCTATCCACTGAGCCAAACCGGTTTTGGCTGTCCTTGTTTTTTCAATGATAAATGTAAAACATTAAAATTCTCCAATCAAACAAGGTATGCAAGAATTTTTATGTTGTTCTTTTTTTGTTAAGTCAGAGTAAAATAACTTACTGGAATATAAAGATAAGAGCTGGATGAGCATGCCACTAATGGAGAAAGGGGGTGTTTTCACAGAACCAGTATTTTTTTTTCCCCCATCCCATCTCATTTGATGTAGATCAAAACATACCATTGGCCATTTAGTTAAAAAAAAAAATTCAAATGCTTGTGCACATACATCAGTTACTTTATGTACAATAAAGGAATGGGGAAGGGGAAAATGAAAGAACAAAGAAAACTATTCTGTAGTAGTCAGATGTGTTGAAACCAAATTGCAGTTTTCTAATTGAGACTGTCTTCTTGGTCTGGAGGCACAGAGTTCTGGAGTAAAGTAGCAGGATCCCTTTTTAGTAGACCCCTCCTGTCTGCTGCTGGAACACATCAATTGTATTTTCATCCTCCATTTTCAAATGTGCAGGTGTGTCTGTTTCATTGATAGGCTGCCCGTCAAATCAGAATCTGATCTGCCTCATTGACAAACCCTGTCGTTCACAATAGGCTTTCATTAGATCACTAAGTGGTGGATGCCTCTTAATCTTAAACTGCACCACAGAACCATTCTGCCCGGCCACCTTCAAATTAATATGATCGTTGTTCTCAGTTTTGACTCCTTCCTTGGGCTTTTCGTCGGCCATGGCGAGAGCCAGAGTTTTCACAAAAGAGGTACCAGGCCCGCACCAAAAGAGCACATAAGCAGTTCCAGGAGCAGCAGAGGAAGGAGGCAGCAGTGGTGGAGGAGGGAGAGGGCACGCGCACTCTGTGCCTATCACATAGGATTGTGAAGAGTAGAGCTGGCAGTTGGTATTAGTTGCATCAATGCAAGTTCCCATTTGCTTAGGGTCTTGCTGTACCTGGAGACTCAGGCAGCTTTGGGCCACAGCAGTTTACCTTTAAGACCTTTTTCAACGTAGTGCTACTCAGCATTAGTGAAGTTAAATGAATAGAGACTGTAGCATAGATGATAGTTTCGCCGGCCCAGAACCAGGAAGTCTTATGCCTTAGGATGTATTTAGTGGAGATGATTATGGTCAAAAAGTAAGAGGTGAAGAAGATGAGGAAGAAGGCAAGAAACCTCAGGGCAGTGGCATGAGCTTTCATGCTGGAGTTGCTGTGGCCAGTGTCGTGATGTCGTATCTGCCTCAAGTGTTGGCACAATGAGGCTATGAGCAAGATGGTGGAGGTCAGGAACAGGAGGAAAGGAATGAACAACATTGCCAGATGCTGACCTACATAATATTTTTCCAAGAATGTCCTAAGTGTCTCAGTCTTCGAGATGTTTCCAGGTAATTGCAAGATTAACTGAGTCTTGATGTAATGTTTAATAGCTGAAACAATGATTGTCACACAGGAAATCATCACAGAGCCCAGCAACAGCTGGGGAACCAACCTCAAAATTCTCCACCTCAGCCAGAGGAAGATGGCGTAGGTGAAGGAAGAGACTTTGACACAGTAGACGACAGCTAGCAAGCTGGTTAACCAGAATGCAAGAGTATTAGTAAATTCCCAGATGATTGCTATGTACCAAAGGTCATCGTCAGGGTTGAAATAGGAGCAAAAGTTGTGCAGCGCTGATGACCACTGTAGAAAGAAGCGGCAGACGCCCAGGCTGATGAGAATCATGTCCACAGGTGACAGCCTTTTGACCTGCACCCACTCTCTGCTCAGCACCGCAACAATTAAGCTGCTCTGCACAATTATTGTCAAGGACTCGAGCAAATAGATGGTCATGAAGAAAACAGTGAGTTCGTTGGGTATCATTCTTCCACTCCAAAGTATCTTCTGCACACAGACCCTGAATCTCTGCAATAATTTCCAAGTAGAAAATACATTCCTGGTCTATTGTCTGATGCAAGAAAATACCTCTCTATGGATGCAAATTAACCCTAGCTCAATTTTGATTTTGCATGTTCCAATCTGCAGAATTTGCTTATGCTTTGCTTGCTGGTTTGTTATCAGACCTGGGATGGAGGGAAATGTTATTTGAATGTGGATTTGTGCTCTTGAGGTTATTTGATAATTCCCATAAATGAAATGCCTGTTTCTTAACCATGCCATTGATTCCTCTTTATCTCTGTGAGGTGTCTTGTCTTTAACTTATTTCCCCATCTCCTTTAAATGATAGCTTCATTCTTTTAACCTACAATTTGAACCGCAGGAAAGACAAATCCTTCACTGTTTTTTCATGTCCTGGGTGATATATCTATTTTGCTAACTGAGTGCTGTAATCATGACAAATTCAGAATCCCTGTCTCCCCAGCTTCCACAGGAGCTGTGGGTAGATGAAGCAACCAAAGTATGAGTGTCAATAAAAAAAAAATATAGAAAAAATAATATAGAAATAATATAGAATCTCCTTACTCTGAGATTCTACCCACAAAATTGCTGGAACTCCAGACCTTCAAGTATCACCCTCCAATACAGACCACTTCATAGCTGCCTGTCAAATTCTTCAACTCAAGAAACCACTGCACAGACCCCATTGCATTCCCTACGTCGAGGTGTGGCACCTTTGCTGTTGATCTTCCAGTTCAAAAGAGTTGACCTTTTTATATCTTTGGAGTTGTTCTTGTCCCATTAATATCACTGCATTGAGTTGTTTTCTCCTTACATAGCTAAGCTCTTTCTGTTACCGCTCACACTGCTCAAAATAAAAGAGTAAACAATTTTAAAAAATTAAGCCTATTGAATAGAAAGGCCTAGATGCCTTGCTCACTTTTTTTTCCTTCAATTTATTATCTTTGTGCTTCCTTTTCTCTGACCAGACTGTGGAGACAAATGGATCACTGATGATATTAACATAAAATGCCATGGACTCTGGTGTAATCTGGTTTTGTAAAATTGCACTCTTCTGGAAGGTGCCCATTAGATATTTCTGGAAGAATCTGTGGGCTCACAAGGAAGTCTTACGCCAGTGGATGAAGGGCGATCTGATCTGTTAGGCACCTGCTGATGCGACTGCACCTGCCAGCTGCTTCCTTCTCCAGCAGCATAGCATGGCCTTTGCTGCACCATCCCTGTCACATGCTCATGCTGCTCAAAGCCCATACCCAGACCCTGAGCCTGAGCTAAGCAGCCAGTGGTCTGTGGTGAAGACCTGTGTTCACACTCTGAGCTGTTTGAGGCAACTTGTCCTTCTAGCCTTTGTAATCTCAACAGAGGAAAATTGGCTTTGTAGTTGCCTAAACAATTACAATAGCACCTTCATGAAGCCAGGTGTTTTTCTATCTCCATTCTGGGACCACATTCTTGAGTATCCAGTGTTGCTGGTGTGGAAGTGACACTTGTTGTGTGGTATATTGTAACATAAAGCTGAGAATTAAAAGGCTCAGAGGAAAAAGGATGATGGGGAAATTTGGAATATATTGGTCAAAGGGTACAAAGTTGCAGTTAAGAAGATAAGTAGGTTCTGGGAATTAAATGCACAGCACTGTGATTATATTAGTTAACAATACTATATTATACACTTGAAAATTGCTGTGACTATATCTTTTAAAATATCTTTATTGTTGAAAGTATTACAGATGTTCCCATTTTCCCCCCATTTGACCTCTTCTAGCACACCCCAGCCCTCCACCTCAGGCCTTCACCACCCTATTGTCAGTGACCATGGGTTAAGCATATATGCATACAAGTTCTTTGCTATATCTCTTCCCACCTTCCCATGCCTTCCCTCTCAGACTAGACAGTCTGTTCTATGTTTCTATGTCTCTGGATCTATTTTGTTCATCAGTTTATTTTGTTCATTAGATTCCACATATGAGTGAGCTCATGTGACTATATCTTAAATGTTTTCACCACAAAAAAAGAAATGATAACTATGTGATGTGACAGATGATAATTTGATATATAAGAATATCAAATCAACATGTTGTATGCCTTAAACTTACAGTGTTGCCTATCCATTATATTGTAATAAAAAGAAAAAGAGGTAAAAGGAAGAGAAATTTACAGAGCTTTTATATGGTGCCAAGTCAGGTAAACGGTATCAGCAAATGTGAGGAAGTAGAGCTATGCATGGATATTCAGGAAACAAGGAGCAGATGCATTGGGTGCAAACACTTGGGTTTATGTTGGAGATTATTGGAAGTTAAGGCTGGGCCAGTAGTTCAGAGGCAGATCTTGAAAATCCTTGAATACCAGGATCCTAAATTGGCAAATGGTGCAACTGAAGGTTGTGAATCCATGTAACTTGAACAGTAGGCAGGGGAGGGTGCATACAAATATCCACTCAATAAATTTTGTGGTGTGTCTAATTAGGAACAAACTTCATGTCAGGTTCTACCAAAAATGCACCATTTTTGCGTCTCCTCCACATGGGACATTGTGTGAAGGGCAGGGGGTTACTTTCCAGTTGTCAATGGTTTCATGTATTTATGATTTATATATGTTTGTACACAGGTGCTGGGCTCTAGAAGTCACATAACTCCTACTAAATTTAACGTCGCCACTCACAAGTGTCCCAACACTTGCTCCTAAAACCCAGGGACACAACCGTCTTTATCTTCTGCTCTGAGTTCTGAGTTATGCAGCACACTTTTTGTCTGAGTGTTAAGTGTTACAGGGCAGGATACTTACCATTTAGAGAACACAGGTGCATAGCCTCTTGGTGCCTGAAATTCATATCAAGCTACTCAAACTCAAAAGAATGTCCTGTTCTTGGTTCACGCATTAGAGGTACTGTTCATCTTTCTAAAAGCACCGCCCTTTAAGACCTAACCATCTTTCCCCAAATTAAACTTGTTGCTCCTTTAAAATGTATCCCTTGCTTTCCTCTCCTTTTTCTTTGGTTCTTAGGGATGATATTAACCAGTCTTGTGAATTTAAGTAATTCATTTGACCTTCTTGGGTCTGTTTTCCAGCTGAGTTGGATTGAATAATCTTGACCTGCCTTTTCAGTGAAAATATATGTAAAAGCTCTCTGTGAATTATTAGGTGTCCCAAAGACAAGAGATAGATATTATTTCTGTTTGTCGTTTTAATTTCTGGATTCTACCCAACTTCTTCTAATACTCATCCAGGATAAGTTTTCCCTTGCACTTTATGGAAAAGAAGACAGTGAGAGGGTTTTAAATATTTAACAGAAACAATCCTTTATTGTTTACCAAACCTTACCATTGATGTCTGTTTGTTTTGCTAAAGGGCAAATGTATATTTTAGAAAATAACAAGCCATGGGTCCAGAGATTCAGGGAGCTCACTCCAAGAGGGCGAGGCCTCCACCTGGCTTTCCCCCATGCCTTCTAAATTTATATTTCTTGTCTTGTGTATCCATTTATGTTGCAGCCCCTTGTCCACATATTTAACAGATTCTGGAAGAGTGTCTCTGTGTATGCAGTAGTGGAGGGAGGGAGATTCATAATTTCCCCTTTCTCTACTTATATAAAAGAAACGGTTTCATCCAGCTATCTGAGATTTTAGAACATGCACAATGTGGATGCAAATGATCAATAAAAGTAATTCAAATTTCACTGGCTTCTAGAGGCTAAGACCAGCAGGTCATAATAAATGTGAGAAGTCCTCAGAAGGCTGATGGACTTTGATATTCAGCAGTGTTGAAAATCAGCATTATATTACCCTGCTGCTGGCCAACTGGCTGAAGGTGATCCCCTAAGCTGATAATTCTTTATTGTTTACCAAACCTTACCATTGATATCTGTTTGCTTTGCTAAAGGGCAAATGTATATTCTAGAAAATAAAAAGCCATGGGTCCAGAGATTTGGGGAGCTCACTACAATAGAGGGCGAGGCCTCCACCTGGCTTTCCCCCATGCCTTCTAAATTTATATTTCTTGTCTTGTGTATCCATTTATGATGCAGCCCCTTGTCCACATTCCTGAACCCTTGCTGCTAAAGCTTATGGCATTTATGGCTCCCAAGACAGGGACTGGAGAAGAAGGTTGGATGGAGGGAAAAAAGGAAGTTCAGTAGTAAAGGTGGAGATCACCAGAAAAAGGTGGGGAGATTCACTGCATATAAAGCTCGCACCAGCTTTGGAAGTTGCGATCTAAAATGGACAAGGATGTCTTTTATTTCAAGCCAGGTTATAATGGGCAAGATTTTGACTAAAAGGCAAAAATATCATCGTAAATTTACAGCTTGTATACTCAAGGATAGAGAAATTGAAATGTCAAAGGGTACTCTCTTAAATCAGGCTCAAGGAAAATGAGTGCCCTTGTCATTTTTAATTATGTGGGTTCTTGTTCAAATTGCAAAATGCCTGATTTGTATTGGGGATCAAAAGTCTGTAATAACTAAACAAAAAAACCCCACGGGATCCTCCACCTCTAGTGAGGAAAGGTTCAGCAGCTAGAGAGTTTAGAGCTGTCAGCTCTCTTGCAGGGGGACTCTTTGAGGCTTTCTCTGAAAATTACCATATGATGCCTTGAGACAGACAGATTTTAGGTAAAATAACTTTAAAGGCTAGTCAATGCTATGGAGAGTGGAATAGGAAAAGATTTATGAGAATAACTCTGATTTATTAAGACTTGTCTATGTGTTATTGGTGATTATTTGTTGTGGTTTTATCTGTTCTTCTTGCTTGGTTTAATGTGTTTATTGTTAGTCTATTAAGCATGCCTTTAATTTAATTTAATGGGAAAATAAACCTAGGTGGCCAGGCCATTTACTGAATTTGCCCATAGCAAACAGGGTGTGGGGGTGCGAAGAATGAATATGAGCGCGACACGTGGCCTAGGGTCCCTGTCCTAGGGGACAAAGGGAGGTAGAGATCACAAAAAGAAAAGTCTCCTTTTCTCCATGTTTTTTATTTCCCGGTCTGTCATGTAAAATTTGGCACAATTCAAGGGATATGTCTAGGATTTCTGTACTCGTGAAGAGAAAAAGGACAGTTTAAGAGAAATGGCGTACCCCTGCCAATTTTGGATGGCTTCTTAAACTGAGCTCCATCTCTTTACAGATGCTTTAGAGTAAACCCAATACTGTTTTTCTCAAAAAGATGGCAGAAATGACCCAAGAAAATATACAGGCTGGATTTAGGAAACAAGATTAGTGTTTCCATAATAAAGGGTAGATTTTAAATAATAATAGATTGCCTTCCAAAGTTAACATTAAGGCCACTGAAAGTCAGTGAGTTATCTCTGTTACAGAATTTGCCAAAGTAAATGCCTTAGATGGAATAATTGGCTTTAAAAATCTCAAAATTGTTGAAACATGGATAAATAGATGTAACTAAAATGAAGGATTTGTAGTGGAGCTTTTCAGTGATAAGTATAGGTACATTGATGGCAGGTGCCCAGTCACCCAGGTGGAAGACTGGCTGTGCTTTCAGATGGAGGAGGGGGCTGGTCCCATTTCCCGCAGCAGAAACTTTAGATGTTATCTCTAAGGAAAGACTATGGCGCTTTTACATTCAAATAGCGACAGGCCTACTTCCAAAGTCTTTGGCAACTTAAAGCTTTGGAGTTTGCTGAATTGAATAATAAAAAACTTATAAAATATCTAGGTATTTTAAAATAACAACATACTAAAATATTAATCTGAGTTTGCCTTGTATGAAAAATCTAGAGGACAGAATAGAATCTATTAATTAAATATGTCCTGTATTTTTGAAATATATCCTTAAAAATGTGAAGCTATTACTAATCTGAGAAATGCTAAGTACTTAACTTGCCCCCTAAAATTTAGGCTTCTAAGAATATAAAGTTAAAATTAAATTAGGAAAAATTATATAGTTGTGATATCAAAATGCAGAAAGTATACAAATTTATTTTTGAGAAAATAGTTCTTATATTTTCTCTATAGAAATTAGTAGTTAACAATATACTGTAGTCTTTATGTGTGCTATGTGTGATAAAATTTCATTCTAGGATATAATATCTTATATGGTCTGATTTAAAAAAAGAGGATTAATTCTATTGTCTGAACTAAATTTTTAATATAAAAACCAGTTTAAATTTAATTAATATCTTTTAGAATAATTATAAAAACTATATAATATAATATTTGGTTTATATATATTTGATGTTCTTTCCAAGTTAAATTTCAAGACTTTAATTGAGAGATGGCCTTGGGACATTTCAAGGGCCCTGGAATGATTCAAAGATTTATTCTCTCTTCTTAAAAGAACTATTTTTTAATTAGGCCAATTTAATATACTTGATATCACGAGGGAAACATTATCAAATAAAAATTAATAACTATATTTTATTTATATACATATATTTTAAATATTATAAGACACCACTGCACTCGGACCAGCCGAAATATTATAAAGATTTCAACCTCTAAGGGAGGGCAAGAGAAAATTGCTGAATATTTTTTAAGCAAAACCAGGTTACTCAGCAATGGAATTTTAAAGCCCTCAGGCAGCCTGCTTGTCAGATAGTTTGGGGGGTTGGGCGGCATCTGTACTTCATGGGTCAAATATATGTTTGCTTACTTTGCTTTTTTAAAAAAATATATCTTATTGATTCTTTACAGAGAGGAAGGGAGAAGGACAGAGAGTTAGAAACATAGATGAGAGAGAAACATTGATCAGCTGCCTCCTGCACACCTCCTACTGAGGATGTGCCTGCAACCAAGCTACATGCCCTTCAACAGAATCAAACCTGGGACCTTTCAGTCCATAGGCCGATGCTCTAGCCACTGAGCAAAACCAGTTAGGGTCTTACTTTGCTTTTTCAATAAGATGCTTACTTTAATTACTTAATAAATTAGCTTTCTACAATATAATCAAGGTCTCATATAAATTCAGTTATATGAGAAGCCAGTATTTTTATGAGCAATTGGGTCTAACAGAAGCCAAAGTAAAAATTTGCATACGTATGCAAGTGAGCACTAGCCAAAAAGAATACTGTTTAAAAGTAAATTTTAAGCTTAATAAAAGGGAGAAATTTTAAAATCTCCTCTGCTACTATTTACACGGTAAAATAAAAGTTATTATTCTCAGCTTAATGATAAGCTGATCATTAATAAGTCATCATAAGTGAAAAGAGAGTCACTTAAAATGTATTCAGGGCAGTATTGGCCAATGTCTGAAAAGCAACTAAGTTTGTTGGTCTGTTTCAAAGAAAGAATAAAGTTTTCTAAAAAACTCTCTAAATGTGGCCTAGATGTTACTCTGGGAGAAAAAAAAAAACACAGAAGGAATTCCCTTTGAATACCTGGAAAACTGTAATTAAGAACCAATGTATTAGGCCTCAAAAAGAAAAGTAAGTAGTAATTAGTTTTCATTTTTGCCTCCCTAGCAAAGCTTATGTCATTATACTGAAAGACTTATAGCAGAAATTCAGTTGGTGTCATTTACTATCCACATCCAAGGACAAGTAAAGTTAGAAAATAAGCCTTATTTCAGACTGATTTAAATTTGCAAATTGAAATAAGTGAATATTCAGGGGAACTTAGTTGTAAAAATCCTTCTTACATGTTAACACAAAAACGGGGGGATAGTGGAATAATCTCCTGTATGTAAATTACATCAAGACTTAATTACTTTAACTTTTTTTTACTTTATTTATTTATTTTTATTTCTTAAAGTATTACAAAGAGTATTACCCATGTCTTCTCCTCCCCTCCCCCCTTGACATTCCCCCAGCTTCCACCACCCCTGTGTCTTGTGTCCATTTGTTATTCTCATATGCATGCATATAAGTCCTTCGGTTGATCTCCTACCCTCCTCAGAGTTCCAACTGTAGTTTGACATTCTGCTCAATGCTGCTCTGCCTCTGTATCCATTTTTGTTCATCAGTCTATAGTGGTCCTTATTATCTATAAATGAGTGAGTTCATGTGGTATTTTTCTCAGCTTCCCAGGGGCAGTCTCAGTCTCACAGGGGCCATCTCAGCATCACAGGGGTTGTCCCAGCCTCACAGGGGCCATCTCAGCATCACAGGGGTCGTCCCAGACTCACAGGGGCTGTCCCATCCTCACAGGGGCCACCTCAACCTCACCGGGGCTGTTTCAGCCTCACCGGGGCCGTTTCAGCCTCACCGGGGCTGTTTCACCCTCACCGGGGCCGCCTCAACCTCACCAGGGCCGTCTCAACCTCACCGGGGCCTTCTCAACCTCACCAGAGCTGTCTCAACCTCACAGGGGCCATTTCAACCTCACCGGGGCCTTCTCAACCTCACCAGAGCCGTCTCAACCTCACTGGGGCCGTCCCAGCTTCACTGGGGCTGTCTCAGCCTCACAGGGGCTGTCTCAACTTCACAGGGGCTGTTTCAACCTCACCAGGGACTTTGCAACCTCACTGCAGCTGTTGCAACCCCACCGGGGCTGTTGCAACCCCACCGGGGCCGTCTCAACTTTACCGGGGCTGTCTCAGCCTCACCGGGGCCATTTCAGCCTCACCGGGGCTGTTTCAACCACACCGCGGCCATTTCGACCTCACAGGTGCCGTCTCAATCTCACAGGTGCCGTCTCGACCTCACTGGGGCCGTCTCGACCTCACCAGAGCTGTCTCAACCTCACAGGGGCCATTTTGACCTCACCGGGGCCGATTCAACCTCACCGGGGCCATTTCAGCCTCACCGGGGCTGTTTCAACCACACCGCAGCCGTTTTGACCTCACAGGTGCCATCTCAATCTCACAGGTGCCGTCTCGACCTCACTGGGGCTGTCTCGACCTCACCAGGGCCATTTCAATATCACTGGGGCCGATTCAACCTCACCGGACTGTCTCAACCTCACCGGGGCCATCTCAGCCTCATCGGGGCTGTTTTGGCCTCACGGGGGCCGTCTCAGCAACACGAAGTTTGGCATTCTGTCCTTTGTTGGGCGGCTCCTTGCTGGACAAAATCTCCAGGCGTTCCTGGTGGCTGAATATCTAGTATGCTTGCTTGGATTTCATTTTCTACCAAGTGCACAGACTGCCTGTCTGCCGTCTCCCAGCATCCCATGTGAGACTGGATCTGGTGGACATACCTGTGCATTTGCTGGTACAGCATTCCACGTTGCCGGCTCAGCCGTGTCCGGCTCCGGCTTCCTCTGAACCTGGTTCTGCTTCTTGAGTGTGTCCCTTATGTATGTGAGGAGTTGAAATCTGCATTCTGCTTGGCTGGGCTGAAAAAGTGCCGGTGGTTCTCTTGGTGCCACTAGCACAGCTTGGGTGAGGGTGTAAATTGAGTAGGGCGGGGTCCCCGGGAATCACCAGGGTGGAGCAAGGGGGCAATGGTGTCTCCGCGTCTGCTGGCCTCTCCACGACTCAGCGACTCACGCCCCCGAGTGCCGGCAAGCAGTTCCGTGAGACAGCCACTCTCACTCTCCGGCCCGTTGCAAGGCCGTCCCGCCTCTCCCCGTAGGGTTCTGGTACCTCAGGATCTAGCCCAGGGGTGGGCAAACTTTTTGACTCCAGGGCCACAATGGGTTCTTAAACTGGACCGGAGGGCTGGAACAAAAGCATGGTTGGAGTGTTTGTGTGAACTAATATAAATTCAAAGTAAACATCATTACATAAAAGGGTACGGTCTTTTTTTTCAATAGTTTTATTCATTTCAAAAGGGCCGGATCCAGCCCGCGGGCCATAGTTTGCCCACGGCTGATCTAGCCCTAAACACGCTCAGTGGATTTGAGAGTCTGCATCCCCTTCAGATTGAAAAAAAACCGTGCATCCAGTTGCAGCAACTCCGCACCACTGTTCTCTGCGAAACACCAGGGCGGGCCCAAGGGCAATGGTGTCTCCGCATCTCCTTGCCTCTCCGCGACTCAGTGAGTCACATCCCCGAGTGCCGGCGAGCAGTTCCACAAGAGAGCCACTCTTGCTCTCCGACCCTTTGCAAGGCCATCCCGCATCTCCACGTAGGGGTCTGGGACCTCAGGATCCCGCCGCAAACACACTCAGTGGATTTGAGAGTCTGCATCCTCTTCTGATTGAAAAAAACCGCGCATCCAGTTGCAGCCAGCCTGGCCCGCGACTCCGTACCTCCGTTCTTGGAGCCTCTGCACAACCTACTCAGTCTCAATGCTCTTCTTTCTTTCCTTCCAGTTGTAGAGCTTCCACTTGGCCAGCTTTCCCATGGTTCTGAATGACAACTGTTTGTTTTATAGTTGGTAGTCTTGATGTTGTTGTGGGAGGCAGCACCACAGGTCTGTACCTTACGCCGCCATCTTGGTTCTCAAGTAGAAAATCAACTTTTTTTTACTTAAAATATTTTCACTTGTAATGCTGATGGCAAGACACACAGTGTCAAAATAAGCCAAAGGAAAATGGTTTGGCAAAATGAAAAGATCCTGAGTTCAGTTTATGGAAGGGTCCCTTTATTAACCTGTGGCCAAGGATATGCTTATATATTTCCAGAAAACCCCTCCAAGCCATGTGGATTCCTGCAACAATGGATCTGAGAGAGGAACTGCTCCCCATGTACCCGAGGCTGCAGACAGACAACTACTCCAACCACAGATAGCAGTGGCCCCACGCAACACGCTGATGAGACAGAGGAGAAACAGGCCAGAGATGGGGAATGGTAAAGACGTCTTGCCATGCTAGCAGTCATCAGCTGTGCATGGGTGTAGGTTACCCTGGACCAAGCTAAAGAAGGTTGGACCTGAATAGCCATTGCCCATTTGTCCACCATCCAGAACTGGAAGATAATTGTTGTCATGTCACAGGGGACAGTGATTGAGAAGGGAACCCATAAAAACTTGGACAGTGATTGGAAAGGGGACTCAAAGAATTGATGGCCCAAAAGGGAGCTTACTGCAAACTAGTTCCTTTGATGCCTGACAACAATTTTAAAAGGACATAATAGAACTCAATCGTTTCCATTGAATTTAAAAATCTTAAAAGGACCAGAGCTCTGCAAATGGCATACATTCTTGTTAAGTTTATTAAAACAAAAAGGGAGATATGCTGGTGTTAAGAACAGCAGGTCATAATAAATGCGCAAAGTCCTCAGAAGGCTGATGGACTTTGATATTCAGCAGGGCAGAAAAAAAATCAGCATTATATTACCCTGCTGCTGGCCAAAAGGCTGAAGGCGATCTCCTAAGCTGATAATTCTTTATTGTTTATCAAACCTTACCATTGATGTCTGTTTGCTTTGCTAAAGGGCAAATATATATTCTAGAAAATAAAAAGCCATGGGTAGGGAGATTAGGGGAGCCTAGTCCAAATCATAGGTGAGGCCTCCTCCTGGCTTTCCCTCATGCCTTCTAAATTTATATTTCTTGTCTAGTGTATCCATTTATGTTTCAACCCCTTCTCCAGATTCCTGAACCCTTGCTGGGAAAGGTTGGGTCTACTGGACTCTGTCCCACTTACTCTGTCAGGACACTAAACCCTTGCAACCCACCTCCTCACCAGCCAACTAAGCATTCCCAGAAGTCTCTGGGCAGATAACTCAATGCTAATATCTACCTTTTATTCTCCTCAGTCCCACATCATCTAGTTATGATTCTGCCCCGCAGACATCTCTGCATCCACCAGGTTCCATCCCATCTTTCACTATAGTTCAACCACTGGAGCTTGGGAGATGCCAAGGCTGCATGGAGAGCTGCTGCAAAGTGGGAAAATAGGCTTTCCTTCCCCTTTCTGTGCAATGGTAAAGATGCTGTTGAGATGTGCCAATTGGCACAATGTCTTTGGTTAAAGTGGCCTTTTCGTTTGTACGTATATTTCACACCCTCACTTTCAAGTATTAACTCAAGGGATGACTTGACAGAGAGATAAATCAGAGTTGTAGACCCAAGACCAGATCAGAAATTTCCACTCCAGGGCTTACGCATTCCTTTCATAGTCAAGATGAAATACCTGCAATCCTTTCCCCATACGATGGTTTTCTGTCTGGATGTGTTTCAGTCTTCTAATGGCAGATGCAGAAGTTCAGTTTAACAGATATGCCCAATACATATATGAAAGGAGAATAAAAATTATATTCTTAATTCTGGCACCAGGAAGCCTTAAGAGTTGAAGCTGTCTTTAGGAAAAACACCATAATAAATGCCTGAAGCAGATGGAAGCTGAGATACAAAAACCTGGGAGTTGGCTGTTACAAAGGTACCTTGTTCCTAGTAGGTGAGTGTGAAGAGGACCAAAATGATGAGAGAGATGCCATGGGGAGATGATGAGACGGAGTCCTAAAGAAAAAGGGTTTGAGATAAACTGAAGGGAAAAGGGGATTGGGAAATCGGAAAAAGACTTATAAAGAAGACAAAAGTCCCATAGGTGGTTTATAATTACTATATGGTTCCTTGTCAATTTGGGAGGGTTTTGAACTGTTGCAGAGGAAGAAAGAGAAGAGCATAGAGCAGCCATGGGCAAACTACGGACCGGGGGCCAGATCCGGCCTGTTTGAAATGAATAAAACTAAAAAAAAAAGACTGTACCCTTTTATGTAATGATGTTTACTTTGAATTTATATTAGTTCACACAAACACTCCATCCATGCTTTTGTTCCGGCCCTCCGGTCCAGTTTAAGAACCCATTGTGGCCCTGGAGTCAAAAAGTTTGCCCACCCCTGGTATAGAGAGTTTAAGCCAATGTCAATCAGATTTTACAAAGTAAGAAGAGTTCCTAGATGACATCTGGGTTAAATCTGGAAGAAAACCAGCTAAGGTCTCAATCTGGGAATATTTCTAGATAGCTTATTCCAAACTGTAGTACAATTGAGAGGCAAGAATCCTGCCAATGGAAACCATATGCAATTGAGCCAGTTAAGTTGACAATATTTGTAGATGTTCTAGGAAGAATCTAGATTGGGTATGTAGTTTGCTACTCTTGGGAGAATATAATGTCTTGACCAATGAAAATGAAAGAAGAGTTAAATTTTGACCTGAGTTTTAATGGAATAAAGTCACATTGTGTGGAAGAGAAACAAACAAGAAAAGTTATGCCATTAGATAAAGGTCCAGAGAGAACAGAGAGAAAGGAAGATGGCCAGACATTTTCTTGACTAAATTTAGAAAAATTGATTAATTGAGACATTAGCATGGAGAACCTTTAGGGTGGAGGCAATACATTATTGTGGGGAAGCTATTTGTATTAATGTGTGAAGCAATTGGCAGTCATGAAAAGGATAAAATAAATATAATAAATGGATATCATGATTTTGGCTCTCTTGTGTAGAATACACTGGGAGTAACACTCCAAAGATAGAGAAGACTGAGGAGAGATGGGGAAGTCATGGGAACAACCTGGGGACTGTGAAGAGGAAAAGATAGGAGTGGCATAGAATAGAGAAAGACTGGCTGTTTAGAGATGAATGGCTGTGGTAATGGAAGAGAACGAGGCTTGCTTGGGTTTGCTTGCATTTATGGAACATGACTATCACATAGGTTTGTGAAGAGTAGAGCTGGCAGTTGGTATTAGTTGCATTAATGCAAGCTCCCATTTGCTTAGGGTATTGTTGTACCCAGAGCCTCAGGCAGCTTTGGGCCACAGCAGCTTACCTTTAAAACCTTTTTCAGCACAGGACTACTCAGCATTAGTGAAGTTAAATGAATAGAGACTGTAGCATAGATGATAGTTTCGCAGGCCCAGAACCAGGAATTCTCATGCGTTAGGATATATGTAGTAGAGATGATTATGGTAAAAAAGTAAGAGGTGAAGAAGATGAGGAAGAAGGCAAGAAACCTCAGGGCAGTGGCATGAGCTTTCATGCTGGAGTTGCTGTGGCCAGTGCCGTGATGTCTTTTCTGCCTCAAGTGTTGGCACAATGAGGCTATGAGCAAGATGGTGGAGATCAGGAACAGGAGAAAAGGAATGAACGATGTTGCCAGAAGTTGATGTATGTAATTTTTCTCCATGAATGTCCTAAGTGTCTCATTCTCTGTGTTTTTTCCAGGTAATTGCATCATGGAGATTAACTGACTCTTGAAGAAGACAACTCTAAGAGCTGAAACAATGATTGTCACACAGGATACCATCACAGAGCCCAGCAACAGCCAGGGAACCAACCTCAAAATTCTCCACCTCAGCCAGAGGAAGATGGCGTAGGTGAAGGAAGAGACTTTGACACAGTAGACGACAGCTAGCAAGCTGGTTAACCAGAATGCAAGAGTATTAGTAAATTCCCAGATGATTCCTATGTACCAAAGTTCATCGTCAGGGTTGATATAGGAGGAAAAGTTGTGCAGCACTGATGACCACTGTAGAAAGAAGCGGCAGACGCCCAGGCTGATGAGAATCATGTCCACAGGTGACAGCCTTTTGACCTGCACCCACTCTCTGCTCAGCACCGCAACAATTAAGCTGCTCTGCACAATTATTGTCAAGGACTCGAGCAGATAGATGGTCATGAAGAAAATAGTGACTTGGCTGGGTATCATTCTTCCACTCCAAAGTATCTTCTGCACACAGACCCTGAATCTCTGCAATAATTTCTAAGTAGAAAATACATTCCTGGTCTCACTATTGTCTGATGCAAGAAAATACCTCTCTGTGGATGCAAATTTCCCCTAGCTGAATTTTGATTTTGCATGTTCCTATCTGCAGAATTTGCTTATGCTTTGCTTGCTGGTTTGTTATCAGACCTGGGATGGAGGGAAATGTTATTTGAATGTGGATTTGTGCTCTTGAGGTTATTTGATAATTCCCATAAATGAAATGCCTGTTTCTTAACCATGCCATTGATTCCTCTTTATGTCTGTGAGGTGTCTTGTCTTTAACTTATTTCCCCATCTCCTTTAAATGATAGCCTCATTCTTTTAACCTACAATTTGAACCGTGGGAAAGACAAATCCTTCACTGTTCCTTCACGTACTGGGTGATATATCTATTTTGCTAACTGAGTGCTGTAATCATGACAAATTCAGAATCCCTGTCTCCCCAGCTTCCACAGGAGCTGTGGGTAGATGCATCAACCAAAGTATGAGTGTCAATAAAAAAAATAATAAAGGAAAGTTCTTACTCTGAGATTCTACCCACAAAATTGCTGGAACCCCAGACCTTCAGGTATCACCCTCCAATACAGACCACTTCACAGCTGCCTGTCAAATTCTTCAACTCAAGAAACCACTGCACACACCCCAATGCACTCCCTACGTCGAGGTGTGGCACCTTTGCTGTTGATCTTCCAGTTCAAAAGAGTTGACCTTTTTTTTTTTTTTTTTTATCTTTGGGGGTTGTTCTTGTCCCATTAATATCACTGCATTGAGTTGTTTTCTCCTTACACAGCTAAGCTCTTTCTGTTACCGCTCACACTGCTCAAAATAAAAGAGTAAACAATTTTAAAAAATTAAGCCTATTGAATAGAAAGGCCTAGATGCCTTGCTCACTTTTTTTTCTCCAATTTATTATCTTTGTGCTTCCTCTCCTCTGACCAGACTGTGGAGACAAATGGATCGCTGATGGTGTTAACATAAAATGCCATGGACTCCGGTGTAATCTGGTTTTGTAAAATTGCACTCTTCTGGAAAGTGCCCATTAGATATTTCTGGAAGAATCTGTGGGCTCACAAGGAAGTCTGACGCCAGTGGATGAAGGGCGATCTGATCGGTTAGGCACCTGCTGAAGTGACTGCACCTGCCAGCTGCTTCCTTCTCCAGCAGCATAGCATGGCCTTTGCTGCACCATCCCTGTCACGTGCTCATGCTGCTCTAAGCCCATCCCCCAGACCCTGAGCCTGAGCTAAGCAGCCAGTGGTCTGTGGTGAAGACCTGTGTTCACACTCTGAGCCGTTTGGGGCAACTTGTCATTCTAGCCTTTGCAATCTCAGCAGAGGAAAATCGGCTTTGTAGTTGCCAAAACAACTACAATAGCACCTTCCTGAAGACAAGTGTTTTTCTATCTCGATTCTGGAACCACATTCTTGAGTATCCAGTGTTCCTGGTGTGGAAGTAACACTTATTGTGTGATAGATTGTAACATAAAGCTGAGAATTAAAAACCTCAGAGGCAAAAGGATCCCTATAAGGCGGGAACTTGTGAATCTGTAGACTTCAAGTGCCCTTTTGGACAATGGACAAACTACACATTACTTCTAAATATCTAGAAATTAATTCATAGCTATCTAGGTAGGATAGAGAATAAATGCAGGACATGAATTCAGAAAAACTATACCGGATAGATACCAAATATTAAATTCTGGCTTCAAAAATGAGAGAAGAATTCTAGTAATTGTTACTTGGTGAGAAAATCAAAGTGAGTCATTGACTCTAGGAGTGATAAGCACCAGACTTGTGCTTATCAACCATGGACTTTAATTATTGAAGGAAGGGAAAACAGAAGTAATCTAGCATAAAGGTTAGAATTCTTAAACATAAAACAAGAAACCACCGAACTCATGATGCAAAGGTAAACTATAGCTTTAAAATACTACACTTGGCAGTGTCCACGTGGTTCAGTTGGTTGGAGCATCATCCAATACAACAAAGTGTTGTTGGTTCAGTTCCGGGTCAGGACACAGACCTAGGTTGCAGGACTGATCCCAAGTCTGGGCGCATAGGGGTTGTAAGTGATCAGTGTGTTTCTCTCTATCCCTCTCTTGCCACAACCATAGCAACGGGGTCCAGGATCTGAAGGAGGTGCCAGTGCAGAAATGAAAATACTGTATAAGAAATATGAATTTAGAAGGCATTGGGGGCCAGGTAGAGACCTTTTTCTTGAAGAGACACACCGACTTCTGGCATGGTTCACTATTTATTTACTTGAATACACATTTGCTCTTTAGCTTTGCATACAGGCATATCAAAGGTAAAGTTTGGTGAATAGGGAAAGGATTATCAGGTTACGGAATTGCCTTGAGCCACCACTATCTCAACAGACATTAATTGGAAGAATTAATATTGCTAAAATGCCCATATTACCCAAAGCCATCTATAGATTCAACACAATCCCTACCAAAATTTGTTCTTTTCCTATTCTCAACTTATGGAGCTCTCTCTCTCTTATACACACACACACACACACACACACACACACACACACACACACACACATGCACACACACAAAAAAATATTATTCAGCCATGATAAAGAAGGGAATAAATACTATTATTAGCAACAATATGATATTATGCTAATTGAAGTTCATCAGACAGAGAAAGACAAATACTGTATGATATTGCTTAGTTTGGAATATTAAAAAGCCAAACTTGTACAGAGTAGAATGCTGGTCACTACGGCCTGGAGCATTGGGAAATTTGGAATATATTGGTCAAAGGGTACAAAGTTGCAGTTAAGAAGATAAGTAGGCTCTGGGAATTAAATGCACAGCACTGTGATTATAGTAAAGAATACTATATCATACACTTGAAAATTGCTAAGTGACTATATCTTTTAAAATATCATTATTGTTGAAAGTATTACAGATGTTCCCATTTTCCCCCCATTTGTCTTCTTCTAGCGCACCCTTGCCCTCCACCTCAGGCCTTCACCACCCTATTGTCAGTGACCATGGGTTAAGCATATATGCATACAAGTTCTTTGCTATATCGCTTCCCACCCTCCCAACCTCCTATGCCTTCCCTCTGAGTCTAGACAGTCTTTTCTATGTTTCTATGTCTCTGGATCTATTTTATTCATCAGTTTATTTTGTTCATTAGATTCCACATATGAGTGAGATCATGTGACCATATCTTAAATGTTCTCAACACAAAAAAAGAAATTATAAGTATGTGATGTGACAGATGATATTTTGATATATAAGGATATCAAATCAACATGTTGTATGCCTTAAACTTACAGTGTTGCATATCCATTATATTGTAATAAAAAAAGAGGTAAATGGAAGAGAAATTTACTAGTATAATAGAGCTTTTATATGGTGCCAAGTCAGGTAAATGGCATCAGCAAATGTGAGGAAGTAGAGCTATGCCAGGATATTCAGGAAGCAAGGAGTAGATGCATTGGGTGCAAACACTTGGGTTTATTTTGGAGATTATTGGAAGTTAAGGCTGGGCCAGTAGTTCAGAGGCAGATCTTGAAAATCCTTGAATACCAGGATCCTAAATAGGCAAATGGTGAAACTGAAGTTTGTAAATCCATGTAACATGAACAGTAGGCATGGGAGGGTGCATACAAATATCCACTAAATAAGTGTTGTGGTGTGTCTAATTAGGAACAAACTTCATGTCAGGTGCTACCAAGAATTCACCGTTTTTGCCAACCTCCTCCACATAGGACATTGTGTTAAGGGATGGGGGGTTTACTTTCCAGTTGTCAATGATTTGATGTATATATGATTTATATATGTTTGTACACAGGTGCTGGGCTATAGAAGTCACATAACTACTACTAAATTTAACATCGCCACTCACAAGTGTTCCGACACTTGCTCCTAAAACCCAGGGACACAACCATCTTTATCTTCTCCTCTATGTTCTGAGTTACCATGAAGCACACTTTTTGTCTGAGTGTTAATAAGTGGTACAGGACAGCATACTTACCATTTAGACAACACAGGTGCATATCCTCTTGGTGCCTGAAATTCATATCAAGCTACTCAAACTCAGAAGAATGTCTTCTTCTTGGTCCAAGCATTGGAGGTGCTGTTCATCTTTCTAAAAGCACCTCCCTTTAAATCCTAACCATTTTTCCCCAAATTTAAACTCTTTGCTCCTTTAAAATAAATGTATCCCCTGCTTCCCTCTCCCTTTTCTTTGGTTCTTTGGGATGATATTAATCAGTCTCGTGAATTTAAGTAATTCACTTGACCTTCTTAGGTCTGTTTTCCAGCTGAGTTGGATTGAATAATTTTGACCTGCCCTTTCAGTTGAAAATATATGTAAAAGCTCTTTTTGAATTATTAGTTGCCCCCAAGATAAGAGATATATAGTATTTCTGTTTGTCTTTTTAATTTCTGGATTCCCCCCAACTTCCTCTAATATTCATCCAGGATAAGTTTTCCATTTCACTTTATGGAAAAGAAGACAGTGAGAGGGTTATAAATATTTAACAGAATCTGGAAGAATGTCTTGATGTATGCGGTAGTGGAGGGAGGGAGCTTCATACTTTCCTCTTTCTCTGCTTATATAAAGGAAACGGTTTCATCCAGCTATCTGAGATTTTAGAACATGCACAGTGTTGATGCAAATGATCAATAGCATTAATTCAAATTTCACTGGCTTCTGGAGGCTAAGACCAGCAGGTCATAATAAATGTGAGAAGTCCTCAGAAGGCTGATGGACTTTGATATTCAGCAGTGCTGAAAATCAGCATTATATTACCCTGCTGCTGGCCAACTGGCTGAAGGTGATCCCCTAAGCTGATAATCCTTTATTGTTTACCAAACCTTACCATTGATGTCTCTTTGCTTTGCTAAAGGGCAAATGTATATTTTAGAAAATAACAAGCCATGGGTCCAGAGATTCAGGGAGCTCACTCCAATAGAGGGTGTGTCCTCCATCTGGCTTTCCCCCATGCCTTCTAAATTTATATTTCTTAACTAGTGTATCCATTTTTGTTGAAGACCCTTCTCCAGACTCCTGAACTCTTGCTGCTAAAGATTGTGCCATTGGAGAAACTAAGATGGCGGCATAGATAAACACCGGGAAATTGTCGCCTCACACAACAATTGAAGAATGCCGCAAGGGTCAGAGCAAACATCGTCCAGAACAACAGGAAGGCTGGCTGAGTGTAATTTCTACAACTAGAAGAAAAGAGGGGCACGCTGAGAGCCAGCGGAGCTGCGGAGGTGAAGTACAGAGGTACGGCGGCGGCTCGCGTGCGCGGAAAGGGGGTGGCGCCTGAGGACGCGGCTGTCTTTTTGAATCACAAGCTCCCAACTGCTCTGAACTCCGGTTCCAGCGGGTCTCTGGGGACCCAGGGCTCATACGGGGAGAGGCTGGTCGGTCAGGTGGCAGCGGGCGAACTTGAGGGCGGCTTTCCCTCAGAGGTGCTTGCAGCCGTTACCGGGACACTGAGACACGCGGCTCCGGGCAAGGAGAATCACCATAGCTGCTTTCACCGCCCTTTGACTCCCTGAGACCCCGCCCCACCCAGGCTGCGGCAGAGGCTTTTGCATGTGAATGCACCTAACTACAGCCCAGCCAGGCAGACCTGGAACTTCCAAGAGAAGGCCCAAGGCCCCGCAGCGGCTTGCATTGCTTCACAGCTGAGCCGCTTCATGGCTCCTGCTGTGTGGCCTCAGGCAGGGGCTGAATTAGCACCTCCTTAGATCCAGGAGCCACTGTACCCAGTGGTCAGAGGGGGACCATTCTCCCACTTTAGACACAGCTGATTCCCACAGCCAATTGGCCTGGAGGTCAATTCCTCCCAGTGATCCTACAACAACCAAGGCACCAAGATTGCACCAAGAGTGTCTACCCCAGGTAACTGGGGAGGCTGAGCCACTGGGCCCTACAGGACACCTGGCGCGCAGGGCCACTCTATCAACACAGGGAAGCAGCCAAAATGCGGAGACAAAGAAAAAGGTCACAAATGGCAGAAACGGAGGAAAGCAAACGACTGGATATAGAGTTCAAGGCCACGTTAATAAGATTTTTCAAGAATTTTATGGAAACCGCCGATAAATTTAATGAATCCCTCAAGGAGTATAGTGAGACCATGGAGGACATGAAAAAGGACCAACTAGAAATTAAGCATACACTGACTGAAATAAAGAATAATTTACAGAGATCCAACAGCAGACAAGAGGATCCCAAGAATCAAGTCAAAGATTTGAAATACAAAGAAACAAAAAATACCCAACCGAAAAAGAAAAAAGAAAAGAGATTCAAAAAATATGAAGATAGTGTAAGGAACCTCTGGGACAACTTCAAGCGTACCAACATCAGAATTATAGGGGTACCAGAAGGAGAGAGAGGGCAAGATATTGAAAACCTTTTTGAAGAAATAATGACAGAAAACTTCCCCCACCTGGTGAAAGAAATGGACTTACAAGTCCAGGAAGCGCAGAGAACCCCAAACAAAAGGAATCCAAAGAGGACCACACCAAGACACATCATAATTAAAATGCCAAGAGCAAAAGATAAAGAGAGAATCTTAAAAGCAGCAAGAGAAAGACAGTCAGTTACCTACAAGGGAGTACCCATTCGACTGTCAGCTGATTTCTCAACAGAAACCATGCAGGCCAGAAGAGAGTGGCAAGAAATATTCAAAGAGATGAATAGCAAGAACCTGCAACCAAGATTACTTTATCCAGCAAAGCTATCATTCAGAATGGAAGGTCAGATAAAGAGCTTCACGGATAAGAAAAAGCTAAAGGAGTTCATCACCACCAAACCAGCATTATATGAAATGCTGAAAGGTATTCTTTAAGAAGAGGAAGAAGAAAAAGGAACTCTTACCATTTGCCACAGCATGGATGGAACTGGAGAGCGGATAAATACCAGAGGATCTCACTCATTTGTGGAATATAATGAACAACATAAACTGATGAACAAGGACTGATCCAGAGACGGAGAGGCATTGATTGGACTGTCGGGCCTTGGAGGGAAGGTAGGGGAGGGTGGGGGCAAGGGGGAAAGATCAACCAAAGGACTTATATGCAAGCATATAGGCCTAACCAATGGACACGGACAACGGGGGGGTGAGGGGATGAGCGGGGGGGGGGGGGGGTAGAGGGTACACATATGTAATATCTTAATCAATACAAAATATTAAAAAAAAAAGATTGTGCCATTTATGCCACCCAAGACATGGACTGGAGAAGAAGATTCTCTGGAGGTAAAAAGGAAGCTCAGCAGTAAAGGTGGAGATCACCAGAACAAGGCGGGGAGATTCACTGCATATAAAGCTCGCACCAGCTTTGGAAGTCACAATACAAAATGGGCAAGGATGTCTTTTATTTCTAGCCAGGTTTTAATGGGCAAGAATTTGACTAAAAGGCAAAAATATCATCATAAATTTACAGCTTGTATACTCAAGGATAGAGAAATTAAAATGTCAAAGGTACTCTCTTAAATCAGGCTCAAGGAAAATGAGTGCCCTTGTCATTTTTAATTATGTGGGTTCTTGTTCAAATTGCAAAATGCCTGATTTGTATTGGGGATCAAAAGTCTGTAATAACTAAACAAAAAAACCCCACGTGATCCTCCGCCTCTAGTAAGGAAAGGCTCAGCAGCTAGAGAGGATAGAGCTGTCAGCTCTCTCACAGGGGGACTCTTTGAGGCTTTCTCTTAAAATTACCATATGATGCCTTGAGACAGGCAGATTTTAGGTAAAATAACTTTAAAGGCTAGTCAATGCTATGGAGAGTGGAATAGGAAAAGATTTATGAGAATAACTCTGATTTATTAAGACTTGTCTATGTGTTATTGGTGATTATTTGTTGTGGTTTTATCTGTTCTTCTTGCTTGGTTTAATGTGTTTATTGTTAGTCTATTAAGCATGCCTTTAATTTAATTTAATGGGAAAAGAAGGGAGAACCAAGATGGCGGCATAGGTTAACGCCGGAGTTTGCTGCCTTGAACAACTACGTCAAAAGTGAAACCAAAAAACGGAAGGGACATCACCCAGAACCACAGGAACGCTGGCTGAGTGGAAGTCCTACAACTAGGAGGAAAGAAAAACGCACACGGACACTCAGAGGAGGCGCAGTGCTGAAGTCAAATTCTGAGGTGCAGAGTGCACAGAGCTGGCTGGCGGCGGAGGGCGCGGTTGTTGTTTTCAATCGGGAGGGAGTCGCAGACTCTGAGCGCCAGATCCGGGCGAGTCTTTAGGGACCCAGACTCAAACGGGAGAAGCGGGACTGTCTGGCTTCGGTCAGAGCGAGTGCAGCTTTCTCTCCGAGCTTTGCAGCAGGTGCTGGGACTCAGAGAGGCAGAGCCGCTGGGGACAGGACTGAGAGCCGCCATAACTGCTCTCTCCGGCCCACCCTGTTGATCCTGTGCGACCCGCCCTGCCCAAGCCCTGCACAGAGGCATTTGCCGGATAGCCTCAGGCAAAGGCTAGATTAGCACCTCCCTAGAGGACAGAAGTTCTCTCACTGCTGACACAGCTGATTCTCATAGCCACTTGGCCTGGAGGTCAAACCCTCCCTGGAATTAGCTACAACAATCAAGATTTAACTATAAGACTGCGAACAAAGACCACTAGGGGGTGCACCAAGGAAGCATAACAAAATCTGGAGACAAAGAAACAGGACAAAATTGTCAAAGGAAGATATAGAGTTCAGAACCACACTTTTAAGGTCTCTCAAGAACTGTTTAGAAGCTGCCGATAAACTTAATGAGATCTACACGAAAACTAATAAGACCCTCGATCTTATATTGGGGAACCAACTAGAAATTAAGCATACACGGACTGAAAAAACGAATACTATACAGACGCCCGACAGCAGACCAGAGGAGCGCAAGAATCAAGTCAATGATTTGAAATGCGAGGAAGCAAAAAACATCCAACCGGAAAAGCAAAATGAAAAAAGAATCCAAAAATGCGAGGATAGTGTAAGGAGCCTCTGGGACAGCTTCAAGCGTACCAACATCAGAATTATAGGGGTGCCAGAAGATGAGAGAGAGCAAGATATTGAAAACCTATTTGAAGAAATAATGACAAAAAACTTCCCCCACCTGGTGAAAGAAATGGACTTACAGGTCCAAGAAGCGCGGAGAACCCCAAACAAAAGGAATCCAAAGAGGACCACACCAAGACACATCATAATTAAAATGCCAAGAGCAAAAGATAAAGAGAGAATCTTAAAAACAGCAAGAGAAAGAAACTCAGTTACCTACAAGGGAATACCCATACGACTGTCAGCTGATTTCTCAACAGAAACTTTGCAGGCCAGAAGGGAGTGGCAAGAAATATTCAAAGTGATGAATACCAAGAACCTACAACCAAGATTACTTTATCCAGCAAAGCTATCATTCAGAATTGAAGGTCAGATAAAGAGCTTCACAGATAAGGAAAAGCTAAAGGAGTTCATCACCACCAAACCAGGATTATATGAAATGCTGAAAGGTATCCTTTAAGAAGAGGAAGAGGAAGAAAAAGGTAAAGATACAAATTATGAACAACAAATATGCATCTATCAACAAGTGAATCTAAGAATCAAGTGAATAAATAATCTGATGAACAGAATGAACTGTTGATTATAACAGAATCAGGGACATAGAAAGGGAATGGACTGACTATTCTTGGGGTGGAAAGGGGTGTGGGAGATGTGGGAAGAGACTGGACAAAAATCGTGCACCTATGGATGAGGACAGTGGGTGGGGAGTGAGGGCGGAGGGTGGGGCGGGAACTGGGAGGAAGGGAGTTATGGGGGGGGGGGAAAAAAAGAGGAACAAATGTAATAATCTGAACAATAAAGATTTAATTAAAAAAAAAATAATGGGAAAAGAAACCTAGGTGGCCAGGCCATATACTGAATTTGCCCATAGCAAACAGGATGTGGGGGTGCGAAGAAAGAATATGATCGCGACACGTGGCCGAGGGTCCCTGTCTTAGGGGACAAAGGGAGGTAGAGATCACAAAAAGAAAAGTCTCCTTTTCTCCATGTTTTTTATTTCCCGGTCTGTCATTTAAAAGTTGGCACAACTTAAGGGATATGTCTAGGATTTCTTACTCGTGAAGAGAAAAAGAGGCATTAAGGCAGATCGTAAGCAACTACTTCATTTCTGGAAATTGCTAAAAGCCTTTTGTGGAAAAGGAAGACTAAGATCGTTTTCTGTTCTTGAATGATGCCTGTGAACCCTTAGATACTGGGGGCATGCTTAAATAAGTAAGCCCTGAAATCATGAAAAATATATTTTGTGCCTCAAACATGAGATTTTTGTTTTCTTTTGGAAAGCAGCACTCAATGAATTACTTCTTCTGCCAGTTTTGTTTGGAATTTAATATTTAAAAGAAATACATTTTAATATACATTATAGAAAATTCAAGAATCCATCTTTGCTAAAAAATATAATCATCTCTAGCCATGGAGACCACTCCATCTTGAGTGGCTGATATTGGAAGCGTATACATCCAGAGACCCTACAACCACGGCATCCAGGGATCATCTCAAGCAGTGCGACTACATGGACTCAAACAAGCCCTGCTCCTCCTCATGGAAAGGTCAGATTTCACCTAAAGGTGTGGTTTGCAATCCAGGATGGAGAGAGGTACACGCGCGTGGGGTAACTCTGTGCCCCACAAAGTCCGCGGCTGTTGGGGCCAACGTGATCCGTGAATGTGGAAGGGATCCCGCAGGGCTGCTGGCAGAAGGGAACTCTAAAAATAAGCCCATAGCTGGACTGGGGGCAAAAAGGCAGCCTCGGATTTTGCCAGTGTGCCAGTTGCTTAGTGCCAGGAGAGAGAGGACATGCAGAAGAGTCTGTGCACAGAGCTGGACGGTGGAGGGTTGCCAGTTCTCGCACCTTCTCAGGCTCTTTTTCTTTTTTCTCTGTCCTTAAATCTTTGTGTTTGATTATTAAACCCGATACATAGGATCGCCCAATTGGGATCACTCACAGAGATTGCAGGGGAAAGTTGTTTTTGTGGAACCTGGGAATCAGAGCGGGGAGTAACAATCAAAGAACCAGTTCTGGGTCAGTTGACTCTCCCAAAACCTAACTATTGGCTAGAGAGGACTTATAGCCTTGGAGGTCAATCCAGAAACACTGCCACCCAGGGGCTGAACCACAAACTGACTCTTCTGTAAATACAAATAAAGGCAGTCTGGGAAACAAATACGGCCTGCTTTAAAATCAGGACTGTGGTTTACAACACGGAGGAACAGTGCATCGCAGGGAAATTCAACACTTTCCTGAATACCTGACAGGACTAAGGCATGCTAAACAGAAGAGTAGAGGAATTGAAGGACCTTCACTACTGCACATTTTTTTTTTCACCTTTTACTCAAGAAACTAATTTTTTTCCTCTTTCCATCACCTGATTTTACCTTTTTAATTACTACATTTTTATTTTTAACCAGTATTATTACTACTACCATTTTACCTTTTTCTATAGTCTCATTTTATTTTCTCTTTATTTTGTTTTGGGATTAGTGTTCTACATTCTATTTTCATCTTTCCTTTAGCATCATTTTACTCTACCTCAACTTTACCTTTACGCCAAAACTCTCTTCCTCACTTTTCCCCTTTTGTTGTCCTCTTTCTCTTACCCTATCCCTGCTTTAGATTTTCCCTATTCCTTCTTTTTACCCCCTATTAAAATTTCACCCTACTTATATATCTAATTCCCAATCCCCTGCTCTAAATCCATATACACCTCTCTCTTCTCTTTCTTCACTACCCAAATTTTTTTCTCTCTGTCGTTTTGTTGCTGATTATTGAGTATATTGGGTTTTTATATGCTTGCTTGTGAGATTTTTTGCTTTTTCTCTCTATTTTTCTGTCCCCCCCCCACCCCCAGTTATTTTTTTGTTTCTGTGTTCCCTTACCTTGCTTGATATTAGTTGTTGTTTGTAGTTTGCATTCATCTCTAGGGATCTGTTGCTGGAATTTGTTGGGATTAGAGGCTGTTCTATTGGAGTTTTCTCCCCATATAAATAGTTTCTTCCTGCCCTAATCGGTTTGGCTCAGTGGATAGAGTATCAGGCTGCAGACTCAAGGGTCCCAGGTTCAATTCCGGTCAAGGGTATGTACCTTGGTTGTGGGCACATCCCCAGAAGGGAGTGTGCAGGAGGCAGCTGATCGATGTTTCTCTCTCATCGATGTTTCTAGCTCTCTATCCCTCTCTCTTCCTCTCTGTAAAAAATCAATAAAATATATTTAAAAAAAAAACACAAAAAAAACCTGATGGAAAAAAAATAGTTTCTTCCCCTCTTCTATTTCATTCTCTTTCTTTTCTCTCTTACTTTTTTTTTCCTTTTCCCAACTTCATTTTTGCACTCCTTTTCTTTTCTTTTTCTCTTTTTTCTTTTTCTCTTCTTTCTTCCATATCCCCTAATTCTCTTAGCTCTGGTGGTCACCTTTATTTGGGGTTATTAGTATTGTGAATACATTTGTGTTCAGTGCCTTGTGTGTTGTGCCATGTTGTGTTGTATTTTGTGCCTTTAAATCAATGCAGCAGAGAGAGAACTACATAACCAAACACCTGGAGAAGAGAGATCATTGGGAGACAAAGAAACAGCCTGCATATGAAAGAAAAACAGGCATTACCAGAAAAGGCAGTAAATGAAATGGAGGCAATGGAGGCAAGCAACCAGTTAGAGAAAGAATTCAGAGAAATGGTCATAAGGTGGATGAAAAGAATGGAAGACAAATTCAACAATATGTGTAAGAACCAAGAGGAAATGAAGAAGAAACAAGAAGAAATGAAAAATGACATCACTGCTATAAAGAGCTCAATAGAAAGCATCAACAGTAGACTAGAAGAAGCAGAGGACCACATCAGTGAGCTAGAAGAGAAGGTAAAAAAAAATACCCAAGCAGAGCAGCTTCTAGAAAAAAAAATTAAAAAGCACGAGGAGAGCCTAAGAGAACTTTGGGACAACACAAAATGAAACAACGCCTACATAATAGGGGTGCCAGAAGGAAAGGAAAATGAGCAAGGAATAGAAAACCTGTTTGAAAAAATAATGACAGAAAACTTCGCTGATATAGGGAAGAAAAAACTCACACAAATCCAAGAAGCTCACAGAGTCCCAAGCAAAATGAACCCCAAAAGACCAACGCCAAGGCACATTATTATTAAATTGGCAAACACCAACCACAAAGCAAGAATCTTAAAAATGGCCAGAGACAGACAGAAAGTTACCTACAAAGGATCCCCCATCAGACTAGTGACTGATTTATCAACAGAAACACATCAGGCAAGAAGGGAATGGAATGAAATATACAAAGTCATGCAAAGGAAGGGTCTGAATCCAAGAATACTGTACCCTGGAGGCTATCAATCAAAATTGAGGGTGAAACCAGGAGCTTCACAAACAGAAAAGGACTACAGGAGTTTATTACCACCAAACCAGCAATGCAAGAAATGCTAAAGGGTCTGCTGTAAAAAGAAAAAATAGGAAACGAAGATGGAATACAGGGGTAAAGAATGAAAATGGACACAAACAAGTATCTATCAATAATAACTTTAAATGTAAATGGATTAAATGCCCCAATCAAAGGACATAGGGTAACTGAATGGATGAGAAAACATGACCCATATATCTGCTGTCTACAGGAAACCCACCTCAGAAAAAAAGACACACACAGACTGATGGTGAAAGGAAGGAAAAAGGTTTTTCAGGGGAATGGAAGCATAAAAAAAGCCAGGGTAGCAATACTTATATCTGACAAATTAGATCTCAAAGTGAAGGACATAAAAAGAGATAAGGAAGGCCATTTCATAATACTAAAGGGAGCAATCCAACAAGAAGAAATAACTCTGGTAAACATATACACACCCAATATAGGAGCACCCAAATACATAAGAAAACGTCTGGAGGAGATCAAGGGAGAGATTGACAGCAATACAATCATAGTAGGGGACTTTAATACCCCACTATCACCATTGGACAAATCCTCTAAACAAATATCAGCAAAGAAACATCAATCCTAAATGACTCACTAGATCAGATGGAATTAATTGACATCTTCAGAACATTTCACCCCAAAGCCAAAGAAGATACATTCTTCTCAAGTGCACATGGATCATTTTCAAAGATAGACCATATATTGGGTCACAGGCAAAGTCTCTTCAAATTCAAGAAGACAGAAATCATATCAAGCATCTTCTCAGATCATAATGGCATAAAACTGGAAATCAACTACAATAAAAACAATCCAAAAAAATCAAACATATGGAGACTAAATAGCATGCTACTAAACAATGACTGGGTTACCAGAGAGATCAAAGAAGAAATAAAAAACATCATGGCAACAAATGACAATGAAAACACAGCAATCCAAAACCTATGGGACAAAATGAAAGCAGTCTCAAGAGGGAAGTTCATAGCTCTACAAGTTTACTGCAAAAAACAAGAAACAATGATAATAAATTACCTAACCCTACAACTCAAAGAGTTGGAAAGAGAGCAACAAGAAAAGCCCAGAGTAAGCAGAAAGAAGGAAATAATAAAGATCAGAGCAGAGATAAACGACATAGAGACCAAAAAAACAATACAAAAGATCAACAAAACCAAGAGCTGGTTCTTTGAAAGGATAAACAAGATTGACAAACCTCTAGCCAGACTCACCAAGAAGCAAAGAGAGAGGACCCAAATAAACAAAATCAGAAATGAAAGAGGAGAAATAACAACAGACCCTACAGAAATACAAAGGATTGTTAAAAAATACTATGGACAACTCTACTCCAACAAACTAGACAACCTGGAGGAAATGGACATATTCCTAGAAAAATACAACCTTCCCACACTTAATCAGGAAGAATCTAAAATCTCAACAGGCCAATGACTATGGGAGAAATTGAAGCAGTCATCAAAAAGTTTCCAGCAAACAAAAGCCTGGGGCCAGACGGCTTCACAGGGGAGTTTTACCAAACATTCAAGGAAGAACTAAAACCTATCCTCCTCAGACTATTCCAAAAAATTCAAAAGGAAGGAACACTTCCAAGTTCATTCTATGAAGCCAGCATCACCCTAATACCAAAACCAAAGACAACACAATAAAAGAGAATTACAGGCCAATATCCCTCATGAACACAGATGCCAAAATCCTCAACAAGATCTTAGCAAATCAGATCCAGCAGTTCATCAGAAAGATCATACACCATGACCAAGTAGGATTTATCCCAGGGATGCAAGGATGGTACAATATCCGCAAATCAATAAACGTAATACATCACATAAACAAATTGAGAGATAAAAACCACATAGTCATATCAATAGATGCAGAAAAAGCATTTGACAAAATCGAACACCCATTTTTGATAAAAACTCTCAGCAAAGTGGGAATAGAAGGATCATACCTCAACATAATAAAAGCCATATTTGACAAACCCACAGCCAACATCATACTCAATGGGAAAAAAATAAACCATTTCCCCTAAGAACAGGAACAAGACTGGGATGGCCACTCTCACCACTCCTGTTCAACATAGTACTGGAAGTATTAGCCATTGCGATTAGACAAGAAGAAGAAATAAAAGGCATCCAAACTGGAAATGAAGAAATAAAACTGTCCATATTTGCAGATGACATGATATTGTACATAAAAAACCCTAAAGACTCCATCAAAAAACTATTAGACTTAATAAATGAATTCGTCAATGTAGCAGGACACAAAGTCAATGCCAAGAAATCTATGGCATTTCTATACACCAATAGTGAACTTACAGAAAGAGAGACTAAAAAAGCAATCACATTTACCGTCACACCAAAAAAATAAGATACCTAGGAATAGCCCTAACTAAAGCGGTAAAAGACCTCTACTCAGAAAACTACAGGACATTGAAAAAAGAGATAGAGGAAGACATAAACAGATGGAAGAACATACCATGTTCATGGATTGGTAGAAGCAGCATCATTAAAATGTCCATACTAACCAAAACAATCTATAAATTCTACGCACTTCCCATTAAAATACCAACAGCATATTTCACAGACCTAGAAAGAACTCTCCAAAAATTCATCTAGAATAAAAAAAGACCCCGAATAGCTGCAGCGATCCTGAGAAAGAAGAACAAAGTACGTTGGATCTCAATACCTGATATCAAGCTATATTACAAAGCCACTCTTCTCAAAACTGCCTGGTACTGGCCCAGTATGGAATAGAATAGAGAGCCCAGAAATCGACCTGAACCAATATGCTTAATTAATATTTGACAAAGGAGGCAAGAACATACAATGGAGTCAGGACAGACTCTTTAATAAATGGTGTTAGGAAAATTGGACAGATACATGCAAAATAATGAAAATAGACCACCAACTTACACCATTCACAAAAATAAACTCAAAATGGATAAAGGACTTAAATGTACGACAGGAAACCATAAAAATACTAGAGGAATCCAAAGGCAACAAACACTCAGAAATATGCCGAAGAAATCTCTTCGTCGATACAGCTCCTAGGGCATTGGAAACTAAAGAGAAAATAAACAAATGGGACTGCATCAAAACAAAAAGCTTCTGCACAGCAAAAGAAACCATTAACAAACCAACAAGAAAGCCCACTGCATGGGAGAACATATTTGCCAATGTCATCACCGATAAGGGTTTAATCTCCAACATTTATAGGGAACTCATACAACTTAACAAAAGGAAGATAAACAATCCAATCAAAAAATGGACAAAGAGCCTAAATAGATACCTTTCAAAAGAGGACATTCAGAAAGCCAAGGGACATATGAAAACATGCTCAAAGTCACTAATCATCCAAGAGATGCAAATCAAAACAACAATGAGGTTCCATCTCACACCTGTCAGAATGGTTGTCATCAACAAATCAACAAACGACAATTGCGGGAGAGGATTCAGAGAAAAGGGAACACTCATGCACTGCTGGTGGGAATACAGACTGGTGTAGCCACTGTGGAGAACAGTATGGAGTTTCCCCAAAAAACTAAAAATGGAACTACCATTTGACCCAGTGATCCCACTTCTAGGAATATATCCCAAGAAACCAGAAACACCAATCAGAAAGGATATATGCATCCCTATGTTCATAGCAGCACAATTTACCATAGAGAAGATCTGGAAACAGCCTAAGTGCCCATCAGCAGATGAGTGGATTAGAAAACTGTGGTACATCTACACGATGGAATACTATGCTGCTGTAAAAAAGAAGGAACTCTTACCATTTGCAACAGCATGGATGGAACTGGAAAGCATTATGCTAAGTGAAGTAAGCCAGTCAATGAAAGAAAAAAAAAACACATGATCTCACTCATTCATGGATAATAAAGACCATTATAAACTTATGAACAAAAATAGATACAGAGGCAGAGCTGCCTCAAACAGACTGTCAAACTGCAGTGGGAAGGCCGGGAAGGGGAGGGGGACAGAAGGGGGGGGTAAGAGATCAATGGAAGGACTTATATGCATGCATATAAGCATAACCAATGGACATAAGACACTGGGGGGTAGGGGAGGCCAGGGGATTGTCAAGGGCGGGGGAAAAAAGGAGACATATGTAATACCCTTTGTAATACTTTAAGCAATAAAAAAAAATAATAAAAAATAAATTTGTTTTCAAAGGAAAAAAGAAAAGAAAAATCTAGAAGACAGAATTGAATCTATTAATTAAATATGTCCTGTATTTTTGAAATATATCCTTAAAAATGTGAATCTACTACTAATCTGAGAAATGCTAAGTATTTAACTTGACCCCTAAAATTTAGGCTTCTAAGAGTTTAAAGTTCAAATTAAATTAGGAAAAATTATATAGTTGTGATATAAAAAAGTATACAAATTTATTTTTGAGAAAATAATTCTTATATTTTCTCTATAGAAATTAGTAGTTTGCAATATATTGTAGTCTTTATGTGTACTATGTGTGGCAAAATTTGAACCTAGGATATAATATTTTATATGTTCTGATTTAAAAAAAGAGGATCAATTCTATGGTCTTAACCAAATTTTTAATATAAAAACCAGTTTAAATTTAATTAATATCTTTTAGAATAATTATAAAAAGCATATAATATAATATTTGGTTTTTATATATTTGATGGTCTTTCCAAGTTAAATTTCAAGACTTAAATTAAGAGATCCCTTGGGACATTTTAAGGGCCCTGGAATGATTCAAGGATTTATTCTCTCTTCTTAAAAGAAATATTTTTTTTAAAATATACTTTTATTGATTTCAGAGAGGATAGGAGAGGGTTAAAGAGATAGAAACATCAATGATGAGAGAGAATCATTGATGGGCTGCCTCCTGCATGCCCCCCACTGGGGATCGAGCCTACAACCTATGCATGTGCCCTTAGCCGGAATCGAACCTGGGACCCTTCAGTCCGCGAGTCGATGCTCTATCCACTGAGCCAAACCTGTGAGGGCAAGAAATATTTTTGAATTAGGCCAATTTAATATACTTGATATCATGAGAAAAGCATTATTAAATAAAAATTAATAACTATATTTTAATTATATACATATATTTTAAATGTTATAAAGATTTCAACCTCTAAGGGAGGGCAAGAGAAAATTGCCAAATATTTCTTAAGCAATACCAGGTTATTCAGCAACAGAATTTTAAAGCCCTCAGGCAGCCTGCTTGTCAGATAGGTTGGGGGGTAGGGCGGCATCTGTACTTCATGGGTCAAATATATGTTTGCTTACTTTGCTTTTTAAAAAAAATATATTTTATTGATTCTTTACAGAGAGGAAGGGAGAAGGACAGAGAGTTAGAAACATCGATGAGAGAGAAACATTGATCAGCTGCCTCCTGCACACCTCCTACTGAGGATGTGCCTGCAACCAAGCCACATGCCCTTCAACAGAATCGAACCTGGGACCTTTCAGTCCACAGGCCTATGCTCTAGCCACTGAGCAAAACCAGTTAGGGTCTTACTTTGCTTTTTCAATTAGATGCCTACTTTAATTACTTAATAAATTAGCTTAATACAATATAATCAAGGTCTCATATAAATTCAGTTATATGAGAAGCCAGTATTTTTATGAGCAATTGGGTCTAACAAAGGCCAAAGTAAAAATTTGCATATATATACAAATGAGCACTAGCCAAAAAGAATACTGTTTAAAAGTAAATTTTAAGCTTAATAAAAGGGAGAAATTTTAAAATCTCTTCTGCTACTATTTCCATGGTAAACTAAAAGTTACTATTCCAGCATTAAAGCTGATCATTAATAAGTCATCATAAGTGAAAAGAGAGTCACTTAAAATGTATGTAGGGCAGTCCTGGGCACCAACTGATAAGCAACTAAGTTTTTTCTCTGTTTAAAAGAAAGAGAAGTTTTTAGGAGAAACTCTTTAAATATGCTCTGGAAATTGGTATTGGAGAAAAAAAGCAAAAGGAGATTCTTTTTAAATATCTGGGAAAATGATATTAAAAATCAATATATTAAGCCTCAAAAAGAGAAGTAGATAATTTGCATTTTGCCTCCCTAACAAAGCTTGTGTTATTATACTGAAAGACTGATAGCAGAAATTCAATCAGTGTCATTTACTGTTCACACTCAAGGACAAGTTAGAGAATAAGCCTTATTTTAGACAGATTTAAATTTGCAAATTGAAATAAGTGACTATTCATGGGAACTTAGTTGTAAATATCCTTACATGTTAACACAAAAAAGGGGGGGGGGATAGTGGAATAATCTCCTCTATGTAAATTACATCCAGACTTAATTACTTTAACATTTTTATTTTTATTTTATTTTATTTTATTTTATTTTATTTTTGCTTTATTATGATTTTATTTGTTTGAGCAGGTAACAGGGCCAATGTCACAAAATTTAAACAGCACAAAATTATAAGGCTTCCAGTTGCTTTATCTTCAGCCACACAGTCCTATTCATTAGTAACAAACATATGACCAATTACTTGGATATATTTCCATATTTCAATTTAGTTATAAACATATATAATATCATCTTCCCCCACACACTGAAGAATATATAATAAACAAACTGATTTTCACTTTAAAAATAAAACAAATTAGTGTTTCTGGCAGAAGTGGGTCATCAGGTAGTTCCATTGTTAATTAATTAATTAATTAATTAATTAATTTTTTTATTGCTTAAAGTATTACAAAGGGTATTACATATGTCTCCTTTTTTCCCCCCCTGCCCTTGACAATCCCCTGGCCTCCCCTCCCCACCTCCCCCCCAGTGTCTTATGTCCATTGGTTTTGCTTATATGCATGCATACAAGTCCTTCGGTTGATCTCTTACCCCCCTCCCTCCTGCCCCCCAACCCTCCTCGATCTTCCTGCTGCAGTTTGACAATCTGTTTAAGGCAGCTCTGCCTCTGTATCTATTATTGTTCAAAACTATATAATGGTCTCTATTATCCATGAATAAGTGAGATCATGTGGTATTTTTCCTTCATTGACTGGCTTATTTCACTTAGCATAATGCTCTCCAGTTCCATCCATGACGTTGCAAATGGTAAGAGTTCCTTCCTTTTTACAGCAGCATAGTATTCCATCGTGTAGATGTACCACAGTTTTCTAATCCATTCATCTACTGATGGGCACTTAGGCTGTTTCCAGATCTTAGCTATGGTGAATTGTGCTGCTATGAACATAGGGGTGCATATATCCTTTCTGATTGGTGTTTCTGGTTTCTTGGGATATATTCCTAGAAGTGGGATCACAGGGTCAAATGGGAGTTCCATTTTCAGTTTTTTAAGGAAACTCCATACTGTCTTCCATAGTGGCTGCACCAGTCTGCATTCCCACCAGCAGTGCACAAGTGTTCCTTTTTCTCCACATCCTCTCCAGCACTTGTCGTTTGTTGATTTGTTGATGATAGCCAGTCTGACAGGTGTGAGATGGTACCTCATTATTGTTTTGATTTGCATCTCTCGGATGATTAGTGACTTTGAGCATGTTTTCATATGTCTCTTGGCTTTCTGAATGTCCTCTTTTGAAAGGTGTCTATTTAGGTCCTTTGCCCATTTTTTGATTGGATTGTTTATCTTCCTTTTGTTAAGTTGTATGAGTTCCCTATAAATTTTGAAGATTAGGCCCTTATAAGATATGTCATTGGCAAATATGTTTTCCCACACAGTGGGTTTTCTTGTAGTTTGGTTGATGGTTTCTTTTTCTGTGCAGAAGCTTTTTAATTTGATGTAGGCCCATTTGTTCATTTTCTCTTTAGTTTCAAGTGCCCTAGGAGCTGTATCAATGAAGAAATTGCTTTGGCATATGTCTGAGATTTTCTTGCCTTTGGATTCTTCTAGAATTTTTATGGTTTCCCGTCGTACATTTAAGTCCTTTATCCAATTTGAGTTTTTTCTTTGTGTTTGGTGTAAGTTGGTGGTCTAGCTTTCATTTTCTTGCATATATCTGTCCAATTTTCCCAACACCATTTATTGAAGAGACTATCTGGGCTGCAGTGTATGTTCTTGCCTCCTTTGTCAAATATTAATTGAGCATATTGGTTCGGGCCGATTTCTGGGCTCTCTATTCTATTCCATTGATCTATATGTCTGTTCCTGTGCCAGTACCATGCAGTTTTGAGAACAGTGGCTTTGTAATACAGCTTGATATCTGGTATTGAGATCCCACCTACTTTGTTCTTTGTCAGGATTGCTGCAGCTATTCGGGGTCTTTTTTTATTCCAGATGAATTTTTGGAGAGTTCGTTCTAGATCTGTGAAGTATGCCATTGGTATTTTAATGGGAAGTGCGTTGAATTTATAGATTGCTTTGGGTAGTATGGACATTTTAATGATGTTGAGTCTACCAATCCATGAACACAGTATGTTTTTCCATCTGTTTATATCTTTTTTTTTATTGCTTAAAGTATTACAAAGGGTATTACATATGTATCCATTTTATCCCCCCGCCCTAGACAGTCCCCTAGCCTCCCCTATCACCCAGTGTCTTATGTCCATTGGTTATGCTTATATGCATGCATACAAGTCCTTTAGTTGATCTCTTACCCCACTACCTCCTGCCCCCCAACCCTCCCCGGCCTTCCTGCTGCAGTTTGACAATCTGTTTGAGGCAGCTCTGCCTCTGTATCTATTATTGTTCAAAAGTTTATAATGGTCTCTATTGTCCATGAATGAGTGAGATCATGTGGTATTTTTCCTTTATTGACTGGCTTATTTCACTTAGCATAATGCTCTCCAGTTCCATCCATGACGTTGCAAATGGTAAGAGTTCCTTCCTTTTTACAGCAGCATAGTATTCCATCGTGTAGATGTACCACAGTTTTCTAATCCATTCATCTACTGATGGGCACTTAGGCTGTTTCCAGATCTTAGCTATGGTGAATTGTGCTGCTATGAACATAGGGGTGCATATATCCTTTCTGATTGGTGTTTCTGGTTTCTTGGGATATATTCCTAGAAGTGGGATCACAGGGTCAAATGGGAGTTCCATTTTCAGTTTTTTAAGGAAACTCCATACTGTCTTCCATAGTGGCTGCACCAGTCTGCATTCCCACCAGCAGTGCACAAGTGTTCCTTTTTCTCCACATCCTCTCCAGCACTTGTCGTTTGTTGATTTGTTGATGATAGCCAGTCTGACAGGTGTGAGATGGTACCTCATTGCTGTTTTGATTTGCATCTCTCGGATGATTAGTGACTTTGAGCAAGTTTTCATATGTCTCTTGGCTTTCTGAATGTCCTCTTTTGAAAGGTGTCTATTTAGGTCCTTTGCCCATTTTTTGATTGGATTGTTTATCTTCCTTTTGTTAAGTTGTATGAGTTCCCTATAAATTTTGGAGATTAGGCCCTTATCAGATATGTCATTGGCAAATATGTTTTCCCACACAGTGGGTTTTCTCGTTGTTTTGTTGATGGTTTCTTTTGCTGTGCAGAAGCTTTTTATTTTGATGTAGTCCCATTTGTTCATTTTCTCTTTAGTTTCAAGTGCCCTAGGAGCTGTATCAGTGAAGAAATTGCTTCGGCATATGTCTGAGATTTTCTTGCCTTTGGATTCTTCTAGAATTTTTATGGTATCCTGTCGTACATTTAAGTCCTTTATCCAATTTGAGTTTTTTCTTTGTGTTTGGTGTAAGTTGGTGGTCTAGCTTTCATTTTCTTGCATATATCTGTCCAATTTTCCCAACACCATTTATTGAAGAGACTATCTTGGCTCCATTGTATGTTCTTGCCTCCTTTGTCAAATATTAATTGAGCATATTGGTTCGGGCTGATTTCTTGGCTCTCTATTCTATTCCATTGATCTATATGCCTATTCTTGTGCCAGTACCAGGCAGTTTTGAGAACAGTGGCTTTGTAATACAACTTGATATCTGGTATTGAGATCCCACCTACTTTGTTCTTTTTCAGGATTGCTGCAGCTATTCGGGGTCTTTTTTTATTCCAGATGAATTTTTGGAAAGTTCGTTCTAGATCTCTGAAGTATGCTGTTGGTACTTTAATGGGAAGTGCGTTGAATTTATAGATTGCTTTGCGTAGTATGGACATTTTAATGATGTTGATTCTACCAATCCATGAACACGGTATGTTCTTCCATCTGTTTATGTCTTCCTCTATCTCTTTTTTCAACGTCCTGTAGTTTTCTGAGTAGAGGTCTTTTACCTCTTTAGTTAAGTTTATTCCTAGGTAGCTTAGTTTTTTCGGTGCAATGGTAAACGGGATTGTTTTTATAATCTCTCTTTCTGAAAGTTCACTATTGGTGTATAGAAATGCCTCAGATTTCTTGGGGTTAATTTTGTATTCTGCTACATTGCCAAATTCATGTATTAAGTCTAGTAGATTTTTGATGGAATCTCTAGGGTTTTGTATGTATAATATGTCGTCTGCAAATAAGGACAGTTTTGCTTCCTCTTTTCCAATTTGGATGCCTTTTATTTCTTCTTCTTGTCTAATTGCAATGGCTAATACTTCCAGTACTATGTTGAACAGGAGTGGTGAGAGTGGCCATCCCTGTCTTGTTCCTGTTCTTAGGGGAAATGGTGTTAGTTTTTGTCCATTGAGTATGATGTTGGCTGTGGGTTTGTCATATATGGCTTTTATTATGTTGAGGTATGATCCTTCTATTCCCACTTTGCTGAGAGTTTTTATCAAAAATGGGTGTTGGATTTTGTCAAATGCTTTTTCTGCATCAATTGATATGACCATGTGGTTTTTTTCTTTCAATTTGTTTATGTCATGTATCACGTTTATTGATTTGCAGATATTGTACCATCCTTGCATCCCTGGGATAAATCCAACTTGGTCATGGTGTATGATCTTTCTGATGTACTGCTGAATCCGATTTGCTAAGATTTTGTTGAGGATTTTGGCATCTATGTTCATGAGGGATATTGGCCTGTAATTCTCTTTCATTGTGTTGTCTTTGTCTGGTATTAGGGTGATGCTGGCTTCATAGAATGAGCTTGGAAGTGTTCCTTCTTCTTGAATTTTTTGTAGTAGTCTGAGGAGGATAGGTTTTAGTTCTTCCTTGAATGTTTGGTAAAACTCCCCTGTGAAGCCGTCTGGTCCTGGGCTTTTGTTTGCTGGAAGCTATTTGATGACTTCTTCTATTTCTTCCATAGTTATTGGCCTATTGAGATTTTTAGATTCTTCCTGATTGAGTTTTGGTACGTTGTATTTTTCTAGGAATTTGTCCATTTCCTCCAGGTTTTCTAATTTGTTGGAGTAGAATTCTCCATAGTATTTTTTAACAATCATTTGTGTTTCTGTGGGGTCTGTTGTTATTTCTCCTCTTTCATTTCTGATTTTGTTTATTTGGGTCCTCTCTCTTTGCTTCTTGGTGAGTCTGGCTAGAGGTTTGTCAATCTTGTTTATCCTTTCAAAGAACCAGCTCCTGGTTTCATTGATTTTCTGTATTGTTTTTTTGGTCTCTATGTCATTTATTTCTGCTCTAATCTTTATTATCTCCTTCCTTCTGCTCACTCTGGCTTTTCTTGTTGCTCTCTTTCCAATTCTTTGAGTTGTAGTGTTAGATAATTTACTACCATTTTTTCTTGTTTTTTGAGATAGGCCTGTAGAGCTATAAACTTCCCTCTTGAGACTGCTTTCATTTTGTCCCATAGGTTTTGGATTGTTTTGTTTTCATTGTCATTAGTTTCCAAGATGTTTTTAATTTCTTCTTTGATCTTATTGGTAACCCAATCAATATTTAATACCATGCTATTTAGCTTCCAAGTGTTTGAGTATTTTGGGTTGTTTTTATTGTAGTTTATTTCTACCATTATCCCATCATGGTCTGAGCAGATGCTTGGTATGATTTCAATCTTCTTGAATCTGGGGAGGCTTTGTTTGTGACCCAATATGTAGTCTATTTTTTAATCTGTCCCATGAGCCTTTGAGTAGAATGTAAATTCTGTGGCATTGGGGTGAAGTGTTCTGAAGATGTCAATTAAGTCCACCTGATCTAGTGAGTCATTTAGGATTGCTGTTTCTTTGCTTATTGTTTGTCTAGAGGATTTATCCAGTGATGTCAGTGGTGTATTAAAGTCACTTACTATGATTGTATTGTTGTCAATCTCTCCCTTGATATCTTCCAGGAGTTTTTTTATGTTTTTGGGTGCTCCTGCATTGGGTGCATATATGTTTACCAGGGTTATATCTTCTTGTTGTATTGATCCCTTTAGTATTATGAAGTGGCCTTCCTTATCTCTTGTTATGGCCTTAACTTTGAGGTCTATTTTGTCCAATATAAGTATTGCTACCCCAGCTTTCTTTTCCTTTCCATTTGCCTGAAAGATATTTTTCCATTCCTTCACTTTCAATCTGTGTGATTCCTTTCTAATGAGGTGGATCTCTTGTAGACAGCAAATGTATGGGTCATGTTTTTTCATCCATTCAGCCACTCGATGTCTTTGGGTTGATGCATTTAGTCCGTTTATGTTTAAAGTTATTATTGAAAGGTACTTGTTTGTAGCCATTTCTTTTTGTGTGTGGCTGTTTTCTTTCTGAGATTTTTATTTCTTCTTTTTACACCAGTCCCTTTAGCATTTCTTGCATTGCTGGCTTGGTGGTGATAAACTCCCTTAGCCTTTTTTTGTCGGTGAAGCTTCTTATTTCCCCTTCAATTTTAAATGATAGCCTTGCTGGATAGAGTATTCTTGGATTCAGTCCTTTGCTTTGCAACACTTTGTAAATTTCCATCCATTCTTTTCTGTCCTGATGTGTTTCTGTTGAGAAATCATTTGATAATCTAATTGGAGATCCCGTGTATGTAACTTTCAGTCTCTCTCTTGCAGCCTGTAAGATTCTCTCTTTGTCCTGAACATTTGCCATGGTAATTCTGATGTGTCTTGATGTGGGTCTTTTCGGGTTCACCTTGTTTGGGACTCTCTGGGCTTGTGTGACTTTTTTCTTCCCCACCTCAGGGAAGTTTTCTGATATTATTTCTTTGAATAGGTTTTCTAATCCTTGTTCATCTTTCTGTTGTTCTGGCACCCCTATTATTCGTATGTTGTTTCGTTTCATGTTGTCCCAAAGCTCCCTTAGGCTCTCCTCCTGTCTTTTAATTTTTTCTCCAATTGCAGGACAGTTTGGTTGTGTTTTGCTTCCTTGTCTTCTAATTCACTAATTCAGTCCTCTGCTTCCCCTCGTCTACTGTTGATACTTTCAATGGTGTTTTTTATTGCAGCTATATCACTCTTCATTTCTTCTTGGTTCTTACATAATTTATTGATTTTTTTCATCTGTTTCTTCTTGCTTCTTGCATAAGTTCTTGATTTTTTCATCTGTTTCTTCTTGCTTCTTGTATAGGTAGTTGATTTTTTCATCTGTTTCTTCTTGCTTCTTGCATAATTTGGTGATTTTTTTCTCCATCCGGTTTATGCACTCTAGGACCCTTATTCTGAATTCTTTTTCTGTCATGTTGCATGCCTCTGTATCACTTAGCTGCTTTTCTGGCGAGTCCTCCTTTTCTTTCCTTTGGCAGTTTCTTTGTCTACCCATGTTTGATCTTACTGACATATCTAGACGTTGAGTCATTCAGTGGCTGTTGCCTGGGTGGCAGTGGCACCTTGGGCTGTGGTTGCTCCTTGGGCAGTTGCGGTAGTGGTTGCTCCTCAGTTGGCAGCAACTCCTCTGATGGGTGCTGTTCACAGCTGTGGTGGCTCCTCTGGCTGGCGGGGGGAGGCTTCACGTACAGCTGCTGTTCCTCAGACAGAGGGTGTGGTGCTCACGAGGCTGCTGTTGCTTGGATCTGCCTAGTTGATTTAAAGGCACAAAATACACCACAACAAGGCACCACGTAGCAGGCTCTGAACACAAGTATATTCACGATATTAATAACCCCAAATAAAGGTGACCACCCAAATTAAGAGAACTGGGGGATAAGGAAGAATGAAGAGAAAAAAGAAAAGAAAAGAAAAGTAGGAAAAAAAAGGAGTGCAAAAATGAAATTGGGAAAAAGGAGGGGGGAAAAAAGAGCGAAAAGAGAGAATGAAGTAGAAGAGGGGAAGAGACTATTTATATGAGGAGAAAACTCTGATAGAACCACCAATAATCCCAACAAATTCCAGCAACAGCTCACTGGAGATGAATGCAAACTAGAAACAACCAATAATATCAAGAGAGGCAAGGGAAAACAGAAGCACAAAAATAACCAGGGTTGGGGGGGTGGGGGGAGGGGAGGGAGGGCAAAAACCAGTAGAAAAAAATAAAAAGAAAAAGCAAAACAACCTCACAACCAGTCCTAAAACACACACACACACACATACAGACACAAAAAAAAGGAAAAGAAAAAAACCCCAACAATATACTCAACAATCAAGCAAACAGCAAGAAAACAATAGAAAGATAAAAGAAGAGAAAAAAAATTGGATAGGGAAGAAAGATTAGGGATATGTGTATAAGGATTTAGAGCAGTGGATTGGAAATAGGATATATACGTAGGTTGAAATTTTGACAGGAGGTAAACAGAAGAAATAGGGAAAATCTAAAGCAGGAATAGGGCCAGAGAAACAGGACAACAAAAGGGGAAAAGTGAGGGAGAGGGTTTTAGCAAAGAGGTAAAATTGATGTAGGGAAAATTGATGCTAAAGGAACGATGAAAATAGAATGGAGAACACTAATCCCAACATAAAATAAAGAGAAAATAAAATGGCACTTTAAAAAATGGTAAAATGGAAGCAGTAAAGTACTGGTTAAAAATAAAAATGTAGTAATTAAAAGGGTAAAATCAGGTGATGGAAAAAGAAGAAGAAGAAAAAAATTGGTTTCTTAGTTAAAAGGTGAAAAAAGAAAAAAAAAATTGCAGTAGGGAAGGTCCTTCGGTTCTTCTATTCGTCAGTCTGGCTCGCCTTAGTCCTGCCAAGTATTCAGGAGAGTGTTGAATTTCCCTGCGATACACTGTTCCTCCATGTTGTAAACCACAGCCCTGATTTTAAAGCAGGCCGTATTTGTGTCCCAGACTGCCTTAATTTGTATTTAGCTAAGAGTCAGTTTGTGGCTCAGCCTCTGGGTGGCAGTATTTTTGGGTTGGCCTCTGAGGCTATAAGGTTTCTCTATGCAGTAGCAAGGGTTTATTTTCTCTATTGCACTTAAAACTGGTTTGGGGAGGTCAACTGTCCAGAGCTGGTTCTTTAATCGTTACCCTGCTCTGTGTTGTTGCTGGGATTGAAAATCCCTCTATAGGCCACACCCTGTTAACTCCCAGGGACTAATCAGATTACTTAATCCTTCATCTCATTCAGGGTGGAAACTGGGTGTGGCTGTGCTCTTTGCCTGGGGGCTAGGTGGAGGAGTCTCCCACCCTCTGGAGAGAATGGCTGCCCCAATCCTGGGCCCAGGGATGTCTCAGCATTAAATTCGCTGCCACCTCTCCCCCCCCCCTCCCCAGCCTCTCCCCAGATTCCACTCGTCCACACCTTCTCCCTCTCTTAAGCACAGGTGAGTGTCTGTATCTGAAATGTCTTATGAACAGGGTTCAGTGAAAACAAACAAACGCCGGCCGTGGAAACAGGGAAGGCTGAGTTTCTGTAAGCTCTTCTCTTACCGGCACTGCATGGTCTGGTCAGCTCTTCAGGCTGCCCCCTTTAGGCTCAGTCCTCTGTGATCACAGAACCCAGATCTCAAATCCCCCGACGCCAGGAATCCCTCAGATCTCCTTTCCCCAGTCAGGGGCTGTGCCTGTCCCAAGGGACTCAGCTGTCTGCCACATGGTCTCCCTCTGACCCTCTGGGCTCAGAGGTCTGGCAAACTTTCCTGCCCAGATCCCTGTTTTTTTTTTTTACCTTCCCGGCTGCAAACAGTCTCACCAGCCAAGTAATTTCGCCAATTCGGGGTGGGTGTTATTAGTTTCAGCTGCTTACTCCATCTGCTCCGGGACACTACCTGGGACGTGTCTGCCTATGTCGCCGCCATCTTGTCTTCTCACGTTAACATTTTTAACTTTAAAATTTTTTCACTTGTCATGCTGATGGCAAGACACACAAGGTGTCAAAATAAGCCAAAGGAAAATGGTTTGGCAAAATGAAAAGATCCTGAGTTCAGTTTATGGAAGGGTCCCTTCATTAACCTGTGGCCAAGGATATGCTTATATATTTCCAGAAAACCCCTCCAAGCCATGTGGATTCCTGCAACAATGGATCTGAGAGAGGAACTGCTCCCCATGTACCCGAGGCTGCAGACAGACAACTACTCCAACCACAGATAGCAGTGGCCCCACGCTACATGCTGATGAGACAGAGGAGAAACAGGCCAGAGATGGGGAACGGTAAAGACATCTTTCCATGCTAGCAGTCATCAGCTGTGCATGGGTGTAGGTTACCCTGGACCAAGCTAAAGAAGGTGGACCTGGATTGCCATTGCCCACTATTTGTCCACCATCCAGAACTGGAAGAAAATTGTTGTCATGTCACAGGGGACAGTGTTTGAGAAGGGAACCCATAAAAACTTGGACAGTGATTGGAAAGGGGACTCAAAGAATTGATGGCCCAAAAGGGAGCTTACTGCAAACTAGTTCCTTTGATGCCTGACAACAATTTTAAAAGGACATGATAAAACTCAGTCATTTTCATTGAATTTAAAAATCTTAAAAGGACCAGAGCTCTGCAAATGGCATATATTCTTGTTAAGTTTCTTAAAACAAAAAGGGAGATATGCTGGTGGTTAAGAACAGCAGGTCATAATAAATGCGAGAAGTTCTCAGAAGGCTGATGGACTTTGACATTCAGCAGGGCTGAAAAAAAAATCAACATTATATTACCCTGCTGCTGGCCAAATTGCCGAAGGCAATGCCTTAAGCCAGCAGTTCTCAACCTGTGGGTCACGACCCCTTTGGGGGGTCGATCGACCCTTTCACAGGGGTCACCTAAATATATCCTGCATATCAGATATTTACATTACGATTCATAACAGTAGCAAAATTACAGTTATGAAGTACCAATGAAAATAATTTTATGGTTGGGGGTCACCACAACATGAGGAACTGTATTAAAGGGTTGCAGTATTAGGAAGGTTGAGAACCACTACCCTAAGCTGATAATTCTTTATTGTTTATCAAACCTTACCATTGATATCTATTTGCTTTGCTAAAGGGCAGATGTATATTCTAGAAAATAAGAAGCCGTGGGTAGGGAGATTTGGGAAGCCCACTCCAAATCATGGCTGAGGCCTCCGCCTGCCTTGACCCATGCCTTCTCAATTTATATTTCTTGTGTAGTGTATTCATTTATGTTGCAGCTTCTTCTTCAGATTCCTGAACCCTTGCTTAGAAAGGTTGCAGCAACTGGCTTCTCTCCCACTTACTCTGTCAGGATACTAAACTCTTGCAACCCACCTCCTCACCATTCTACTAAGCATTCTTAGAAGTCTCTGGGAAGATAACTCAATGCTGATATCTACCTTTTATTTCTCCTCAGTCCCACAACATCTAGTTATGATTCTGCTCCACAGACATCACCGCATCCACCAGGGTCCATCCCACCTTCTACTATAGTTCAACCACTGGAGATTGGGAGATGCCAAGGCTGCACGGCGAGCTGCTGTGAAGTGGGAAAATAGGCTTTCCTTCCCCTTTCTGTGCAATGGTAAAGATGCTGCTGAGATGTGCCAATTGGCACAGTGTCTTTGGTTACAGTGGTATTTCCGTTTGTACTCATATTTCACACCCTCAGTTTCAAATATTAACTCAAGTGATGACTTGACTGGGAGACAAATCAGAGTGATAGACCCAAGACCAGATCAGAAATTTCCACTCCAGGGCCTATGCATTCATTTCATAGTCAAGCTTGAAATACCTCCATTCCTTTCCCCATATGATGGTTATCTCTCCGGATGTGTTTCAGTCTTTTAATGGCAGACACAGAAGTTCAGTTTCCAGATATGCTCAATACTTATATGAAAGGAGAATAAAAATTATATTCTTAACTTCTGGCACCAGGAAGCCTTAAGAGATGAAGCTGTCTTAAGGAAAAACACCCTAATAAATGCCTGAAGCAGCTGGAAGCTAAGGCCCAAAAGCCTGGGAGTTGGCTGTGTCCAAGATACTTTGTTGCTAGTAGGCGAGGGTGAAGAGGACAGAAATGATGAGAGAGATGCCATGGGGAGATAGTGAGACGGAGTCCTAAAGAAAAGGGGTTTGAGATAAGCTGAAGGGAAAAGGGATTGGGGAAGCAGAAAAGGACTTATAAAGAACAGAAAAGTCCCATAGGTGGTTTACAATTGATTATTATATGGTTCCTATATTCTTGTCAATTTGGGAGGGTTTTGAACTGTTGCAGAGGAAGAAATAGAAGAGTATAGAGAGTTTAAGCCAATATCACTCAGATTTTATGAAGTAGGAAGAGTTCCTAGATGACATCTGGGTTAAATCTGGAAGAAAACCAGCTAAGTCTCAATCTGGGAATCTTTCCAGATAATTTATTCCAAATTGTAGTACAATTGAGAGGCAAGAATCCTGATCCTGTCAATGGAAACCATATGCAATTGAGGCAGTTAAGTTGACCATATTTGGAGATGTTCTAGGAAGAATCGAGATTGGGTATGTAGTTTGCTATTCTGGGGAGAATATAATGTCTTGACAAATGAAAATGAAGGAAGAGTTAAGTTTTGACTTTAGTTTAAAAATTAAATAAAGGAATAAAGCCACATTGTGTGGAAGAGAAACAAATAAGAAAAGTTATGCCATTGGATAAAGGTCCAGAAAGAACAGAGAGAAAGGAAGATGGCCAGACATTTTCTTGACTAAATTTAGAAAAATTGATTAATTGAGACCTTAGCATGGAGAACCTTCACCATTGTGCGGAAACTATTTCTATTAATGTGTGAAGTGACTGGCAGTCATGAAAAGGATAAAATAAATGTAATGTATGGGCACCATGATTTTGGCCCTCTTGTGTAGAATACACTGGGAGTAAATTCCAAAGCTGGGGAAGTCATGAGAAAGTTGCAACCAACCTGAGGACTGTGACGAGGAAAAGATAGGAGTGGCATAGAATAGAGAAAGACTGGCTGTTTAGAGATGAATGGCCCTGTGAATGGAAGAGAACGAGGCTTGCTTGGGTTTGCTTGCATTTATGGAACATGACTATCACATAGGACAGTGAAGAGTAAAGCTGGCAGTTGGTATTAGTTGCATCAATGCAAGCTCCCATTTGCTTAGGGTCTTGTTGTACCCGGAGCCTCAGGCAGCTTTGGGCCACAGCAGTTTACCGTTAAAACCTTTTTCAACGCAGGACTACTCAGCATTAGTGAAGTTAAATGAATAGAGACTGTAGCATAGATGATAGTTTCGCAGGTCCAGAACCAGGAATTCTCATGCGTTAGGCTGTATTTAGTGGAGATGATTATGGTCAAAAAGTAAGAGGTGAAGAAGATGAGGAAGAAGGCAAGAAACCTCAGGGCAGTGGCATGAGCTTTCATGCTGGAGTTGCTGTGGCCAGTGTCATGATGACGTATCTGCCTCAAGTGTTGGCACAATGAGGCTATGAGCAAGATGGTGGAGGTCAGGAAGAGGAGGAAAGGAATGAGAAACATTGCCAGAAGCTGATATATGTAATTTTTCTCCAGGAATGTCCTAAGTGTCTCATTCTCTGTGTTGTTTCCAGGTAATTGAATCATGGAGATTAACTGACTCTTGATGAAGACATCTCTAAAGGCTGAAACAATGATGGTCACACAGGAAATCATCAGAGAGCCCAGCAACAGCTGGGAACCAACCTCAAAATTCTCCACCTCAGCCAGAGGAAGATGTTGTAGGTGAAGGAAGAGACTTTGACACAGTAGACGACAGCAAGCAAGCTGTATTAGTATTAGTAAATGCAAGAGTATTAGTAAATTCCCAGATGATTGCTATGTACCGAAGGTCAGCGTCAGGGTTGATATAGGAGCAAAAGTTGTGCAGCACTGATGACCACTGTAGACAGAAGCGGCAGACGCCCAGGCTGATGAGAATCATGTCCACAGGTGACAGCCTTTTGACCTGCACCCACTCTCTGCTCAGCACCGCAACAATTATGCTGCTCTGCACAATTATTGTCAAGGACTGGAGCAGATAGATGGTCATGAAGAAAACAGTGAGTTGGTTGGGTATCATTCTTCCACTGCAAAGTATCTTCCTGCACACAGACCCAGAATCTCTGCAATAATTTCTAAGTAGAAAATACATTCCTGGCCTCACTATTGTCTGATGCAAGAAAATACCTCTCTATGGATGCAAATTTTCCCCTACCTCAATTTTGATTTTGCATGTTCCTACCTGCAGAATTTGCTTATGCTTCGCTTGCTGGTTTGTTATCAGACCCGGGATGCAGGGAAATGTTATTTGAATGTGGATTTTTGCTCTTGAGGTTATTTGATTATTCCCATAAATGCAATGCCTGTTTCTTAACCATGCCATTGATTCCTCTTTATGTCTGTGAGGTGTCTTGTCTTTAACTTATTTCCCCATCTCCTTTAAATGATAGCTTCATTTTTTTAACCTACAATTTGAACTGCAGGGAAGAGAAATCCTTCACTGTTCCTTCACGTACTGGGTGATATATCTATTTTGCTAACCGAGTGCTGAAATCATGACAACTTCAGAATCCCTGTCTCCCCAGCTTCCACAGGAGCTGTGGGTAGATGCAGCAACCAAAGTATGAGTGTCAATAAAATAATAATAAAGAAAAGTCCTTACTCTGAGATTCTACTCACAAAATTCCTTGAACCCCAGACCTTTAAGTATCACCCTCCAATACAGACCACTTCATAGCTGCATGTCAAATTCTTCAACTCAAGAAACCACCGCACAGACCCCATTGCATTCCCTACGTCGAGGTGTGGCACCTTTGCTGTTGATCTTCCAGTTCAAAAGAGTTGACCTTTTTATATCTTTGAGGGTTATTCTTATCCCATTAATATCACTGCTTTGATTTGTTTTCTCCTTACATAGCTAAGCTCTTTCTGTTCCTGCTCACACTGCTCAAAATAAAGGAGTAAACAATTTTTAAAAATTAAGCCCATTGCATAGGAAGGCCTAGTAGCTTTGCTCACTTTTTTTTTTAATTTATTATCTTTGTGCTTCTTTTTCTCTGACTAGACTGTGGAGTCAAATCGATCACTGATGATATTAACATAAAATGCCATGGACTCTGGTGTAATCTGGTTTTGTAAAATTGCACTCTTCTGGAAAGTGCCCATTAGATATTTCTGGAAGAATCTGTGGGCTCACAAGGAAGTCCGATGCCAGTGGATGAAGGATGATCTGATCTGTTTGGCACCTGCTGAAGCGTCTGCACCTGCCAGCTGCTTCCTTCTCCAGCAGCATAGCATGGCCTTTGCTGCACCATCCCTGTCACGTGCTCATGCTGCTCTAAGCCCATCCTAGACCCTGAGCCTGAGCTAAGCAGCCAGTGGTCTGTGGTGAAGACCTGTGTTCACACTCTGAGCTGTTTGAGGCAACTTGTCCTTCTAGCCTTTGTAATCTCAGCAGAGGAAAATTGGGTTTGTAGTTGCCCAAACAACTACAATAGCACCTTCCTGAAGACAAGTGTTTTTCTATCTCGATTCTGGAACCACATTCTTGAGTAGCCAGTGTTGCTTGTGTGGAAGTGACACTTGTTGTGTGGTAGATTGTAACATAAAGCTGAGAATTAAAAGGCTTAGAGGCAAGAGGATCCCTACAAGGCGGGAACTTGTGGATCTGTAGACTTCAAGTGCTGTTTTGGACAATGGACAAACTACACATTACTTCTAAATATCTAGAAATTAATTCATAGCTATCTAGGTAGGATAGAGAATAAATGCAAGAAATTAATTCAGAAAAACTATACCGGATAGACACCAAATATTAAATTAGTGACTTTAAAAATGAGAGGAGAATTCTAGTAATTGTTACTTGGTGAGATAAACAAAGTGCGTCATTGGCTCTAGGTGTGATAAGCATCAGGCTTGTGCTTATCACCCATGGACTTTAATTATTGAAGGAAGGGAAAACAGAAGTAATCTAGCATAAAGGTTAGAATTTGCCGGGGTCCAACCCCAGCGGGTCCAGGGGTCCCCAAAGGTGTGGACGGAGTCGGCGAAGAAGGAATGACACGGAGACAGCATTCAGTTGATCAGCAGCCTAGCCAGGATCTCCAGCCAAGTTCTGGTCTAGATCTCCAGAGAGGTTCTGCTTCAGATCTCCAGCCAGGTTCAGTCATCAGGTTCTAGTCAGGTTCTCTTGCCATGTTCTATAGTCAGGTTCAGTCCAGGATCTATTGGCATGCTCTCGCCAGCGAAGTTCTTCTGTCTCTAGAGAACGTTCTGTGTAGGTTCTGTGCCTAGGCTCTGTCTCTCTTGGTCCTGTCTTCCAAGCCCTGTGTCCTTAGTTCTGTGTTCTGAGTTCTGTGTTCTAAGTTCTGAGTGTTTCTGTCTTGTTACAACTGTATTTATACCAGTTGATTCAATCCTATCAATCTCTATTACAAAGGTTAGGGCGTTTCTTATCTCCATTCCAGGGAGAAAAGATTATGTAGTTTAAGCATGATTGTTCGTAGTTAAAGGGATTAATTACCCGCCTGGCACTTAGTTGAGGGGTTTTATTCCCTCCCTAACTTCAGGGGAAAATCCCTACCTGGGGATTCAACCTTTCTCGGAGAGGTGACCTTGGTTAAAACACAGCCCCAAGAAGGTGAGCAAACATATTAAGAACCGTATGCCATATATGCCAGGTCCCTTGAAACAGCAAGGATGAACTGGCTCCCGGCAAGAATTCTTAAACATAAAACAAGAAACCACCGAACTCATGATGCAAAGGTAAACCATATCTTTAAAATATTACACTTGGCCGTATCCAGGTGGTTCAGTTGGTTGGTCATCATCCAATACAACAAAGTGTTGTTGGTTCAATTCCTGGTCAGGACACACACCTAGGTTGCAAGACTGATCCCCAGTCTGGGCGCATAGGGGTGGTAAGTGATCAGTGTTTTTCTCTCTATCCCTCTCCCTTCCTCTCTTGCCACAACCCTAGCAATGGGGTTCAGGATCTGAAGGAGGTGCCAATGTAGAAATGAAAATACTATACAAGAAATATGAATTTAGAAGGCATTGGGGGCCAGGTAGAGACCTTTTTATTGAAGAGGCACATGGACTTCTGGGATGGTTCACTATTTATTTACTTGAATATACATTTGCCCTTTTGCAATGCATACAGGCATATCAAAGGTAAAGTTTGGTAAATAGGGAAAGGATTATCAGGTTATGGAATTGCCTTGAGCCACCACAATTTAACAGACATGAATTGGAAGAATTAATATTGCTAAAATGCCCATATTACCCAAAGCCATCTATAGATTCAATGCAATCCCTACCAAAATTCGTTATTTTCCTATTCTCACCTTGTGGAGCTCTCTCTCCCTCTCTCTCTCTCTCTCTCTCTCTCTCTCTCTCTCTCTCTCTCTCACACACACACACACACAACACACACACACACACACACACACACACACACAAATATTATTCAGCCCTGACAAAGAAGGGAATAAATACTATCATTAGCAACAATATGATTTTATGCTAATTGAAGTACATCAGACAGAGAATGACAAATACTGTATGATATTGCTTAGATTGGAATATTAAAAAGCCAAACTTGTACAAACAGAGTAGAATGCTGGTCACTATGGCCTGGAGCATGGGGAAATTTGGAATATATTGGTCAAAGGGTACAAAGTTGCAGTTAAGAAGATAAGTAGGCTCTGGGAATTAAATGCACAGCACTGTGATTATAGTTAACAATACTATATTATACACTTGAAAATTGCTAAGTGACTATATCTCTTAAAATATCTTTATTGTTGAAAGTATTACAGATGTTCCCATTTTCCACCTTTTGACCTCTTCTAGCGCACCCCTGCCCTCTACCTCAACCCAACCTTTTAGCAGCCTACTAAACATTCTAAGAAGTGTCTGGGAAGATAACTCAATGCTGATATCTATCTTTTATTTCTCCTCAGTCCCACATCATCTAGTTATGATTTTGTTCCACAGACATCACCGCATCCACCAGGTTCCATCCCACCTTCTACTATAGTTCAACCACTGGTGCTTGGGAGATGCCAAGGCTGCACGGCGAGCTGCTGCGAAGTGGGAAAATAGGCTTTACTCCCCTTTCTGCGCAATGGTAAAGATGCTGCTGAGATGTGCCAATTGGCACAGTGTCTTTGGTTACAGTGGTCTTTCCATTTGTGCTTATATTTCACACCCTCAGTTTCAAATATTAACTCAAGCGATGACTTGACTGGGAGACAAATCAGAGTGATAGACCCAAGACCAGATCACAAATTTCCACTCCAGGGCCTACGTGTTCCCGTCATAGCCAAGCTTGAAATACTTGCATTCTTTTACCCATAGGATGGTTTTCCCTCTGTATGTGTTTCAGTCTTCTAATGGCAGATGCAGAAGTTCAGTTTCCAGATATGCTCAATACTTATATGAAAGGAGAATAAAAATTATATACTTAACTTCTGGCACCAGGAAGCCTTAAGAGATGAAGCTGTCTTAAGGAAAAACACCCTTATTATTTATTAACTAGAGGCCCGGTGCACAAAAATCTGTGCACTCGGCAGGGGGGTGGGTCCCTCAGCCCGGCCTGTGCCCTCTCGCAGTCTGGGACCCCTCGGGAGATAACAACCTGCTGGCTTAGGCCTGCTCCCAGGTGGCAGAGGGCAGGCCCAATCCCTAGGTGCAGCTCCTGGTCGGGCTCAGAGCAGGGCCGATTGGGGAGTTGGGGCGCCGCCCCCTGTCATGCACAGAGCAGGGCAGATAGGGAGGTTGCGATGCCACCCTCAGTTACGCTCAGGGTAGGGCTGATTGGGGGTTTGGGGCACCACCCCCTGTCACACTCAAGGCAGGGTCGATGGGGATGTTGTGGCTCAACCCCCTGTCATGCACAGAGCAGGGCCCATCAGGGGGGTTGGGGCTCCATACCCTGTCATGCACAGAGCAGGGCCCAACAGGGGGGTTGGGGCGCTCCCCCCTGTCACACACAGAGCAGGGCCCATCAGGGGGTTGAGGAGCTCCCCCCGTCACTCACAGAGTAGGGCTGATTGGGGAGTTGGGGCACCGCCCCCTGTCACACTCAGGGCAGGGCGGATCAGGGAGGTTGGGGTGCCGCACTCTATCACCCACAGAGCAGGGCCAATCAGGTGGTTGGGGTGCTGCCACTCTCACACTCAGGGCAGGGCCGATAGGGAGGTTATGGCTCTACCCCGTCACACACAGAGCAGGGCCCGTGGGGGGGGGGAGTTGGGGTGCCACACCCTGTCACACACAGAGCTGCAGGGCGATCAGGGGGTTTGGTCACTGCCCCCTGTCACGCTGATCCCGGTGCCGGGAAGCCTCTCGGCTCCGCTGATCCCTGTGCTGGCAGGCATATTACCCTTTTACTATATAGGATACAGGCCTGGTGCATGGGTGGGGTTGGCTGGTTTGCCTTGAAGGGTGTCCTGGATCAGGGTGGGTGTCCCCACTGGGGTGCCTGGCCAGCCTGGGTGAGGAGATGATGGCTGTTTGCAGCTGGTCACACACCCTTCAGGGTGGGGGTCCCCACTGGGGTGCCTGGCCATCCTGGGTGAGGGGATGATGGCTGTTTGCAGCTGGTCACACACCCTTCAGGGTGGGGGTCCCCACTGGGGTGCCTGGCCAGTCTGGGTGAGGGGCTGAGGGCTGTTTTCAGGCCGACTGAAGCTCCCAACTGCTCCTTTTTTTCTTTTTTTTTATTCTGGGCCAGCTTTAGCTCTGGCTCCAGCTCTGAGGCTTCTGCTGCTGAAAGAAGGTATCTGGTTTGTTTGGGTTCTATAATCGAAACTCTGTATCAACTCCAGCTCTGAGATCCCGCGCTTGCTGAAAGCAGGTTTCTGCGGTTTTATTTAGCTTCTATATTTGTTACAATGTTTCTTAAACTGCAGGCTCAGAGGCCGGCAAAGCGGGGGGGGAATGTTGGTTTCCTCCGTCACTGAAGCAAGCAAGCCTCATGTTAGTTTCAAGCTGCCTGGCTGCCAGCCGCCATCTTGGCTGACAGTTAATTTGCATATCTCACTGATTAGCCAATGGGAAGGGTAGCGGTCATACGCCAATTACCATGTTTCTCTTTTATTAGATAGGATGCCTGAAGCAGATGGCAGCTGAGACCCAAAAGCCTGGGAGTTGGCTGTGTCCAAGATACTTTGTTGCTAGTAGGTGAGGGTGAAGAGGACAGAAATGATGAGAGAGATGCCATGGGGAGATAGTGAGACAGAGTCCTAAAGAAAAGGGGTTTGAGATAACCTGAAGGGAAAGGGGATTAGGGAAGCAGAAAAGAACTTATAAAGAACAGAAAAGTCCCATAGGTGGTTTACAATTGATTATTATATGGTTCCTATGTTCTTGTCAATTTGGGAGGGTTTTGAACTGTTGCAGAGGAAGAAATAGAAGAGTATAGAGAGTTTAAGTCAATATCACTCAGATTTTATGATGTAAGAAGAGTTCCTAGATGACATCTGGGTTAAATATGGAAGAAAACCAGCTAAGTCTCAATCTGGGAATCTTTCCAGATAATTTATTCCTAATTGTAGTACAATTGAGAGGCAAGAATCCTGATCCTGCCAATGGAAACCATATGCAATTGAGGCAGTTAAGTTGACCATATTTGGAGATGTTCTAGGAAGAATCGAGATTGGGTATGTAGTTTGCTATTCTGGGGAGAATGTAATGTCTTGCCAAATGAAAATGAAAGAAGAGTTAAGTTTTGACTTTAGTTTTAAAGGAATAAAGTCACATTGTGTGGAAGAGAAACAAATAAGAAAAGTTATGCCATTTGGATAAAGGCCCAGAAAGAACAGAGAGAAAGGAAGATGGCCAGACATTTTCCTGTCTAAATTTAGAAAAATTGATTAATTGAGACCTTAGCATGGAGAACCTTCAGGGTGTAGGCAATAAATTATTGTGGGGAAGCTATTTGTATTAATGTGTGAAGCAATTGGTATTCATGAAAAGGATAAAAAAATGTAATGTATGCAGACCATAATTTTGGCTCTCTTGTGTAGAATACACTGAAAGTAAAACTCCACAGATAGAGAAGACTGAGGAGAGATGGGGAAGTCATGAGAAAGTTGCGACCAACCTCCGGACTGTGAAGAGGAAAAGATCGGAGTGGCATAGAATAGAGAAAGACTGGTTCCATTCGGTCTGTGAATGGAAGAGAACGAGGCTTGCTTGGGTTTGCTTGCATTTAGGGAACAGTACTATTACATAGGATTGTGAAGAGTAAAGCTGGCAGTTGGTATTAGTTGCATCAATGCAAGATCCCATTTGATTAGGTTCTTGTTGTACCTGGAGCCTCAGGCAGCTTTGGGCCACAGCAGCTTACCTTTAAAACCTTTTTCAATGTAGGGCTACTCAGCATTAGTGAAGTTAAATGAATAGAGACCGTAGCATAGATGATAGTTTCGCTGGCCCAGAACCAGTAACTCTTATGCCTGAAGTAATATGTAGTGGAGATGATTATGGTAAAAAAGTAAGAGGTGAAGAAGATGAGGAAGAAGGCAAGAAACCTCAGGGCAGTGGCATGAGCTTTCATGCTGGAGTTGCTGTGGCCAGTGTCATGATGTCTTTTCTGCCTCAAGTGTTGGCACAATGAGGCTATGAGCAAGATGGTGGAGATCAGGAACAGGAGGAAAGGAATGAACAATGTTGCCAGAAGCTGATGTCCATAATTTTTCTCCAGGAATGTCCTAAGTGTCTCAGTCTCTGTGTTGTTTCCAGGCCATTGCCTCATGGATATTAACTGACTCTTGAAGAAGACAACTCTAAGAGCTGAAACAATGATTGTCACACAGGATACCATCACAGAGCCCAGCAACAGCTGGGGAACCAGCCTCAAAATTCTCCACCTCAGCCAGAGGAAGATGGCGTAGGTGAAGGAAGAGACTTTGACACAGTAGATGACAGCTAGCAAGCTGGTTAACCAGAATGCAAGAGTATTTGTAAATTCCCAGATGATTGCAATGTACCAAAGGTCATCGTCAGGGTTGAAATAATAGCAAAAATTGTACAGCATTGATGTCCCCTGTAGACAGAAGCGGCAGACGCTCAGGCTGATGAGAATCATGTCCACAAGTGACAGCCTTTTGACCTGCACCCACTCTCTGCTCAGCACCACAACAATTATGCTGCTCTGCACAATTATTGTCAAGGACACGAGCAGATAGATGGTCATGAAGAAAACAGTGAGTTGGTTGGGTATCATTCTTCCACTGCAAAGTATCTTCCTGCACACAGACCCAGAGTCTCTGCAACAATATCCAAGTAGAAAATACATTCCTGGCCTCACTATTGTCTCATGCAAGAAAATACCTCTCTACGGGTGCAAATTTTCCCTAGTTCAATTTTGATTTTGCATGTTCCTATCTGCAGAATTTGCTTATGCTTCACTTGCTGGTTTGTTATCAGACCTGGGATGCAGGGAAATGTTATTTGAATGTGGATTTTTGCTTGCGAGGTTATTTGATTATTCACATAAATGAAATGCCTGTTTCTTAACCATGCCATTGATTCCTCTTTATCTCTGTGAGGTGTCTTGTCTTTAACTTATTTCCCCATCTCTTTTAAATGATAGACTCATTTTTCTAACCTACAATTTGAACCACGGGAAAGACAAATCCTTCACTGTTCCTTCATGTCCTGGGTGGTATATCTATTTTGCTTACTGAGTGCTGTAATCATGACAACTTCTGAATCCCTGTCTCCCCAGCTTCCATAGGAGCTGTGTGTCGATGCAGCAACCAAAGTATGAGTGTGAATAAAAAAAATAATAAAGAAAAGTCCTTACTCTGAGATTCTACCCACAAAATTGCTGGAACCCCAGACCTTCATGTATCACACTCCAATACAGACCACTTCATAGCTGCCTGTCAAATTCTTCAACTCAAGAAATCACTACACGGGGACAAGATGGCGGCAGAATAGGCAGCAATGTCCCAGGGCTTGTCCCGGGAACAAATGGAGTGAGCAGCTGAAACTAATAACACCCACCCTGAATTGGTGAAGTATACTCAGCTGGTGAGACAGTTTGCAGCCTGGAAGGGCAGAGTTCCCCTGGAAAGGTAAAAACCAGGGATCTGGGCAGGAAAGTTTGCCAGACCTCTGAGCCCAGAGGGTCAGAGGGAGACCACGCGGCACTCAGCCGCATTTCTTGGGAAAGGCACAGCCCCTGACTGGGGAAAGGAGATGCGTGGACTGTTGGCACTGGGGGATTTGAGATCTGGGTTCCGTAATTACGGAGGACTGATCCTAAAAGTGGCAGCCTGAAGAGCTGACCAGACCATGCAGTGCCGGTAAGAGTAGAGCTTACAGAGACTCAGCCTTCCCTGTTTCTGCGGCCGGCGTTTGTTTGTTTGTTTTCACTGAACTCTGTTCATAGGACATTTTGGATACAGATACTCACCTGTGCTGAAGATCAGGAGAAGGTGTGGACAAGTGGAATCTGGGGAGAGGCTGGGGATAGAAGGGGGCCCAGGAGAGGTGACAGCAAATTGAGTGCTGAGTCACCCCTGAACCCAGGACCTGGGCAGCCATTTTCTCCTAAAGTTATAACCCCACCCCTCCCTCCAGCCTCCAGGCAAGAAATACAGCCATACCCAGATTCCACCCTGAATGAGATGAAGGACTAAAATAATCTGATTAGTCCCTGGGAGTTAACAGGGTCTGGCCTATAGAGGGGCTTTCAGTCCCAGCAACCACAGCAAAAAAAATCACAGACATTCCAGAAAACTGGGATCTTAAGCCAGCCAAAGGCATGACATTTCAATTTTTCATTTTTATTTTTTTACTACTATTTTGTTAGCTTTTTTTTTTGCTTTTTTCTTCGTTTTCCCCTTTTACTTGTTGCTTTTTTTTTTTTTGCTGTTTCTTTGTTCTCCATTTTTTGTTTGTTACTTTATTTCCTACTTCTTTTCACATTATTTTTTCAACCAAATGAGCAGCGGACACGTGAGTGGCACGCTTTTGTCCAGGGAGCATGAGCCCTGTGAGCAGCCTGCCTCGAGCCTAAGAGCAGCAGCCTCATGTGGCCTGCCCCTGTCCAAGTAGCAGCAGCTGTGTGGGTGGCCCGCTTCCCTGTCCGAGGAGCAGCAACCACGCGAGCAGTCCGACCTCTCCGAGGAGCAGAAGCCACACGAGCAGTCTTCCTACATCTGAGGAGCGGCAGCCCTGCGCAGCCCGCCCCCCTCCGAGGAGCAGCAGCTGCGCACAGCCCGCACCCTGCACTAGTCCGAGGAGCAGCAGCTGCACAAGCATCTTGCCCTAGTCCGAGCAGCAGCAGCCGCACAAGCAGCCTGCCCAATCTGAGGAACAGCAGTTGTGTGAGCAGCCCACTCCCATCCGAGGAGCAGCAGTTCTGCGAGCTGCCCGTCCCCATTTGAGGAGCAGCAGCAGCCCACCCCGGTCCGAGGAGCAGCAGCCACCCGAGCAGACCACCCAGGTCCGAGGAGTGGCAGCCCTGTGCAGCAAGCACCGGTCCGAGAGCAAAGCCACAACAGCCTGCAACTGCCCAACGAGCAACAGCCGGGTGAGTGTCATGTCCCCATCTGAGGAGGAGCAGCCACCCATGCAGCTCACTCCCATCCAAAGAGCAGCAGCCTTGCAAGCAGCCCACCCCCATCCGAGGAGCAACAGACTTGCAATCAACCTGTCAAAGTCCAAGAGAAGTAGCCCCACAAGCAGCCCACCACATCAGAGGAACAACAGCAGCATGCAGCCAGCCCCCATTCAAGGATCAGCAGCCATGTGAGCAGTCTGCCCCAGTTCAAGGAGTAGCAGCTGCGTGTGTAGCCCACCCTCATCCAAGGAACAGCAGCCTTGTGATGAGCACATCCTCTGTCTGAGGGACAGCAGCTGTGTGGGAAGCCTCCCCCCACCAGCCAGAGGAACCACCACAGCTGTGAATAGCACCCATCAGAGGAGCTGCTGCCAACTGAGGAGCAGCTGCTACCACAACCGCCCGAGGAGTAACCACAGCCCGAGGAGTCACTGCCACACAAGGAGCAGCACCTGAATGACTCAACATCTAGATATGTTGGTCAGATCAAACATGGGTAGACAAAGAGACCCCCAAAAGAAAGAAAAGGAGTACTCACCAAAAAAGCAGCTAAGTGAAGCAGAGGCTGGTAGCATGACAGAAAAAGAATTCAGGTTAAGGGTCCTAGAATGCATAAACCGGATGGAGGAAAAAATCAACAACTTATGCAAGAATCAAGAAGAAACAGATGAAAAAAATCAATAACTTATGTAAGAATAAAAAAGAAATGGATGAAAAATCAATAACATATGTAAGAACCAAGAAGAAATGAAGAGTGATATAGCTGCAATAAAAAACACCATTGAAAGTTTCAACAGTAGACTAGGAGAAGCAGAGGACTGAATTAGCGAATTAGAAGACAGGGAAGCAAAACACACCCAAACTGAATTGCAATTGGAGAAAAAAATTAAAAGACAGGAGGAGAGCCTAAGGGAGCTATGGGACAACATGAAACGAAACAACATACGAATAATAGGGGTGCCAGAACAACAGAAAGATGAACAAGGGTTAGAAAACCTATTTGAAGAAATAATATCAGAAAACTTCCCTGAGATGGGGAAGAAAAAAGTCACACAAGCCCAGAGAGTCCCAAACAAGGTGAACCCGAAAAGACCCACATCAAGACACATCAGAATTACCATGGCAATGTTCAGGACAAAGAGAGAATCTTACAGGCTGCAAGAGAGAGACTGAAAGTTACATACACGGGATCTCCCATTAGATTATCAAATGATTTCTCAACAGAAACACATCAGGACAGAAAAGAATGGATGGAAATTTACAAAGTGATGCAAAGCAAAGGACTGAATCCAAGAATACTCTATCCAGCAAGGCTATCATTCAAAATTGAAGGGGAAATAAGAAGCTTCACCGACAAAAAAGGGCTAAGGGAGTTTATCACCACCAAGCCAGCAATGCAAGAAATGCTAAAGGGACTGGTTTAAAAAGAAGAAATAAAAAGCTCAGAAAGAAAAAAGGCACAAAAAAATAGAAATGGCGACAAACAAGTACCTTTCAATAATAACTTTAAACGTAAATGAACTAAATGCTTAAATCAAAAGACATCGAGTGGCTGAATGGATAAAAAAACATGACCCATACATTTGCTGTCTACAAGAGACCCACCTCATTAGAAGGGACTCACACAGACTGAAAGTGAAGGAATGGAAAAATATCTTTCAGGCAAATGGAAATGAAAAATGAAAAAAAGCTGGGGTAGCAATACTTATATTTGACAAAATAGACCTCAAAGTTAAGGCCATAACAAGAGATAAGGAAGGCCACTTCATAATACTAAAGGGATCAATACAACAAGAAGATATAACCCTGGTAAACATATATGCACCCAATGCAGGAGCACCCAAAAACATAAAAAAACTCCTGGAAGATATCAAGGGAGAGATTGACAACAATACAATCATAGTAAGTGACTTTAATACACCACTGACATCACTGGATAAATCCTCTAGACAAACAATCAGCAAAGAAACAGCAATCCTAAATGACTCACTAGATCAGATGGACTTAATTAACATCTTCAAAACATTTCACCCCAAAGCCACGGAATATACATACTTCTCAAGTGCTCATGGGACATTTTAAAAAATAGACCACATATTGGGTCACAAACAAAGCCTCCCCAAATTCAAGAAGATTAAAATCATACCAAGCATCTTCTCAGACCACAATGGCATAATATTAGAAATAAACTACAATAAAAACAACCCAAAATACTCAAACACTTGGAAGCTAAATAGCATGTTATTAAATATTGATTGGGTTACCAATGAGATCAAAGAAGAAATTAAAAACATCCTGGAAACTAATGACAATGAAAACACAACAATCCAAAACCTATGGGACACAATGAAAGCAGTCCTGAGAGGGAAGTTTATAGCTCTGCAGGCCTATCTCAAAAAACAAGAAAAAATGGTAGTAAATCATCTAACTCTACATTTCAAAGGATTAGAAAGGGAGCAATAAGAAAAGCCCAGAGTGAGCAGAAGGAAGGAGATAATAAAGATTAGAGCAGAAATAAATGACATAGAGACAAAAAAAAAAAACAAAAAAACAAAAAAAACACACCAATACATAAAATCAATGAAACCAAGATCTGGGTCTTTGAAAGGATAAACAAGATCGATGAACCTCTAGCCAGGCTCACCAAGAAGCAAAGAGAGAGGACATAAATAAACAAAATCAGAAATGAAAGAGGAGAAATAACAACAGAACCCACAGAAATACAAAGGATTGTTAAAAAATACTATTGACAACTCTACTCCAACAAACTAGACAACCTGGAGGAAATGGACATATTCCTAGAAAAATACAACCTTCCAAAACTTAATCAGGAAGAATCTAAAAATCTCAACAGGCCAATAACTGTGCAAGAAATTTAAGCAGTCATCAAAAAGATTCCAGAAAACAAAAGCCTAGGACAAGACGGCTTCACAGGGGAGTTTTACCAAACATTCAAGGAAGAACTAAAACCTATCCTCCTCAGACTACTACAAAAAATTCAAGAGGAAGGAACACTTCCAAGCTCATTCTATGAAGCCAGTATCACCCTAATACCAAAACCAGACAAAGACAACACAATGAAAGAGAATTACAGGCCAATATCCCTCATGAACATAGATGCCAAAATCCTCAACAAAATCTTAGCAAATCGGATCCAACAGTACATCAGAAAAGTCATACACCATGACCAAATAGGACTTATCCCAGGGATGAAAGGATGGTACAATATCTGCAAATCAATAAACGTGATACATCACATAAACAAATTGAAAGGAAAAAACCACATAGTCATATAAATTGATGCAGAAAAAGCATTTGACAAAATCCAACACCCATTTTTGATAAAAACTCTCAGCAAAGTGGGAATAGAAGGATCATACCTCAACATAATAAAAACCATATATGACAAACCCACAGCCAACATCATACTCAATGGACAAAAACTAAAACCATTTCCCCTAAGAACAGGAACAAGACAGGAATGGCCACTCTCACCACTCCTTTTCAACATAGTACTGGAAGTATTAGCCATTGCGATTAGACAAGAAGAAGAAATAAAAGGCATCCAAATTGGAAATGAAGAAGTAAACTGTCCTTATTTGCAGATGACATGATATTGTACATAAAAAACCCTAAATACTCCATCAAAAAACTATTATACTTAATAAATGAATTTGGTAATGTAGCAGGACACAAAATCAAAGCCAAGAAATCTATGGCATTTCTATACACCAATAGTGAACTTACACAAAGAGAGACTAAAAAAGCAATCCCATTTACCATCACACCAAAAAAATTAAGATACCTAGGAATAAACTTAACTAAAGAGGTATAAGACCTCTACTCAGAAAACTACAGGACGTTGAAAAAAGAGATAGAGGAAGACATAAACAGATGGAAGAACATACCATGTTCATGGATTGGTAGAATCAACATCATTAAAATGTCCATACTACCCAAAGCAATCTATAAATTCTACGCACTTCCCATTAAAATACCAACAGCATATTTCACAGATCTAGAACGAACTCTCCAAAATTCATCTGGAATAAAAAAGACCCCGAATAGCTGCAGTGATCCTGAGAAAGAACAAAGTAGGTGGGATCTAAATACCAGATATCAAGCTGTATTACAAAGCCACTGTTCTCAAGACTTTCTGGTACTGGCACAGTAACAGACAAATAGATGAATGGAATAGAATATCCAGACCAGATATCAACCCGAACCAACATGCTCAATTAATATTTGACAAAGGAGGAAAGAACATATAATGGAGTCAAGATAGTCTCTTCAATAACTCCTCAAAAAACTAAAAATGGAACTCCCATTTGACCCCGTGATCCTACTTCTAGGAATATATCCCAAGAAACCAGAAACATCAATCTGCACCCATATGCACCCATATGTTCATAGCAGCACAATTCACCATAGCTAAGATCTGGAAACAGCCTAAGTGCCCATCAGTAGATGAATGGATTAGAAAACTGTGGTACATCTACACAATGGAATACTATGCTGCTGTAAAAAAGAAGGAATTCTTACCATTTGCAACAGTATGGATGGAACTGGAGAGCATTATGCTAAGTGAAATAAGCCAGTCAATGAAAGAAAAATACCACATGATCTCACTCATTTATGGATAATAAAGACCATTATAAGCTTATGAACAAAAATGGATGCAGAGGCAGAGTAGCATCAAACAGACTGTCAAACTACAGTGGGAAGGCCGGGGAGGGTTGGGGGGCAGGAGGGGGTGGGTAAGAGATCAACCGAATGACTTGTATGCATGCATATAAGCATAACCAATGGACAGAAGACACTGGGGAGTAGGGGAGGCCAGGGAATTTTCAAGGGATGAAAAAAAGGAGACATATATAATAATCTTTGTAATACTTTAAGCAATAAAACAATTTTTTAAAAAAAGAAACCACCGCACACACCCCATTGAACTCCCTACGTCGAGGTGTGGCATCCTTTGCTGTTGATGTTCCAGTTCAAAAGAGTTGACCTTTTTATATCTTTGGAAATTGTTCTTGTCCCATTAATATCAGTGCTTTGGGTTGTTTTCTCCTTACATAGCTAAGCTCTTTCTGTTCCTGCTTACACTGCTCAAAATAAAAGAGTAAACAATTTTTAAAAATTAAGCCAATTGGATAGGAAGGCCTAGAGCAGGGGTGGGCAACCTTTTTGTGAGTGCGTGCCAAAACCAGCAAAATCTGTGACTCAAAATTCCTCTGCGTGCCAACCCTAATTTTTTGAGAACATGTTATGCCTACTTGATATCTCTTAAGGTGTACGTATGTGAAGAACTTTGAAGAAATAATAAAATTCATTCGAGCGATAAAAACACAGTATATGATGATAAAAAATACATTTATTTTTTAATGTACACTGATAGTCTGACAGAAAACATTATGACTCCGTTTGATATTACCAGTGGGACTTTTGCTGCTGCATCACTGATGACAGAGATTTTACATCAGGTTTATATTTCGTGACCTTCAGAGATATTCATGAGCTACTACTTTCATCCATCAGGCTATTCCTATTACGAGACTTAACAAAATTCATTACTGAGAACAAAGATTCACAATTATAAATGGAAGATTATAAGAGAGGGTTTTGTGTGCCAGCAAAAGTTACTGGCGTGCCATTTTGGCACGCGTGCCAGGGGTTGCTCACCCCTGGTCTAGAGCCTTGCTCACTTTTTTTTCTTCTTCAATTTATTATCTTTGTGCTTACCTTTCTCTGACCAGACTGTGGAGACAAATGGATCACCGATGGTGTTAACATAAAATGCCATGGACTCTGGTGTAATCTGGTTTTGTAAAGTTGCACTCTTCTGGAATGTGCCCATTAGATATTTCTGGAAGAATCTGTGGGCTCGCAAGGAAGTCTGACGCCAGTGGATGAAGGGCGATCTGATCGGTTAGGCACCTGCTGAAGCGACTGCACCTGCCAGCTGCTTCCTTCTCCAGCAGCATAGCATGGCCTTTGCTGCACCATCCCTGTCACGTGCTCATGCTGCTCAAAGCCCATCTCCCAGACCCTGAGCCTGAGCTAAGCAGCCAGTGGTCTGTGGTGAAGACCTGTGTTCACACTCTGAGCTGTTTGAGGCAACTTGTCCTTCTAGCCTTTGTAATCTCAGCAGAGGAAAATTGGGTGTGTAGTTGCCCAAACAATTACAATAGCACCTTCCTGAAGCCTGGTGTTTTTCTATCTCCATTCTGGGACCATATTCTTGAGTATCCAGTGTTGCTGGTGTGGAAGTGACACTTGTTGTGTGGTAGATTGTAACATAAAGCTGAGAATGAAAAGGCTTAGAGGCAAGAGGATCCCTATAAGGCGGGAACTTGTGGATCTGTAGACTTCAAGTGCTGTTTTGGACAATGGACAAACTACACATTACTTCTAAATATCTAGAAATTATTTCATAGCTATCTAGGCAGGCTAGAGAATAAATGCAGGAAATGAATTCAGAAAAACTATAACAGATTGACACCAAATATTGAATTAGTGACTTCAAAAATGAGAGGAGATTTCTACTTGTTACTTGGTGAGAAAGACAAAGTCAGTCATTGACTCTATGTGTTATAAGCACCAAGTGTGAGTGGACTTTAATTATTCAAGGAAGGGAAAACAGAAGTAATATAACATAAAATTTACAATTCTTGAACATAAAACAAGAAACCACTGAATTCATGATGCAAAGGTAAACTATAGCTGTAAAATATTACACTAGGACATGTCCCGGTGGCTCAGTTGGTTGGAGCATCATTCAATACACCACAGGTTGTTTGTTCAATTCCTGGTCAGGACACATACCTAGGTTGCAGGACTGATCCCCAGTCTGGGCGCATAGGGGTGGTAAGTGATCAGTGTTTCTCTCTCTATCCCTCTCCCTTCCTCTCTTGCAAGGACCTTAGCAACGGGGTTCAGGATCTGAAGGAGGGGCCGACACACAGAAGAAAATACTATACAAGAAATATGAATTTAGAAGGCACTGGGGGCCTTGAAGAGCCTCGCTGACTTCTGACCTGGTCCACTATTTATTTACTTGAATACACATTTGCCTTTTAGCAATGCTTATAGGCATAGCAACGGTAAAGTTTGGTAAATAGTAAAAGGATTATCAGGTTAGGGAATTGCCTTGATTCACCATTATCTCAACAGACGAGGTGCTTAGTGTCAGCCCTGCCAGCGCCCAAGGTCCATCCACCTTCCACGTTCCTTGGTGCGCTCTCATGATAGTATCAGCAGTGGGTGGCTTCCCACACACTCTTGCTCTAAAAATCAATAAGAAAACATCCTCAGGTGAGGATTAAAAAAGTTACACTAGCAATCAGAATGTTAGAAAAGCATCTGCTTTGCAGTTTCAATAAAATGTAAGAATCAGGAAATTAAAAAATGTGATAACAAAACCATAGCTTGCAATTAAAAGGTGAATCAGTTGAAATGTGTCCAGAAAGAATAAGAAGGGAGAAAGATAACAAATGATGGTAAGTAATATATGCAATAATAGTATTAACATTTGCCTTTTTTCCCCTGGAAACACTAAGCATGTTGCTTCCTAACTATACTGCCTCATTCTGAGAAACCCCAGAAAACTTGTGATGCTCCAAACCTCCGTCTGAGGGTCTCTGAACGCAGCCCCCATGCTACAGCCCTCATGACTGGATACCAGACACAGCAGTTTGACTAAGAATCAGCATCTGCCCAAAGCAACCTCTCCTAGGCTGGCCTGTAGTCTGAGAGATGGCCCAACACCACTCTACACCCCAGGATACTCTCTGTGTGTCAGTGACTGACTATGTAACCCAGACACTCTCTTGGGAGAATTTGAATGGGAGACATTCAAAATGGGTCCCTAGACCAGTGGTTGATGTTCCCTGGGGTGAGGAGTTCAAAGTCTGGCTCTTCTATTGTGTGTGCATGTGAATCCTGCAGAGCCATCTCTGAGGGCCCTTGATTCAGCAACTAGACCACTACAACTACAACACCCAGTAGGTACTTAGAAAATATTTGTGGACTGATTGATGAGAATAGGGAGAGCAGACTGGAGGCAGGTGTCCTACTATATTACACGTGTAAAGGCCTTGAAAAGCATAAACCCAGCACCCTTGCATAGTAGAGAAATACACAATGTGATTACATGTGATTATATTCCTATGTCATTCAAACAACAGAAATTGGCAAATATGCTAAATTATAAGTGTGCCAAATTGACAGCTATTTTTTTTAGGAAAAAACGTGTGTCTTTGATATTTCCTTTGAGCAAATGCATTGAAACTGAATGACACAAGTGGTGGTTACTATCCCCCTCCCCATCATATGTACCCATTGTAGAGAGTGATTCCTATGATCTGTACTGTGAACATGCATTATTGATCAGTATTTGGACCAATGGGACTGGTAAAATGGACCCCAAGTTAATAAAATGTGAATTCAATAATGCTCTGGTCATGCCTCCATCACAGGGTAGTTTACACTGTTGTAGGTGAAATAATGGCTCCAAAACATTCACATCATAATTCCACAAACCTGTGACTATCTTACCTTATGTGGCAAAAGGGATTTTCAGATACAATTAAGTTAAGGATCTTGAGATGGGAAAATCTGGGTGGGCCCAATGTTATTACTAAGGTGCTTATAAGAGGGAGGCAGGGTGGTGAGGGTCAGAGGGAAATGAAATGATGAAAGCAGAGATCAGAGTCATGAGTCAAGGAATTCAGGCAGCACCCAAAAGCAGGGAAAGGTAAGGAACAGATTCTGGAGAAGAAACACAGCTCTGCCGATACCTTGATTTAGGCCCATAAGACCCACTAAAGACTCTGACCTTCGAAACTTTAAGATCATAAATTTGGTATCCAGCTGTCCCCTCTGCACATCTGTGGGGATACTTTCCAAGACCCCAGGTGGATGTATGCATTTTTTCTTATACATGCATACAAATGATAAAGTTTAACTTCTAAATTAGGCGTAGTAAGTGATGAACAACAATAACTAATAATAAAATAGATAACAATATACTGTAAAAAAGTTATATGAAAGTCTCTCTCCTCTCAAAATATGTTAATGAACTATAGTCATCCTTCTTCTTGTGACTATATAAGGCCTGCATGATGAGATGAATTGAAGTGAATGGCGTAGGCACTGTGAGGTAGTGACAGGCTGCTATTGACCTTCTGGTAATAATTCAGAAGGACGATCATAAAGCCATGATGATGTCATGTCTTCCACCCACAAATTAAATGCCTGTAGGGGTCAACTGAACACAAGCACAACTACCATTCAGTGGATCTGATAACCAAGGTGGCGGCTACTGAAGAGCAGGAGCACATCCAGCCACACAGCATGGATGTGAAGACAAAGGGATGAGTCATGTCCTGGGGCCCCAGAGGCGGACATCGTGAGATTTTATCTGGTTACTCAGAATGGCATATAATGATGGCATGCACACTCATTATCTCTGGACTTTTCCATTTTATCTTTTGGACTGCAATTTACAGCAGGTAAAACCTTGGAAAGTGAACCCTCAGAGAAGGGGGGCTACTGTACACGTACAATGAAATATTACCCAGTTTTAGAAAGGAAGGCAGTCCTATTTGTGACAACCTTGAGGACATTATGCTAAATGAAATAAGCTAGTCACAGTAGGAGGAATAATGCATGATTCTACTTAAATGAGTTCCCCAAATTAGTCAAATACATAGAAGCAGAGAATGCAATAGTGGTTGCTGGGTCGAGGAAACAGGGAATTTTATTCAATGGGTGCAAATTGTCAGTTATGCTAGAGGAATACATTCTAGAGATCTGCTACACAACATGGTGCCTATGTTAACAATATGGTATCATGCATTCAAACTTTACTAAGAGGGCACATCTTGCCCTAGCTGGTTTAGCTCAGGGGATAGAGCATCAGCCTGTGGACCTGAGGGTCCCAGGTTAGATTCTGGTCAAGGGCACGTACCTGGGTTGCAGGCTCCTCTCCTGCCCTGGCCCTGGTCAGGGCACATGCAGGAGGCAACCAATCGATGTGTTCTCTCACAGTGATATTTCTCTCTGTCTTTCCCTTTCTCTAAAAATCAATGGAAAAATATCCTCGAGTGAGGATTAAAGAAAAAATAAAAGAGGGCAAATCTCATGCTGTATTTCACAACAAAGATAAAACAAAAATCAGGAACAGAGGGAAGTTCTGGGAGGTGTTGCTTATGTCTGTTACCTTGATTGTGAATCACCAGTGTTTGCATTTGTCTAAAATCATCACATGGTATGCAGTAAATGTGTATATCACTTTGTATATTAATTATACCTCATTAAAGCTTTAAAAGTAAAATTAAAATGAAAACAATAACTAAAGCCTATACTGTGATTTAATTGCCTGGGGTGTAGCCTGGGTATCAGGATTTTTAAAAAAAATCACTTCATCTAATTCTAAGTGCAGCTCAGTTTTAGACCCACTGCTTTAGAACCACCTGTGGAAAAGACAACTGCATGGGTGGTGAGAATAACAAAACCGCGAAATATTTTACTTTGCAAATCATCAGTGAGGAGGGAAGTGAGCTCTTAAATTCATGAGCAGCTAGTGGTTGGCAAAGGAAAGGAGTGTCTGCTCCTGCAGGACATATTTTTGTCAGTCCATGCTATGAGAATAGCCCTCTTTCAGTGTAGCTCTACCCCTTCGTGCACTCACACCACATGAAACTTGCTGGAGCTTTCTTTGTTCCCAAATTTGTGAATATGCATAAGGTCCTTCTGATATTACCCCCAACTCTGATGGGTTGGTTATGGCTAGAAAAGCCACAACTTTTTCTATATTGAAATGAAATGTTTACTACCTATATTTCTCTATTTCAAAGCATTCACCAACCCTATATGTGTTATAATTACCTAATAGCATTTGAGCCTGCACATTAGGCACGATAGGGCCTCTAAACAAAGCTTTCTTTTCTAAAGAGCCTGCGAAGACCTGTACTCCGGGTCCCTCTTCTCCCCCAGTGCTCTATAAACCCGGAGATAATTCAGCTTTGGCGGTAACAGCCTGCTCTTGCTTCCTCCAGCGAAGCTTCTTTTCAGTCTGTGACTCAGTCTCGCTTTTCCTGGTATATATTTGCTCTGTGGAGGAAGAGGGCATCCATTTTTGAAGACTTTGAACCTCACCACAAAATGAGCAGCATGGTTTGCTTGCCTGCCTTTCCCTTCGTAAGTCCCTTTCCTGAAAAATAGAACTCCTTCCCCACAACTTGTCTTGGAGTTTGGTGCCTTTGACCCTTGTTGAAGTAAAAAAACAAAACAGTGGGTTCAGATGTTTCCCAATTAGTCAAACACATTTTCTTCCTTCTGTTACTAATATTCAATGACAGAATTGTTCTTTTTCATGCAGCAACAACACCCAAATGGTCAGCATTTTTAAAAGAATATCTGACAGTAACTAACATGGTCCGAGCGCAGATGCAGAGCACATTCTCTTTCTTGTTTCTGTCACCAACCTGTGTGGCCTGAAGTAAGGATTTTTTTAAAACTTTATTCTTTAAATAAGAATCATAGCATGAATTTGTTCAGTATGCAATTTATTGAGTGTACACGTTGCTGGAACCCTGGGCGCATGTATATATTCAACAGGCAAGTTGCTAATGATAGATAATACAAAAACTACAATTCAATACTAAAATGAAACCAACCATAAGCTTTAGGTAAAATTCTGAACAAAAGGAGTTAAAAGGAGTCATCATCAACAAAACTACTGTGTTTTGGGTGACACTAGTAATCCACTAGGAAGTACCTTTTGTTTCATCCTATTTACCAGGAATTATTCCTGATGCCCTAGAACATTTGAACACTCGTGGTGCAGAGCGTCTGGTGATCTGCATGTACTAGTGTCGAGGAGAATAACTCCCCCACCTCACCCTCCATTACATGTTCAACTACAGGGGTACCAAAGCCACAGACACACCCCAGAGCCTCAGACATGTTTTATTGACTTTGTCTCCCTCCCTGAGACAGTGATTTTCAACCTTGTTCACCTCGTGGCACACATAAACTAATTGCTAAAATTCTGCAGCACACCAAAATATATATTTTTGCCAATCTGACAAAAAAATAACAACAGTAATTACCTACCCTTTTTGCTGCAAAGTGATTTTAAAAAAAATCAGGTGCCTATACTGGTGTACAAGGATTTCTGATACCAAGAATTAACAAATCAGACACAACTTTATCATTCGACGTGACCAATGAGATGCACCTCTATTATATGACCTATCTATTTATGGTTCAAGACAGGGCATTCCCACCAGATGGCTACTGTTGTGTTGACTATTGTCAATTTTTTTATTTGGCAATCTTATGGAAAAGGGGTCAGTGCCCCAGACTAAATAGTCAGGTATTGCATGTTTTAAAAATTCCTGCTGCACACAGGTTGAAAATCACTGTCCTACGACAGAGTGTAAGTCCATGAGGCTGGGAAGGCTTGGGCAGAATGATAAACACTGCTCTCAGAGGCAGTCCTCTCTTACAGTGTCTACAGCCATGGTCCTGTGTATTAGCAGCATCAGCACCTCCTGGAAAATAGTTAGAAAATGCGAATTGTTAGGCCCTACCCAGACCTACTGAATCAGAACTTCTGGGAGTGAGCCCCAATAATATGAATTTTAACAGGCCTTCTAGGTGATTCTGATGCATGATAAAGCTTGAAAGTCATTGATTTAAACACATCATGTCTGGTCTCTTCTAGCCTTGGGATGACTGTTCCTATAGGCTGTAGCCGTTACCGCTGTAAGTAGGATCATCAGACTCCAATGGAAGACCCAACCTTGGATCAAGGTTGAGAGACTGAAAGTCTCTCAACATAAAAGAAGGGAGATTTTGTTTTTAATAAATAGTACCCCGCTGTGAAAATGTTCTTGTTTAATTTGGGGGCAGTATATTTTCAGTATACTGTATATTTGAGCATCTTAGGGAGAGGTTTTGGAATAAAATTTTACTTACTAATAGGTGGTAATGGAGAATGAGAGATAGATGGGCTACTGGAAAGCTGTGAGAAACCTTCACTTGGTTACCTCCTGTATCTTTCTCAACTGTAAGAGCAGTAACTCATCAGCCAGCCCTGAGTGCAAACAATGATGCCAAACCTCGTGGATGACTTAGATAGCTCTGTACCACCCAAAAAATTTGCAGAAGAGAAACAACAGGGGGAATAAAAAGAGCAAGAAGGAAAGACGGGATGAGGAAGAAAAGGAAAGGAGTAAGAAATGAAGACAAAGTGGGCAAGAGTTCTTACGCCTCCTGGTCTTTGACCCATCCCTCAGAATCCAGACTTGTTCACAGGCTACTTAAACCCTCTTTATAGGGACAAGGAAGGCGGTGCTGGGGCTATGTCCCTGGAGTTTGGAAACAATCATTTCTCAGGGATAAAGATGCCAACCACATGCCACTATCCTGCTAGGACCAGTTCCCATCCCTCAAATGTTCATGCTCATAAATTCATAAATTTTAAAAATATGGATAATAGCATGTTTTTATATGATGGAAATGAGGGGGAAATGATGGGCCAGGAGAGAGAGAGAGAGAGAGAGAGAGAGAGAGAGAGAGAGAGAGAGAGAGAAAGCTTTGCAGCTTTGTCCATAGTAACAAGAGGTGGTGGGATCTAATCAAGTAGAGGATTTGGTCTTTGCTGTATGCAAGGATGTTTTTTTCACTAGTAGCAGAAGGAAAAGAAATACACACACGATTCATGTAGATGGTGATAACACGTTAGCAGTTCTTTCCTATTGTGCCTATTTTTCTGGGGAAGTTGGAAGGAAGTCCCCATGAGTTGAGAATGAGGAAGAAATGAAATGTTGCCATTTGAACACAGGAGAATTGATGCAGTAGGAATTTAGGTATCAGAGACCTCAGGGGTTGTGCCTTGCAGAACTCTAAAGGGAAGCATTTACATAGACAAGTTAGCATGGAGCTGTGGCGGCTATGGCTATGAAAATGTGCGGCTCAGATTTCCTGCTGCTGACAGCATCACTGACTGATGGTCCAGCTTCTGCTCTTGTAGATCCACATCCATCTTTGCAATAAGAGCCACGCTTCCCATGGGCTTTTCCCACCCAGTGGCTGAGCATGGCGGTGTTAAAGGAGAAATAGTGCAGACCCATTCCCGCGAGAATGGGGCTTCTCAACTGTGTGCCTTTGGCTCAAGGACACTCTTTTCATTCAGGCCAGAACACTCTAAAAACTGCACTGCCGTCTAAGAATCTTCAGACCTAATCTTTCCTTCCTCCGTTCCTTTATGGAGGTTAAATCTCATCTCATTTTGAATTCCAGCTCTGTCTTCTCCAGCATCAATCTCTTTTTGTTTCATAGGCATTTCTCCAATGAATCTCTTGTACATCTAATACTACTTTGGTGTCTACTTTTTGGAAATCTGAACAAACATAAGTGGTACCAGGAGTGGACTGAGAAGCAGGTAAAAAGATAGGGTTTGACAACTGACTCACTCATACCCCAGCAAGCAAAGAAGACCATTAGTGTTATTTGGGGCACAAAGAGTGCCTGGCACAATATGGTGGCTTGGTTGTTAAAGATTTCACCCCTGGGCCAATAACAACTGATGAAATAGAAGCAGTAATCAAAAAATTCCCAGCAAATAAAAGCTCCAGTCCAGACGGCTTCACAGGGGAGGTTTACCAAACCTTCAAAGAACAATTAACACCTAACCTCCTCAAACTGTTCAAAAAATTTAAGAGGAAGGAACACTTCCAACCTCTAATTCCAAAACCAGATCAAGACACTACAAAGAAAGAAAACGACAGGCCAATATCCCTGATGAACATAGATGCTAAAATCCTCAACATGCCCCCTTTCCTCTGACAGCCACCAATCTTCAACCTCTAATCCTTTAATGCAAAACTCGAGTGTTTAGACTCATTCAACATTTCTGCTTTTTATTCTGCTCATACTTTATAATTTCTTTCTGCTTCAATCATTTGCCTTGAAGCTTGAACTTACCAATATGTCACCAATTAATATCTTCTGGCCTTCTTTTATTTTGCCTCTAATAATTTCTTTATGCAAATGACTCTAGTCAGCACTGTGAAGGGAAGAGAAGACAATGAACATACGTAGTTGCCTCTAAGGAGAACGACCGGGCTACTTACTGAGTGCTGAGTGGGAAATGAGTAGAAAATGTAACGATGTAAAAGTAGAAGGAAATAGAAATAAGAACTGTACATGGAACAGTGCAAGAGACAAATGATAATCACAGTAGGTGAAGAATGTAGTATAGGGAAAACAGACTTTCCTGGCTTCACCGCTTAATAGTTCTGTGACTGGTCAAATGAGTTACCTCCTTAAATGTGTTTCCTATAAAATGGGAATGCAATTATAACCACCTCAAAAGGTTGGCTTGAGGTTTAAAAAATTCATGTTAAGAAATTAGCTCATTGCCTAGCACTTAGTAAATGCTCAATAAATGTCCATTATCTTTATTATCAAATTGCCAACAGAAAATACAGGTAATATTATGAGAGATGAGAACAGGGGAGAGATGAAAATATTCCTAAAACAAAGGAATAATATATATATATATATATATATATATATATATATATATATATATATATTTATAATTTTCACATGAGGATATTTTTTCCCATTGCTTTTCAGAGAGAGTGGAAGGGAGGGAGAGAGGGGAAGAGAGAGAGAGAGAGAGAGAGAGAGAGAGAGAGAGAGAGAGAGAAAATCAATGTGAGAGAGACACATGGACTGGTTGCCTCCCACATATGCCCCACCTGAGGTGGGAGCAAACCTGAAACTCAGGTATATGCCCCCCCCCCTCCTTATCAGAACTTGTTTTATGGCTTTTTTGTGGGGGTGCTACAGCACATAGGTTAATATGATTCTGTCTGTAGTGCCCATTGTTCACTGTATTCTTTATGTGCTTTATTTTATACTAGAGGCCCGGTGCACAAAAATTTGTGCACTCGGGTGGGTCCCTCAGCCCACCCTGTGCCCTCTCGCAATCTGGGGCCCCTTGGGGGCCCCTTCCCCTGGCTGCTGGCACCAGTTTTCCTCCGGTGCCCGGAACCCAGGCCTTCGCTCTTCGCTGGGAGGGGCCCACACGGTGGGCGAGGGGCTTAGCTCTTTTAAAAATACTTCTGAATGTTTGGTAAATAACCCTGTAGGAATCTACTTTCTGAAACATGCTGGTTGTTAAGGGCTGATTTGGGTAATCAACAAAATGTATGTTAAAATCCTAATCCCCAGAACCTCAGAATGTACCTGTATATGGAGAGAAGATCTTTAAAGAGGGGATTACATTAAATTGTGGCAGTTCCAGTGGGACCCTTAGCCCATCTCACTGAAGTCCTTATAAGAAGAGGAATGTTGGAGTCCAGCCCCAGCAGGTCCAGGGGTTCCCAAAGAAGGAATGACACAGAGGCAGCATTCAGGTTATCATCATAGCCAGGTTCTCTTTTTATTGTCCTGTTACATCTATATTTATACTATTTGATCCTATAAACATGCCTCTATAAGCTTTTTTTTTTTTTTTGCATCGGGTCCGTTTATTGGGGGGTCAGTCAAAGGGGGAGCTGGCTAGGGTGGGGTAGGGCAGCAACTTGTCTGGCCCCCAAGAAACCCAACTTAAGTCCAGAGCCTCGAGGGCTTAGAAGCCAAAGTCTTCCTCCACCTTTATCTGCACGGGGGCCAGCTCCGGAGTCAGCGGGACTCCTGCCCAGTGCCCTTCCTATGGCACTCGCCGCCTCTTCCAACTGCTGGGCCCCTCGCCAGGGGCCGGGCTGCTGGCTTCTGTGGGCGCTGGCGTCCTCCTGGGTGGGGACAGCCCCTCTTTCTCTGGAGGCTCGTTCTCAGCGTTGCCTGGGTTGGGGGTGTCTCTGCCCTGGCTGCCCTAGTCCTCCAGTAAGATGGTGAACTGGCTGGCCCGGTAGTTGTCACCGTAGGAGTCCAGCACCTTCATGAGGAACCTCCGCTCCTGCTGGAGTCTCCATGTTATCCTCTATATCATCTGATGGAGCCTGTTCAGGACCCGCTCCTTCGCCTGCTCAATCTCCCTGCAGCGCCGATCCAGTGCCTGGTACTTCCTGCGATTGAGTTCCTGTTGGCGCCACCCTTGCTGGCCTCAGGCTGCCTCCCCCTCTTCGTCTCACTCCTGGAGGCTGGAGCTGCCCAGACCCCCAGACACGAACTCCACTTCGGTCTCAAGCTCGCTCTCCAGGATGTGACCACCTTCAGCGGAGGCAGCACCAGCTCCCAGCCGGGAGGTGCTGAGAACTCCTCAAAGCCCACAGCTGCCATGGACCCTTCTCTCTGCTCCAGCTCCATTTCTCCCTGGCTCCCGACGCAGAACTTCCAACCTTGCAAGCCTCTAGTTTAAAGTGGCTTGCGAAACTACAGCCCATCCGATTTCACAGCCAGGCACCCAGGCCCTGGCCGCTAAGCCTCCTGGGAGTTGTAGTTCTCTATTTCCGGCTTGCCTCCCTCGCCCCACCCCCACCCCAGTCCCAACTGAAAGGCCCTGCTGGCTGGTCTAACCCTGTGTGTGGCCAGGCATCTGAGTCACCTCGGGTCTTTATTCCTGTCCCGACACCACGCCATCTGACCATGGAGACTCTCCTCTTGCGAGGCCCCTGGGTCTCCTTCTGGGTCTCCTCAGCCCAGGTACTGGATCTCGTGCCCCAGCTGCGACGCAGCCCCGGGCCCTGGGTCTCCTCAGCCTGGGCACCAGATTGCGTGCCCCAGCGGCAAAAACAGCCCCGGCGCCTGGGTCTCCTTCTGGGTCTCCTCAGCCCAGGCACTGGATTGCGTACCACAGCTGCAACTCAGCCCCGGGCCCTGGGTCTCCTTCTGGGGCCTGGCTGCGTCGCCCCCAGGGGACCGGATCGCGTGCCCCAGCGGCAACGCAGCCCCAGCGCCTGGGTCACCTTCTGGGTCTCCTTCTGGGGCCTGGCTGCGTCGCCCCTGGGGTCCAGATGGTGTCCCCAGGCAGCTATGCAGCCTGGCCTCTGGCCCCGCCTCTGGGTGTTCTCCCATCACTGGTGATCAGTGATCTGAGAAGCCAGGCAGCCATCCGCCTCTTCCCTGCCCCACCCAGCTTCTCCCATTACTGGCCCAGGGCCGGCAATGGCGGCCAGGTTCTCTTATCACAGAAGCCAGCAAAGGAGGCCTGGCTTCTCCGAGCAAAGGCAGCTCGGTTCTCTGGCTCTTGGCTGCTGCCTGGGTTTCCGATTGCAGTCAGCGGCAGGCAGCTTCTTCCCTCCTTCCCCTTTCGCCTCCCAGCATTGCGCCTATGTTGGCAGTTAACTGCCATCTTGGCTGACAGTTAATTTGCATATAGCCCTGATTAGCCAATGAAAAGGGTATCGTCGTACGCCAATTACCATTTTTCTCTTTTATTAGATAGGATATTTTTTGGAAATTGTGATAGAGACTGCTACTTGCTCTCAATATCCATTTTCCCCTTCTTCTGTAGCAGAATCTTGATTTTGAGCTGGTCACCTTTAAGTCCATTTAAGAGATTGCATTCCCTACACTCTTTTGCAAACTACACATGGCCATATAACTAAGTTCTGGCCAAAAGGATGTAAACACACTTGATGTGTAGAGTTTCAAAGAGTTCTTCCCTTTCTCCACCTTGTTGCCTAGAACGTAAATATAAGAGCTGGAGCTCTAGTGTTACAGAAAAACCGGACCAGAACCAAACAGCGCTCTGAGAGTTTGGAGTTACACTTTATTCACTGCGGCGGGCTCAGGGAAATGAATCCAAATCTAAGCAAAAGTACAAGCAGAACTTCCCTTTTTATAGAAGAGCCAGCCCTTTGTGTGCTCGCTGGCGGCAGCCTTGAAAACTATACAGTTCTATCCAATTAAAAAAATGCACCTGGCATGGCATTGGGTGTATCTAGTCTCTGGCCTACAAGGTCAGAGAGCTAAGTTTATCTCCCCCACTATTCAAGCAGGCTAGAAAGCAAAGTTACTTTTTCAGAATAAGAGGCCGTCCAAAGAATAGCAGAGAATTCCAAACAGAAGTTTTACAGAATAGGGGTTTTCCTTCACACTAGAAACCATACTGGCTTGTGATCAGCCGCTGAAGATTCTAAGGCAGCAAGGTGCGGGGAGCCTGGTCCCTGATGACCATGGAGCTGCCACCTCTTCACAGACTCCTGCTCTTGAAGCCCTTTTTGGAGATATGTAAACTTCTATATTACTCCAGGTGTTGTTTTTGTTACTATCTTTACATGCAGCTGTGCCCAATTCTGACACTGTTTTTCAATTAACTTCCTTGGATAATTTACTTTAATTGTCTTTTTTAAAAAAATATATTTTATTGATTTTTTACAGAGAGGAAGGGAGAGGGATAGAGAGTTAGAAACATCAACGAGAGAGAAACATCGATCAGCTGCCTCCTGCATGCCTCCTACTGGGGATGTGCCCACAACCAAGGTACATGCCCTTGACCGGAATTGAACCTGGGACCTTTCAGTCTGCAGGCTGACGCTCTATCCACTGAGCCAAACCGGTGCTGGCTTAATTGTCTTTTTTAAAAATTTTATTCTTATCTGAGATTTCCCAAAATTTACTCACAAAGGACAGCAGGCACACCAACAGAGTTGAATTACCATTTTATTTTCAAAATATTTTCTATTAATTAATGTTATAATATTCTGTTAATTTGGTAACAAAACCTCATTGTTTTCTATATTACATTAATCTGTTCATTATCCCGGTAGCAACACAGACAAACAATGGTTTTGCTAGATGGAAAGGTAGAAAAGTGGATGATTAATCGTACACTGGAGAGAATTATAAAGGAACAACATTGTTAAAGGTTTAAAAAATGTTACTTTCCTGAAGAATAACTTGAAAAGGGGCCAGTGATTTTAGTGTGAACTTCATCATGACAGGTATTGAACTAGTGGTGTTTGTGTGCACAATGCAGGAATACCGCCTCCTTTAGAAGCAATTGTAGTATATAAGCAAGAGGCCAACATGGATGGATCATAGTAATCAAGATTTAATAAGCATGGTCACAAAGGCTGCCTAAGTCATTGAGGCTGAATTTGGAAGACGAACAACACAGACCTGTAACCATGGAAACACAATGGGCCAACGATAATTCTAAACCTCTGATCAGTTTTTGTTTAGTACTAAATGCTACTTGGAAAAAAAAGGAAAAGGAAATGCTGAGAATTCCCAGACATACACTTCACAAAACTTTTTAAAGTCAGAGAAGTATTGAATGTTTGCCATGACTAAAGGCAGTCCCACATGCCAATACTTGTGGGATCATGCACAGGATTGGGTCCTCATAGACGGAACGACAAGGCTAGCAAAGTATTCATTCATTCTTCTGTTGGTATAAACGATAGAAAGTCAAAGTTACTAACAACACATGACCACATATGTGAAGTGATTGATAGAAATAAAATAATATAGACACGTATAGACCATTTAGTCAATTGCACTGTGCATCATACTCAGAGAAGAGGGTCATAATGTCATTAAATTTCAACTTGTTTCCATTTCATTCCATTAACAACTTTTTTTTTTTTTGGCATCTTCTATGTGCTTAGGACTGTAGTTACTAGCAACTGTAACCTGAGGCTTAGATCTGATGGGAGAAAATCAAGGCCAGGAGGCATGCGAATGTGACCTTTGGGAAGCACAATATATTTCATAGAAGTCTGGGTACTCACACTGAATGCTCTGCACAGGGAAAGTGTTTCAGACCTTTATTCGTAATATATTTACTCTTATTTTACACACAATTGGATTATATTTGAATCTCTGGTGACCAAGCACCTAAACAGATTAGAAGCAAAATCTAAGAAGATAAGAATCAGAGACACTAAAATGGGCACATTGACTCTGGTGACGATGACAAGTGTGACCCCTGAGTACATGAGTGATGAATGACAAGAAAAGATATTTAAAGACTTTTTTAAAAGGATGATGAAAACCTTGAGGATAATCATTCACAGTTATTCGCTTTAAGAATTGATGACCCTACTTAACTCATCAGCCATGAAAGTATCCTATATAATAAAAGGCTAATATGCAAATTGTTCCCACAACCAGGAGTTCAACGGGAGTTCAACCAGGGGGCGGGGCCAGCCAGCCAACCGCCTGCGGCCCCTCCCCGCAGCAGTCCTGTCCCTATCAGCCCTGATTAGGGCAGGCTGGCCAGACCCCACCCATGCACAAATTCGTGCACTGGGCCTCTAGTGTCTATATATACAAAAGCCTAAGCAACTGTTATGGCAGAAGGATCAAACGACCAGAATAGAACAACGGGTTGCTATGACGTGCACTGACCACCACGATGCCTGATCAGGGACTGCCAGCCAACCTCCCCGTCCCTCCCCACAGCCAGCAGGTGCTGATCGCCCAATGGGGAACAGGAACCGGGGGTGGGTGGCAGTGAACGTGGGTGGCATCAGGCCAAGGCAGGTGCAGGCTGGGGGCGGGGCCGTCTGGCAGAAGCCGGGGGAAGGAAGGCCCCAGCCGGCCAAACCTTCCGGTCTCTGAAGGCTTTTGAAAAACCTCTTTCTGAGGAGGCTTTTCTTTCCCCCCCAGTGGCATGCAACTCAAAGGTGCTAGCTGTGGAGCCGCCTGCAGCGGAGCCGCCCAATCTCTCCCCGCATCCAGTTGTATTGAGTCTGGCACTCGATGGGGCGGAACACCCTGAGCCCCTGCCCACAGGTGGAAAGCTGGCAGGGGTGGGGTGTGAATGCAGGGGCCTCGGAACTGGACCACCCAGCCCCCAGCATGCTCTCCACCTGGAGGCATCCAGCTGCAGACCTCTGACCCCATTAACTAGATCAGTGGTGGGTGGAAAGCAATCCGGGAGGGTGAGGAAATGAAACTTGGGGCGAGTATCATGGGTGCAATACCCCTGACCTTCCCCTCCCAGGATAATGCTGTGCTCCCTAACCTCCTACACCCCACGAGATAAACGTGGATTCGCAAAGAGGCAGGCCCCAGAGGAGCTTCAGCTGGGGGGAGGAGAGGAGTTACTCACTTCTGACACCCCCACCCTTTGCTTTAAGGCTGCATTCTCCTTCCCTAATACATGTTGCTTGAAGTACACGATGGTTTGTGTTTAGACATTCGATAAATGTGGGGAAAGCAAAGTTTTGTGCTTTAGAACAAAAGAATCTGGAGTCTTTGTGGGTGTGCCTCTCTCTCTCTCTCTCATACACACACACACACACACACACACACACACACACACACACACACTCCTTCCTTCCCTCTTCCCTGGCAAATCTTCACACAGAAAGTTAACCCTAGCTCCTCAGAACCCACCCTTACTGGAGTGGCCTCTGTTTTGTTTTGTATTTTTCTCTCACAAGGTTTTTTTTCTAACCTCTAAACCGGCAGTCAGACATCCCCCGAGGGGTTCTGGGCACAGGCCAGGCTGAGGGATGATCCCCCCTCCCCCCGTGCATGAATTTCGTGCACTGGCCCTCTAGTTCTATAATAGAGAACAAGAATCTATGAAAACTAACATTTACTGAGTTCTTATTATGTGCTCGGCATTAGGTAGGCATTTTGAATACATTTATTATCTTGTTTAATTATTGAAACAACCATGTCACATACTAGTAAATATTATTGCCCTTATTTTACATATTTGGGAAGTCTCAGGTATTTTAATTAATTTGCAATGGATCAGTAAGTTTTGGGGGCTGGGGGCTAAAATATGATTCAAACTCTGGTCTCTAGGATTGCAAAGCCCAAGCTTGTTCAATGTCTCTATAGCACCTTTCACTATCCTATGCTGCATCTCAAAGAGAAATATTGTTTTAAACCCAACTTCTTTTTATCTAGAATGGAAGTGAGCTAATCAAGTTGTGTTTGGAGCAGCTACATTTATTGAAAGCTTAGTATATGCTGAAAAGTAGAATTATATGCATTATTTCATTTACTAGCACAAGTATAGCAGGAGAACATATTAGTATCCCCATTCAATTGCCAAAGAAATAAAGTTTCTTTGCCCATAGTCACACATCTTTTAAATAGTGGAGTGGAGCTGGGATTTAGAACCTGTTTCTAGAACAGTGGTTCTCAACCTTCTGGCCCTTTAAATACAGTTCCTCATGTTGTAACCCAACCATAAAATTATTTTCATTGCTACTTCACAACTGTAATGTTGCTGCTATTATGAATCATAATGTAAATATCTGATATGCAGGATGGTCTTAGGCGAACCCTGTGAAAGGGTCGTTCAACCGCCAAGGGGGTCACGACCCACAGGTTGAGAACCACTGTTCTAGAGCATGGTGTCCCTGGCTGGATGGAGAAACATGCGCTCTGTCTTCACCTGAAGTCCAACTTGTATCTCAGCTTCTTCCAGACTTCTCCAGCATCCTCACTGTTTCTTTTTCACACTCATTTCCCATATTACAACCCTTGCACATGTAATCCTGTCTTGATGTCTGCTTCTCAGAGAACCTGGACTAACATTGTTATTTGGTGTTTGCTCAACATTTTGAGAAAGGAAGGAGTGGCGTCAGAGGAACGGCAGGGTAAGGGCACATCTTTTCCTCTCCCCCTGCCATTTCAACAGGTTAACCATCTATAACTTAACAAAGAAGTCTCTGCTCAACACAGATAAGCAGGGACAATTTGTAACAACAAAAACATACAAGGGCGAGAGGAAAGGTCTGAATTGGCAAAGGAAGATGAAGATCAGATGCACTCAAAAGGGAAAAAACTACGGTATTTATGAAACTTCATTTTTTATAAACCTAATGGTAACCACACACAAAACCCCACAAACCAGGACATACAGCTTAAAAAATGAGGAAACAGAGGAAAGAGGTACAGAATACAACCAAACAAAAACAACAGACAGAAACCTAAAGGAAAAGAACCAATGGGGCACCAGAAAGTGACACATAAAATGGCCATAGGAAGTCCTCAGACATCCATAACTACCCTAAATGTACTAGTAAATGGTCGAATTCACCAGTAAAGGGGCGCAGAGTAGCAGAGTGGATCAAAAAACGAAACCCAACCATATGCTGCCTACGAGAGACACATCTAAGCTGCAAAGACAAAGGTAGGTTCAAAGTAAAAGGGTGGAAAATGATTCTCCAAACAAATAACATCCACAGAAAAGCAGGTGTAGCCATACTTATATCTGACAAAATAGATTTCAAGATAACACAGATAACAAGAGACAAAGATGGACACTTTATAATGATAAAGGAAACACTACATCAAGAAAACATAACATATCTTAACATATATGTGCACCCAACCAGGGAGCACCAAAATATATTAAACAGCTACTCACAGAACTAAAGGGAGAAACAGATAAAAACACAACCATAGTGGGAAACCTTAATACTCCATTGATAGACAGATCAACCAAACAGAAAATCAATAAAGAAATATTGGCCTTAAATGAAACAAATGGACATAATTGACATTTTTAAAAAATATATATATATTTTACTGATTTTTTACAGAGGAAGGGAGAGGGATAGAGAGTTAGAAACATCGATGAGAGAGAAACATTGATCAGCTGCCTCCTGCATACCCCCTACTGGGGATGTGCTCACAACCAAGGTACATGCCCTTAACTGGAATTGAACCTGGGACCCTCCAGTCCACTGGCTGATGCTCTATTCACTGAGCCAAAACAGTCAGGGTCATAATTGACATTTACAGAACATTTTATGCCAGAACATCAGATTATACATTCTTCTCCAGTGCACATGGAACATTCTCAAAGCTAGACCATATGTTGGGTCACAGAACAAGCATCAACAAATTTAAGAAGATTGAAATTATATCAAGCATATTTTCTAACCATAATGCCTTGAAATTAGAAATCAGCTGCGAAAAGGAAGTAAAGAAACCCACAAATACATGGAGATTAAACGACATATTACTAAAAAATGACTGGGTCAAAGAAGAAATAAAAGATGAGATAAAAAAATATAGAGAGACAAACAAGAATGACAATACAACATATCAAAACCTCTGGGATACAGCGAAAGCAGTAATAAGAGGCAAGTTTATATCATTACAGGTCTATCTCAAGAAACAAAAGAAATCCCAAGTAAATAACCTAACATCACATCTTAAAGTACTAGAAAAAGAAGAATAAAAGCAACCCAAAGTCAGCAGAAGAAAAAAATAATAAAAATTAGAGCAGAATTTAATGAAATAGAGAACAAAAAGGTGATACAAGAAAATCAATAAAACAAAGAGCTGGTTCTTTGAAGAGATTAAGAAAATTGACAAACTCTTGGCTAGACTCACTAAGGGAAAAGAACCATATACGCAAAATTAGAAATGAGAGAGGAGGAGTCACCACATACATCACAGATATATAAAGGATCATACTAAATATTATGAAAGACTATACACCATCAAATTCAATAATTGAGAAGAAATGGATAAGTTCCTAGAAATGTATAACCTTGCTAGACTAAATAATGAAGAATTGGACAATCTAAATAGACAGGCCAGCAGTGAGGAAATTGAAACAACCATCAAAAACTTCCCAAAAAAACAACAGTTCAGGATCAGATAGCTTTACCAGTGAATTCTACCAAATGTCAAAGAAGATTTAAAAACTATCCTTCTCAAACTCTTCCAAAAAATTGAAGAAGAGGCAATACCTCCTAACACATTCTATGAGGCCAATATAACCCCAATACCAAAACCTGGCAAAGATAACACGTACGCACACCTACATACACACACACACACACACACACACACACACACACACAGCTACAGAACATCTCAGATGAATACAGATGTAAAAATTCTAAATAAAATACTAGCAAATAAAATATAACAATACAACCAAAAAATAATACATCATGATTAAGTGGGGTTCATTCCAGGGCACAAGGATGGTTCAACATGTGCAAATCAATCAACATAACATACCACATTTCTTATGAAAAAAAATGTTTAGTTTTTGTGGGACTGAATAGTCTCTAAATTTCCTTGGAGAGCTAATAGCCTTTGAGTCTATGTGTCTGTAAGTATGTAAGTGAAATTTATTTCTTCTATTGATGTAAGGCCTGTGATTTTATTAACTTGAGTGGTAACCCCAGATGGTCTGTGACTACTGTCAAGCATTTTATGTTCATGAATATAGAAGTAAAAAAGCAAATGTATTTATACTCTAAAAGATTTAGGTACATATTTATTAGTTTGGGCAATTCAAAAATCAGAAACTATAAACAAACCATGATAATTTAATCACAATAAGAGTAGGTGTATTAGTTTCTATTTATGTTTTAATAAGTTGCCATAGTGATTTAAAACAACACAAATTTATGATCCTACCATTCTGGTCTGCAGGGCTATATTCCTTCTGAAGCTCTACAGAGAACCCATCTCCTTGCCTTTTGAGCTTCCTGGACACTGCGTGTATTTTTAAAAAAATTTTATTTTTTGGCTTGTGCTCCTACTTCCGTCTTCAGGGCCAACAGTGTTGCATCTTGAAATGTCTGACTGTCTCCTCTTCATCAGTCGCTTCTTTGTCTCTGCTGTCACACTGCCTTCTTTGACATCTCCTGCCTTCCCCTTATGAGGACCTTTGCAATTATTGGCTCCACTAGGATTATTCAGGATAATCTCCCCTCCCAAGATGCTTAACTTGGTCACATCTGCATTGTCCCTTTGGCCATGAAAGGGAACATACTGACAAGTTTCTGGAATTAGAACAAGAGCATCTTTTGGGAATCATTATCTTGCCTACCACAGTAGTCTCAATAGTAATAACAGAAGCAAGTTAAAACAATGAATGTTTAGAAAAATGCAGGCATTCCATATTTGTCTGGTGGGAGTAAAAATATAGCTAAACTCTATAAGACAAAGAACTTCAAAATAACTATATCCTTTTGTCCCCCCAGAATATACATATGCAATATTGTTTATCAGAAAGAACTTTAATTACAATAAATGGAAACAACTTAATGCATCATAGGAGAAATGGTTAAACACATTTTGATATATCCATAATAATGTACCAACAGTATCTTTAGTAAAATAGCTTTTGAAAAATATTAAAAATATGAAAAAGCTTTTATGGTATGTTCATAAATGAAAATAGTTATACTCTATTAAATATGCCAGTATTTTAATATTACATATTAAAATACTTACATATAGGCATATATAAAGGCTGAAAGAATATATAGCAAAATTCTTGTTCTTCACATTTCAGTAATGAAGTTTGAATAATTTTAATTTTTATATGACATTTTCCCCTATATTTTCCAGTTTCTAAGTTGAATATGTATTATTGTACTAATAAAAAGGGTAAATGTGTTCCAAGAAATTTCAGTATTAATCCATTGGGATAAATATTTTTTAGAAGTAAGCTTTACATATGTAAGCACACTAATCATAACTTCTAAGATGATAAAGCAGGGATGGATGGCTGAACAAACCATAGCATTTTAATTGTGAGCATCACAAATACTTTTCAGGCCTCTGTTATTTCTCAGAAATACCTCAGCCTTCTTATTTTTCTGATTGTTTTATTTTATTGTTATTAATTCCTTAAGTTTTCTACTTATGTAAAACTTAGAAAATGTCTTTTTCCTGTATGCCTACTTAATTAAACTCCTTTTAAAATGTATTAACATGGCCAGGCCAGCATGGCTCAGTGGTTGAGCATTGACCTATGAACCAGGAGGTCACAGTTCAATTCCCCATCAGGGCACATTCCCCAGGTTGCAGGCTTGATCCCCAGTGTGGGGTGTGTAGGACGAAGTGCAGGAGGCAGCCGAGTCAATGATTCTCCCTCATCATTGATGTTCCTATCTCTTTCTCTCCCCCCCCTTCCTCTCTGTAATCAATAAAAATATATTAAAAATAAAAATATTAAAAATGTATTAACATTGTTATTGGCTATATTGCTATTGGATTTTAGTGTGTAAAACTACATATTCTAAGAGCACATTTTTTAAAAATGAAAAATTGCAATTTTACAGACATAGAAGAAAATTTCTGTGGCAAATCCTTGCATTGCCCCAGTAATTTTATTACATAGGAAGATGAATGCTCAATTATCTAGAAACCTTGATGAAAGTGTCAAAGAGAATAAAATGGGGCAGAGAAAGACTTATTGTGCTTAGCAGATATCTTGCAGAAAGCTTGCAGCCTTGAGCACAGCTTAGCTCAGATAACCAGAAGATACCTGGCATGGAAGGAACCAAGGACTGACCAGACATTTACGTCAGCAGAGCGGCTTGCAGCCAGCAAAAATTGATAAAAACTGATCTCTCCTTGCTCTGTTCGCTGATGCCTTTCTCGATCTCAGCTCACCTGCACCCAGGTGTCAGAAATAAAATCTATTTTGATACATTATAGCCTCATGTCATAGGTGCGTGACCCCAGCCCCCTCCGGACCATTCACTTGAGGAGCAATCAAAACAACCTATTCTTCAATTTTACCAGTTAATAAATATTTGTGTACTTAATGCTTGTTTGTACAAGAGCTTAGAAATACACTTTAAATATATAATACTCTTTTTTACAGTACTCCCTATAGCCTATTTTTAGTAACTGGGAGACATTCAAGACCTTTCCTTAAATCATTCACTTATTCAATAGGTCAGCAGCAGAGATTCAACAACAGTCTTGCAAGTTCCATCTCCTGGAAGTAGAATGCACAATATCCTTTGACGTCTAATATAGACCCAGAGGGTGCTAGAGCTATAATGATCTTGGAAGTGAATTTTTTTGGAGGGCAAGCATTGCTTCTGTGGCAACCCTGACACTGTTCAGGATTTAGGCCTAAGAAATAGATACATCAAATGACCAATTTACTGCAGAATTAACTGAGAATATTCTTTCATTGATTATTTTAACATTCTAGTGACTTTTCAGCATTTCATGTTTGCAGAAAGAAGAAAGAATCATTAGTGTCATGATAATAACAGAATCAGATTTACCAGAGGTCATCCAGGGGTCCTGTGCCACACCCTTTGTGTCCCTACACCAGTCACTTAGCCCTTTGGTCTTGATTTTCTCATCCCTGGAGAAATGGGTAGGAGAAAGTGGATGAGACCTCAAATGTCTACATGACTCCTCTAATATCTTAGCGGAAAGAAATCTAAGATTTCTTCTGGATCCTTTTTTGACAATTAAGAAAAGTCCAAAAGAGAGATGTCAGTACTAAAGAGAAAGCAGGTAAATGTCTCATATGAGGACTTGGGAAAACTTACCAAGAGAAGAGAAAATAGAAGGTAAACCTGTTTTAAAATATACACAGAGCCATCATAGAGCTTTGGTCTAGTTGGCTAAGCTAACAGGATCTGGGGAACATAACCAATTCCAGACAGAGTGCATTGAGAGGACAAACTATATAGATGCTTTGAATTTGAGGAAAGAAGATAGGACAACTCAAACTAACAGCAAAACAGGCTGCTCTATACAAGGTGGAATGCTCCCTGACACTGGAAAAAAGAGGAATCCAGAGGATCTGCTATGCAATGCAAAATACTTCTCTATTTATTTTTAGTCTATTTTTAATGATCAAAGCAATATTATTTTATAAATGAAGATATGCAGACTTAGTTTAATTTAATTTAATTTTAATTTTAAAAGCATAGAAAGTTTGGGGAGTGGAATCAGATGACCTTGTTTTAGTCAAGTTTTTGATTCCTCCTAAATGTGTGACTTTGATCAAGGTACTTGAAGTCTCTAAGTTTCCTCATCTATAACATCTGATAGCTATCTAGTTCTCGAGTTTGTTGTGAGGTTAAGTTAGAAATTACACATGTATGAAACTCGCCTGTGAAACCCCTTGGCATTGCTGAAAAGTACTAGATAATCATTTGCTTCATGTTATTAGCATTCTTAGCAAAACCTCTTTTATTTATCGTATAACGGGGACTTTATCCATTCTCATAACTACTCTAACAGGATTATTCATCCCTATTTCACAACCTAAAAAGGAGACTAATTGCAGGTTAAATTGCTAGTCATATCTAAATCCAGAATAGAACATAGATTTTCTTCTCAGCATAGAAATGAAGATGCTCTTTTCTGGTGAAAAAGATATTTCTTTGAACTTCTTCATTTCAATTTCCTGGGCTAGCTACTGGTGTTCAAGGTTACTGGTATCTGATGTGTATGTAATTTGATCAGAAAATGGGTGAAAGCTGAGAAATGACAGGGAAAAGTAATGGGGATGAAACTGAGGGGTAATTCACAGGGAAAAGGGGAGAGAATATTTGTAAATTGCACAAGATGGGCAGGCTCCTAAGTAATCCTCACGGAGTCTAATGACTTGATGGGCTATTATGGAATGGGGAACACCGAATTTGAGATAGATTTTATAAGACTTTAAGCTGCCTCTCTATATGTCTTTTGAAGAGGTCATATTTTCAATTTCCCCAGTGGGTGAAGGAGAGATTAACCGTGTGGGCTAGAAGAGGCCAATGGGGGAAAATGGGGACATATGTAATACTTTCAACAATCAAGATAAATTTTTAAAAATTGCCTTTCATTAACTTCAGGCATTTTTCTCTTTACTATTTGTGAAGGACTGGAAGTTTGAGAATGAAAGTAAAAGACACTTCCTATCTTTCCTAGCTGTTGCAAGTAGAAGAAAAGAGAAGACAGGAGGAACGGATAAATCCCCCAACAGGTGATACGAGTCCTGCCAAAAGTAGTAACACAAATCTGAAAAGTTACCTGAGCTGCCAAGAATGTTTACCCCTTGGAAAATGCATTTGTCATTCCTAAGGAACTAAAGACAACTGTAGGGTGTTGAATACTCAACTGAGCAGAGATGTTGGGCAGCTCAGAGAGGTGTGTGGTGTGTTGTCCCCCAGCTGAGAATACACACAAAGATAGGGAATCACTCCATTTACTGTGATTCCTGGTGGATAAATTTGCCTTTCTCCGAGTAACAAAAACAACACTTCCAAAAGAAGTTAATGGAACATAAAAGTATTAAGGGTTTCATTGTAGGATTATTATGAGATTGTCATAGCACATTTTTCACTAAGTTTTACTTTGAAAGGTAAGTAGGGTGGTAATTGAAAAGGAAACATATTAGTCACCAAGGGAAAATGTTGAAAGGAGAGGGTGATTGTGTACCGTCCTTAGCTAATGACTGATGGGAAAGGAAGCAAAGGGAGAGTCAGGCATTGTTGATCTTCTTCAGCTGGGAAGCAGAGGCCTGTTTGCTTCACACCCCCAAAAAATCTCAGCATTGTCCCCCCAAGGGGATTGACATCAATCACACCCCCCCCCAACTCTGGTACCAGATTGTGTGTGTGGGAGTGATACCCTTGTAATTAACCTAGTTATGAATAACAGGAAAGGAGCAAAAGGAAGGCAAATATGATAGGCATGCCATTTGGAAAGCTTCGCCAGGAAGTTACAACTTTATACTCCCCGGGGAGACTGGGCAGAGGGAAAATAGGCACATGCCCAGTAAAGTTGGGGGTACTAGCGAAGGTACCTGCCTGTTAGTGGCCCCTGCTGGGGCACAGAGTTTGGGATAGTTAGTCCCCTAAACAAAAGAGTTCGCTGTCTTATTCTGCTTGGTTCCTCTTGGTGTGTTGCCCTTGACTCTTAGCTTGTGGGGCTCTTTCACTCCTGCTTCCTGACATTTGCCCACATCGCCCAGGGCCATGTGGACTCCAACCAGCCTGATGCTGAATTGGATCTGGCTGCAACATAGAACCGGAACCCTAGACACTGGCTTTGCTTCTAGCTTTAGTGGAACCCCAGCTACACTTCTTCTATGACAGGAATGGGGCTTTGAAAACCCAGGGATGCAATTTCACGCAAATGAAAATCACTCCTCCTCTTATGTAAGTCTCAGGAATTTCTTTTTTTTGAGCTACCCTACGGCCTCCACCCTCAGCTCCCAGTGGGAAAGAAGATACTCCAAGGGAGATAAGGACATGCACCGTGAAGTTGAAATGGCACAGGGGGAGGTACTTATCCACAGAGGACTGGAAGTCTAACCGGGAAAAGATAGTTGTCTAGGGGGTGGACCCAAGTGCAAGCCCGAGAAGCTGATTAGTTATTTGAAAAAACTTCTGATTCCTCCCAAGCCTGAGAATATATAATTCCATGTGTGCAAAGAACAGTAAACCCTGGATTTTGTGGACTTTGATTTAACAGACAAAATTTCTGGTTTCTATGTCATATGTGAAAATTAACACCCTGCTAACTTAAAAATGCTTTTAACCAAGATTTGCTTATAATTAAATTGACAGGTTATTTTTTGTTATTAACTCACTGTTATTTTTTAACAACAAATTTTAGCCAATAGGCCATATGTTGGAAAAAACACTGTAGCAATTTCACCTACATCCTATATAATAAAGAGGTAATATGAAAATTAACCCTCACACCATCACAAGATGGCTGCCTATGACCAGGCTGGCAGGGGGGTTAATGAGGGACCACCAAATGACTGAACAGCAGGCTGCGTGGGGTGACCAGGCCAGTGGGGGGGCCGTGAGGGGTGACCAATCCGGTGGGGGGCAGTTGGTGGTGACCAGGCTGGCGGGGGGCGGGGGGGCAGTTGGGGATGACCAGGTCGGCAGAGGGGGGCAGTTGGGGACAACCAGGATGGCAGTGGGGGCAGTAAGGGGTGACCAGAGTGGCAGAGGGGGCAGTTAGGAACAGCCAGGCTGGTAGGGAGGGGACAGTCCGGTGTGACCTGGCTGGCAGGGGGGCGACCTGGCAGGCAGGCAGGTGAGCAATTAGGAGCTAGTGGTCCAGGATTGTGAGAGGGATGTCTGACTACCGGTTTAGGCCTGATCCCCTGAAGGGTCCCAGATTGGAAAGGGTGCAGGCTGGGCTGAGGGGACTCCTCTCACCCCCCACATGAATTTCATGCACCGGGTCTGTAGTCCTATATAATAAAAGGGTAATATGCAAATAGACTCTAACGGCAGAAAGACCAGAATGACTGCTCGACCAGTCACCATGAGGCGCACTGACCACCTCTTGGTCCCTTTCCCTGACCAGCAGGCTCCCATTTCCTGATGGCAAACAGGGAACCGGGGGTGGGGGTGTGGGGGATGCAGGCAGTGCCATGCTAAGGCCCTTGCCCTGCTGGTTGCCCCACACACAGAGGATGACCTGTGGCAGAGATGGGGCCAGCGAGTGGGCAGGAACGGTCGACTTCTCGGTCCCTCCCCCAAGCCAGCAGGCTCCAATTTCCCAATGGCGAATGGGGAACCAGGGATGGGTGGTGGTGGAGGGCAGAGCCAGCTGTGGGCAGCCAGGGAAGATGCCCCTGATCACAGGCCAGGCCTAGGGACTGTGCTGTGCTCGAATTTCGTGTGCCAGGCCTCTAGTAAATAAATATTACATGGCCACAAATATAGTCTACATATTTAAATACAAGGGTCACTGCTGGTAAACAATGTTCAGTGAATGATTGGCACGTGATCACACCCCATCACATAGTAATGAGCTCTATTGTCACATGGTGTGACTTTCTGGAGCAGTTTTAACACACGCTGGCCCATAGTCTGACATGGGCTAAGCCACGCCCCAGCTGTGTGCATTTGTTTACATGACTGGTGAATGCCCGAATTTACTAGACTTATTCAGTCTAGATTTAAAATTACTGTAATACATGCAGAAAACTTTTCTGTGAAATTAAACTTAATTGGAAGTAGGACAATAATTTGGCTGTAACCACCGATGTGAAGATTAATATTGTGAACATGTGGCAAAACAAACATGTACATAAGTAAAAAAACAGGTATACTAACTAATTTGTCACTTTTTTAACATATCCATTCAAAGAATCTACTTTATTCTATCATGTACTTTGGTCTTTAACAGGTATCTCCTCACCCAATTAGTCCTTTATATTGAGGTTTTACTGAAGTTCTCTCTCTCTCTCTCTCTCTCTCTCTCTCTCTCTCTCTCTCTCTCTCTTTCTCTCTCTCAGTACTGCACTTGGCCTGTTTGTTGATGCGTTCACCCTAGAGCACATGACCCTGTGGGTCTAGCAGCAGTGGGAGCCCCAGACTCCATGGGCTCTGAAAAGACTGAACTTTAACGTGAAGCAGAAACTCTGGGCACTGGCTTTTATTTCTGTCCTGCTGAAAACATGGTTAGACTTTTTCCATGATGGATGGAGGGAGATGGGACTTTGGGAAGCCAGGAGGGGAACGAATAAATCTTCTTGCCACATCCACATTACAATCTCCTGTGCGTGGATCCTTGAAATGCTTTTCTCATGATCCCATGGAAAAGTCAGTCTTCCGACAACAGTTGATGTGTATGATATTTTTAAAGCAGAAATTTCAAAAATTGATCTGCTTATGTAACAATTAGGATCATAATAAATGATTTTTACTCAATGGACAATTGCCTAGACAAAGAATATCAAATGGGTTTTTTATTAGATGAAAATGAAATATTTAGCAAATTTTATTATTGTATTATCCTTTGGCAGTTGAGAATACCAAGGTACAATCAAGAAAATTGACCCTCATGGCATAGTTACCTGGAAACAAACACCACACATGGACAAAAGGAAAGAACGGATTACTGTGAAAAGGACTGCATTTTTATGGGGTCATTTAAAAAAAAGTTTTGAAATTAATTTTAGAGAGAAAGGAAGGAGAGAGAGAGAGAGAGAGAGAGAGAGAGAGAGAGAGAGAGAGAGAGATCCACATGCACCCGGGGATCGAACATGCCACCTTTTGGTGGATGGGATGACCTCAGCCCACTGAGCCACACTGGCCAGGGCAGGATCACTTTTTCTTTCTCTCTAGAATTAAAAAGAACCAAGCAACACTTCTCTATATCTCTTAACTTTCTCCCATTGATGCTGGCAAGCTTCTGAACAATTGTGGAGAAGATATCTGAGCTCTAACCTGACCAAGGCAGTGGAGAACGCTTTAGTTTTGTTTCTCATCTTGTGACATTCCTTGTTGTCATGTGTTCAAGTCTTGATTTGTTTAAAGATCTATCCCAGCTACACCAAGATGTTTAAATTCATTGTCAGCTGGAAAGAACCTCTCATTTTGGACGTAGGACAATAATTTGGCTGTAACCACCGATGTGAAGATTAATATTGTGAACATGTGGCAAAACAAAAAGAACCCAGGCCCATGGTCTGTGAGGAAGGTCAGACCTTCCAACTTTCTTTTCTTTCCCCTCCTCCAACTGAAATTTCTACTTGTAAAAACTCAATATTTATATATAGGTTACATCAGTGCTTCTGCTTTCTTATGGTATGCTGAGCTATATAATAAAGAGGCGTTAATAAATAAGGATAAACAGCAATACAAATTTTAGGACTCAAATAAAATTTAGAAACTATTTTCAATGACTTCTTTTATTTCGACCAGTGGTCTTATTCACACAACATCTAAGAATACAGTCGGACAGTCCATTTTGAGAAAGAAAACAAATTCCTGGCCAGCTGATTCAGATGCCAGTGAAGACCCATAGGTGGGTGCAACTTCACTTTTTACATCGAGTTGCCTCTGTATACCCAAAGGCTGCCACCTATGGGGACACCTTCTTTCTCCAGCCTCCTGCCCTCCTCTTCCTCCAGGCTGTCCTCCGTGTTCTCTAGTCTCCGTCACCCCTACAGAGTCTAGGATCTTTCTGGAGGCAAGTGTCAGTGGCTCTGAGGTAAGGGTGAGTGACAGTTCTCATAACCAGGTACTGATAGGTTCCTCCCGCCCCTCGAAGCAAGAGGCTTCTTGCTTCTTTTCCCAGTCTCTTCAGTATGGACTATCTACAGTATACTAGTACACACTCAATGTGTCTCACGGCAACATTATTAAACACAGGCAAACAGACAAAGTCTGTTTTACCGAAAGCCCCTTCCCATCACAGTAAGCAGCATATAGAAATAAAGGAGAGAGAGAGAGAGAGAGAGAGAGAGAGAGAGAGAGAGAGAGAACAAACTGATCATCCATTCTCCTGACAGCCTCTTACCCCATCACAGATTGGATAAGCATCCACTTCAAGGGACTTCGTGTTGCCATCCTAATATTGGTTCTTGAATTATTTAGGCAAATTGTAGACTCTTGTTTTCAAGTCGATGTCACCTTGAAAATAAACTGCTGTAATTTCCTGTATCTTCTGAAGGAGGGAGAGACTGGGCCTACATGATAATAAAAACATCTTGTCAATTCAGTTGAAAGCCAGTCAGTTTTCTTTCTTATTATCATGGCAAAAGTCCTAATTTTATATAAAAAAATTAGGCTGTTAGTGTTGTTTTCACTGCTAATAATTTCTTGTTTTTCTGTTGCTTTTTAAAATAACTGGGAAAGCTTTACTTCCCACTATTTCACTGGGTTGTTTTAAGGAGCAAATGCAACACTGTGTGAGAAAGTGCTCTGAAAAGTACAAACACGAATTATATAATTATGGAGAAGAATGTTCTTAAAATAAGCATTCAAATGATATTTCCCCCTATTGCAGATCTAGTGCCACTGACTACTAGTAATGCAGTTAGTATTTAATATCCCCTTTTTCCTTTCTAACAGAACTTTGATTTAGTTGAGATAGCAGTGTCCCCAGCTTAAAAAAAAAAATCACATTCTCAAGCTCCCTTGCAGAGTAAAGTAGCCACATGTCAGCTTTTTGTTGTTAATCCTCACCCGAGGATATTTTTCAATTGATTTTTAGAGAGAGTGGAAGGGAGGAGGAGACACACAGAGAGAGAAATATCAATGGGGCTGCCGAGTTAGGTGCCCTTGACCACAATCAAACCTGGGACCCTTCAGTCCGAGGGCTGATGCTCTATCCACTGAACCAAACCGGCTAGGGCCACATGTCAGATTTTGTTTTGTTTTGTGTGTTTTTTTAAATATATTTTTTAATTGATTTTTTACAGAGAGAAAGGGAGAGGGATAGAGAGTTAGAAACATCGATGAGAGAGAAACATCGATCGGCTGCCTCCTGCACACTCCCTACTGGGGATGTGCCCGAAACCAAGGTACATGCCCTTGACCGGAATCGAACCTGGGACCCTTCAGTCCGCAGGCGGATGCTCTATCCACTGAGCCAAACCAGTTAGGGCCACATGTCAGTTTTGATCACCCAGGTATGGACAGAAGTTACTAGTTAGGATCTCTGGGAAATCTTGAAAGAATAACTAAACTCAGCTGGCATGTGTCCTTTGGCCTCTCCTCTGGCTCCTTCTTCCTTCACGGAATGTGGCTGTATTGGCTAGAACTTCACAGCCATTTGATGACCTTGTGGTGACTTTAAGGCTGGGAACCACTGGAAAGCACAGTTGCATGGAAAAGACGAGGGGGTCCTGACTCATGGCTCACAACCTGGAGCTGATGCATCAAATGCTGGAATGTCCAATTCAAAATTGGTCATGCTCCCTGGGGGAAAAATGTCTCTACTTGTTTAATCCACTTTTTCACATATTTGTTATTCACCATCAGGGCAGTTTCTAACAGAAACAGGGTAACTGTACTATGTATAGTTTCTATTAAGTACACATATACCTGATGGTAATATCTGATATTTCTACTGGCATGTCACATGTATCTTATATGTCCCATTGACATTAGACATGCGAGGACTCTAAGGTTTGAGACATCTTTCTTTCAAAAGCTCTTTCTTACCTTTTATTCTTAAACTCAACGAAAGGCATCATTATTCTCTTAGTTAAACCAAAATGTGGTGCCATCCTTTTACTTTCTCAAAGATATCAATTGTACCTTCTTGTTATGAATTCTGAACTCTGTACTTGGTCTTTAAACCTTCTTTACCTTTCATGCAGTTTCTAGTGATCCTTTTAGACTGCATGGAAGTCATTAGCTTAAGTTGAATTTAAACTCTTTATTATCTAGAGGAGTATATCTCCACTTTTCCCTTACCATGGCACACCTGTAAAATGCTATATATCTTGGGGTAAATGGATGAGATTATTTGTCCAGAGTGACCTCCCACATCCACCCCAGAGCTGAGTTGCTCGTGGAATATGTACCCATAACACATTCAGTATATCACTTGAACTTGGTGCACTGTTTGGGAAGCTTTAGCTTAGAAGATACGAAGTCAAAAAATCTTAACATGTTATGCTCAGCTCTCCCAGGATCTAGTCTTTTCCTTCCCTTCCAATCTTATCACAAAGTACATTCATTTTCTGCTCCTTCCCTTAGCATGGCTTTGTTCCTTACCCTCCCCAATCAATGGTGAGATATATACTAGAGGCCCGATGCATGGATGTCAGAGAGTCGGTTTCAGCCCGACCCCCGCAGGCCATGCTAAGGGACCCCACCTTCCAGAGGGATCCTCCTCACTCCGCAGACACCCTGTGAGCCGCGGCGCCACCCCAGGTGTGGCTGGCCAGGGAGGGACTGCAGGAGGTTGCCTTCAAGGTGTGTCCGGCCTATCTCACCTAGTACCACCCCGCTGGCCACCTTCTAATTAATACCCTTTCAATATGCACACATCTGTGCACCAGGGCACTAGTATAATATATCATATATCATCCTATCTAATAAAAGAGAAAAATGGTAATTGGCTTATGACGATACCCTTTTCATTGGCTAATCAGGGCTATATGCAAATTAACTGCCAACTATGATTGGCAGTTAACTGCCAACTATGATTGGCAGTTAACTGCCAACTATGATTGGCAGTTAACTGCCAACTAAGATGGCGGTTAATTTGCATACGTAGGCACAATGCAGGGAGGCGAAAGGGAAAGCAGGAAGAAGCCCCCTGCCACTGACAGTGATCAGAAACCCAGGGGGGAGCTAAGAGCTGGGGGGCAGGGCAAAGGCGGCCCTGGGGACGCCTTTGCCCTGCCCCCCAGCCATGATCGGAGAATCAGGCGCCTTTGCCGCCCTGGCCAGTGATAGCAGGAAGTAGGGATGGAGCCAGCGATGGGAGCTGGACACGGTCGAAGCTGGCAGTCCCAGGAGCTAGGGGTCCCTTGCCTGGGCCTAAAGCAAAGCCCACGATCGCGGGGCCGCTGCAGCTGCGGGTCCCCGCTGCCCGGGCTGAACGCCTCAGCCAGAGGCGTCCTGCAGGGGCAGGGGCGGAGCCCGCGCGATCACGGTGCCCCCCGCTGCCACTGCAGGTCCCCGCTGCCCGGGCCGGACACCTAGGCCAGAGGCATTAGGCCTGGGCAGGGGCGGAGCCTGCAACCACGGGGAGCTGGGGGTTCCCTACCCAGGCCTGACACCTCTGCCGGAGGCCTCAGGCCTGGTCAAGGGGCCGATCCGGTGATTGGTGATCGGAGGGTGATGAGGGTCAACTCCTCTGGCCGAGGCATCAGGCCTGGGTGGGGGGCGGAGCCGGGGATTGGGGGGATATGATGGTCCCCTTGCCCAGGCCTGAAGCCTGGGTCAGAGGCGTCAGGCTTGGGCGGGGGGTGGAGCAAGCGATCAGAGGGAGATGGGGGTCCCCTGCCCAGACATGATTCCTGGGCCAGAGGCCTCAGGCCTGGGCGGGGGCCAGAGCCAGTGATCAGGGTGAGATGGGGGTCCCCTGTCCAAGCCTGACACCTCTGGCGGAGGCGTCAGGCCTGGGCAAGGGGCCGATCAGGCGATCGGAGGGTGATGGGGGTCTATGCCTCTGGCGGAGGCATCAGGCCTGGGCAAGGGGCCGATCCTGCGATTGGAGGGTTATGAGGGTCAACACCTGAGGGCTCTCAGTATGTGAGAGGGGGCAGGCTGGGCTGAGGGACACTCCCCTCCCCACACACACCCAGTGCACGAATTTCGTGCACCGGGCCCCTAATATATATATATATATATATATATATATATATATATATATATATATATATATATATATATATATATATATATATATATATATATCTCCCACATTCAAAGGCTGTTAAATTGCATTGTTTACCCATATATTCAGAAAAAAATCACTTCTACTGTCATGGTAAACAACCTGCTTCCCTATTTATAATGGTCTGTCCCTCTAGCAACTTCAGCATGAAATTATAGCTAATTTGCCTACAAACATCAGGTGGTCATAATAATCTGGCCAATCAGTGTATATCCTATCCTATATTATAAAAGCCTAATATGCAAATTGACTGAATGGCAGAATGACTGGTGGAACTACTGGTCGCTATGATGTGCACTGACCACCAGGGGGCAGACGCTTAACGCAGGAGCGGACCTCAGCCTGCAAGCTCCCAGGCCAGTCAAAGTGGGTTGCCAGCGGGGGCCCCCTGATTGCCCTGCTGGTCACCCCACAGATTGGCCCCGATTGGTGGCCAGGTCTAGGGACCCTACCTGTGCAGGAATTTCGTGCACCGGGCCTCTAGTGTATATGTATGAATATATATGTGTTTTGTGTATCTATATCAATATCTACATCTGTATCTCTCTGGCCAGTCTGAATTGTCTTCATAGAATGTGTCAAATTTCTTCATTCTCCTGGTCTCTGCTTTTTCTTGTTATCCCATCTTTAATGTACATATTAAATATCAATTTATCTTTTCAAATTCAAGTGTTGTCTCCTCTATCAAACTGTTCCTTCTCGCTGAATATAATAAATATTTTCCTTTGTATTTCCATTGGCCCTTGTTAACACTTCTATAATAATTCACTGCTTTTTTATTAACAGATTTTTCTCCCTGTATGAGCTATACACTAATAAAAGTCAGGAGACATGTACCCAGTATCTATTTACAACAGTGCCTGACTCATGACAGATATTCAATAAATATTTTTCAAATATTGTTTGTTGACTTAAAGATATAAAGTACTTTGGGAAAATGTTCAGAAAAATTATTAGACCATATTTATAGATCTTACTGACAGAAAAATTTCCGAATTTACCCTTTTTAAGACCTTAATGCTTGTTAAAAATAAAAGCTCCCCAAATTTTCCCACAAATGTGTCCCCTGACTATTGTACTCTGTGGATCATGGCTAATTTAAAAGACAAATGCTACATTTGAAATAGTTCTTGAATAATTTTGGCTTTCCCACTCCGTTTATAGATATAGCTTTAAAATGTAAGACTTTGAATCACTTGTCTCTTGCATAAGAAAGCAGATGCTCAGTTTGCTTAAAGATCTATGTCTCTGGTATTTGTCTATGGTATTTGGTATTCATTGAACACCATGAACTTTACTATGACACTTGATAAAAATTACTTAGCAGTGCTTTAAAGTCTTCAGCCCATCCCAAGAAGGACAAAGACTCTGGAGTTCACAGTAAATGCATGAATAATTTGATAATTAATAAAACATCTGCATATTGAGTTAATTTCTATAAAGTAGATGGGAGCAAATAATTTTCTATGCCCCCATATTCTTTTTATAATTTCCAATGAATTTACTACATTATAAATGCTACTTCTCATTAAGACAAGAATGTTTATATCTTTAAAGAACAAAGAGATTCATTATGTAAGGGTAGAAATATCTCCCATAGATTTGCTATTCTCATAAGTGATTTGCCTTAAAGAAACTTATTGTTGGAAGAAAATTAACTGTATCAATCAAGATTTTTTTATTTGTTAATTAATTAATTTTTTAAAAATATTTTTATTGCTTTCAGAGAGGAAGGGGGAGGGAGAGAGAGATAGAAATGTCAATGATGAGAGAGAATCATTGATTGGCTGCCTCCTGCACACCCCCTACTTGGAATCTAGCCCTCAACTTGGTCATGTGCCCTTGACTGGAATCGAACCCAGGACTCTTCAGTCCTCAGACTGACGCTAAATCCACTGAGCCAAACCGGCCAGGGCTCAATCAACATTTAAAATGCACCTCCCTTTAATCTAGCAGTTTCACTTCATGTAAAGCATTGTTTTTACTAGTAAGAGCTGAAAAATAAATGTTTAATAGGGAACTGATTAAATATGTATTATGGCATATTCACTTATGTGGACTGATATGGAAATATCATAGTAGCGCTAAATTATGATAGTTGGTGAAGAAAACAGGTACAAATGAGTGTGTATAAAATGCTGTCATTTATATAAAAACAGAAAAACAGAGTCCAGTTTGTAAAGGCATAATATTTCTCTAGGAAGATACACAGAAACTGATAAAAAGCACTGGGTCCAAGGAGAGGGGCCCACTAACCAGGGAAGAGAAAAGAGATTGACATTCACCTTTCACTGTTTATATACTTTACCTTTTGGATAGCATATCAAGTACATTCATTACCTATCTATCAAACAAACAAACAAAAGAATGTATTTCAAAGAAACCATGTTCTTATTTCAAAAAGGATGAAATTCATATATCCATGACCAATTTTCAACAAGTCACTTTTGATAAGCTACATAGAGATTTGGGGGCAAAATAGTAAGCCCAGAGAATTTCTCTCTGTACAATGGCTAATCAAGGGTCTATGGTCTTTTATAAGCAAAAATGTACATTTTTTTTTTAGAATTCTAAATTTCCATAGCTTTATCAACTCTATGAACTTGGAATATAGTATATAACCTTGTATTTATTTGTATATATATGGTTTTCTTCCCAAACGAGATGGTAAGTATATTTAAGTTAGTGACTTTGTTTTTATTTTTTAAATGCATTAAAATACCTAGCATAGTTTCTTATACATGGCAGGAGATCAAATGTATTTATTGATTGTGCAAGAAAGAGATTAGTAATGGGGCATGGCGTCTTTAGTAATTTCTACCTCTAGTTGTGTGGGATCAAAATTTATTTCAATGTCTGCAAATAAGAACTTAGCACCCACCACCTTCTTTAGCAATTGAGTGATCATAGAGTAGAGAGGTATTGGCTCTGAACTGGGTTTATTGAATGTACTTCTCAAATAGACCTTCAGATATATTCCTAAAACTAAAACGCAAAAATTGAACTGGAACGTGTGGGCTTCCCCTGGGCAGGATGTACAGGTGGCCTCCTGGGTTCTTGTCCAGGTGGATTCAAAGAATGAAGCCAAAGACAAAAGGTGGTATAGCAAAAGGTGGAGATTTATTGAGAAAGAAGCACAGACTCCCACGTGGGGAGGGGGAGAGAGTCCCACCAAGTCCCTCTTTCTTGGGTGTATAAAAGTTACAGTTCTTTGTGTCTTGATATCCCTTCTGACTGGTCACTACAGTAGCTTCAGAGCTCAAACCTCACGTGAGGTTTCCCTCTTTTTCTCCCTTTTGTTTTTCTATTTCCTCTGGTCTTCTTCTTCCCTCTCTGAATGAGTGGATTCCTTTTCTTTATTCTGTGACTGTATACCTTCTGCAGCTCCCTTATTCTGTGAACGTATAGGTTTGGGCAGCTCCAGCTTTTCATCCCTGTGGTTCTCCCCATGGATCCCCTAATTCCTAAAACTCCCCAAACCTGACTATTTTACTCCTAAACACTCATGAGTCAGCAAGACTGAGAGGAACTATTACTATTATTCTGTCTCCTTCAAAATCATAGGTTGGGCCCTAGCTGGTTTGGCTCAGTGGATAGAGCGTTAGCCTGGGGACTGAAGGGTCCTAGGTTCAGTTCCGGCCAAGGGCACATGCCCGGATTGTGGGCTCGATCCCCAGTAGGGGGTGTGCAGGAAGCAGCTGATCAATGGTTCTCTCTCATCATTGATGTTTCTATCTCTCTCTCCCTCTCCCTTCCTCTCTGAAATCAATAAATATATTTTTTTAAAATAATTATAGGTTGGACATTAATAAATAAATGCAGATAAAGCATACTCACATTTATATAAATGAATTTAGTAAAGAAATACCACCATGGACTTATATTAATAACATGTCAACTGTTTTTTTCTGGATTTAAAAAAAAACACTAGCCTGTTATTTAGGCATGAAATGAGGATAAGCTTACTATCACTCAAGTGTCAAAACTCATGATGATTAAATATCATCTTTTATTTATTTTAAAATTACAGTTGCGATTGAATATTTTGTATTAGTTTCAGGTGTACATCATAGTGGTTAGACATTTCTATAATTTACAAAGTGGTCCCCTGATAAATAAGTCTGGAATCCACCTGGCACCATGCATAGTTATTACAACATTATTGATTACATCCCTTATGCTGTATGTTACATCCCCATGACTATTTTGTAATTACCAATTTTTACTTATTAATCCATTTATCTCTTTCACCCAGCACCAATCCCCCTCGAATTGGCAGTCATCAATTTGTTCTATCTATGAGTCTGTTTTTGTTTATTCATTTATTTTGTCCTTTAGATTCCACATGTAAAAAAATGATATGATATTTGTCTCTCTGTGTCTGATTTATTTTAGCATATTGCCCTATAGGTCTGTCCATGCTGTCGCAAATGTAAAATTTAATTATTTTTTATGGCTGAATTATATTCCATTGTATAGGAAAGGAGTTTTTAGGGGTAAAGTAAGCAGGTTTAGGAAATTTTAGGAATTGGGGGGGGCGGGGGTCCATGGGGAGAACCACAGGGCTACAAAGCTAGGAGCTACAAAAGGTGTACATTCACAGAATAAGAGAACTGCCAAAAGGTGTACATTCACAGAATAAGAGAACTGCCAAAAGGTGTACATTCACACAATAAGAGAACTGCCAAAAGGTGTACATTCACAGAATGAAGGAGAGGAAGCCATCCATTCACAGAATAAAGAAGGCCACAGGGAATAGAAAAACAATAAGGGAGAAGAGGGGAACTCCCTGTGGGGTTTGAGCTCTGAAGCTGCTATAGTGACCAATCAGAGGGGATATCAAGACACAAAGAACTGCAGCCTTTATAAACCTTAGGAAAGAGGGACTTGATGGGACTCTCTCCCCCTCCCCACGTGGGAGTCGGTGCTTGCTTCTCAATAAATCTCCACCTTTTCCTATTCTATCTTTTGTCTGTGGCTTCATTCTTTGAATGCAACCGGACAAGAACCCAGGAGGCCACCTTTGCATCCTGCCCAGGGAACACTGCATGTTCCAGTTCAATTTTCACGTTCCATATACATGCATCACACCACTTCTCCCACTTCTGGGTATCTAGCTGAAGAAATGCAAAACACGAATTCAAAAAGATATGTTTACCCCCATTTTTATTGCAACATTTTTTACACTAGCCAAGATTTGGAAGCAGCCTAAGTGCCCATCAATATACAATTTTATAAGTAAACTTCATGATGTTTTTCTACTAAACACGTTTTATGTTCACAGGAACAGATGCAGTAATAAGAGGTCCTGAGTTTTTCTATTAAAAAAATACTATCTGCAGAACATACATACAAACATATGTGCACATTTACAGGTGTGTACATATTCCTTCATTTACAAAACAGGAATATGTCACACTTATGACCTATGCTGAGTTCATGGGTAAAACCCTCATCACAGTGTGAAAGGAGTTGCTTTCAAAGCAATGCTCAATTTTTTGTATTTTTCTTATTTAACCATCAGGCATTCAATGCTTCTCTGAATCATCAAAAAGTGTACTTGAGATGGAAACTGACATTTTCTCATATTAAAAAAATAAATCCTTGAGTTGACAGCCATCCAACCAGAGAGAAGGCTTGAGCTGCCAGTTGCTTCCTCGCACAGGCTTTGAATTATAGAGTCAGCATGAAAGCGTCAGAAGCTCCCAGAGTCGGTAGCTAACACTGACTGGTGTTCCATCCATTGGGAAAACGGTAACAGAAAGACGTGTGGCAATGAATGGGTTTCAGTGGGAACATGGGAAGTATATACGTGCTCTAGGACTAGGAGCCTTAATTTCTTATAGAAAAAAAAAAAAAGACCATTGTTTCATCTATGTAAATTTACCAGAAAACAAATTGTTTCTCATCATTAAGATTTTATAATAAAGGTTTACAATGTATCCAATGTTATATTTAAGCCATGTACATATTTAAGTCACATCTTTTTTATGTATATTAGATATTTTCCTGTCCTATTAAGTACAGTATTCTGAACAAAATAGAAACTCTTACGGACCCCATTGATAAATTTCAATTGTTCCAGTTTTACTGTGAACACAAGACCGTATTTTTCTAACTGTGGGTCTTCTATCAGCTATTCTTTCTCAGCATACACTTCTAGCGCAATAGTCCAATTGAGGTGTTTCTGTATTCTAGGGACTCAGAGGACCAAGTTTGTTAAATTAAAAGAAAATTCTTAAAAAAAAAATATATATATATTTTAAAAAAAAAGAAAAAAAAAAGAAAATTCTTTATCACTGTACATCAGTAAGCTTTCAACCAAGGAAGACTTCTTTCCTTGCGGGGTCAAGCATTTTAATATTGCCATGGTTCTGATGAATTTCCAAAATATTTACAGAGCCTCTAGCTAGTATGTGCCAGGCATGGGGGAGTTTGCTATAAGTGTGCCCTTTCCATTAGCTACGTGCTACTGAACTCAAATCCTTCTGGAAGCCAGGAGACAGTTTCCAGCATTTTTGCCCAGGCCTTTTGCATCTCCTGGAACGCCTGTTCTTTAAGATTTTCTACCTTCTTCTGCCTCAGCGGAGGATTGGACATGACCCCTCGAGACTTTCAATTTTAGACTCAGAAGCATCGTGTTTTCTGTGGCCTGGCATCCTCTGCAGCCCTCAGACCCGCCTGGGTCACGTCCTGAAATGACAATATGAAGAGTTCTGGCCCAGATCTCCACATAAGGAGGTTCATCTGTGAGTTTCACATCTAAATTAAGATGGATCATTCTTAGTTTTTCTAAGTTTTCCTGCCCCATATGCTTGCTCAAAATAAAGCCCCACATGAATTAGGGTAGACCAAACTTATAAAAATATATAGGAATAGCACACATGAAAGGAGATAAGGCATTTTTCCATCATTCGTTAACCTTAAATCCTTCATGGAATAAAAACATATAAACAAACAGACTCCCAGTCTTGCAGTTTCCCCTGACTCTTCAATGTTCCCTTTTAGGAAAGATCAATGATGTAAATCTTGGCTTTTTTTAGAAGTACCACTCTAGCCCAATAAATTAAAATCTCTAGGCTCCTCTACTATATATATGCATATTCCCAACTAATGAATGGCACTGAATTCAATTGACTTAAAAGGCACAGGGAATAGACACTGATTTTGCAAAGTCTCCTTCCAAACAGGCACCTGATATTTGCAGCTAATCTAATTTCTAAGACAACTTCATTTAAACAGAAAGTTGAAGCAAATATGATTTAAAAGAATCTGTGGAAAATTTGTAAATCAAAGGCAACATATCAGGGACATACTTTTCCTCCAAAGCGGCTAATCAGAGACTGTAAGATATGAAAAGAGTGTGCCATAATTTGACATTTCAATAATGGCTATTAATCATAGCCTTATATTTTACCAGTAGAGGCCTGATGCACGAAATTCATGCAAGAGTAGGCCTTCCTTCCCCCAGCTGCCGGCACCGGCTTCCCTCTGGCAACCGGGACCTGGGCTTCCCTCACAGCCCTGGCTTTGTCCAGAAGGTTGTCTGGAAGGACATCCAGTCTAGTTAGCATATTACGTTTTTATTATTATAGATTGAAAAAATGCCACTTAAGTTCTACTTGATAATGATCATTGTTTTAGAGGTCTATCCATATGTAGTCTAAGAGTAGAAGTAGTTCATATCCTGTCTTCAATTATACTTCAACTTGAAAAGCCTTTTGCTAAAAATAATCTGGAACCGAAAAGATATTGTGCAAGGCACTAAAATGTATCCTCTGGAAAGAAAAATAGGTGAGCTAGTTTCTACCTATTTTTATTTATTTTCTTTAAATTTTTTTTAAATAATAAAAGGGGAAATTTAGAAAACTATTTAAAGAAATAAAGTTATGTTAGTTCTTTTTTACTAATATGGAAACTTTAAATGAAATTGTTATAACTTTTTCCTCCAGGGTGCCTAGAATTCCTTGAAAAATAGAATTTCAAAACTGTTGGAATTGAGAGAAAATTACTTTCTATTTTCTTTAGAGACATCTATACAGCACCCTTACATTTTTAAAAATCACATTATAAAGCCTCAGAACTATTTTCAGGATAGTTCATTTATTCTTGATTACTTTTTTGGAACTGTTTTGGGTAAAATTAGAGTGGCTTCAGACATTTAAAACAACAACAACTAGAAACCCAGAATGCCACAGCCTTTGTCAGATGAATGATAGTGACTTGAAATCATTTAGATTCAGGTGAACTCAGCGATGAGGCCTTATCCACAGACAAAGGGAGAAAGGTAGGCTCCCAGGATATCATTACAGTTGAGCAGCTATTCCTAATGCCAGTGCCTCTAACTGACCGCCTGTCACGCAGAGACGGGGCACAGAGTGTCATTAGCCTGCCGCGGAGCAGGTCTCAGAACCTGCCTCATAACCGCTGAGCAACACTGCCCCTCTGGGCTGACTCAGAGATCCAGAATCACATAGCAGGAGGGGCAATGGGGAACCTAGAAAACCCGTCAGGAAATAAACTGTTCTTCAATTAGGAACCAGGACACAAGCTATAAAACTTGAGAATTTAATTTTTATTTTTGGATTTATCTTGTTTATACACCTTTTCCCATTTCCTGAGATTAACTGCAAAAAAAACAAACAAACAAAAACAACGATGACGAAAAACAAGAAGGGAAAAGTTACTTTGCAAATATGCTGTTATAAAGCATGACTGAGTGAGGAGAAAACATTCCCAATCAGTGTCATCAGGGTGGCCTTCAGGCAGAGGGAGCTGTTGGGTTTCTCCATCTTGCCCAAAAGGTAAGTAAGAAGAGCCTTTACACTTGACTCAAGATGGCCAAGAGCTGAGCTCCGCTCACAAGTGCACATTGGGAAATTCCAAACAGGACTCTTTCTTTTCTTTTTCCTTCTTTTCTCTTTTTCCTCCCTCTCTCCTTCTTCCCTCACTTCCTCCTTCCTTTCCTTCCTTTCCTTCCTTCCTTCCTTCCTTCCTTCCTTCCTTCCTTCCTTCCTTCCTTCCTTCCTTCCTTCCTTCCTTCCTTCCTTCCTTCTTTTTATTCTTTCTCTCTTTCCAAGAAAATCAGCCCAAGCAAGAGGTTGTTTCTCTACCCAAGGCAAAAACCTTGTTTGCAGGGAGTGGTTCATAGATCAGCTAGGGCTGGGAAGGGGAGCCCTGAAAAGGAAGAGGGTAAATGGGAGAGACAGACCAGGTCTTAAAAAGGATTGTGTGGAAAGAGAGAAAGGGGTCAATTTTTGACCAGCTACGTCCAAGGGTAGAAACTTGAGGAGAAAGAGAAATCTCCAGACAGATCTCTGAGGTGTATTTGTATACGTGTATCTTAAGGCACTCATTGTTATTGTGGTCACATTAAATGTAAGATCTAGTATTTGATTTGCCTATCTGCAACTCTGATTGAACTGGTACCCTCTAACATCACATTTTCATAGTAAAAAAAAAAAAAGGCATCAGCACAATCCCCACCCCAAGACAGCCCACATCTTAGATTAGCTGGGTGAGACAAAGATCTTTAAAATATATCCACACACATTTTCCAATCAGGCAAATACTGAAAATAAGATTGGAGGAAAATGATCTGTCCTTTGGAAATATATAGGACGATATCATATGATCTAACTTACATGATACTGAAGTCCCAGGATAAGAAAAGAATCTGGGTGGAAGAAAATATTTGAAGACAATGATGAAAACCTAAAGCTCCAAGAAGCCCAATATCCTGACCTTGACCTCAAGCAGGATATTCTTTCTTCCAGCTACTAATTCAGCAATTCATTTAATATTTGTTGAGCGCTTATTCACTCAGCATTTATTTAGTGCTTGTTGTGTTATGCAAGAGGGAGGAAACATCTGAATATGGCACAATCTCTGCCGTATTTAACAATTTAGGTCTACAATACCCAGTACTCTAACCACTAACCATATTTACTATTGAGCACTTCAAATGTAGATAGTATAATATGATGAAATTGTAATATTTTGGATTAAATAAAACCTACTACAGAAATTAATTTTAACTGTTTCTTTTCATTACTTAAACTGTTAGTAGAAAATTGAAAATTTCACATGTAGCTTAGAATATTTGTATTATATATAACACTGATTTAAATCATAATCTAATTGGTAAGATAGATTCCATACATCACAAATCAGATAGATTGGGACTAGACACATTTTATTGATATTCTTACTAAGTAGCACTTTCATTTAGTATAGTTTTGATTGTTTCTTTTGAACTTGTTTCAACTTGTGTTTCTTTAGAGGAACCAGAAACATAGGAGGTATCAAAAAATCTGTCATTAATAATTAACAACAAATTATTCTGAACTCAATATAAGACACTTGGGGCTTTAAGGTTATCAGTTTGGAATACTTCAACTCTTTATCTCATGATCCACAACAGTGAAAAGAAGTATGATTTGGTCTGTTTATTTCACATGGTTCTTTTGAACATGTAATGAGGAACATTAAAAATGCTTTAAAAACTCAAGTTTTATGTACAATGGAACCTATGGAACCTACCACTTTTTAAATGTTTATGTTTTACTCTTTCAGCACATATTTTTACTTTTTATTTGACAGACATTAAATTAAGCAGAAAAATTATAACTATAATCATCAAAAACTCTGTCCAATAAAGCATTTTTTATTAAGTTAGCTTTCATAGGTGTTATTAAGCTAAATTAAAGAGAAACTGTTAAGGAGAAAAATACTAAAGCGATTTGTTCATTTAGTTGAGCATGTGCTGTATGCCAAACAGTATACGATTAGACAGTGGAACACAGCAGTTTACATAATCTATGTCATTTTTCTCTCAAGAAACTAATAGTCCTGTGGATGGTATTTCCTTCGCAGGGTTAGGTTTGATTTTTGATCTTATAGATTTCAATTAAAAAAAAAACCTCTTCACCCAAGGATATGTTTTTATTGATGTGTGTGTGTGTGTATGTGTGTGTGTGTGTGTGTGTGTGTGAGAGAGAGAGAGAGAGAGAGAGAGAGAGAGAGAGAGAGAGAGATGATTGTGAAAGAAAAACATTGATGGTTGCCTCCCATATGTGCCCCAACCGGGGATGGAACCTGCCACCTTTTGGTTTATGGGACGATGCTCTAACCTACCGAGCCACCTGGCTAGGGCTCCCAGATTTCAATTTTTAAAAAGTGAATAGCATTAAGTTACCGCTAGGAGCTTCTCTTGGCCACTCTCAATACAACTCTCCTTCCTTAGGAGTAGCTGCAGGTTTGCAAGTTAGGGTGTGCAAAGGGCAGTGGGGCTGGAAGCCGCCGGGTGGTGAGATGCTCAGAGAAATAGGATTCCTGGAATCTATTAGAAATGATGGGGTCTAAAGGCTCATGCTGACAGTTTGCATAATAACGAAGATTTCCTGGAGTGAGTGGTTTGCCGAACTGTGAGGCATTCCGGAAATAACCACTGCAGGTCTTGCTGTCCCTGCCAAGATAACAAGGCCCGACTTTCACAAGATAAACTTTGTATGAATAATTTTGCTGGTAATATTTTGTTCCGACAGATTTTTTGTTTCCATCACCACAGCATGCCTTGGCCTGAACAGTGTCTGTTTGTTGTTTTTTTAAAAGACACTGTAAATCTCCTGCTATGGTGCATAGACCTGAAAGGGGTTCCCGCGAGGGCACAGAGGTGGGAAAGATCTATAATGAAAGTAACTGAATAGGATTAGAATCTAACTTGTTCTCGGAATTAAAGTGTTATGTACAAGGCTTCCATGTAAAGGTGGGTGGAGTAAGTGGGCTAAGGCATCTTTCTCTTACGTTTCTAGATTTCCATCAAAAAGACCCGGGAACATAAAATAGTATTAAAATATGTTACTGTGTTAGAAACTAGGAAAAGGTATCATCGATGGGGAAGAAACATCAGAGAAATCCTGCTTGTTTATTCGGAGAGAAAGCAGCGTCCAAGGGGAGAAGGCGTGGAGGCTGTAAGAACACACCCGCACTTCCTGAGGAGTCGACACTCTTTGGACCCTAATGGTATTCCATGCTGATCGATGTTTGCAAACAAAAGCACCAAAGGCCCAAGTTTAAGTATGCAAAACAAGAAGTGTTATTATTCGTAATACCAAGCAGAAGTTTGCATGGACTGAGGGATGGATAACTAACTGAAGAAAAAACCTGCTCAATATTCAAAAAATGGAATATTACTCAGCAATAGAAAGGGACAAACTACGGATACATGCTAATAATGGATGAAAAGTAAAAGAAGCCAGCTGTATGATTCCATTTATATACAAGGTCAGAAAAGGCAAATTCGCAGAGACAGAAAGCAGGTTAGTGGTTGCCTGGGAGTGGTATCTGAAAGGAAGATTGACTGGAGACCTGAAAAAGTGACGGGAATATTTTAAGAATGAATTGTGATTCTGGTGACATAATTATATAAATTAACTAAGTATCATTTAAAATAGGTGAACTTTAAGGTCTATATACTATATCTCAATAAATTTATTGGTTTTGTCACCACAAAAGAAACCATCAACAAAATGAAAAGACAACCTCCTGAATGGGAAAAACATATTCACCAATGCATCTGATAAGGGGTTAGTATCCAAAATTTATAAAGAACTTATAAACCTTAACACCAAAAAAAACCCAAACAATCCAATTAAAAATGGCCAAAGACCTGAACAGACACTTCTCCAAAGAGGACATACAGAAGGCCAGTAGACATATGAAAAGAAGCTCAAGGTAACTACTAATCATCAGAGAAATTAAAATGATAATGAAATATCACCTCATGCCTGTCAGTATGTCTGTCATCAATAAATCAACAAACAACAAATGTTAGTGAGGATGTGGAAAAAAGGGAACCCTCCTGCACTGTTGGTGGGACTGCAGACTGGTGCAGCCACTGTGGGAAGCAGTCTGGAGTTACCTCAGAAAATAGAAAATGGAGGCAGCCTTATGACTCAGCAATTCCACTTCTGAAAATATATCCAAAGAAACCCAAAACACTGATCTGAAATAACACATGCACCCCTATGTTCATTGCAGCATTATTTGCAATAGCCAAGATTGGAAGCAGCCCGAGTGTCCATCAGTCGATGAGTGGATAAAAAAGCTGTGGTACATTTATGCAATGGAATAGAACTGGATCATAAAAAAAGAAATAAATCTTACCCTTTGAGGCAGCATGGATGGACCTGGGGAGCATTATACTAAGTGAAATAAGCCAGTCTGAGACAAGTACCATATGATTTTACTCATATGTGGAGTCTAAACAACAAAATAAGCTAACAAACAAAATAGAGACAAAATCATGAATAGAGAGCAAGCTGACAGCTAGTGGGGAGGAGGGAAGGAGGACGGGCTGGATGGAGGGAGAGAGCAAAAAAGAAAAAATGAGAAAAAACTCATGGACACATGATTAGTGATGATTGCCCAGTAAAGGGGTTGTGAGAGGTGGACAGTATAAGGGTGATAAATGGTGACTGATACAACTTGACTTGGGTTGGTGAACACACAATGCAATGTACAGATGATGTATTGTAGAATTGTGCACCTGAAACCTATATAATTTTGCTAACCAGTGTCCACACCAATTAAAAAAATAAACACAAATATCAAAACCAATCATTAAAAATTCCTAATCATTAAAAATTCAAATAAATATTAACTGGATCAAAATGAATAGAGTTCAGGTCGATCATGGAGGATAAGAGATGCTGATAAGCATATAGATTTTCTCATTTTATACTGAATGATAAAATAAATCCTGTTGTTATAGTTAGATTTTTTAAAAGTAGGTTCCAGCTGTTAATATGTGAACATTGTTTTAATTATATAAATGACATTTGAAATCAATCTTTTTGTGAACATATTATACTTTACACATGAGTCTTCATGCCCACTGCCTCAATTCCTGTCGCCTTTGTTACTCTCTTCACTTTGATGTGTGTCTGGGACACTTACATATGTAGTCATGTAATGAATGATTGGTCTGTTGTTTTCTTTTTTTACTAGAGGCCCGGTGCACAAAATTTGTGTACTGGGGGGGGGGGTCCCTTAGCCCGACCTGTGCCCTCTCACAATCCGGGACCCCTCGGGGATGTCTGCCTGCCGGCTTATGGAGCAGGCCTACGCTGGCAGGCAGAAATCCCTCTTGCAGCCCAGGACCCCTCGCTCCTTATCACCCGCCTGCTCACTGCTCCTTATTGCTCAGTTTGCTGCTCCTTAGCGCTGCCACAGAGGCAGGAGAGGCTCCTGCCACAACCTGTGGGAGCGCACTGACCACCAGGGGGCAGCTCTTGCATTGAGCGTCTTCCCCCTGGTGGTCAGTGTGCATCATAGCGACTGGTTGTTCTGGTTGTTCCGCCGTAACAGTTGCTTAGGCTTTTATTATATAGATGCTATTACAAAATTTGTACAGCAAGTTAATGTTGGATTAATTAAAGAAGTTGAGAACCCACCTCTCCTTTTCTGTGGAAAATTTCATAGAATATGGACAATCATTGTTCCTTAAAAGTACAAAGTCACCCAAAACTGTCCTAGCCTAAAGATTTAAAAATCTTACCTAGTCACCAGTTTTTCCAAATTATTTCTTCTCTATAGATTGTCCCCATGACCTTCACTCAACCATGAATCCTGAGAGGGTGGGCCAGGGCAGGAGACCAGAATTTTGCCATATCTTATTGCTGGAACCACAAAGTTCAGACATAAGGGAAGAGAAAGGGCTAGAGCATCATGGTCATGGTCCTTTAGACTCCATAGGGCTTCTCTCTGACCCAGCATTAGCCTAAAGCTCTGCCTCTCTCTGAGACAGGCACTAGAGCACCGTGTACCTGCTATGATTCCCCTGCCTTGGCCCATTTTCTCCAATAAGTGCTCTGCTGGGTCAGGAGTGTGCAGTGCCAGGTCATAATACTTATTTGTTATTTAGATGGATAGTAAGATGTATTGATGAATGTTTATTGCAGAAGGCTTTATAATAATAAAAATCATGTGTCCAAAAATTGGATATTTATTAAATGAGTTACATTATGATAAAATATGACATACTGAATAAGAACTATGTTTTTCTGAAAAAAATTATGTTTTACTAATTCTATAACCCCTATCCATTCCCTTCCTTCCTTTTTCTTGCCTTCCTTCCTGCATGCCTGCCTTCCTTCCCACTAATTTTGTTAACCTTAAGAAAGTCATTTTTCCCCATGAGGGATGTGTCATGTAACTTCAAGAAATTGATAACAATATCTAATTATGTTAAAGTGACTGTATTTCATGATTTGGCACTGTACCTGAACACTTCTATGGTCTCTTCTGTTTAAATTTGTGGTCACAAAGATTGACTAAAATATCATATGATTCGGTGCTTACCAATAATAGCCCCAAACATACGTCCTCTATTTCCTTCTAATTAGGTGGCCATTATCATAATTATTATGAAAATGTTAAAACTTGAGTTAAGGGTGTAGGCAGGCAATCGGCATTCATAAAAAATTGATATCTGTCACCACCCAACTGTGGGGAGCCATTAGAGATATTGGCCTAGACAAAGCCATCTTAAGAACAATAAGTTTCTGGTAGTAACCACGTCAAGGCCATTAAGTTCTGGAAACTCCTAGTTACCAGAAACTACGTGTGTCCTGCGATCTGGCCAGCAGCTAAAGATAACCATCCTATTCCCTGAAGCAACTACCGCCACATCGGAGCCTGCTACAACCCTGCTGATAAGCTAATAGGCTTCTCCACCCACCCCCGTCCCTAAAACAGTATATATCCTGCCATTGAGAGAATAAAGTTGGGGGCTTGATCAGAATCCTGTCTTGCCTCCATTCTTTCGTGTCCCTTGTTTGTTTCATTCTCCTAGGGTGTCTCTTCGTTCCCCCGTTGTTGTCCCGCGGGTCGGGACACCCAACTCAATAGAGTAGCCAAACATTCACCAAAGGAATAGAATTTCTCCTCCAGAAAAGACATGGGGTGTGGGAGAAGTGGGGTGATGTCAGTCAAAGAGTACAAACTTTCAATGATAAGATAAATAAGTTGTGGGTATCTAACATATACATGATGACTATACTTAACACGGCTGTATTGTGTTCTCAAAAATTGGTAAGAAAGTACATATTCGACATTCCCACCACACACACACACACACATAACAAGTTTACCATGTGAGGTGATGGGGGTGGTAACAAATCTTGTTGGGGTTACCATTTCACCACACACACATATATTGTACACCTTAATCCTTACACAAGGTTATATGTCAATTGTATCTCAGTGCAGCTGCGGAAAGAAAAGGGAAACACATGGGAATACTAAGAAACCACACTCCTTAGAAAAAAAGCAGTTCTGTGAGTGGTTGGCTCTGAGCAATTCATAGAGAAGTAGCACCAGGGCAACAGTCTATCCCAGGGGGTGGGCAGTTTCTGATAGCTGCTGGTAGAAGCAAAAATGCCATAGGCAACCTAGGCAACCATGTATGCAGGTATGGATGCTGAATCCCAGCAGAGGCCGCCCGGATGAGAGCTAGGAAATGAGATCTGACTATTGGGAAGCGAACTTCTCTCTAACGTATACTTTGCTTGTATGATTAGAAATACACGGAGTGATTTATAACAGAAAATGGCTCATTCAGCAGCAGTTCTTTTATTTGTTAGGACAGGTGTTCCAATTGCGGGGATGAAAGTTGATTTCCATTCAGAGGCAATTCATCTCAGTTTCCATTAACCAGCGTAGAGCATGGTTCAAAAAGCAGTTAATTTTATTTATGCAATGCCTCCTGGCTTCTGGGTGCCTAAAGAAACATAACTCAAATCATGTTTTAAGAATAAGATGTTAAGTAAGATTCCCAACTCCCCTACCAAGCCCCCCAAAGTGCCAGGGGGCAAAGAGGGGGAGGGTTTGAGTTGGGAATGAAAACCAGCCTTTGATTTTTTTTTAAATAAGAAAATCCATTTGTGATGTATGAAAAGGGGGAGCAAACTAGCAACTCCATCGTTACATGTCCTTAAAATGAAGAAACATTTCTCCTCTATGTCTGAGCAAAAAGCAAATGCTTAGAAACTAATTACCTGTTCTTCAGGTCACTCGAACCATTTGGTGACTTGATTTTATTTGAAAATGAGTTTTGTGCTTTAATCACAGAAGTCAGTGAGGCTGGGAAACCATACCAATATCATGTAGTTTTCAACAGGTATGAACTAGGATGGAAATCTGACTTAGAGGCAAACTCCCAGTGAGATAATTCTGTGGCTAAACCTTCTTGTATGGAGTTAAAGTCAGTCAATTTCCCACCAAATTTTGTTTTGTAGAAAATCATACGGTGGAGACACCTTAATTCAGCAGTCACTGCAATGGACCCCCATGATCAAGATGCCCTTAGCCTGGCCCTCAGTTTGCCTGGCTGTAGACAGGCTTCTTTCTGTCTCATTCCAGGTTCCTGAACTCCCTTTTCTTGGAACATTTACTTGGAGCATTAAATATTCAAAAAATATTTAAATTGTTTCTCTACCCCTTTGAGATATAAACCTTTTACAGGCCTCTTGCCAATTGTAAAACCCTTTCTCCAGGACCTTGCCCTCTGACCAATGCCTCACCATGAAATATTCCACTAGAGCCACATTTCTTAAGAATGCTTTTAGTAATAATCCCTTAGGAATTACTGCATAGGAGTTTGCTTTCCCATATTACGCTTATAAATGAAGCCTCAAAACCTAATGACGTTGTTTTATCCTGATTAGTACATTTCTTTACAACATTAGTTTCTATGCAGGAGTGGAGATCACGAAACCATCTTATAAAAATTTTCCTTCAAGTATGAAAATATTTCTACCCAGCTAACTAAAAATTTAAAGTGTGTTTTAAAGTCAGATACCTTTCTATAATGACAGTTAGGTGCTTGGAATTCAATAGTACGTTGAGAAGTAGGAAGTGTATTGTTGCCAGAAAAAAAGTCATCCAAGTTTAATAAAGCAGAAGAATGGAAGAAACTATCAACTATCACATAATACTTGAAATAGAGGGCTTATGAAATATGTTTTTCAATAGTTTCTTTTGTAAAGAACAGAGAGAAAGCACTTAATCTATCTGTATCTCTGAATTAATGAAAAAGGCATAATTGTATTGTCACCTATTTCTAGAGCGCTGGAACAAGATTAACAAGATAATGGTGGCAAATTTCTTTGAGAATCTCAGGTGAAGGGCACTGAATAAAAAATGTAGTTAGCTAAGTACTGGTTAGACTACACTCACACACATACAAATATGTACACACTCCTAACATACACATCTTGTGTATGTATCATAACGGGGTCTGCATGTCCCTGTGTTACGTGGAGCAGGGTTTCTCGACCTCAGCACTGTTGACATTTTGAATCAAATTATTTGTTGTGGGAGCTGCCCTATGCATAGCAGGATGTTTAGCAGCAACCCTGGTCTCCATCCAGTGGATAGAATAAAAAGAATCAAACATAGGTGATAGTTTAAAGGAGATGTTTTTGTTTTATTTTTGGAACTTAATATGGTGACACAAAAATTTATGGTGGAGGAAAAAAGAACAAGAATAACTAAAATAATTTGGAACAAAATTGGTAGGTCAATTACCCTTTTTATTAGTTGTTATAGTAGTGAAGGCAGTGTACTATTGGAACAGGAACAGGCAAAAAGACCAATGAAACAAGACAGATAAAAAACCTAGAAACACACATAAACACAGACACCCTAACATTTGAGGAATCTGGGGTAAGGGTAGGAAGAAGAGTCTCATGATATTCTATATGCTTAAATATCTAATTGAGCTAGTGAATAATTAAATGAAATATGTTTTACCTTTTTTACCTTGACATATACCCCTTTTTAGTGACCTGGGAATAAGGTTTGGATTTATAATTCTTGGATTCCTGGAGTTCTATGCCAGAATGTGGTGGCCCAGGAAAAGCAGGCCTCTAAGTCCAACTCCTGAGCCTTAGCCTGACCTGTTTTATTCCCATTCCCAAAGGTCTTATGCACACACATGTGTGGATGCCAGAGCCCTTGACTATACATCCAAGGTCTTCCCACAAACCCCCAAGACACTCTCCACTTAGCCAGCCCTCCTGCTTATCGCTGGTATGGTCTGCTCTTGGGGGAAGGAGACTGTGCAGTCCTTATAAGTAGTCTTAGAGTTAGTTGGACAGGAAATTCTGGGATACAGGCTACTTATCACCAGGTAGGTTTAAAACTGGGACGAGCCTTGCCACCTCCTCTCACTGCAGGAAGGATATGGCTGGAGGGGGGCCAGAGAGACCCTTTGCAGCATGGGCCCTAAGCTAGAGGCTCCTTTTCTTGGAGTCTCTGGGAGGTCCTGCCCATATATATAGGGATTTTTATATGACAGTCTTTCAAACCAGTGGGAGCTAACAACAAACAGTATTGGGATAATTAATTATATATATAGAAAAATTATATTTTCCTTATAGCAGCACAAAATAAATTCAAGCTATACTAAATATCAAAACACTAAAAGCAAACCTTTAAAGCTTTCTTTTTTAAAAAAGTGTAAGAGAATAACTATGATCTTAGGGAGGGTAATACGTTAGACCACAGGGGAAAGTCAGACAGACAGAACCAAAAACCATCCCCATAGGTTCATAATTGGTAACCTGGTGAGACTTTTAATGAAATGTCCAGTTATTCTGTAAACATTTACTAGGACAAAGTTTAGAGTTTCAATTCGAAAAAGAGAAGTCTTAATTTGTTTTAATGAACAATTGTGGTGGCTACCCTACTGAGATGAGATTGACCGTCTTTCCTCCCCCCAAACTTGGTTCTGATGTCAGGCTGATAAGCCACAGGAGCACCAAGAGGGTATGGCAAGTTGCACTACACACATTATGAAGCTTTCTGGGGAGAGTAGGGCAGGCCCCAAGCAGATCAAAAAAAAAAAAAAAATAGAACCCCAGCCTAATCATGAAAAAAAAAAAAAAGCCACAACAAATTGCAATAGAGTGATGGTCTAAAGTACGTGACCGCTGCTCCTCACAACTGTGCCGATCATCAAAACAAAGAAAGTCTGGAAAACCGTCAGCCAAGAGGAGCCTAAGGAGACATGAGGACTTAATGGAGTGTGGTCTTCTGGAACAGAGTAAGGATATTACCTAACAATTAAGGAAATCTGACTAACTGAACAATGTGCCAATATTGGTTAATTAATTACAACAAATAAACCATACTAAAAGGTAAATAATAGGTGAAAACATATGGGAACTCTATATTTTAGACTGTCTTTGCAATTTTCTATAAGTCTAAAACTATTCTAAAAATAAGGTTTATTAAAAACTTTATTAAAGCTTTCCACATTCTTTTTTTGTGGAATTCAATGAATGAATGAATGAATTTTTATTGAATTTATTGGGATGATACTGGTTAAAAAATTATACAGGTTTAAGGTGCACAACTCTACAACACATCATTTATAAACTGTAGTGTATTCACCAGCCCATGTCAAATCTCTGTCCATCACCATTTATCCCCTCCATACCCTCCTCCACCTGCCTGCACTCCTGTCCTCCTGTCAATCACCACACTGTTGTTGGTGTCCATGAGTTTTTTCTCTTTTTTTCTTTTTTGCTGATTCCCTTGACCCTGATACATTCTTTATAAACAAATGAAATATGTGTATAGTATATTATATTATATTATCTATATATATAAAAGCCCAGCAACTGGATCAGCAGAATGACCAGAATGACCGGTGTCTATGATGCGTACTGCGACAGCCAGCCTGGCCCCCGATCAGCCCCCAACACCCCGATAAGGGGCGGGGCTGGCCAACTGCCCATGGCCCCTCTTCCCTGCTGGCCCAGCCCAATGGACTCCCATCGGGGCAGACCGGCCCGACCCCACCTGTGCATGATTTTGTGCACTGGGCCTCTAGTATTATATTATTAAGGGAAATATATAAATTAAAAAAACATGTGTGAAAATGAACAAATAACAACCCAACTTCAAATCATGCTTATCCTATAGAATAAAGAGGTAATATGCAAAATCACTCCAACACACAAGATGGCCTCCCCATGTGGTCAAAGATGGCCACCCCCATGTGGACACAAGATGGCTGGCAGAGGAGGGCAATTGTGGGCGATCAGGCCAGGAGGGGAGGGCAGTTGGAAGGGACCAGGCCTGCAGGGAGTGCAGTTGGGGGCAACCCGGCTGGCAGGGGAGGGCAGTTGGGAGCAATGAGGCAGCCAGGCAAGCGAGCGGTTGGGAGCCAGCAGTCCTGGATTGTGAGAGGGATGTTTGACTGCCCATTTAGGCTCGATCCCACTGGTGGGATTGGGTCTAAATGGGCAATTGGACATCCCTTGAGGGGTCCCAGACTGGAGAGGGTTCAGGCTGGGCTGAGGAACACTACCTCCCCTACCCCCTCCCCCGTGCACAAACTTTGTGCACCGGGCCTCTAGTCTAAACATAAAAACAGATCCTTAAAATTTTTAACTGGCAAGTTTTCATTAATTTTATTTGAATAACAATAGAAAATGCAAGAAAATTTACTAAATAATTTTTGAACATTTAAAAAATCTTCCACTAACCAAAATCAGTGAAATTTTACTTTTTATTGACACCTGAAAAAGTGCACAGTAGTTTGACAAAAATTGAGAAAATGACAAAATTTAGACTTAAACTTTTATTCAAGGTCTACTTCACACTTATGCCTAGATTCCTTAAATTTATAAAGATTATATTTTCAGAAAAATTATATGTCAAATAACATTTTATTTGAAGATAAGACTGTCTTATTTTGTTTTCATTTCTGCAATTTCCACTCTCTGCACAGTTTCCAGAGCAATCATTCCCAAGCTGCTGAAGGAAAGAGTGAGTAGTGAGTGCATTTCAGTCATTGTAATACAAATGCCTAGAAGCTAGCTGTTGTGCACTGGTGGCTATAATGCAATGTTCTTGGCCACATTAACATCATTCCCAGGGACTGAATTATTTAATATTTTTGTCAATCTGATCAATTATTTAAAAATTCTACTTGCTTGTAGATATAGAATTTCAAGCCATATCTTGTTATAAGAGCCACACTCTATTCTGCATTTATTTATCTTCTGTAATTTAGATTAATATTATCTATAATAACAAATAAATATTGTATATCAGTGGTTCTCAATCAGGAATAATCTTGCTCCCCAGGGGACATTTGACCAAGTCCAGAGATATTTTGGGTTGTCACAAATGGAGGATGTTTGGTTCTGATATCTAGAGGGTTAGAGGCCAGGGATGCTGTTAAACACCCTACAATGCACATAACAGCTCCTCACAAAAAAGACTTATCTGGACTGAGATGTCAATAGTGCTGTTTTTGAGAACCTTGACTTATATTAGAGAAGGAAAGACATTTTTTAATGTCTCTGAAGAACGAGTAAGCTAGCACCAAACGTGGGCAAATGTGTCCTAGAAATCAGAATCTCTGAGAATAAGAGATTCCAGTGCGTGGGAAAGGCCTGTGTGTTTTGCTTGATTGGTTGAGGTGCCCTTGTGCTCTTCGCTATGTTTTAAGAAACAGGAAGTGGGGTAGTTCCTGGCTGAGGGCAAACACTTATCTATGCAGTGATTAGAAAGGAAAAGGTTTTGCCTCGACTAGAGAAAACTAGGAGCAAGCCTAAAGAATTTGACTCAAAAGAGAGTTAAGCTAGCTGGTTTGGCTCAGAGAATAGAGCGTAGGCCCGCTCTTTTCCTGACTGAAGGGTCGCGGGTTTAATTCTGGTCAAGAATAAGGGCACAGACCTTGTTGCAGGCAGGATCCCTGGCCCTGGTCGCAGCGTGTGCTGTGCGGGAGGCAACCAATTGATGTGTGTCTCTCACATCAATGTTTTTCTCTCTGTGTCTCTCCCCCTCCCTTCCATTCTCTCTAAAAATCAATGGGAAAATATCCTCAGATGAGGATTAACAAACAGGAGAGAGAGAGAGAGAGAGAGAGAGAGAGAGAGAGAGAGAGAGACTTCTCTCTTGGCTCTGCAACCTGTAGATACTCGATCATGCAGCTAAAAGTAAGTTCAAGTACATAGTTACCGACATTAGGAAATAATCATCTATTGGAGATCACAGCTTGCAGGAATAGAGCCAGATCCTGCTTCTGAAGAGTATATGAGATTATATATATATGTACTTTTCTCTTATCTATTTGAACCTGAATAAAAACTATTAAACAAGCATGCAAAGGCAGTGGATATGGCTTTAGTAAACAGTATCAAATGGATGGAGGAGTAAATAATTTTAAAATTGCGAGAGTTATTTACAATCTTTTATAGTCAATGGACAGACTTTAAATATATTAAAGGCCAAATAATAAATTACTTTGGCTGACTCTGAATATTTCCCCATTGCCTTTGCAAAAAATAACTGAAATTATGCTAATCTAATATATTATGGCAATCTTAATTTTAACCATAAAGGCAGGAGGAAAATGCTGAAAACTTGTTTATAACTAATTCTGCTGACATTGAATATGAGCTAAATAATGTTTTTACCTTTAAAAAATTGGTGGGACAAACATAAAATATATCACAGTATAGGAAGGAAAAACATTTCACACTACTGTGAAAAATGTTGTTGTGACTACTGTGGGGGAAAAAAATCCACATCCAAAATATGTGATTAAACACATGTAAATCTCCCAGAACTAGGCCTTCTGCACAATAAGCACTCCCTAAGTGTGAGCTGCTATTATTAATAATGCTAGGGCCCATTATAGCTTTGCATGAAATAAGTATCTCATAACTAACTGACTGGAGGAAGCATAACCAAATAAAGAAATCATAATGCAGGAAGATCTCAGTCCAGAAGTCCTTGGGTTGCTGATTCTATATATTAGGAAAAATACCTTGGGGGAAGCCCATCTGCTTAGGAAAGGAATATATTCTTCCAAGATATCAGCACCAGCAGCAGCAATGCACAATTGTCATTCTCTGTGTTCAGCAAGTGTTCTTCAAACAACCCCTTTACAGAGTCAGAAAAGAATCAGTAATCTGAATAGAAACAGAAATCTGAGAAGGAAAAACCAGTGACACATGCCATCCCCCAGCAAGAACAGATGGGGTGACAGCTTTTAGCCACTTTGAAGCAAATGAAGGGGGACATAGTGGATCAGGTGAACACTGTATGGAATTCCACAAAAAGAGTAGCTTGGTTGAAAAGTATTTGTTCTGCTAATGATAATGTAAAAATACAAAATCAGCATGGGACCCCTGTGAATAAAATTGTAGAATTTTATTAAAGCAACATAAAATGAGATCCAAACTAATGTAGTAGAAAATAAAATGCATATTGAACATAACCACAAATCAGTTGGTAATATTAAGTGCCTAAAGCATAAAGATGTTACCTGCAAGTAACATATAGAACATACCAGTATGTAACATACACAACAACATAAAATATACACTTTACATTGTTTCAAAACTTATTAGAAATATTTAAAATGTCTAAAGATATGGGATTATTGTGAACTATCTTTTTGCTAATAGATCCTAATTTTATTACATTGTGGTCAGAAAACACTGTATAAAACTGATTTGTTGTAATTTATTGAAATTTGTTCTGTAAACTATTTCATGATCAATTTGTAAAAACAAAGGAGACATGAAGCATAGTTACAAATACAGTAGATAAAATAAAAAGGATCATGTTAAAAATTTTATTCTAATAATTTTGAAAACTAAGGTGAAAGTTGCTCAAATTTTGAAAATTTGAATTGATTTATAACATCAAAGGAGAATCAAATTTAAAATCTACTAACCAAAAATCTAGTTGGACAAAGGAATGGACAGATAGATATGTGATAAAGTGAGTAGACTGAAATATTAAAGGTAGAATCTAGATGGCAGGGGTGTTCACTAAAGTTCTATCAACTTTATTGTTCTTTGAGAATTTTCATACTAAAATGTTGGGGAAATTTTTCAAGTGTTTATGTAGTCAATTTCTCTCATATTTTGAAAGTAAAACAATCCTATATCTTATATAAATTATTCCAGAGAATAATAAAAGTGGGGATAATATTCAACTCATATAATAAAAGTATCATAACCTTGATGATAAAATTGGACAACAGTTCAGCACTATTATTATGACATTTAACAGACAGGAAAACTGGGGATAAAAGAGTTAAATAACTGGGCCAAAGTTATGCAACCAGAAAACAGTGATATGCAAAGCTTGGTAGTTCTTGTTTTAAAATAAGCCTCTTACCTCATATTTTACTTTCCTACTCTTAAATTAGACAATAATATTCTGGCAAAAAACCTAAGTTCAAAGGCATTTCAATACTATTTTAATACTATTACAACATTTTCCTATTGCCCTTTTTAGCTTTATTTTTTTAAAATCTTTATTGTTGAGAATATTACACATGTCCCCCTTTTTATCTCTATTGCTCCCCTCCACCCAGTCTGGCACCATCCCAGACCTTCAACCACCCTATTGTCTGTGTCCATAGGTAATGCATATATGCATAGAAGTTCTTTGGTTAATCTCTTCCCACCCTCTACCCCTTTCCCACCAGATTCCTCAGGCTGTTCCATGTTTCCAGGCCTCTAGTTCTATTTTATTCATCAGTTTATTTTGTTCATCAGATTCCTTATTTATTTATTTATTTATTTATTTATTTATTTATTTATTTATTTATTTTGATTTTTAGATTCAATTGTTGATAGATATGTATTTATTGCCATTTTATTGTTCATATCTCCTTCTTCTTCTTCTTCTTCTTCTTCTTCTTCTTCTTCTTCTTCTTCTTCTTCTTCTTCTTCTTCTTCTTCTTCTTCTTCTTCTTCTTTTCAACATTTCATGTAATGCTTGTTTGATGGTGATGAACTTCTTTAGCCTTTTATTGTCTTGGAAGCTCTTTATCTGAACTTCAATTCTAAATAATAGTTTTGCTGGGTAGAGTAATCTTGCTTGTAGGTCCTATTGCTATTCATCATTTTCGATATTTCTTGCCACTCCCTTCTGGCCTGCACAGTTTCAGTTGAAAAATGAGCTGACAGTCTTATGGGTCCTCTCTCGTAAATAACTAACTGCTTTTCTCTTGCTGCTTTTAAGATTCTCTCTTTGTCTTTAACTTTTGGCATTTTCATTATGATGTGTCTTGGTGTGAGCCCATTGGGTTCCTCTTCTTTGGGACTCTCTGCGCTTCCTGGACTTGTAATTCTATTTCTTTCACCAGGTAGGGGAAGTTTCTGTCATTATTTCTTCAAATAGGTTTTTATCTTGTTCTTTCTGTTCTCCTTCTGGCACCCCCATAATGCAAATGTTGGTATGCTTGAAGTTGTCCCAGAGACTCTTTACACTATCTTCACATTTTTGGATTCCTTTTTCTTTTTACTCTGCTGATTGGGTGGTTTTTTTTGCTTCCTCATATTCCAAATCATTGACTTGATTCAATTACAGGTATCCTCTACTATACTGTTGAATCCCTGTAAATTATTCATTATTTCATTTAGTGTATGCTTAATTTCTGACTGGTTCTTTTTCGTGTTTTTAATGTTCTCACAAAGACCCTTGAAATTATCAGAAGTCCCTTGAAGCTCTCATTACAATACACAAGCATTCTTATAACCATTGTTTTTAACTCTGTATCTAGTAGTTTTCTTGCTTTAATTTCATTTAGTTATTTTTTAATTTCTTCTGTCCTTTCATTTGTGACATGTTTCCTTGTCTCCACAATTTGACTGCTTTTCTGTGTTTGTTTCTATGTATTAGGAAAAGCTGCGATGTCTCCTGGAATTGGTAGAGTGGCTTGTGTAGTAGGTGTCTTGTAGGGCCAGTGGCTCACCCTCCCCAGTCACCTGAGTTGGGCACTCTAGGTGCAACCCTGTGTGGGCTGTGTATATTGTCTTGTTGTATTTGAGCCTTGATTGCTGTTGATGTCACTAGGAGGAATTGACCTCCAGGCCAATTGGCTGTGAGGACCAGCTGTGATTACAGTGGAAGAGCTACTGTGCAGAAGACACCCCTATGGAGCATGACTTGGTTCAGTGGGGCTTTGGTGCTCACTGAGTCTGCCCCTTGAGTGTGTTGCTTGGGGATGTGTAGAGTTGTAATCTGATATGGTCTGAAGCTGTCCACCAGATGCACTGGCTCTGGGGCCTACTGAGAGGTGCAAAGTCAGCCACTGCCTGGAGCCACCTGGAATAAGCTACAGAGCAATCTGAAGATGGCTGCTGCTTATGTTGGGCTTGGAAGTACACAGACAAGGCCAAGCTATCAAGTAAGGCAGGCTGCTGCTAGTGCTGGGTCTTGGGCCTCTTATGTATGGGGCATACTGGTGCTTGTTTGAGAGATTTTAGAAAAGGTTGAAGCATAAGCCAGGACAGGCTATTCATATGGAAAAGCTTTTGCAAACAGCTTGGGTAGGCCTGAAAATTATGTGGGGCAAGGTCTCAGGGAATCACCAGGGCCCTTTTAATAAGTCTCTCTTCACTTTGCTTTCCTACCCCGAGGCTTTCACATTCCACTAAAATACTCAAACTAAAAACTTGGTCAGACCTTCATTAAAGCCAACTCATCAATGAACTTTTCACATCAAAGATCTCTGTGTACTCATATTTATCCAAAAAGTGGAAATATGGACTAAATGGTCTTTTCCAGAAGCCCATGTTGATTTTTATTTTTTCCCCTAAGAGTGACAGTAATATTTATTACAATCTTGCATTGCCATGAAGAACTTCTAGAACCCATCACAATATCTTACTTTAATATAATGCTTTGCCCAGGCTGGTGTGGATCAATGGTTGAGCATAGAGCTATTAACCAAGAGGTCATGGTTTGATTCCAGTAAGGGCACATGTCTGGGTTGCGGGCTCAATCCCCAGTAGGGGGCATGCAGGAGGCAACCAATCAATGATTCTCTCTCATCATTGATGTCTATCTCTCATCCTCTCTTTTCCTTTCTGAAATCAATAAAAATATATTTAAAACTAAAATAAAATAAAACAATGCTTTGTACATTGGGTTGAAGCAGCCTAGAACTAATTCTAAGTTCTGAAAGTGGGAGAATTTCTGGTTTTTCAACTCTGTCTAGAATTCTTGTATATACTCTTATAGGAATTTAGAACAATACTGAAGAGACAGAGAGTACTCTTAAATCATCATTTGTTATATTTTTTCCTAAGGGAATAAAAAGAGTAATTAGAAAATATCAACAATAATTTTTTGGAAAGTCTCCTAATTCACAAACTGACATTTCTTCATGGAGAAGTTAGAGATATGCAGGTGATGATTTCTTTGATAATTTCAGATATTGTTTCTTTGCCTCTTAGGAGGCACTTACTCAGACTCTAATAAAAATGAACAATGTGAAAATTTCTTGAGAACAAGCAATTATGGTATAGTACATCTTTCAGTTCCCACTCTGACGTTCTGAGTGCTTTAAAAAGCTACTCCATCAGCCATTCAGATAGTAGGAATGAAAAACAGATGGATTGTGAAGAACCAAAAAAGGAAGAGAAAAAATAAAGCTCAATGTTACCCTTGAGTGCAGAGTATTATATGCCTCTCTTTAGCTCACCAAAGTTCAGGTGTAGCTGGGGAGTGATGCCTGAACCTCTAAGAGCCAATCTGTCAATAGAATCTTCCATCCTAACCTCCATATCCACTTTTATTTTTAAATTGTAGTTTACTGTTTGCAGTTAGAGACCTTATAATGATGTAAGGAATAAATATTTACAGCCACTCTCACAAAACTTACCTTAAGCAAAACATAACCAGCACTAAAGAGGCACTCAAGGCATGCCCAGCCAACTCTTGTGGCCAAAGACACTTTAAGACTCCCACTAGACCTGAGACTTAAAAGGACCCAACTCAGTGCACAGCAAAGTCTTGTTCTTTTTAATGCTGAATAATAGTTCATGGAATGAATGTTTCACAATATGCTTAACCATTCACACTTTGAAGAACATCTGGCTTGTTTCCAGTTTTTGCTTTTATTAATAAGCTGCTATAAATATCTGTAGGTAGGTTTTTGTGTGAACATACATTTTCATTTCCCTGGGATAAATGCCCAAGATTGTCATTGCTGGGTCATAGGGCAGTTTCATGTTCAGTTTTTTTTTGTGTGTGTGTGTTTTGTTTTGTTTTGTTGGTCAAGAAACTGGCAGGCTGTCTTCCATACTGGCTGTACTGCTGATAGTTCCACCAACACTGCCTGAGTGATTGAGTTTCTCCACATCCTTGCCAGCAGTTGGTGTTCTCGCTAGTCTTTATATTAGCCTTTCTGACAGATGTGTATAGCTCATCATGGTTTTAATTTGCATTTACCTAATGGATAATGATGTTGAACATCTTTTCATGGGTTCATTGAACACCTGTATATGCTCCTCTGTGAAATGTATATTCATACCTTTTGCCCATTTTCTAATTGGATTGTTTGCTTATTTACAGAGTTTGCTTATATATTATCTATATTAGTCCCTGTGGTTTGTAAATACTTTCTCTCATTCTGTAGTTTGTTTTTCATCCTTTGAATGGGGTCTTTTTTTTTATCCTCACCCGAGGATATATTTCTATTAATTTTAAGAGAAAAGAAGGGAGAGGGAGAGGCAAAAGGAGAGAAAGAGGGAGAGGAAAGGGAGAGAAGAGAGAAAGAGTGAGCCATCAATTGGTTGCCTCCTAAACGTGCCTGGACCAGGGATGGAACCTGAAACCTACGTATGTGCCCTGATCAGGAATTGAAGCCGCAAACTTTTTTTCAAGTTTATCTTTATTATTGAAAGTATTACAGATGTCCCATTCCCCCCCCCCCCCCCCGTTAACCCCTCTCCACCCCGCACCCACCTCCTGCCCTAGGCCTTCATCACACTATTAACTGTGTTCTTGGAACCCACAAATTTTTGGTGTACAGGGTGATGCTCCAACCAATTGAGCTACCCAACCAGGGCTTGGTGGGGTCTTTTGCTGAGCTTAAGTTTAAAATTTTAATGTGCAATTTATTCATTTTTGCTTTTATGGACTTTTATGGACTATGCTTTTGGTGTCAAATAATCTTTGTGATTTAGCCATGGCAGAGATATACCTAGCAATAATCTTTTACATATAACAAGATGTAGTACACATTTCAAGACACAATTAATGTGTCATGATGTTGTGTTATTAACTTTTGCTAATACATTTATTAGAAATATTGGTTAAAAGTGTACCTCCTCCCCTCCCAGGCTGAAAAGGAGAGAACAAAGCCTTGGATACCAAGTAAGGTGAAAACAGTGCCCACATTTGAAGAAAGGAAGTGGAATTCTAAAGATGCTGACATGTACAGAGGCAGTGGGAGTGACTGAAGAATAGACATCTGCCAGTGAGGCCCTCTAAGTACTTAGATGAACAGACAGTAAAAGGCACTTAGTGAAATTGCGACTATTATCTAGACAAGTTCTAATCCTAAGTAAAACACTGGGATTTAAAGTGACAGAAATTTCTAGTTAATCTTAAGTGAGGATCAAGGTAATAACAAAAACAGTATCTGCCACTGAGTGGGAGGACAAACATTTATTTGATCATCTGTTAAGGTTGCCTTTTAGGGACTTTCAAAGACAGCATGCACTCTCAATCGAACAGAGGTTGAGGACTTGATGTAAATGGGACAAACGTGAAATGGGTGAATTAAGTCATTTTTGATATGTCAACCAAACATAGAGATGTAGCAAGAGAACTATCTAGCTCATGTAAACAAATTTTGACTAAGTGTTATTTTTCCTGTACTCAGCTGGCAGCTGTTGGAAGTAATTTATTAAAATGATTCAAGCTGAAATATTTACATTATTTTCTTGAGAACAAAACTTATTCATTATAATTTAAAAAGTCATTTATTATCTTCATAATAAAAATGTATTCATCATACAGTGTAATTCATCACTGATAAATTGAATGGCTAGAAAAAAGCAGAAATGTAATTGATACTATGGATCATAAATAAATGTGTACCATGATAGGTGAAAGAGTGAACATAGAAGAGATACACAAAGCAGCAACATTATAGTTTAAAGTTTAAATGGACAAATTTTGCCTTGAAATAAATTATTAAGCTTTCATTGCCTAATCAATAGACAAATTATGAATACAGGCAGTCTATAATATATGATTTCTTAAAGAAATGCATTCCATTTTTTAAAATCATTCAATATAATAAAAGTATAATATGCAAATCAACTGAACAGCAAAAGGACCGGTCGGTGTGGGGGCGGGGCCTGCGAGCAGTTGGCGCCAGGCCAGCCAAGTTGCGTGCCAGTGGGCAGAGGAAGGAGATAGCAATAGGGTGGGGGGGGGGCGGTGGCGACCAACTGCGGGGTGATGGGTGCGGGCGCCATCCTCTGATTGCCCACCTGGTCGCCTCCTGCAGAGGGAGACCACGGGTAGTGGCAGCGGTGGGGTTATTCGGGGTGGGGCCCCCCAGCGTCATCCCCTGATCAGCCTGCTGGGGTCGCATCCCACAGAGGGAGACCACTGGTGGCGGTAGCCCAATGGGAGGCAGGGCCTGCCTCTCGCCACCCTCACCATCCCCTGATCAACCTGTCGGCCACCTCCCCCAGAGGGAGGCCAGATGGTGGCTTAGGCCCACTCCTAAGTTGGACATCCCCTGAGGGCTCCCAGACTGTGAGAGGGTGCAGGCCGGGCTGAGGGACAGTCCCACCCCCCCAGAGTGCATGAATTTTCATGCACAGAGCCTCTAGTCCTTAATAAAAATCATCTTTACTATATTTAATTTACAATAAAACCAAATCTGATTTGATGACTTTTACATGAAAATAAAATAGCAAAGTTATTTTTTAAGCCTTACCTTTCATTTTATTTTTTTCATGAGAATTACTATCTTAACTTTTCCATCTTTTTCTATATAGCCATCTTTTTTGTTTTTGATTATCATTTCCGTGCCCCCCAGTCTAATTTTTAAATGCCAGTAGACTTTATTCTTTCACATCTTGAGTGCTAGAAGACTATTCTCTTCCTTCTTTTTAAAAAAATATTTTTATTCATTTCAGAGAGGAAGGGAGAGGGTGAGATAGAAATGTCAATGATGAGAGAATCATTGATCAGCTGCCTCCTGCACGCCCCCTACTGGGGATTGAGCCTGCAAACTGGGCATGTGCCCTGACTGAGAATCATCAGTAACCTCCTGGTTTATAGGTTGATGCTTAACCACTGAGCCACATCAGCCAGGCCTCTTCCTACTTTTATTTTATTTTATTTTTTTAAAATATATTTTTATTGATTTCGAAGAGGAAGGGAGAGGGAAATAGAAACATCAGTGATGAGAGAGAATCATTGATCGACTGCCTCCTGAACGCCCCACACTGGGGATCAAACCTGCAACCCAGACATGTGCCCTGATCGGGATTCGAACTATGACTCCTGGTTCATAGTTCGACACTCAACCACGCCGGCCAGGCTCAAAAAGATTTTAGATACAACAAAATGAGCTTTGGAATTTACAAATCATGAATGCATGCATGCACACATTAGACACACATGCAAATATGCATGCACATATTTGCTCCTTCATTTGGTTTTCTGGAATTTTCAAGTTTACAGACATCACCTTAAGGAGTCCGTTCAAATTGCAGGAAAGCCACTTATTCTAAGGACACAGCAATTCTAACATTGCTGATACTCTCATAGGAAGTGCTTCTGTGTTAGGAAATGTAGAAGGTGGAAACGGAGCTCCTGGAGTTGCATTCAGAAGACTGTTCATAAAGGCAGTGTCAGCAGGCTTCACCGTATAGGGGCTCACAGTGGGCGAGCAGAGCAGGACTGGGGAACACAGCCTCTTGTGAAGGACAGAGAGCCTTAAGCAGGTGGAGCAGAATACAACACAAGCTCTTTTATGTGAAACCCTTTTTCAGGATTCAGCTTTACAAATAAGCTTGTGGCCTCTGTGTATAGGATCTTCTCATCAACGCTCTGAACATTACAGGACACAAGCAGTTTCCTTCCGTCAATTTTATCAAGTTGGCTATTTATCAAAACAATAGCACAAAGGGGGATAGGTCGTGAATAAAGGTTGAGAAGTCTTGACTCCGTTGAGTTGCTATAGCCTCATATGAAGGCAAATGAAGCCAGGAGCCATCTTCACATTTCTTCATGAACTGGTCAAAGAGGAGGCTCATGTCCTTGCTCCAGCAGGGTTTGGGGAGGGAATGGTCCTTCTCAGAGACCTTCTCAGAAGAAAGCAACCTCCGCGAGGGTCCTGGGCTCCTCGCCGGCATGGCTCCGAGGGCGCGCGGGGACTCGGCCCGGCCCGCGGCCCTCTTCCTACTTTTGTTTAAATGTTCAGTTCTTTTCTCTTTGTGGTCTGTCCATAAGTAATTTATATTTTTTTATAAGTATGCTGGTCAGGGCACATAGCAATACCAATAGTTTTAATTTTTCATTCCTTATTTTCCTTTTTTTTAAAAAAATTTCAATGTTGATATAATGGAGTTATGTGATTTTTTCTACATCTATATATGCAGTGAAAATTCATTTAAATTTCTGAATCACCATTTTTGTATGTGACATTATGTATTTCTAAAATAAGATAAAAACGTAAGCAAAATTATTATACATAAGTGTAGTAATAGTTTTACAGTGTTTAGCTTTCTCTTCTAACTGTGCTAATGGTGCAAATCATAGGTCTACAAAATGTATTTCTCAGTGCACTGAGATCATAAAAGTACAAATTATATTACTCTGACCATAAGGTCAAGTGGAAATTGGTCCTTATATATGAAGTTTTTGTTGTTTATTGGATTCACATTTATTTAGATTAAATTTTGCTTTTATACCACAAGATGACCACAATTTTATTTCTTCAGAAAATTCCCTTGAACAACACTAGAGAAATAATTTATCCAAGTACGTAATTAACTTGTATTTTTTATTTTCTATATATAGCTTCATGGGAAGTTTCTCAAATAATAAATTGACATTTGAAATGTTACACTGAACCCAAATGGTAAGATGAAACAAATGACCTAATCTTTTTGAAGGTCAAGTTATAAATTATTCTTGTGATGAAGCAGGATACTTATGGTCCATGAGCAAAATCCCAACTGAGGGCTTCTTGATGAAGGCACTTAGACACTCTGGCTGCATCTCAAAGGAAATGCAGAGTCTGAGTTGTGTCAGAGTTTTGAGTGTTCACTGGAAGTGCAGAAGCTACACCAGGACGGACTTAAATGTGTCATCAGTTTTTCAGAGTTAAATTCTGCGGTGAATTCTTAATGGTTCCCCAAACTCACCACAGGATGGTCAGAGCATAGGATGGTCAGAGCACTGATGCTTGTCATGGCATGGTGCCATTATTACTGGTAGTAGCCCAAAAAGGGTAAGTGTGGAGGTCAAACATGGGCACCATCCAGGTGAACGTGCCCAGCATCACCACAGCAACACCCAAAATGTTGACGCCAAGTCCAGCTTTAACCTTGAACAGGAAAGAGCATAAATGTCAGTCTCCTAAAAAGAAACCTGAAGGGAATTGGGATGCCATTACAAATCCATTTACATGCATACTAAATGATTAATATAAATTGCTGTTTCATAAAGCAATGAGTTCTTTCATTCATTTCAAAAGAGAATCTGTCCCCCACTAAATGCCATTTACCTGAGGAGTTTTAGAGAAGTTCCTCTTAGGAATATACTGGCCGTTCTGATTAGAGAAAAAAATTCCTTTAATAATCTGCCATTTCACCCTGGCCAGGTGGCTCAGTTGGCTGGAGCATCATCCTGTACCCCCAAAGGTTTGGGGTTTGGTTCCCGGTCAGGGCACATAGCAAGGCTGCGTGTTCTATCCCTGGTCCCCGGTAGGGAACAGCACAGGAGGCAACCAATGGATGTTTCTCTCACATCAGTGTCTCTCTCCCTCTTCCTTCCTCTCTGTCTAAAAGTCATTAAAAATATCCTCTTGTGAGGATTAAAAAAAAATCTACCATTTCATGTTAAATCAAAATTAGAGTTTGTGGTTTTGTATTTCAGTGTGTAAAGTTCACGTCACTATATGATAACTGGATCCTTCATAGTCAATATTGTTAATAGTGTACCCTTCAGTATTCTCTTATTAAGATTTAATAATGCCACTTTTATTCATCTTTCCTAGAGTTCCCATGTTTCTAGCTCTGACATCATCGTTCTGGTGTCCACGAAACAATCTCAAAGTTGCTTCCTATCCATTAAAACAGAGGCCGGCAAACTACTGGCCATGAACTGTTTTTGTAAATAAAGTTTTATGGGACAACAACACACCCATTTGTTTACATATTGTCGTTGAATGCTTTCATGACACAAAGGCAGAGTTGAGGAGTAGTGACAGAGACCATACGGCCCACAGAGTCTCAAATATCTACTAGCTGTTTTTACAGAGACAGCTGCTTATCTTTGCATCTCTGTATTAAAACAAAGCAAAAGGTGAATACCTAGCAGTGATTACTACAGAGATCCCCTTTCCAGTCTATGCAAGCCACTCATTTATTCCTGAACCTTGTTTTTATTTTTAAAACTCACATACATAGGACATTGCTTATGTTATGCACATTTTTTTTTTTTTTTTACCGAAACAATAGTACATGACTTCTGCATTGAGGTGTTTCCAGAATTTTTACCTTGTGGGGGGTGGTGGTGGCGGGGGTGGTGTGTGTGTGTGTGTGGGGGGGGGGGGTTAGCAATCTGTGTGCAGGGAAGGAAGTGAGGACTTAACTTGAAGTTGCATTTGCATAGCAAGCGCCCCGAATTTACTTTGGTTATATTCTTGTTTGTTTTGGCTGAGAAGTTGGCAATCAAAATTGGGAGGAGACTAGGGCATTCTCAAGCTAGTTCTTGATTATCACTACTTCTGTATTTGGTAAAAATGTGCATGTTTTGTCTCTTAGACTTTCTATTATTACTTGCTTGTGCTTTCACTTCAGGTGCGGCTATTAAATCAGAACAAGAAAGATGACTTTACATCATTCAGGCACTGAGCCTCATGTGTTATTCAGAGCCAATGTCAGCCGCACAAATATCTGTGATAGTAAACCACAGTGCTTGATTGCTGAATTTCATCAGCCCTTCCTCCCTTATCCTAGGTCAAGTTAGATCTGATCTTAACATGTAAGGGTTAGCCTTTGTGTTGACCATATTCCATGCTTTGCTGATACATTCAGTATCCCTGTAGTCCTGACTATACATTCAATGACATGTTTGCTTCTGGTTATCACTCTTCAAAACAATTATATGACCAGAATCACTCTATGACACACTCACTCTCAGAAGCAGAGCTCAAGCCATGTTTTTCATGGCAGTTGATCCATGTGTAAAAGGAGAGAGAACCTAAGACTTCACAAAAACTGGCTTCTGAGACTGACCGTGTTCTTTCAGCTCACTCACCATGTCAGTAATCTTTAGATGGCCATAGGAAAAAACGATGGCATTGGATGGATTTGCTACTGGTAGGAGGAATGCAAATGAAGTGCACAGAGTAGAAGGTATCAAAATATACAGAGGGTTCACGTGAATAGCTTCAGCCTGTTGCAAAAGAAAAAAAAAGTCTAAGTAATATTTTGAGATACATCAAGCATAAAAATGGGCAAAATTATAATAACAAACTTCCAGAAGCAGGTAGAAACCTAAGACATAAAATTATACATAAGTGCAGTTATCACTTGAAGAATATTTTTTATATAATGTCTCTTCCTCTTGTTTATGTGCTTATTAGTGCCCATTTAAGTATTATAGCTCAGTTAATTTAGAAAATAAAGTTTCATTTATTCCAGAAACTAAACAAAAACAGCAACCATTTATTATTTATTGGGTATTAGGTGCTATGCTAAGTGTTTACCTGTATATAAAATATATATGTTTATATATAACACATGAAGCTTCCATGTATTATATGTAATGTATAAAATAATATAATAAACCATATATATATCATATATACATATATATATCATATAACTCAATTTTCACAATGACCTTATGACCAAATAACAGATGAAGAAACCAAGGCCTGAAAGTCTAAAAGTAACTCATCAAACACACAGCTGACAAGCAGTAGAGTTTAGGTGGGGTTTCAGGCCCCTCCGGCTCCAAAGCGTCTCATCATCCCATGAACTTTACTGCCTCTGTGGCATATATACTTTAAAACTTGCTTAGGCATCATCACAGAAGAAAATTAGCATTATTCTTAATTTATCACATAATTTTCTAAATGCTCTCTGTTGAGAAATAAAAACCAGAAAAAAAAACAATACTTGCCAATTTTAATTCCAGCATATCTTTTCTAATTTGAAGCATCAGCTCAAGAATGCTAACATATGCCCCTTGATCTAGTAGCAAAAAATTCCAGAAGGGCAATGCTCTTAATTTAAAGTGCTTTCCTTTCACCAAACCCATCTGTCCAAATAGGAAAAACATTGACTTAAAGCTATTTCTTATAATTGCTAGCTAGTTGGGGAGAAGAAGGGAAGACAGTCTATCCCTCTCTCTCTCCTTGCAGATCTGCTTCTTACTTATATTTGAAAATTCATCCCTGGGCAGTCGAGAGTTATGTCTAATATATTTAAGCTTGAAGCCTGAAGTGTAAGCCTAGGTTTTCAATCACTTATATAAAGCAGTTCTCAGAAGTTCAGAACTAATCTGGAGGGAGAAGTGTCAGAGTTAGAGGTTCAAATACTAAAATTGTCAGGAAACACTGAACCTAAAAGTCTTACAGCTGGAAAGGATCTGGGTTGGCCGTCCCACTTATCTGCAAATTGAAAATCTGAGTGATCAGAAGGTAAGTGGTTAAGATCCTGCTGCTTGAATATGGAAGAAAAGAATTCTGCTGAGTTGAGGTGTCTTAAAAGGTAGGAATGCAAATAAAGACCCTTCTATCAGTGATTTCCAGGAGTACCATTCAGGCCAAAAATGATTCTATACCACAATAGGAGAACAAGCAAAGCAGAACATTGCTCTTTTGATAAAGAATATAAATGGGACAAGTGAGATACTCACCAGTGGAGCTAATATTGGGAGAAGGAGAGTAATGGTAGCTGCATTGCTGGCTACCTCTGTTAAAGATGTGACGAGCAAAGAAGACAACAGAATTATTAGCCATACTGGTAATGATCCTAGAGGAGATAATTTGTTTCCTATCCACATAGATAGTCCTGATGCCTACAAAAACAAATTTACAACATTTGTTATTTATTAATAGTTCATTTTAGTGGACAATTTAAATTTATAAAAAACATTATTTTCTCTAAGAACTCTGTTTCTAAAATATAATTTTAACTTCTCATATTTTCCTGTGGCTTGGCTGATCTGGGGGGCTTTGACCTGGAGAAGCTCTCATTTATTTTTATTTTAAGACCACCAATATGCTTTAGAAAGCTTAAATTGTCTCCTATATTTTTAAATTAAATGTTAATGTTATCTAATTAATATATGTTGACATTTTAACAACTAGAACTGTAGGGCCTTAAAGAAAGAGTGGTCCTTCTGGTCTACCTCCCTCCACTCCTAAAAGCATTCCCTAGAGACAACAACTTTCAACTGAGATTAGCTATTTAGAGCTATGTTTAGGTATTGATGGCTATTTTTTAAAATTACCCTTTTTCCTAATTTTCAAATGTAGACATTATTTACTGACTTAAATAAGGATTCTGTTTTCTTACACCAAATCTCATCCACCACACATATATTTCCTCTCCCTCCATTCCCTTACACTCAAATAGCAACATTTTTTTTTATTAAATCAATATTTAAAGTTTACATTATGATTATATGAACATTGTTCATACCAAGTCATTTAATGTACTGTGATCATATTTACTTTTTTTGTTTTGATCATATTTACTTTTTTTGTTTTGTTCTACTGTTGTTTTCCCAGGGAGTAATGGCCTCATTCTTTGCTTGGTTTTCTAAGTACCTGTCACAGATACTCTCCAGTAAAAATGGAAAACTCCCCAGAAGTAGATAAACATATTGTTCCTTCTCATTTCCCCCCAGGGAGATTCCATCCTGGAGTATTCCTTCCTTCCGTTCCATCTGGACTAGTTGCCTTTCATGTCAATTCTACTGTTGTTGTTCTGAGACCTCTCTTCACTGGTGTACTATGAGCTCCCCTCACCTCCTTCTCCTGTGGGAATCCTTTCTTCCTAATGCCTTTGTGTTGGTGGACCTTCTTCTACAGCTTTCTGAGAATTGGTGAATGGGAGGCTCCTTTTGTTTGTTTGTTTCTGCATGTCTGAAAACCTCTTTATTTTCTTTTCACACTTTTTTGATACCTTAGCTCTTGTAAAATTCTAGACTTGAAATAGTTATTGCTCAGCCAGAAAGACTGATGGCATTCTGATCTTTGATTCATTGTACACAGTACAAAGAAAATCAGCTGGATTCAAATTAATAGGCATGTTATTCTATTCTCTACTCCCACCCGAGATAATCCTCCACTTATGAGATTTCACTTGACTACTGCATGTGTGAATTTTATGCCCAGGTCAAACTGGAACTGGCATCTTTTAGAAAAGCTCTAACTACAAGAAGTATACCCTTAGATCAAAAGTTGGCAAAATATCCCCAGATATGGATACCAGATATTATGTATGATATTTGTGGTCTTGAGTTATACTTTTGTTTGTTTTTTACTTTTAGATGGAAAAAGTCTGCATACCATTTAAGTCATATTGGTACAAGTTCATCTTAAAATATAATTACATATATCGTAAGAATGGATTTTATCTATGTTTAGATGCTGCTAGCAAAGATTATACCATATATAGTCCCTCCCCCCCACCCCCACCACCTCTGGAAGCCATTGGGATCATATCATCACACCAAGGTTTCGAAATTCTGCATGAAATGCTTTAATATTGGGCACTTAGTAGCTCTTTCAATCCATGATCTCAAAGTCTTCATTTCTGTAAAATTTCTAGTCTTATTTTTGGAAATGTCCTTCTATTTCAACAATTCTCAACCTATGGGTCGCGACCATCAGAAAACACATATAGCATATCAGATACTTACGTTACAATTCATAACAGTAGCAAAATTAAAGTTATGAAGTAGCAACAAAAATAATTTTATGGTTGGGGGGTCACCACAACATGAGGAACTGTATTAAAGGGTTGTGGCATTAGGAAGGTTGAGAACCACTATTTCTTTTTATTTTCTTTCTTTTTCTTCTCCTTCTGGAACTCCTATTTATTGGCTGTTGGAGATTTGTAGTTGCTACTCTAATTTTCTTATCTTTTTTTTTTATATATTACCTTTTCTTCATCTTTTTGTTTTATTTCCTGAGATGAGTTCATCTTCTAATTGCTACTGAATTTTTAAATTTCTTTTACAATATTTCTCATCTTCACTGGATCTTTCTTACTTTCTGTTTATCCTTTATTTAGAAAGTAACATTCTACTTGGTTTGCATGTCTTTAATGTTTCTAAAATCTCTTTGGGGCCTCAATGATAAAATTTAAAAAATTTTCTTTTGTATCATACATTTTCTTTGCTTTTATGTGTTTCTTTTCAATTTTTTTATTTATTACTGGTTATTGTATCAGAGGCTTCCTCAACTATCTGATGGCCTCATATAGTCCATTCACATTTAAAAGGGAGGTAACAAAACAATGATTTTGAAAGCTCTTTGTGCCTGGTCAAAGATTGTTAAGAAAAATACTTTACTGTAGGTGACTAAGCTGTGAGCCAGCATCTTATTGATTCAGTTTGGTTACAGAGTAAATCTAAATTTTTTGCTAGGGAGGGAAGAGAGCAGTTGCCTGTCTATTTAGGTCTGGAGAGAGTATTTGTGAGGCTCACAGCTCCTTAAACACCTTTGAAGCCATCCGTCACCTTTAGTACTGAATTTTACCCCAGCTTTCAGTTAATCTGATGCTTCCAACTTCTAAACCCTTTCAGGATCCTGTGGATGAATCAGCTTGTTTCTTGTTGGCTATCCTTTTTCAGGTCTATAGATTTCACCCTTCTCTACTATTTCCACAGTATAAAGTCAGTTACCCGTCAAATATCCTGTTTCCATATTTTAAATCATATTAACATCTCTTATATGTTACTGTTCCTGCTATACATTCTTTATCTTTATGGATTGACACTTTTATGTTCTGTTATTGCCATGTCAGTAGGGAGCTGATAAAAATCGTGTTTAATTCTTTCATTTTTAACTCAGGAATGTATGAAAAAGGGAGAGGAGGACATATTCACTGATAGGAGTTTGAGAGTGACTACCAGGACATGAGAGTTCAATCATGTTAAAACATATCAAGGGACACTTAAGAGAGAGGGAATTGCAATGAGGTGAATGCTATCTCGTGGTTCCCAATTAGAAGGGTTATTTATTTCTGGACACTTTCCTAATTACAATTTGGGACAAAATTTTTTAAAAAATTAACTGTCTTCAAAACTTTGTAAAAGCAGTTTCTAGGGCCATATTTGCCCATAATCAGATTTTTGAAGCTCATGGTTTCTACCCCACCACTCAAAGGTAGGGCTATTCTGGATATTCCTAGAATAGTTGCCCTAGGATTTTCATAGCAAACTAGACCTACTTCCAGGGGTTCCCCATCCTTCCAGTGAGAGAGCCTACTGCATCAGAGTCGGCACATATCTTTTCATTTCCTTAAACTTTGCTAGACTATGGTCTGGCCAATGCTTTTAAAAACCTCTTTTGGGTGTCTAATCCAGACAGATACTCTAGGGGAGGAAAGATGAATGTAAGTTCATATTTATTCCAGAATTGCTGATTCTGATTTCCTCACAATTCAAATGAGCAGGCATAGGAATGAAGGTTATTGATTCTGAGAAATCAGATCTCATTACTGCTGGACTAGTGGAAAAGTGTATTTGTCATATATTTCTCTCACTTATATTTGAGAAGTCTACAAGGCAAGCCAAATGTAGGCTGAAAACGACTTTGTAAGTGGCACTCAGAATTTCATCTATTACTAAATCTTATTGCTGAAAGCTCAGTATCCAAATACAATACAGAAAAATTGACAATAAAGTCAGAAGCTAAAACCAGTCTCCCTGGAGGTTATTAAGAAGAGAAGAGAGCAGGTAGTTTTTTGCCTTGAGAAGTATAAAAGTTTAACTTCCCAGAAACTAAAAGGCTGTATAAAACATCTCTCTCACCATCATTTTTACTTTGATGATAAAAAAAGAAAATGGAACAGCCATGAGTTTTGAATGTTTTACAGAAGGCTATAAAATCCAGAAGCAAGAGATTTTTAATTTTTCCAAGAGTAGAGGATTTTTATGGAATTTTTGAAGCAATCCTATTATGACCAGGACAATTTCAAGGGACAGTGACTTCCCCAGATATCTACTTCATATCAACTGGATAGATAGGCCAAGAAATAGCCAACTTGAATCCACCTATGGTTTTACTTTTCCCTAAAATTAAAAAGAATACAATATTAGCTATGTTTATGTGAAATTCTCTCAGGACTTTATTCCACAAATGTGTATTCAGTACCTTTAATATATTTAATATGCAATAAATAATATAATATAATAAATAAATAATGTAATACATTACTATTATTTCTTATTGTCCTTCTTTGACAATATTAAAACCATGATATATTCCAGAAAACTCTTAGAACTACTCAAACCTATCATGAAATAAGGAAAAAATATAAATAAAAAATGTTTCACTAGTAGTCACCGTATGTATGATTTTTATTTATTTTTCTTATTAAGCTATTCTTCTAAAACTATTTCATGGACTAAGAATTATAATCTTCTATGCTTTATTTCTTTTGACATGCATCATAAACATTTATGCTTGGAGCCTGTAAAATGTTTTGAACTCTGAACTCACCTCATCTGTATGATTTACTTACTGCATGGCTATTGAAACCAGTGTCATTAAAATGACAGGATGAAGTTGAATATAACAAAAGCTTGAATGTCCCCATGTTCTTCTTTGGAGCAGCCTAGTTAATTGTTAAATATCTTAGACACAGCCCTGGCCAGTGTGACTCAGTGTTTATAGTGTTGGCCCAGGCACTGAGGGCACATAGGTTTGATGCAGGGTCAAGGGCACTTACCTGGGTTGCAAGTTTGCTCCCCAGGCCCAGTTGGGCACTTATGGGAGGCAACCAATAGATGTGACTCTCTCATATTGATGTTTCTCTTTCTCTACCCCCTCCTTCCTTCTCACTGTCTCTAAAAATCGATGGGAAAAATATTCTCATGTGAGGATTAACAACAACAACAAAAATCTTAGACACAGATTATTACCTCACAACCATCTGCCAAGGCAAACCCTCCACCAACAAGAATGACTATATCCCAGGGCATGAATTTCTGGAATTCTTTCCAAGTAATCAGTGGAGAGTAATCAAAAGCAACTGCAAAACAAAAACCCTACAGTTACACATTGCTTAAAATATGATATAAGATTGTTTTCTTCATTACTGTAATGGCCACCTCCCAAGGAGTTTTTACTACTCTTATGTTGTTTTAAGATAGGGGATTTGATCTGGACTTTGAGCAATTTCCACCTATCTTAGGTGGAACATTATATTACTTAAACAGGTCATAACTTGGAAAAATCCTTTAAATTATATTATAGAATGAATTTAGATAAATTATAACATTATCATTTATAATGCTATTTATTCATTTGATTCCACTAACATCTTTGCCTACTATGAGTAAAACAGTGTATTGGACTATACTATTCTTTGCTATGCAAACTGTCTGTAACAGTCCAATGGTTCTAATAGCATAAGTGTTGCATTAATATTCATTAGTATTTATTTGAATTTTTTTTTCAAATTGCAAGGGTACAGCATATAACAGGTTCATCACAATTCCAGTTTAAAGTAATTCAAAACTCAGGTTAAATAATTTAAGTATCATTCATGAGACCCTTAAAATACTCATAAAGCAATTTTCTTAAAGATTTCTCTTGATATTTGGTTCCTACTGGCTCCATAGATTTATTAAGAAATAAGATCGTTCATTGCCAAAACCGGTTTGGCTCAGTGGATAGAAATAAGATCGTTCATGAACACATTATTTCCATTTATCATTTATGTGTAGCAGTCAGCCTTCTACATGATGAGATTCTAAGGTTACTAATTATCTTCCTTCCCATCCCTTTTCCCCAAACCTAAACCAAACATATCCTTCACTGTTGACAGAAATTTTTCTATTTCTTACTTGAATTAAGACCATACATTCTGTTAAAATGCAAACATCTTTGAAGTGTACCTTTCATGTAAAATGTAACATAATATGTCTTATCTGTTATTTTTAAACCTACTGCAAATGAGTTTATCAGGGAGAAAAATTATTGAAGAATAAGAAGAAAGAGAATGGGAGAGAGGGGCAAGGCTCTGTCTGAGGGGGACTCAGATGTTGGAGCCAGGGATGTTAAGTCAAATATTAGTTCCTCAACACTTGCCCCTGCCAGGCCATGGGGCTTAGATTTCAATGGTCAGAATTCTCAGGGTTTCATAGAAATCATTGCTCTGTAGTGCAAAATCTCCTTATACTGCACTTTGAGATGTTCTAGTCTCAATGAAGAATGAAAGGCATTCATTTCTATGCTATACTGTTTATATTTGTCAGGGCCTTGAAATCTGACTCATTAGTCATTTATTGATTCTGACTCAAGGATTCATTCAGGTGGGCCAACCCAAGAGCATGAATGAATCCCAGTTCCATTCCAATAAAAGAAAGGAAGGAAGGAAGGAAGGAAGGAAGGAAGGAAGGAAGGAAGGAAGGAAGGAAGGAAGGAAGGAAGAAAGAAAGGAAGGAAGGAAGGAAGGAAATAAGGAAGGAGAAAAAGAAGAAAGAAAAGAAAAACCAACAATTCTACTCTACCAGACTATTTACAGACAATTTTAAACCATTTGTCCCACCCTGACAACATATGAATCTGACTTCCTAAAACATGATGTGTTAGTATTCAGATGTGGATGAATCCTATGTTTAAGAAGTGTTTGTGTCTGTGTGTGGGCAGAGTGAGTATACTCACATAAACATGCACACATGTTTGTCCATGTGTTATAAAGACAATGAGTGCTCCCTCTGAATACCTTTCTTTCAATTGTGACACTAGGTTATGAGCTAGTGTAGGTTGATCTGCATTTTCTTCGGGACTATTATGAGGCTATAACTCCCTTGAAACTCCTCACCTTTGTAGATCATCAGCATTTAGTACCAAGGGCTCATCATGAAGTAATGACTTATTCCTACGTTTGCCAATAGTAAGATTAATTCTGATTATGAGAGGAGAAGTGAGCTTATCAACGACCAAATAATATCACTCATAGCAGAGTCCTAACATGGAGCATAAGGAAATCTACTTCTCACTTCTGCAAAGTAGGATGATCCTTCTTGTAGCAGAAGGATGTGTCCTGCCTGACCAAGGGTTGCAGTGTGCAAACAGGAAGTGTGTCAACATGTCCATCCTGTTTTTCTAAATGCTAACTGATACCAGTAGAATTTTGTATATTTTTGCTCTTCTGTCAAATTCATTCAAAATTATAAATAATACTCAACCAATTTCTCCTGTAGATGTAGTTTTAGTCAATTTCTTAGCAGGAATAATAAAGAATAGGAGTCCTATAAGTAAGGCAACAGTTGAGTCTGTAGCAAAACCAGGATACCTGAAAAAGGACAAATGTGTTCATTAACAAATGACATCCAGAATTTGTGGGAACAAAACACTAAGTGACTATGTTTATATCATACAAGTAGTAGTGGTGGTATAGAGTATTTATTTTGGATAATCTGCTCTAAAAATCTATGGATTTACCACTAAATGATTTCCCACTAAATAATTTAGTGGAATTGAAAATTTCAGACCATGTTTCCATTGTTTCCCTATACTTTTTCTTCTCTCCCCCCACCCCCCCAAAAAAAAACCATGTATATACACATGCTGACCTACTAGGCCAACATGGGAAATTTCCCTTTTGGTAAAGCTTACAGATCTGGTAAATAACTTTTTCTTTGAATTATTTATTTTCATTACATTGGCAGAGAATTGATGTTGAAACAATTGTTAGGCTAGGCAAAGCCTCGTATAATTGATTTATAACATCCTAGTATTGAAATGTGGCAAGGCATGAATGTTTCTAGAGTCCTTGAAAGCTCTTTTGTAAATTGTGAAAGTGAATGATCTGTTTTTCTAAGGTATAACATCTGCTTCTATGATTATAAACCCTAGCCATATCATACAAATGAAATCAACCCATTTAATACTTTGCACCCTATGAAACTTAATCAAGAATATTAATTATTAGAATGGCTTATGAGATGCTCATAAGTGATCAGTGTTCAAATTAAGAGTGATTCGGGAACAGATGGGGTTTTAGAATCATGAGGCCATTCCAGCAAATAAGACAGGTTCCCAGAAGCCTCATCAGTTAAGAAGCACCTGGAGACTAGATATGAATGAAACAGGCATAAATAATTAGAATTTGGTTTTAAAAGTCAGCCATATTTAACGAGTGAATCTTTGGATTCTGAGAAGAAATCCTTATTCCCTAAAGGTTATTTTGCTACCTTGTCACTCAATGATGCAAGTGTATTATAGAAACTCTCTACTCCTGTAATTTACTTGAACAAACTAAAATCAAGAACATGCATTATATTATTCAAGCTGACAATTTATAACACAGTTGGTTTTCCCTAAATGTAGATTTTCTTTCTTGCATTGTTGGGTAAAAAAGCTACCTTGGTGTAATTTATTCAATAAACTTAACTAATCTTACATTGTCATTATTCCTTATTTCTTTTATCTCTGTTATAAGTTACAGTTGGATTTTTTGCCAAATTAGCTCAGCCATCATGTAATCTGATTTTGTTTTTATGAAGACACATTGGACTCAGTCCAAGCTCAAACAGATGGAATGAAAACATTAGGTGGTAGCTATAAATCTTGATCTCTCATACTAGCTTTAGAACATCTAAATGCCTAAAACCTCTTCATTACAGATAGATTCTACAGAATATATACTTAAAATGAAATCAAGCCATAAATTCTGAAATAATTTATTTTCCAAAGATTTAAAAACTATTATTATTTTATTATGTTTATTTTAGTTTTCATTTGTTATAAATTAATTTAGGTTGCTTCAGTATTACAGAAGGTAAGGTTACATAAATTTTATTTACTTTTATTTATACCTTCAAATCCCTTCCTATCTCAAACCTTTGTTCCTTTTACTATTGATTTATCTCAGAATTCTACGTAACACGTGCACCTGACCATAGCAAATACACTCTACTTTTCTGCTACAAACAAAACATCTCCTGGATTACATTCCCCTCCTGTAAGGAATAGAAATTAGAAACTGATTACATTGAATTTACTATTGGGATTCCAGCTTTATTTTTATTAGCTGTTGTTTGATTTCATTTAGTTTTTACACGTTGGTGTTTAGAAAAGACTCCCCTTACCGAGGATGATAGAAGAGGAATTTTTAAAAGGTGGAAGAATTATTTTTTATGTTGGTCTAGTCCTATTACAAAACTACATAGTACCATCAAACTTTAAACAATCATTTTCTTTCAATAGCTTGCACTGAATGATTGGCAGCTGCCTTTTTAGACCTCTCAGGATGAAAAGGTTTAGTCTTAAAGGAAACAAAAAGTTTATAAAGCTAAAGCAGATTCTTTGAAACATGCTGCCACATCGCATTGCTACACTTGTATGCTCACTAGGAATTTGGACTCAGATTTTGCACCTTTAAAAAGTGCTGGCAATGCCTGTATAACCAGATGGCTCAGATTAAAAAAAAAAAAGAATTTCTTTATTCTATGTGGGAATAATATATTTGACTCAAACAATTCTGGTTTCTGCCCCCAAATACATTGATTCTTGCTGGGAGCTGTGAGACAGGAAGTCCAAATCAGAGATCTGAATTTAGAAACTAGATTAATTCAGTGAAGATAGATTGGGAACACAAATCTCAAAACCCAAGTATTTATAATCACATGTGGGATGGCTCTTAATTTAGAAAATTATGCTGCCATCTCCTCCCCCCCCCCCCCCACCAGTTCACATGATTCAGCATTGACTGCTGGTATGTAAGACATTGAGAGATAAAATTAACTCTGACCCAGCTTCTAACAGAAGTTTGTAAAATCAGATTTATTATTTAATCAGGAATTCCTTACCTAAAAAATAGGGGCAGGCATGGGTTTATAGTGAATTCGTGTTTAATTGGCATACACAGAGAAAAAGACAAGATCTGAACCAAATAAATAATCCCCCATAGAAGTAAAAACAAAATAAATAAATAATTGAGTTGGCAAAAGTCACAGAACATGAATTCATACCAGGTTATTAAGAAACATTTTACATAATAAACATTTAGATTGCCTTTCACATAGGGAGACGGGCAGCACTATTCTAAGCGCTATAAACTCCATTTTACCCAGGAAGAAATCCAGGGATGTGACCTGCCCAAAGCAAGTGGAAGAGGCAGGAATGGAATCCAAGAGGGGTGGCTCCAAAGTCTACACTCCTAATTGCCACAGAACATGGCTTTCTGGCAGATTCCATTTCTGATTGTGTAGGAATGGAAATAGCCTTGTCGAAAGAAGCTTGAATTTTAGTTACATGGTAGTTTAGTTACCTTAACTGAGGCCTTTTCTTAGATTTCATTCCTTATCATTTTTTTTTAATTCCTGAGAGGATTGGAATTAAGAATTCTTTTCAATGGAAAGGAAGAAGAAAATCTCATACACTCCTCCAGAGTTCTAGGAGTCACTTAGGAGAAAAGCAGAGTGCCAAGGAGGAAGGGCTGACAAACATCACAGGAAATGCTTACTCAGAAAAAAGTGAAGACCAACCGGGAAATAACCCAGGATCTCGGCTAAACCACAGCAGGGCCATGACAATGAACAGGACCAAGGTGATAATTTCCTGATACCTGTAAAAAAAATTTGCAATCCATTCATTTACTTTCTCAGTCAGGACATTCATAGAAACTACCTGAGTTATTGTCAGAAGTAATCTCACCGGAACACTAGACATTAAAAACTGGATATGTTGATAATTTGAGTGAATCAGTGCAGTTGGAGAAGGTCTTTACTCTTCGGTGGGTCTGTCAGCTTCTTGTCATCCTACTGGTAAATTTTATCTAGAGAAAGTGTGTGTTTTGTCATGTCGAGGTTAGCACTTACTTTCACAAAGTTAACAGCACACTTGGGGCTGTTATCGAGTGTTAAAAATACATTATAAATAATTATATGCTTTTTTGTTTTTAATAAATACTTGAATATAAGCTGTGTGTGTGTGTCCACATGTGCAGACACAGCAATCTTACCTTATTCGCCCAAGTTTTTTGTATTCTTGTTTAATCACATCAGCATAAGCCTCTTGTTCGACTGTCTTGGTCTTTCCACCTTTGAACATCTCCTTAAAACTGAAAAGAGTGATTAAGCCAATTAATCATAAGATTCTCCCTTTCTAGAAGATACTCGTGTGAAAGCTTCATAACATACAAATCTCCCTGCTAATAACATAAATCTGGCTTTTCACTTATACCTCCATCTCCTTCTTTGAATGTCCCCTCCCCCATTTTCTGTTTCTGCCCATTTTGCTCAATTTTCAATGCTTATCTTTTGTTCCACGTTTTCCTAGCCATCTTCCACAGATCTCTTCCTTTTCCAAGTCCGTTTTCACCATTAAAATTTTGCCATGTCCCACTCATTTCCAATTTAACACTTTAGTATGTACCTGTCATCTATTTTAACATTTATTATATATCTTGATTGTTAATTGTTGCACATGAGTGAGTTTTATCTCACTAGTTAGATCACTTATTTGAGGGCAGGAGCAGTGTCATAGATGTTTTCTTTGGCCCGGTACCTCTAAACACTGGCATACACGGTTAAGTTCTTGATTCATCAACTCAACAGCACTTTTGTCAAATTTATGAGACAGTTGGTTGTCAGACCCATCAATTGTCACAGAATGTACTACACTCAAGTCATACACTAGGGCAAGGAGGTCACATACACTGATCACGGACATAGTCCAATCTGGATCTGTTCTCAGAACTAAAACCAACTCGATCCCATTTTTTTCTTCACCTCTTATGTCCTAATAGCCTCCACTAGATAAATTTTCAACTTATTTCCAAAAGTATCTGTCAGTTTATATTCTTTTTAGCTACTTATCTTAGTGACCCTTGTTCCTGGTGACTAATTTTTCTGTCCTGAGGTCCAGGGTCTTCACAACTTTGAACAATCTTTGTGTGAAGTAGGGCTCTACACCAAGATTTTTTAAAAAATCCCTCCAGAGGAAGAAACAAATGGAAAATGCCTATATTCTTAGGGATTATCTCTTGGAATGTCTATGAATAGCTCCATTAGATTGCATTATATGTAGGTATAAAAAGCACATCTGGATATTTAATTCAAAGGAATTGAATTCTGGATCTCAAAGAGATCTGCATGCACATGTTCACTGCAGCATTAGTCACAAGAGTCAAGGTATAGGAACAACTTAAATGTCCATCAGCAGACAAATGGATAAAGAAAAAGTGGTTTATATGTACAATGGAATATTATTTAGTCATTAAAGAAATAAAGCACTGGTACATGCTACAACATGGATGTACCTGGAAGGCTTATGCTAAAATGAAATAAGCCAGACTTAGAAAAATAAATGCTGTGTGATCTCACTTATATGTGGAATCTAAAAAACTCAAACTCATAGAAGCAGAGAGTAAAAATAGTGGTTGCCAGGGGCTGGTGGGGGGCGGGGAAGAGGATGGAGGGTGTCAGTCACAGGGTACAAAATTTCCGTTATGCAAAATAAGTAAGTTATAGGACCAATGATTAACAATACTGTACTGTATACTTAAAATTTTGCTAACAGGCTGGATTTATGCTAAGTGATTTTTACCACAAAGGAAAAAAGAAAATAGCAAAGGATGCAGGAGGAATCTTTTGGAAGTGATGAATAAGTTTATGGCATTGATATTGATGAGGTTTCATGATTTATAATTATGTCCAAACACAACAAGTTTTGCATATATTAAGTAGATACAGCTCTTTCTATGTCAATCATATCTCAATAAAGCAGTTTAAAAAAGAATAAAGCTATAGTATTTTCTTTTGTAAAATTGCTGGGGTAAACATGGACATCTATGAGGGAGTAAATAGGAAAACTGAGGTAGTGTGAAGGTAGCTGTCACACAAAGACATATATATATATATATATATATATATATATATATATATATATATATATATATATTGCTTTCCTGTGACACTGTTATTCAAACTTGTTTGGACTATTATTGCTTTTGAAGGGGCAGAATTTCCTCAATTCTTCAGTAATCTATAATAATAAAAGTGTAATATGTTAATTAGACCAGACAGCTGAACGACCTTCTGGATGTCCTTCTGGACAACCTTCCGGATGAGGCTGGGGCTTCGAGGGCCGAGGCAAGCCATTGCACCTGTGAGGGCCGAGCCCCTTGCACAAATTTCATGCATCGGGCCTCTAGTACATTCATAATCACTGTACTGTACACACTCCAACCATGAACATAATTAGGTGGATGTTGTTGCATTTAAGATCAATTAAATTACTGACTAGGTACAGTGTCAAAATTTTATCCCTTGTCACTAATATAAAGGCTATTATAAGAGTAATCTATGGACCTCCTTAAGAACCATCTGTAGAATAGAAAAGTAAAGAAAGGAGTGAATCTCCTTCGAAACTACTTCCTACTCTAAAGACCGCATTTGTATTTTGCCACTTTGGTTGGGGACCATAAATAGTTAAGTCAGAAGCCAAATTGGCTTTGCTCTAAATGAAGGTTAATGCCTTCACAAAGGAACTGATTAAGCATATGACAACGCATCAACCTCTCCATTTAAATAAGTTCGGTGGCATTGATAGATGAGCTTCCTCGTCCCCAGGATGCTGGGATCATTAATAACGTGAGAGTTAACTGTGTTAACAGCCAACACACTAATCAGAATGTATGGTGGCCTGCCAGAGGGGTGGCCGAGCATTTCTGTTTGTCGATCTAAAACCTCTGGAGGTGAACACCCTGACAGACTGAAAAGGACACTGAAAAATGAGCTGGAGCATGAAGCTGCGCAGCGTCTAACCAACAGTGGACAGCAAGGGGACTCTTTAAACACGCCTCTGGCTGTGATTTATGGACTTTGCTTAATGTCTGCACTTCACACCTGTTTTTTTTTTTTCCCCTCATGGAAAACGCAGTTCCGTAGATCTCCCCTTTACCTTTTTTATTTCTCCTTTTTAAATGGGGAGGCCATTTCCTAATAGTGACAATGGTTGCATACATAGTTTATAAAGTCATTTCCACGTAGCAAAAAAGGAGGAAACAGCTGTGGGTCTGCCTATTCCATCGGTTTGGGTTTCCTGTCCCCTGCAGCCTGCCTTGCTACCTGTACAACTGAATAGCCCCCCGGAGGAGGCGTGGTTTCCAGGAAGGGGCATTTAGTATGCAGCTGGCCGCTCGCCACGGATGCCCACCTGCTGAAGGCAGTGACACTCCACACATTGGCTTCAGCGGGAGCATTGCCACATGCTGCTCCCACAATCTGGACACAAATATTTGTTAAAAAATCATCAGTACCATCTCCCCACTACTAATACAATTGCAGCGGTTCTGGAGGAAAACCAGGAAGAGGAATAGGGCGGGGGGGGGGGTGGTGGAATATCAGTCCTTATGTGACTTGACTTGGAAAATGTCGGTGTGGGAATGGAACAGCACCTAGTCATGGTCTTTTGCTTTTCAAGGGAAGTACAAAGAGCTGGTGTCAGCCTCACCTGCTTGGTGGATAGCATGTTGTTTAGAATTTATTCATTTGCCTTGGAAATTAATTAAAGCCCCTATAAAAATTAATTTGAATTAATTTATTTTTCAGGAGAAAATCCTCAAGGTTTGGCATACAGCCTCTTCCCCTTCCTTTTTTGGAATATTGTTTTCTATGTTGAACACATAAGCTACATTTTCCATTTTTCTGTGGAGCCCTTTGTAATTTTAAATACTGGCTGTCATTTAAGTCATGTGTCACTTGGTACTTATGGATCACCAAGTTCAGTCCCAGCCAAGGTAACGTTTGCAAATTCTCCTTGAATGCGTACATTTGACATTTTAGCAGCTCTCGATTGATCAGTGTTTCTTGCCTTGTCTTCTATGCGTTCAACGTGGGCCCATGTGTGTTAGAATTACAACACTGGGAGTGATGTTACTGATCTTCCAGTTAAAGTCTGTTGTTTCACAGTTGCGGATGCTGAGACTGAGAATGGATCAGGACTTACAAAGGTCACTGGTCTGGCTTGGAGAAGCCACAGCTTTGTCCCTGGCCTCCTGATTCTGAATCCAGTGTTCTTTGCACAGGGCTCTCTCAGACCTTTATTTTTCAAGGACATATCCATTGTGGTGCTACGGTAAAACAGGGAGCCCTGCATGTTACAGTTTGACATACAGCAGTAGTTCAATAACCTGAGGAAATCCCCACATTAAGCCACGGGGAAGGGCAAAACTTCTTAAAATTTCACTCCTCATCAAAATGAACTCTTTATGCTTTCCTGGCCTATTAACATGTTATTGGTTGGGGACTCAAAGGAAACCAAGATGGAGTTGCTTTCCACGAACTCTCTTCTGCAGTGAACGTAGTTTATGTGGTGCTCTAGACTATCCTTAAAACATGTGTTCATACAGGTCAGCTTTGTGGGGAAGAGTAATGCAGAAGTGTAGCTTTGAGAAATAGGTAAGGGAGCAGTGGAGAACTCAGAACCAACCCAAACACCTTCATTTACCTGAGGAATATGGACAATTTACTTACTCGAATCCTAGGAAAAGCCACTGAAGCCAAATCCAGGACAAGAGTAGGATAATAATAGCAGCCGGGAAGGAAAGCAAAAACCATGATCCAAAGTTGATGCATCGACATTCAGGGTAGCGCCTGTGGGAAAACATGGAAGTAAACACCACACAGCACTGTGACCTCCATTATCACAACTCTTACACGTCTACTGAGAGCGAATACTTTGGATGAAAATTGAATAAACGGCGTACTCTAAGGAATTAGTTTCACTGTGGTGTCTCTTATCTCACTTCCTCATACCCTAAAAGTTAAGTGACTGCAAGTATCTGCCTAGAGCAAATATAAATTTCTTTCATCATGAACTATGTAAGTACACCTAATTCTGAGAAGATCCTTTTCTTTCACCTGACACTATGTTTTGGGTGTCTACCATGTGCCATGTACTCTTCTAACTATTGGGGATATAGTGGTGAATTAGATATACATGGTCCAGGCTCTCTTAAATTTTATATATAAATGAGGAACACAGCCAATAAACAGGTAAGCATATAACGAATCAGAAAATAAAACAAGATAATGAAATAAAAATTATTAGGGGAAGGGAGAAATTTTATAGAATGTAGTCAAGGAAGGGGGTATTTGAAATGAGATTTAAATGGCAAGAAGGATCCAGTCATGTACATAACTGGGAAACAGCATTACAGACAGGAAATAGCAAGTACAATACAAAGGCCCTAAGGTGGGAATGAACTTGGAATGTTTAAGGATTAGACAGAAGGCCAGTGTGGCTGTGGGTAGTGAGCTACGGTTATAGCGACATGAAATAAAGCCCAAGACATAGCCAATAGGGGTCGATAATATATAACCGTGCAGGTCATCTGAAGGAATCTGAGGTTTAGTAGAAATGGGATTAGGAGTAGTGGGAACATAGTAGATTAGTGACATGATCTAATTTAAATTCTGTGTAAATGTATCACTTACATAAAACAGGTTGGCTAGGTGAATTCTCACTATTGAAGGGAACAAGAGTGGAAGCCAAGGTGTGGTAGGCAGAGTTCCAAGATAAACCCCTGGTGTACATGCCTTGTATAATCCTCTCCCCTTCCGTGGGTATAGAATTTAGGAATATGATGAGATTTCAATCCTGTGATTTTATGGCAAAAGTGAAGGGTTCTGTAGAGGTAATAAAAGTCCCCATCAGCTGACTCTGAGTTCATCAAAAGGAAGGCTATCTTGGGTGGGCCTGGTGTAATCAGAGGAGCCCTTAAAAGAGGTTTTCTGGCTGGCCTAAGAAGTGAGTTTCCATGTTGTCAAAGGAAGGGGCCGTATCACAAGGATTTGGGTGTATCTGGTAGTTGCTGAGAGTGACCCCATGCCAACAGTCAGAAAAAAAGGCGGGGGGGGGGCATCTCAGTAATTCAACCACAGGGAAGTGAATTCTGTCAATAACCTGAATGACCTTGGAATAGAACCCTGAGTGTCTTCAGTGATTACAGGCTCAGCTGACACCTTTCAGGCTGGTGAGATCTTGAGTAAAGGACCCAGCTAAACTGTGCCTAGACTCCTGCCCTGACCCACGGAACTCATGACATAATAAATTTGTGTCGTTTTAAGACACTAAACGCATAGTAATTTTTAACGTAGTAATAGAAGACAAATACATAGGGAAATCGATTAGCAGACAGGAAGTTTTGCCCAGGAATAGGGGAGAGTGAGAGTAGAGATTTTAGTTTAATTTAGATTGTTGGGGAAAAGAACAGAAGGCGACAGGTTTTAATATATTTGGGATAAAATGTAGGAGATGGAGAAAAAGTTTCATTTATTGAAATGAAGTCTGAGGGGAGAATGGCAGAAGAATAAGGGAGTGGTGGATCAGAAATGTTGCTGTGGGCATGTTAACTAGAAATGTCGCTTAATTTTCCAAGTGGCCATGTTGGATAGGCAGTAGATAAATGAGTCTGGAGCTGAGAGGAGAAAGCAAGTTAGGGATCTAAAATTGCTAGATACCAAACATGTAGGTGGTTTCACAAACCATGGAAATGGGTATGATAATATGGGGAGTAAATGGAGATAAAAGGACCCAGGAATGCACCCTGGAGGAGCTCTAAATTTTAGAGGTCAGGCAGAAGCATGGGAATGAGCAGAAGACCTAACAAAAATCCTATGAGAAAAGCATTGATTGTATTTACACCAGAAGACACTGAGTCTCAGATAGTTAAGCTAATTGCTCAAGGTCACGGACTGTGCGGTGAAGCTGGATTTTTAACCCAGGAGGAGTGTTTAAATCACAACCTCTTTTCATTAAAGCATAGTGTCCTCAACCGAAGCTCTGAAGTGAAAATAAAATATTCCATATATATTGAAAAATATCCAGAGTCTAGAGCACAAACCTGATGTTTTAAGGACACTTTAGTACATCCTAGAAATGATTACTCCATAACAGAGACGTGGCTTGACCTAAAGCATAAATGCCTGTCAATGTTGAAACTCAGGAAGACAGTGTTGTTATTGCAGATCTTATGCCCAACTATGAAATGATGAATAATTCTAATGACACATGCACAAACTGTCTCAAAAGAATGAATGTGGCTCTGGAAATTTACAGCCTTGGAACAGATTTGGGCCATTAAGATCACTATAAGCGAGTGTCCACACTGATCATAGTCTTTTTGATTAGTGACTGGATTATTTCTGAGTCAAAGCCATTTTTCAGTTTTGTATTTGTGTACTTCCAGAGGTTTCTTTTCAAATATTAGCTACGTGCTATTTATGAGCTAGGCTTAGATTTCTAACAGCAACAACAAAAGTAGCAGCAGCAGCAACAACACTAGCATGATTGACAGTTTCCTGCGTGCAAGGCCCTTTGCTAAGAGCCACATTTGCGTTTTTAATCCTCACAGTAAGGTTCTAAATTAGAGTTTTGCCCCCATTTCACAGTTGAAAAACCTGATGTTCACAGAAATTAAGCTAATATATGGCAAGATTGAAATCTGAACCAAAGTCTGAGTCCAAACTCTGTAATATCCAAATTTCTTCTATAGTATTGGAAAGAGAAATTCTGTCTGAGAAATATGTATTACTCATTTCTGTAGGGGAAAGTCATGGTATTTTTGAAGGTAACTACTGCTAGGTTTTAACTACTGATTTAAACTACTGATTTACCTTTCCCTCTGTAGTTAGTTAAGAAGAGAGATTAGAGATGTGGGCTTTGAATTTGGGGCACCTATAAACTCATTTCTTTTATCATTTGTTGGTCTGTAAACCTATGATAGTTATTATTTAACACATAATTAGTAACAGCGACTGTACTAATCATTGATATAATACAACTTCCTTCCAAGCTGCTTTGTATACCCATGCATTTCATAGCTGACCCTCATGAACTGAATAATGTACTTTGATAATCAGCAAGCTATAGAAATTGACTTGTGCTAATGTTCCAGTTTTTAATCTGGTATATTTGTGGGGTTTTTTGTATTTAACTAATAGCTGCTGTATTTGTTAAATAATATTGATGCATCAAAGCTGCTCTTGTGAAAAAAACTAATTGTGCCTAATAAGATTCCCCTTAATAAATGTATTTAAATATCAAAAAATATTTAGTTATTTGGATGATTCCCAGGAGCAGTCAGCACTTTATTTATGCCTTGGTACAGTTCATCTTAACTAATGGTTATTAATCACTTACCTGTGCCCCTTGTGGGCTAAAAGAAGGATAAGAATGAAAATTTTACAAACTTGTAATCATCAGGGGTGGGGGTTGTGCGTGTGTAAAGAAGACAAGTTTACAGAAATGTGAATATCATTTATGATAAGAGAAGATAGGAATGGCAATGGGGGAGGAACTGAACAGAGTTTCCAATAAGATAGCATCCACACAAGTAGAGAAAGAACTTGGCAGAACTGGTGGGTCTTCCAACAACCAGAGTAGGAAGAAATGGCTAATTATAGGGTAGTATTTATTAACAATAGTGTTAGCAATGGAAGACATTGGGTGATAACTGGAAGGATATATCAGTGTAGCAATGAATAAGGATCAGGAAGAAAACATTTTGAATTAGAATATTTTTTCTGTTAATCTTTTGTTTAAAGTATTACATAGGTCCTCCTTTTCCCCCACTAACCTCTTCTAGCCCTCTCACATCCTCCCCCACCCCAACAGGCCCTCACCAACCCCTTGTCTGTATCCACGGGTTATGCATATATGCATACAAGTTTATTGGTTGATCTCTTCCCAACCACCCTCCTCTGCCTTCCCTTAGAGGTTCAACAGTCTGTTCATGTTCTATGTCTCTGGATCTATTGAATTAGAATTTTGCCAACATGCCCCACCCACATACAGTAGGTGAAGCAATGAGACTGCAGAGTGGAAAAGTGGCTGGGACTCGGGCCACCTGCCTCCAGCCCCCAGCTCCTCCCTGACTAGATCATCACTTAAATGCTCTGAGCCTCAGCTTCCTCGTGTGAAATGAGGGGGGTGTCTACATGGTTTGAAATTTATGTCTGCATGTTTTCTCTTCTTCCCTGGCATTATTACTCTGGAGGCTAGGTCCTCCTTTTCCAAGACTAATGTTTCTACTCTTGACTTTTAAAAAATAATTACTTATTTTTCAATTACAGTTGATATACCGTGTTGTATTAGTTTTGGGTGTACAACCCAATGAGTGATTAGCAATTTATATACCTTATGGAGTGATCCCCCCTGGTAAATCTAGTACCCATCTGACACTATACATAGTTATTACAATATTATTGTCTATATTCTCTATACTGTCATTTACATCCCCGTGACTATTTTGTAACTGCCAATTTGTACTTCTTAATCCCTTCAACTTCTTTACCAATCTCTCCTCCCTCCTCTGGTCCCCTATGGCAAATATCAAAATGTTCTCTATAGTGATGTATACTCTTGTTGAGTATACTGTACATGATGAATGTATACTCATAGAGACAATAAGTACACATGGAGGTCTGTGTTGTATGGTCCCTAAACGGCGATACCAATTTTCTTTGTATGCAAGTTCTCATTCTTCCCAGTACAGATTGATAGTTTTTGAGTCTTGGATTTCTTGGAAAAGCATGTACCACATTTTGAAAATACTTATAGAAATTTCAGTCTGTGAATCTGCATCTTAGAGTGTAGCTTTCCTGCCTCTGAACCTTAATTTTTCTGTAATAACAACCTAAATCCTGTTTCAGGGCATCACAGTACAGCCCACCTTTCTGGAACTCAGACTATAATTTGTCCTATTAGTACTTGAAAATATATCTTGGGTGTAGAATCAATCTGAGCTCTCACCTAAAAGCATGGCGTTTCAAACAACTGTTTCAATCGCTCTTACACAGTGCCAAGTATTTTTACATAGTTACCTCATTTAATCCTCACAGTAATCATGTGAACTTTGCCTAGTTTAGACATAAAAAATTAAGTCTTGGAGAGTAATGTGCTTTTTTATTGTTCAAATTCACAAAGTGACTTAATATTGTGGAATATTTAACCCAAGTGTTCTGACATGTCCACAGATGCCCCATTTTCTGCAATGGAATGATAATACAATGCCAAACTTTTATTTAGGGTCATATATCTGTTCCTAGATTAATTTATTACTGTTATTTCTTGTAATTACTTAATCCTTCAAAGTTTTTTAAATTCAAAGCCATACCTCCAGTAATTAGTACTGTAACTCTATCTGGCATTCATCATTTACGTTCAAATGTCAGTTCCCAAACACTTTATAAACAGTCCCATGCAAGTAACCCCGTATTGTTCCCTCTAACATTTGCAGTATTGTTTGTAATTTAAAATATTTCCCCTATTTGATTAGAATGGTCAGCCAGGAGTTATCTTTTCTGAGCTGCCTTGGGGAATCTGTAGGCACCTGTTAATTTACTATGTCTTACATATTCAACTCTCAGTAGAAGGGTTAACCCAATATAGCACCTCTGTCCCTACAGTCTCTGAATTAGGTTAGTTGTCTGCTTTCCACTGATTAAATCACCAATCCAATAATATTACTTACGTATTGAAATGCTCAGCAAAAATCAAGTTGGTGGAGGTACCGGTGATCGTTGTCAGTCCACCAATGGTAGAAGAGTAAGTGATGCACAAACACATAAGCTTACACATCATGTGGTTCTTCTTTGTTGGATACTGGATTCCTGTGACTGCATTCTGTCCAACAAGAAAATGTACTATGAGAACAGCTCTACTGGTAGCCATGACAAGCAGACAAGCAGAAATAGCTTTGTTATGGACTGAATGTTTGTGTCCCCCCGCCCCCACTTCCGCCCGAAATTTCTCATGTTGAAGCCTTACCCCACACTGTGATGCTATTTGGAGGTACGACCTTTGGGAGGTAATCAGGGTTAGATAAGATCATAATGGTGGGGCCCTGGTGATAGGATTAGTGCTGTTATAAGAGGAGATAACAGAGAGCTTAATCTCTCTCCACCGTGTGAGAACACAGAGGAGGTGGCCATCTGAAACCCACAAAGAAAGCCCTCACTGGACAAGGATCCTGCTGCACCCTGACCTTAGATATCTATTTCCAGAATGATGAGAAGCAAATTCATGTTGTTTAAGCCACCAGTCGATGGTATTTTGTTATGACAGCCTGATAGTACAGCATTTATCCTTCCATCAGTTGAAATGTAACAATAAAAATATTTAACCCGAAACCACTGAAATATTTTACAAATATAGTTTTATTCCTTTGCTCATGCTTTCTTATTTCTAAACCAACCCTTCCCTCCTTTCTTCCCTTCTCACCATCACTCCTAAATTTTCTGCTATCTTTTCTGCTGAACTGGTAGTACATGGCAGTAAGTTCTTCAACCTCTTTTTGCAGTGTTTCCCTACCGTGGTGGCTGAATAACTATAAAATGTTCATGAGTAACCCTTCAAAGATCCTGGCCTTCCAGATTTTTTTTAAAAATCTCATTTCCAGAGACCTTCAACTCTGCTCTACCTCAGTCACTCTCTCCTACAGTTCCACCTTGGACAACAGCACATCCTCAAATGACTCCATCTTGGAAATCTCTATTTCTAATGCGTTTTGTTTAAGAATAGGACTTCCTAGGGTGAGAGACAAAAGAAACTTCATTTCTTTTCTCACCTATGCCAAATATAAATACACTTGTGTTGGTGTGACTTTTGCTGTCCCTGGGATGAAACCTGGGGCAGAATCTATAAATTTTTCAGTCACTTTGTTTAATAAAGTCTTTCAATCACATTTAGTAAAAAAAAGCACTCTCATTCCAGCCTGGTGTTGCTCAGTGGCTGAGCATTGACCTATGAACCGGAAGGTCACAGTTTGATTCCTGGTCAGGGCAAACACCGGGTTGCACACTCAATCCCCAGTAGGGGCATGTGGAAGGCAGCAGATCAATGATTCTCTCTCATCATTGATGTTTCTAGCTCTCTATGCCTCTCCCTTCCTCTCTGAAATCAATAAAAATATATTTTAAAGAAAGATTTAGAAAAGCCAACCTCATTTGAGTAGTTGGCATGAGCAGTCCTCCATTTAATAGTAAAACTTTAAAATTAGACCTTCTCCCCTGTATCTGGCCTGCTTAAAAGCCCATAGTTGGAAGGAAGTTTGTGGGTTTGGCTTTATTTTTCTCTTCTGGCTCCAATTCCTTCCACAACTTGCTAGTGTCAGCTTTTAAATCCTTCATATTTGGAGTGGCAGAGGATGGACAGGATCAGGAAAGGAGTAGTAAGGTTTAGAAAAGGTCTTATTTGATGGATATAATTAAGATATGATGTTAGAACTTTTTTGGCTTGATGGATGTCAAAATGACTCCTTTATTTGATGAGTACTTTTATGGATTCTTAAGAAATTTCTATCACTCAAATAATAACATTAGAGTCATGCTCCTCCTCTGTAGTTAATGCATCGTTTCCACTTGGTTGCTTATGACACTCTTGTGGTTTCTGCATGTGATGGTCCACACACATCTCTTCATGCTGAGGTCAAGTTGCCCAGTGTAGAAGCTCTCTTGAGGAAAGTTGCTTTTCAAGTGACCCCAAATACCACTTCTCCTGTATGTTCCTGATATTTGGTCCATGGGAAATGGGCACCTCTGCTCTGTTGACAATAATAGTGAAGCTGAAACTATATTAGGTAAGGAAATTCAGCCATAGCCTTTCACTTTCAATTTTTTTAAGCGTATGTCAATGACTACTCTATCGATCTCTTCTAGGTCTAGAGAAGAGATTCTCAAGTTCTCTGAGTGGTGGTTTCTCTATCTCACCACCTTGAGGTAAGTGGGAAGCTCTTTCCTTCCCTCTCTAATCCAAACCTAGAGATTAGAGCTGTTTGGGAAAATATTCCAAAGGTAGACTCTCTTTGAGCCTTTTCTCATTTTCAGCACTAAGTTTAAGAGTCTAAAACTAATTTTTGGTCATTTACTTTGCAAGTCCTTTGTAAGTGCAATATGGGAATACTTATAGTATGTGCTTGATATTAGAGTTCATTGGGGATAAAAAGAGTGTCATTTATTACTTTATTAACAGAGTCTGCTCCTTTATCACAGCTTCTTCTTCCAACTTTCCTGTTGAATTACGCCTATCCCTCCTCTCCTTCAACTCTATTGGCATGTCTAGGTCATTGAAGCAACTACTTATTCCCAGTAGATTTGTCTGCTTCCTTTCCTATCCAGTTTAGATTGCATGGTAAACCAATAAAATGACATTTTTAGGCTTTTTAAGGAATTTAATTGAAGTATGATTAACATGTAAAACACTGTACATATTCAATGTATACAATTCGATGAGTTTGGGGATAAGTATCTACCATCACCACTATCAATAACTTTCCTAACAAAATCCTAAACTCTCTTGTCTCTCTTTGAATGGTAGTTATGTAGTAAAATTTCAGCTTTGAATGAAACCAACCATTTACTTTTTCTGAGTCATGTATGCCCCTGCGTAGTCAAGTACTGTTGGCGAAATGATGCACATAACAGAGGAAACTGGGTTCCCTACACTCACAGTCACAAACTTCCACTGCAGTATCCTGCTGCCTCTCTGTCCCACTGTGTTTCTCTGACCCAATTTCTCTACCTGTCTTCACATGAAGATTAAAAACCTTCTTTATTTTCTATCTTCTTCTTAATGCCCCCTCACTCTTCACAGATAACTTTGCCTCCTGTTCTACAGAAAAAATAGAAGCCAGGAGAAAGATGTCTCACTGTCAAGTGCAATAACCAACTTGCATCTACACTGCCTTCTCCTCCTTTTCTATATGTAGAATAGAGTAAATGTCTCCCCTCCAACTTCTTATTTCTGGACCCCAATCCCTCAGGCCTTCTAAAAAACCATATACAGATTGCTTTACTGGAATTTCCTCACCAACATTTAATCATTTTCAAGTCATCTTTACAAAAGGGAAAAAAAAATATCTTAATCCTCTTAATTAGACTACCTTAACTCACCTCCATTTTCACAGCCAGACTACTCAAAAGAATTGTGTACTTCAATGACTCCATTTCTTTAACCACTCCAATCTAGTTTTTGTCTCCTCAACCACCCAAAATGTATTTGCTATGATTATCAATAGCCTCCATGCTATAAAACACAATAGATACTTTTCTGTCTCAATCTCATAGACCTCTCAGCATCACCTAAAAGATTTAATCACTTCTTTCTGCTGAAAACTCTTCTTTGGGCTTCCATGATATCTCAGCCTTGTGGTTTTTCTTCTACATCTCTGCCTGTTCCTCTGTCTCTCTTGTCAGTTTATTTTCCTTTACCCTTCCTCAAAACTGGAATTTCTTGAAACTCTGTCATAGGTACTTGTCCCTTCTCACTGTAATGTTTCTCCTTAGGAAATCTCAAATATTTTCATTGTTTTAATGGATATACATATTCCAGACCACTAAAACCCTGTTTTTAGCCTAGACTTCTCCTTTTAGATCTAAATATCCAATTGTCTCTTCAACATAATTTGAATGTCTTAAATGAAACTCCAATCCCAAAAATGTTCAAAACCAAACTCATTATTTCCTTCCTCAAACCTAGTTCTTTTGTTATGTATGATAATAGCAGAAGAACTAGCATCACTATAACCATAATTGCAAACATTGATAGTGTTAAAAGTTAAAATCAAATAAATAGTTTAATTCATGTTATTCTTACAATACACTGAAGTTAGCACTATTATTATCCCACTCAACACATGAAGACATGATACCCAGAGAGCTGGCTTGCCCAAGGTCACAGAGCTTGGAATGTCAGACTTAGATTATGAAACCATGTAGAGCTCAGCTACTATTCTAGATTGCTTGTCCTCCTTGAAACCATTCTCTTCCTTATACCACCACGTCATCTCAGTTTTATCTACTTAAATATTTCTGGACTCTGTTCCGTTTTTTCCATCCCCATTATTGTGTTGGTCTAAGTTGACATCATCTCTAATTTGGGTTACTGTAATAGTCTCCATATGGGCCTCCTTGCATCAATTCTGGCCTATTTCAGATCTATTCTATACACTGCAGCCTTCTAAAAAAAATCTAGATGTATTTAAGACATATACAAAGAGGAGGATCGCCCTGTCCCATAGCTGAATGTAACATTGCAACTGAGAGATTTTTTTGAGAAATCACGATCAGAAAAAAGTTCCTTCTCAGGAAAAGCCATAATGGATATGGAAATGGCACTTAGCATGACAAGGTCAGGTGCATTGAGTTGTAATTTGCCTTTCACTTGCTAATTAATTTAAAGGTTATCCCCCAGGGGTCTTTACTCTTTACCCCAAAGAAGTTAATTTAGAAATGTCTCCTTTGCTTATATTTCCTAGATGGAAATTATTTGTATTCCCTATGATAAAAGTTTCCATTGAAAATGTCAAAGCTAAATAAATAGAAAAACAAGTTTATAAATTCTTATGAGTGAAAATAAGGGTTTAAATATTATTTTACTCTAGGAAAGACTTCAAACACAAATCAGAAAGTGATGTATAATTTGGATATTATTAAGTTGATAATAAGAAAGAAACTTAAAGATGTGATGTGTATATAATTTCTCATTGTCACATCAAAACTTTCAAAAATACTATATATATATTAATTTTATATAATAGCTTAATGGCAAATATGGGCATATATATATATACATATATATATATATATATATAACAATGATTAAAATGGAAGATACAAAACTAAAAATAAATCTTATGAATTTTCCACACTTTTTTCTTGTATAAAGATCTTTAAAAAATAAGTTAATGCACATAAGGTGATATATATGCAAATATCACAATCTAGAAACTAGTATTAAGATCTCAAGGTAAATTCAAATTCTGCAGTAAATTGTAACACTCATGTCATAATACATGGTTAAGTAAGTGGAGGTGTTTGTGAGGTGGAATGGGGTGCACCACTTTTGTCACCCAGTAAACATGAGGCCCACACAGTCAACTCTATTGTTATTTTTGCTTAGGGCAGGTGATTGTTGGGCTGAGAAGTTGAGGAGATGATATGGTAATAAGAGGTAAAGATTGAGGACCACCAGGACAGTAGTAGAGGGCAATGGGCAGAAAAACAGCTCTTAAAAATCCAGAGACAAGTCACTAATTGAGCTAACTGTAGGTATAAAAACTACAAAAAAAATGAGGGAGGATTAGTCTTTGACCCCACTGGGCAGTAGTTTCAATTTGAGACCAAGGGTTTGACCGTAGGCTAAGAGGGAATTGAAATGAGTCTTTTTGGGATAGAAAGTAAGACCTTGACACTGGGGGCATGTGTTTTCAGATATCAGCACAACAAAATAATGACTATGTTTCTCTATAAGTGGAGAAGGAACTGTGTGTGTGTGTGTGTGTGTGTGTGTGTGTGTGTATGATGTTTTCTCATTGGATTTTGGAAGAGAAAAAAATATCCCAAAGTAAAGTAGGGAGGGGAAGCAGAACATCTAGAGGAGTGAGGCTAAAGATATAAAGATAGTATCCTGTGCTGGTAACTGAAGGACATTCCATGGATATATTGTAAATGGGTATGTGCCTGCTTTGTATGTTTCATAATGAAATTAAATATACAGAACAATGTAATTTGTAAAAATAAAAAATAGTCTTGGTTAGGTGGCTCAGTTGGTTGGAGCATCACCCTTTCCACAAAAAGGTTGTGGGTTAGATTTCCAGTCAGGGCACATAACTGGGTTTCCGGTTCAATCCCCAGTTGCAATATGTGTGATGAGGCAGCCAATCAATGTTTCTCTCATATCACTGTTTCTCTTTCTCTCTCTCTCTCTCTCTCTCTCTCTCTCTCTCTCTCTCTCTCCTTATTCTCTCTCTAAAAATCAATAAACATATATATGTATATATGTTTTAATGGCACTTAGCATGACAAGTGCTGTATAAAATATATATCCACATACATATATGTGACTAGAAATAAGACTGAAATGAAATATGTTAAAATTTTAACAATGGAATTATGAAGATAACTGCTACCTTGATACCTTTTGTATGTTCCACAATTGTAAGAAAGGTTTTTTAATATATAAAAGAATCATAGACTATTGGAGCAGAGAGATGTTTAGAGATTATTTGGTACATGGACTTAAAAAAATTATCTGGGACATGACCAAATTCAGAATCCTCTGACATTGCTACTGGGATGATGCTCAAAAGACAGTTCAGAACAGAAATGCTGCAGGTCCAGATATAACTCACTATAGCCACCTGGTGGCAGTGACTACAGATTCTAGGAGCATGTTCACATTTCCAACCTCAGGTGCTGATCTACATACATGAATCAGCATGGACTTTGCCCCTGGACTCCACAGTGCTGTATAAAATAATTCATTTGGGTAAGTGTGGTATGAAAACATTAGGGTTTCTATTTATATTTAAGTAATTATGTAGGGCTAGTTGCACAAATATTACTTCCTGCTAATGATTTTCTGCTTGCCAAAGACAGCAACTTTAAAATAGTCTAGCTCTTTTTGGATATTTACTTGCACTTACCTTAATAATATTTATATAATACTATCTCTTAATTTTGAAATTGTAGGCATTACAAATAAATTTCTATGTTAGACGTGACTTGAGCTTCCTTTCATATCCTCCTCCACTGAACATGCTCATACTTTTTATATCTCCACCGTTCTCCCATTATGGCTAGATTGTTACTTTGCTTTGAGCAGAGTTCAAAGTTCAGAATATTGTCTGGAGATCTATTATCAGCAAAGTACTAGGATACTTATTACTTTTCCTGTTTTGCACTCCCCCCACATCCTTAATTGATTAGTTTTCTAAGTACATATCACTAAATCTCTGGATTTAGGTGATTGTCTCTCAGAACATTCAAATGATTGAATATCTAATCCACATCAAGTAGTCTACTAATTTCATTGCCTTGAAGACATGTCTTCCAGAGCCTTCTGCCTGCTCTAAATCTAATCACTTTTTCCTCTAGACCTGCAAAGAGCTATCTAGATGTTTGTTTATCCTCTCACTTCATTGATAGTTTCATGGATATTGATTTCTAGATTGGAAATAAATGTTACTCAGAATTTTGAAGCATTTTTTCCCCCTCTTGTCGCTGAGTTTCCAGTGTTGCTATAGAGAAGTCTTCAGCCATTTACTTTTTTGCCCTTTTTAAGGAATATGTTTTCCCCTTTCTGGAAACTTTTAAAGTCTCTTCACTCACAGTATTCTGAAATCTCAATGTCCTTTCCTATGTGGGTCTGTTTTATCTCCTATGGTAGCACCCAGTGGTTCCTGTAGTCAAGAAAAGCATACTCTTCACTATGAAATTTTTCTTGAATGTTTGATGCAATCTTCTTGGTTTTATTTTTTTCTGATATTCCTATTATTTTTCTTGTTTCTTTTTATTTTCTCCTACTAAATTTACCATTTATATTTTATTATATTACTTTTATATATTTATTTTACATTTTATTTTTGTCTTCTTCTTTTTAAATTTTACTTTTTAATCGTGGCCTGAGGATATGTAGGGTATTATTATTATTATTATTATTATTGATTTTAGAGAGAGTAAGGAAGGGAGAGAGAGATAGAAACTTTGATGTGAGAGAGAAACATCAATCTGTTCTTTCCTGTTTGCCCTCTGACCTGGGATTGAATCTGCAACATGGGTATGTGCCCTTGAAAGCAAAGTGCTGTGATCGGGTATGAGTTTGTTGTCTCCCAAAATCAAAGAATTAGTCCCGGACAAAGATGGTAAACGGAAGCAAAGTTTATTGAGAGACAGAGGGACTCCCTGGAGCAAGGAGCAAAGGGAGGGGGCCAATGTGTGTTGCCGGTAAAGCTTCTTTGTCTCATGCCCCTTAAGCCAGTCCTGGAAAAGGTGCAGCTGGGGTTCCTGGACAGCCAAAAGCAGGTCAGTGTCCAGACCTTCTGTTCCATGTTGCAGCCGGGCATAGTTCGGCATCCAAGCTAATTAAAGTCTATTAGTCCATGTGTGGAGTCCTATGGGGCCACAAGCTATGTGGTTGCAAGGGAGAGTCAGGAATCCAGTGCACCAGAAAGAGAAGAGGGTGTGCTTCTTTGTCTAGCGTTAGATAGATGCTTTGTTAGCTCTTGATTGGTCATTTCAAAGAATTCTGCCTTAGCAACATCCATACATTTTAAAGCTCGAGTTCCCATGGGGAGAGGAACCAGATTGAGAACTGCCACTTCAGGTCTGAGGTGACATCACTGTTCTGCCTAGTGCGGTTGCTTTAGCAACTGCTGCCTAACTGGGTTCAATTCTAGGTTACTTTGTTTTTCTTGGAACAGGACACAGTCAGCAACCTGCATCTGCAACTCTACACTCGCCTCCCCCACCTCCCACCTCACCCGTGGTCCCAACCCTGACTGCCTAGCCCTCTTCTATCTCCTCAACCTGACAGGGAATCCAACCAAGGCCTTTTGTTGTACAGGATGACGCTCCAGCCAACTGAGTCACCCAGCCAGGAAGTCTTCTTCCCGTTTTATAGACTGTCCATCATGTTTGATGAGTACAATTTCTTTACCTTTCCGAATAGATTAATAGTAGTTTCTTTTCTTGTGTTTTCATCTTCTTGAAGTCTCTGTTTCCTGTATGTTTCTCTTTCATTTTTGTTTGTTTGGGATTCTCTCTTTCTATGCCCGAGGCTTTCTTCAAATATCCAGGTCTTTTTAATTTAGTTGTTTGCTCTTACCGAAGTCAATGAAAGGCTGATTGGAAGCTCTGTAGGTGTGCTTCGGGATTTGATGAAGACTGTGGGCTTCAATGCAGTAGCATCAAACTGGGCTTTTTTTTTTTTTTTTTAAATCCAATGCTATATGTTTTCATCTTCTCTTTTGTGCTGATTGCATTCCCCAAGGAAGAAACTTTTGGTCTCCTGCCTACTGAGCAGGTGGGGTGGAAGTCAGGGGTCTCACAGTTTAGCATATAAACTGTCACTCAATGCCCCTATTTTCATTGTGAAACCTCCCCCCAACCCTGAACTGTGTCTGGTCCTCCTTACCCTCTGCTTCATTATATCTAAGATTACACTTCTCTTTGGTGGGAGAGGACCAGTTGCGTCTATGTAGAGTTGAACTGTTTCATTAGAAATATTTTACTTATCCCCACTTTTCAACATTTAAAAACTTTGAGGGCTGCTTCTGCCCTGGCCGGTTTGGCTCAGTGGATAGAGCATCAGCCTGCGGACTGAGGGGTCCCAGGTTCGATTCCGGTCAAGGGCGTGTGCCTTGGTTGCGGTCACATCCCCAGTTGGGGGTGTGCAGGAGGCAGCTGATCGATGTTTCTCTGTCATCGATGTTTCTAACTCTCTCTCCCTCTCCCTTTCTCTCTGTGAAAAATCAATAAAATATATTAAAAAAAAAACAAAAAAAACTTTGAGGGCTGCTTCTATGTAAATTGGATTGTTTATTGTCATTCCTCACTGCTGATTTAGGACTCCACTTTTGTGAGGTAACTAAATCATTTCTCACCCATTCTCTTTTTTGTTTTGTTTTGTTAATCCTCACCTGAGGGTATTTTTTCCACTGATTGTTTAGAGAGTAGAAGAGAATGAAGGAGAGGGAGAGAGAGAGAAACATCAATGTGAGAGAGAAACACTGAACGGTTGCTTCCCGCACTCACACCAACTGGGGTCAGGGATCTCACCCAGGTAGGTGCCCTTGACTGGGAATTAAACTTGTGACGCTTCAGTGCACCAGCTGATGACACTCTAACCACTGACCAGGGCTCCCACCCATTTTTTTTTTTTTTTTACCTTCCAACCTCTAGTATGATTATGTTATCATCTCCTCTTCCCATAATATGCATCTGGCTTTGAAGTATTTCTATAGGAAGGGATTTATGTAAAGAAACTTCAGAATGAAAATAGTAAGTGAACAGCAGAAAATGTAAGAGGAGATTCTTCTACTCTTGATATAATCTCTTCATAAAGATCAGATGAAGCTGTAATTGGTGATAACCTGAACAACTCAGAGAAGCTGGTAACAAAGTTGAAGTTATCAATAAAACTCCTTGAAATATGTTTTATATCCCTATAGTTAATAAAGAATTATGTTGCATATTGTGAATTGGGAATATTAGGTTATAAAATAATAGTATGATGAATAGATAGATATTAAAAATTTAGCACTCCAGACATGAGAATCTTCATAAAAACTCTACTTTTTCAATGATGTTGAAAGTCAATTAAATCCAGAATTTATTTTATAAAATAATATTATTCTTAATGTTAAATATTTAGAAGCTTCATTTGTAATTTCTTAGTGAAGAGCAAAAAGTAAAAATATATGTGCTATTGGGGAACATCTTGTTTTTTTTATAGTGGTAAAAATGACTGAAATAATATATAAATAATATAGCAAATTTTTATATCCAGCTGCATGACAAATCAGAGTCCCTGTTTAAAATATTTAAAAGTGCATTTAAAAATTTATCACTGAACTGATATAAAAGTAAGAAATTGGCCTTGACCTCAAAAAAGTGGAAGTAAAATCTTAAGTGAATGTATAGGCAGCTGTCTGACCTGAGGGTTTCAGTTTATTCTTTTGCAGGTGTAGCTGGGGATGGCCCATCCTGAGCAGGGAGCTGTATAGGAAAACACTCATAAAGCTGGTATCCTTTGTAAAAGTAGAAAGCAAGGAAATCCTATGTTGACTTAAGAGAAAACATAATGTACCCTGAAAACTCTTGATTGGTGTGTGTATTAAAATAAAACAGTAATATAACTCAAGGCTTTTCCATGCAGCTACAACCCAGAACTTGGGGAACTCCCATAGACATTTCAAGGAAATTTATCATTTCTATATTTAAAAGCACAATGCACACAAGAAAATAAAGTAACCAAAGTGAGAACAAACAGGAAACAAAAATAGGCCAGAGAGAGAGATCCCTAGGACTTCAAACACTAGAGTTAGACACAGAGCATAAATACATTTATTTATGATTAACACAACTAGAGAAAGGATGGAAAACATGAGTAAGGAGAAAGAAACTATAAAAATTACTAAACGGATCTTAAAAAGAGACAAATAGAATTTATAGGAATTAAAATTAAATAACTGAATTTTAAAACCTCAGTGGAGGGGAGATTCCAAGATGGCTGCAGACTAGGTGGAAGCTGCACACAGCTGCTCCCAGCACCAAATGGGATTACAGCTAACTTAGAGAGCAATCAACCTGAATAGCCAACCAAAGGCTAACCAAACTGAAATATTATAACCAAGGGTTTGCAGAAGAGGCACATAGAGACTGGTAAGAAGGGCAGAGACATGGAAAAGGTTGGTCCCCACTCCCATGTGGCAGGTGAGGAGCTGGAGGGTTTTCTGGGCTGCAAAACTCCCTTCCCCAGGAGCATGAGGTCTGAAACCCATGCAGGGATCCCCAACACCAAGCAGCAGAGACACAAAGAGGATAGATAGCACCTGGTGGTGAAAATCTGTGGGGATTCAGTCTGCCTGGGAGAGAAGGGAGTCTGCTAGAGACTCAGATGCTGTCTTCCCAGGGCCAAGCACTCCGATTGTTAACACCAGCCTGTACAGTGCACTTTCCAGTTTTCAACTACTGGTGACTCCCGTCTGCCGTACTCGGGTGCTGCAGAGGGATCTGCTGGCTGCACTCAGCAGGGATTTGGGGGGTGGGGGGCTCTTTTTCTGGAGAAGCTCTTGGTCGAGACTCAGACAGTGACTGAACTGTGAGGCTTTGGAAAGGGGACCATTCTTCCCCACCTCCAGCACACAGCCAGCACTCCCCTCCCACCACCACCTCTTGGATCACAGTGGCCTGCCCTGCTGAGTTCAGCCATGAAAAGGATTAGAGTACAGCACAGAGCTGGCACCTTAACCGCACTGTCTCCCAGGGAGGCTTTTATCCAAGAATCAGACTGGCCAGGGCTGGGTTTGGTGTTGGGTGGGTGGGTGATGGGGGGGGGGGTAGCGGTTTGGCACTCCTATCTTTCCTGCAAGCTCAGTCCACCTATCCTGGGAAGGGGAAGAAGTGTCCACCCAACTCCCACAGGTTGTTGTCAACATCCCCAATGGGAGACTCTTTGGATCCCCGCCCCCCAAGTCCCAATGACAGGGAAGGAAGGGTTGCTCAGAACTGGGATATTCCGAGTTTGTCTCCTTCAGAGGCTATTGTCTTGGACCAGGATGAAGTGCTTGGTCCCCTCCTGAGGGCTCAGCCGGCACCACCCCAATGGGAGACTCTTGGTCTCCTCCCCACCCCATCCCCCAAGCCCCAGTGGCTCCACCTGGCTGATCTTGCTCCTGCAGAGGGTATGACTTGCTGCTACCAACCTGAACCTGCAGGATGCCCCTCCTGGGGGAACTAGAGTTGGAGACTCTGGCAGAGACTTTGTGGCTTGGCTCTGGAGTAGGGTCCACATTCCCCTCATTGAGTGCCTGACCACACAGCCCTCAAGTAGGAGGCCCACTAGTCTCACCCTCTGGACCCAAGCCGCCCTCCCCTACCAAGCTCGCACCTGTGGCAGGGTTTGTGGGTTGTGGCCAGCCTGGGTCCACTCTGCAGTCTTTCTTCAGAAGGCTCTGGAGGAAGACCAGGCAACCTCAGGGGGAGGCAGAGTAGCAGACAGGTGGAGGCAGACCTCAGAGACCCTCCGAAATTTTATAGACATTCCATCTGTAAACTGTATAGTATGGATGGCCGGGGAGATTATTATGCTCAGTGAAATAAGCCAGTCAGAGAAAGACAAATACCACTTGATCTCACTTATATGTGGAATCTAATGAACAAAATAAGCTGATGAACGAAATAAAAACAGAGGCATGGATACATAGAACAGACTGACAGCTGTAAGAGAGGACGGGCATTGGGGGACTGGATGAATGAAGGTGAAGGATTAAACAAAAAACATATATGGAACACATAGCCACAGACAAGCGTGTGGTGATAGCCAGAGGGAAAGGGGGGCAAGGAGCACTTGGAGGTAGGCAATGTGGGGGAAAATGGGTATGAAACGATCAATGCAGTGTGCAGATGAAACATTGAGTTGTGCGCTTGAAACCTATACAGTTTTATGAGCCAATGTCACTCCAATAAATTCAATTAATAAAATAAAATCGTGGTGATGGTTGCATAACTGTAAATATACCAAAAATGACAGACTGGCATACTTTAATGGGTGAATTATATGGCATATGAATATCTAAAGGAATTAATGAGAAAAGAATTAGTAAACAGAGAAAAAATATTGGAAAACAGAAATCTGGCATTAGAAATTCAGAATTCATAAAATTGCAAAAGTTCAACTGAATCAAACTTTTCAGGTAAAAATGTTCAACCTGGATAAACATGCAAAAGCCAGTGTTTGTTTTACAAGAGTTACATCTAAAATACAATGACACAGAAATATTAAAAATAAAAAATGCCAGGTACAAGCCTAAAAAAGCATCATCATCAGACAAATAAACTCTAAAACCCCAGAATATTAGTATAGATTGAGAGGGGCACTGCAAAATGGTAAAAGTGTTAATTAATCTGTAATATTTAAACATTCCAAATTGGTGAGGACATAATAACATAATCTAAACAATCTAAAAATATGTAGAAACCTGAACTGACTGAATTGCAGAAGAAATAGACATATCCACATCATAGAGGGAGATTTTAACAAAAACAGTTTCATCAATTGCTGGGTGAAGCAGAAAGAAATTGGTTAAGTCACAGACTATTTGAAAGGTACAACTAGCAAACTTGATCTAACAGACTTTGAGAAGGGCAGAGCGGGGTGGAAAGAGTCAGGGTCATCTTGATTGTGAAGACAACATACCAGCCTATTTTTACCTCATTAAAACTATTGCTATTTAGGGTGGTTGTCATAGTGAACAAGTAACTAATACAAGTGATAATGCTAAAAAGAAAATAAGAGAACTATTAACACAAAATTCTGGACTGTGGCTAACCCAATAAGGAGAGAATATAATTGCATGAAGAAAGGAGAAAGAATCAAAGATGGGCTCATGGAGAAATTTGAATAGTTTGTTTAACATTCTAGAAATGGTTATATTCTGTTGTTTTCTTTTATTTATTTTTTGTTAATCTTCACCTGAGGATATTTTTTTCCATTGATTTTTAAAGAGAGTAAGAGGGAGGGGGGGGGAGAGAGAGAGAGAGAGAGAGAGAGAGAGAGAGAGAGAGAGACATTGATTGGTTGCCTCCTGCACATGCCCGAGGACCAGGGATCAAACCTGCAACCCAGGTAGGTATCCTTGACCAGAATTGAACCTGAGACCCTTTGGTGTGTTGTCCAATGCTCTAACCACTGAACACTGGCAAGGGCACATTCTGTTTCTTAAGCTGAGCTATGTATGGTATATCCTATTTTATTCATTTTATTACTCCTTATTTTTTGTTATATTTCATAAATATGTATGAAATATTTCATAATCAAAATATATAAAATACAATTTAGGAACAAAGTAAACATATTTCTTGCTTAGGAAATAGCATTGGAAGATGCATAAAAACATTGCTGAGGATTTTAAGAACAACATACATTATATTTTGTTTCTTATATTTTTCTTATATTTGTTTCATTATATTTTGGGAGGTTTACTGAATAGTTAGAGGAAAGCACAGATGCTTTCAACATGGGTGAACTTATGCTATTTGCTTGAAGAAATATGAAGACAAGGTATCATCAACAGTCAATAATTTTTTAACAACAAAATGTTTTGTGGAAACACCGCTAATTATACCCATCAACAGAGCTAGGCTTTGACTATGATAAAAATGGAAATCTGGAGTGAGTTCATGTTTACCGGTTGCTGCCATGATTCCTTGTCTTAATGAATGTTAAATAAACTATTCAAATTTACCTCACCAACTGTTGCCACCCACTTCTTTCTTCTTTCAGAAACACACCTGGCTGAATTTCAGGTAGATTAGGTTTCCCTGCTGGTCTATATCCAGGCAGTTCCCTTCACTCTAGTCTAGGCTCTTGGCAGAGCATGTTGGATTTCCATTGCATGCCAGAAATTTGGTCGTTTCTTCTGATATAACACTATTGAAAATGAGACTTCTAGATATTCGGTTGTATGGAATGAGTTCTCATAAATTGGATTAATAAGTAGAAGAGTTATGATTTGTTTTTTAAAAGTTCAGCTTCATCCTGTGTTCCCAGAGGCACAGAAAACTGCCAGATCAAAAAAGTCCAAGTAAGGGGTACAGACTTTCAGCTATAAGATGAATATGGACTGAGGATCCAATGCAAAACATGGCAGCTACAGTTGATAACACTACACAGCACAATTGAAGTGTCCCAAGAGAGTAGAACTCAAAATTTTCACCAAAATAAATAAGCAAATAAGTAAGTAAATAAATGAGGTGATGTATGTGTAGTCAACCAGATGGGGAGCCACTATATCATGAATACATATTACACCACCAGGATGTACACTTTATCCCACAATATTTTTTTCAACTTTGTTCAGGTAAAATTGACAAATAATATTGTAAGATACTTAAAGTGAACATCATAGTGATCTGAAACACATATACATTATTAAAAGAATAGAGGACTGGTGCACAAATTTGTGCATGAGTGGGGTCCAGCCAGCCCACCCCAATCGGGGCCGATAGGGCCGGCCGGGTGGAGGGGCCATGGGCAGTTGGCAGGTCGGCCCCGCCCCCCATCAAACTCCTGGTCAAACTCCCTATCAAACTCTCAGTCAAGGGGACAATTTTCATATTAGCCTTTTATTATATAGGATTACCCCATCTAGCCAATAAAGCAGCCATCACTTCGCACATCTCTTTGTTTTTTAGTGGTGAGACATTCAAGTACCACTACCCTAGCCAATCCCAAACATACAACAGTGTTATCAACTATGGGCATCATATTTTACATTTGATGCTCAGACCTTATTCATCTCATAGCCAAGAGATTGTACCTTGTTATGAACCCTTCTCTATTTACTCCACCCATCACCCCCTGGCAACCACTTTTCTCCTCTTTGCTTCTGTGAGTTTTCTTTTTTAATATATATTACATATATAAAGAAGGATACAAGGCAGTATTTGTCTCTGGCTTATTTCACTTAAAATAATGCTTTCAAGGTTTATCACATTGTCACAAATGACAGAATTTCCTCCTTTCTCATGGCTAATATTCCAGTGTATATGCATACCACATCTTTTTATCCTTTCATCTATTGGTGGACACTTAGGTTGTGTCCATATCTTGACTGGTGAATGATTTATAAGGAATATAGAAGTTCAGATAATCTCTTTGAGATCGTGATTTAATATTCTTTGGGTAAATCCCCCGAAATGGGATTGACTGCTGGATCGTAGGGTAGTTGTATTTTTCATTTTTTGAGGAACCCCCATATTGTTGTCCATAGTGGCTGCATCAATTTATATGGTCTCCCTTTTCTCCACATCCTCACCAACATTTATCATTTATCTTGTCTTTTTGCTGCTGTTCCTAAAGAATGTGTGGTTCTCGTTCTCTCTCTCTCTCTCTCTCTCTCTCTCTCTCTCTCCCATAGGATTTGGCTGGATGAATAAAAGGATACACCTAGGTTGTATCAGATAAGGACTGAGCAACACTAACAATTGGCTTTGTCACACAATGTCACCCAGTATAGGAAAAGGAAAATGTAATCCAGGAGAACCAACTTTTGATTATAGCATCTGCCTGGTCTGATCTAAAATACCTTTTTTCATATTTGATCTAGGGGCTAGCTATTTTAGAATTACTATTACTTCACTTGGGAGAACTAATGCCCCTCATCTCTGATATCATGAACCATGCTTTTTACTGTTCTATGGTTCTTTGACTTCTTAGGGAACATTTAAGAATGCTAAATTACAGGATTTGATTTTAAATAATAATAAGTTTCATCCCCAAATTAAATAATACCTAATTAAAAGCAAGATTTGATTTGTTCAAGAAATATTTTCCTTATAACTTTTTCCATTTAGGGAACTACAAATTATATAAGATGAATAAAAAAAACAATGATCTCAGGCCTTTTACTAAAAGCATACTGATTTTCCAATTCCTTTAATTCCAAGATGGCTGGAAGTTTAGAAATTGAGCGAGTGCAAAAACCTGGGATACCTCTTTGAATAATACTAGTGCTTATAAAGAAGGGAGAAATCTAGTCACTTGGTTCTTCACTTGGTATTTAAAACTTAACTTCTGGGACTCATTTTTCAGAAAATGTGACGATTGGTCTCCCAGTTTCCCCACTGGAACCTGACAAGTGTATGGCCCCATGTACTGTCAGTGTCCTTTCTGGGTCTTTTTTCATCTTGTTTCTTTTTATTTTCTTAAAATATTTCAGCTACTTTTGGAGTAATACAGGCTCTATTAGCTGCATGCCTCCCTACCACTTTTATTCTGGGCACAAGTAAAGAGCTCTGCTAATGTTAGGGCCGTGGTAACTTGGTGAGTCATGGGAAACATCTGTTTTCTAGGTATGCAGTGTAAGACTCTGACTCTTAGATATGAGTACTCCTTAATCAGTCCCTGGAATCTGAGGTACTACTGAATATTCATCATCTTCAAAACCAACTGTAATTATCACCATTAGCAGCAGCAGCAGTAGCAATGGCAAAATTATCTTCTTTATTATCTTTATCAGAATTTTGCAGTTCTATTAACAAGAATTTTAGGGCTAAAAATTTTTTTAGTTCCAAACTCTTAGTTTATTTCCATCAAAAATAAAACTAACCTCCCCGAATAGCCAAAGCAATTCTGAGAAAAAACAAAGCTGGGATATGTCACACTTCCTGATTTCAAACTATACTAGAAAGCTATAGTAATCAATAAATGGTGTTGGGAAAACTGGATATCCACATACAGGAAAATGAAATTGGACCCTTGTGTTATGTCACTCACAAAAATTAACTTGAGCCTGGCTGGCGTGGCTCAGTAGTTGAGCGTCACCCTCAGTGGTTGAGCACAGAACCAGGAGGTCAGGGTTCAATTCCTTGCCAGAGCATATGCCTGGGTGGCAGGCTCGGTCCCCAGGGGAAGGGGACATGCAAAAGGCAGCTGATGGATGATTCTCTCTCATCATTGATGTTTCTATGTCTCTCTCCCTCTCCCTTCCTCTCTGAAATCAATAAAAATATTTTTTTAAAAATTAATTTGCAATGGATTACAGACTAAAACATAAGAACTGTAACCATATCTGGAAGAAAACATGGAGGAAAAGCTCCTTTACATTGTTCTTGGCAAGGATTTTTTTTTTTTTAGCTCTGACATCAAAAGCAAAAAATTGATAAGTGGGACTACATCAAACTAAAAAGCTTCTGCATGGCAAAAAAAAAAAAAAACAATTAACAAAATGGCAAGGCAACCTATGGAACAGGATAAAGTATTTGCAAATCATATACCTATCTGATATAGGGTTAATGTCCAAAATACATCAAAAACTCAAACACCTCAATAGGAAAAAAAGAACACAGACAATGCAATTTTAAAAAGGGAGAGAAACTGAATACATATTTTTACAAAAAAAAAAGATATACAAATGGTCAACAGATCTGTGAAAAAGTGCTCAACATCATTTACCATCAGATGAATACAAATCAAAACCATATGAGATATCATCTCACACCTGTTAGAATGGCTATCATTGTAAAAGCATTATGCTAAGAGGACAGAGAAAGACAAATACTGCATGGAATCATTTATATTTGGAATTTCATAGAAACAGAGTAGAGTGGTACTAGGGACTGGGGATGAGGAAAATGGGGAGATGTTCAAAGGATACAACTTCCAGTTTTAAGATGAGTAAGTACTGGGGATCTAATGTACAACATTATAAAAATACTAATATACTTGAAAGTTTTAAAGAGAGTAGAACTTAAATGTTTTCAAAACACATGCATTCACACACAATTAATTATACAACATGGTGGAAGTGTTAACTAGCACTATGGTGGTAATCGTTTTGCAATATGTAAATGTATCAAATCAACACATTATGCACTTTAAACTTACACGTTATGTGCAAATATGTCTCAATAAAACTTTAAAAAGGTGATATTAATCTGATCCATGGTTTTAGCTTACAAACTTTATCAGTTTGCTTCTTCTATTATTAACATTTATATTCAGAATGAGTTTTTAAATCGAATTGTAATTAAGAGAAATTTTTACTGAACTTATTTATTCAATCAGCAAATACTTACATGATGGCAGGTAATTAGATATTTGAGATACAATTAACAAATGGATAAAGATTTTAGTGGAGAAAACAGAGAATTAAAAAGCAAATAAAAATTAAGTAAATTGAAGTTTTAAGAAGGTAATATATGTTTTGGAAAAAGCAGGGCAGATTTAGGGGGATTAAGAGGAGGGATGTATTAGCTACAATGAAAACAGGTTGGTCAGGGTAGGCCTCATAAAAAAGGTAATATCTGAGCAAATGTTAAATGTATATTTTTAAATATTATTTTTATCACCAAATTTAGAACTTATTTGGTGGTAATTCTTAATTTTCTCCTACTATTGGGAACTTTCTGCTTACTAAACACCTAATCTATATATATAAAAGGCTAATATGCAAATTGTACCCTCAGGAGTTTGACAGGGAAACTGGGAGTTTGATCACTTGCTATGACATGTGCTAACCACCAATGGGAGGCGCAGAATGAAGGAAGGCCCTGGCCAGCCCTGATTGCCAGCCAGGCCTACGGACCCTACCCGTGAATGAATTTTGTACACCAGGCCTCTAGTTTTATATAAAGCAGTGTGTATGTCATTGACTTTAGAGAAAAACATACTATATAATTTTTAAAAAATTAAATAAGTATATAATTCTAAAAGATGAAGTAAGCTTATTGATCATCTTGGATTGATTTCATCGTATTAGCAAAAAGATTTTAATTAAATTTAGAAAAAAATCTTTAATTTTTTACTAAGCAAATGTGGATTCAATTGTATGAAATTATAGTAAATTTCACTAGAAATCTAATTTTTTTAGTAGGAACAAGGCAAAAAGTGATACAAATTATTAAAAAAAAAAAAACTAAATCCTTCATTTTTTCTCTCTTTGAAATTTATTTAAAACCATTCCCCCTCAGAAGTATTAATATTTGAATATTTTTGACTTATAATTCAAAATCAAAGCTATACCACATGGCATTTATTTTCATTCAATAGAATGTCCCATCTACTTCAAGAAGAGAACAGACCAAAATATTATAAATGTAAATATCCTTCTGTTTATAGCTAGATGAAATAGATACAGCTTTTTCTACATAACCATTCTGTGTTAAATTACCTAGTGTAAAAACCTGGCCAAGAACAGGTGCAATTTATTATAATCATAACACACACCATATAACATGTTCATTCCTAAGAAGAGATTTATAATTGTTAAAAATCAAAACATATCTTAAATGTGCGTTATGTAAAATACTTTTGTGATATTTCTTACAAAGAGCATTTTGTAGAGCGAAAAGTTAGCCCTTAATTTTTTTTTACATAAAGCTGAACTTTTATGCATTAGATTCTAGAAAGACCATAGATTCATTGTTCAAAGACCTCTCCTAAACTCTGATCTCAATCTTTATTGCCAAAAATGCACCCAAATTATCTTACTTTTCTCCATTAAAAACGTATTCCTCTCCTGTGTTCCCCATCTCCATCAGTGACATCACAGGACTTGTTCACTGTAGCAGAGGCATTTTCTATACTCCTCTTTCTCTCATCCCCAAAGTCTGATCATCAAAAAGTCCACTTAGGTCCATACCCTATCCCCTTCACAGTCTTGCCACAGAAAGCTTCTCGAAGGGCAGAACTCACATGGCTGCCCCCAGCTTCAAAGCTCGCTATTCCCCCTAAGGTAAACTAACCTTCTTTTCATGTTACAAACAGCTATTTCTCACTTGGCCCAACCTGTCCAGTCATTTCACTTATCACAGGAACACACATCCCTAGCACCTGCACTGGAGATGTTTCCTGAAAGCAAAAAAGCCCTGTTCTCTACATATTTGGGTCTTTGATTTCATTGTGTTCTCTGAGTAGAATACTCTTCCATTTTCACTCATTCATTGACCAGCAAAGATAAACACCTACTGAATACCTTCTCTGTGGCAGGCCAAGGCGTGTGCAGGGGATTGAATGGTGAACAAAATAGACGTGGTCCATGCACACACGGAGTCTGCACTCCTCTGCCTGCACATGCCACCTTCCCTCTAGATTCAGCTTTCTTAACCTCATACTCCCCCCTGCTATCAGTCCCGATGGAGGTAGTTGCACTGGCTTCTGGAAGACTTGGCCTCTGTGCATGCCTTGGCTGTGGTATTGATGTCATATTTTCTGTTTTTAAATGTCAATGTTCCTCACTAGACTCTGAGCTGCTTATAGTAAGGAGCAGGTCTTTTCATTAATAGACTTCCCTTTAATGCCATTAACAGACTTCCCTTTAATGCCATTAACAGACTTCCCTTTAATGCCCAGTGTAGGCTATCAAAGCAACTTGAAGGGGACTTAATCCAAGATTTAGGCATCATGCCAGAAATTCTAAAAAGGACCACAGAAAGTTAGAGTGTGAGTATATTCTTTCTGTTTAGGCTTTCCAATGTTTATAAGAGTTTTAAAAGCCCATTAGAAATGTATTCTTCCATAATTTACCTGACACACTATTAATTTTCTATGTTTTAGAAGTATTACTTAATCCCTAAAGATGATCACATTTTCATAAATATATATATGTTCAATTCTCATCTTTAAAACCCTTATTGTACACCATAACTAATGACTTAAACTGTATCTTTGTATTCGATTTCTCTTGACATAGAAATCGCTCTTTCCTTGAAAATTTCTGGAAATAATGAGAGATTTTCTTTTCCCATTTGAGATGATGCTAATGCATTATCGCCTGAGAAAGGAACATATGCTCCTATTCCTAATGCCATGGCTACCTTACGACTATTTCTATGCAGAATTATTTCTCCATGGTCTTGAGATATACAGTTCCCAATACAACCTGGTGTAGTATTCTCATATTGATTCATTCTGGAGAAATAAATTGTATAGAATAGTTTATAAGAGACTCCTTCCTTCCTTTGATAACTGGAATGACGACAACAACTTTCCCATCTGTATTTGACAATAGCAACTCATGAATCCTGCATTGACTTTTTCAGTGGCAATGGGGACACTAAAGATAACTGGATTGTAATTACATGAATAGGAATGGCTCTAAGTTCATAAGCTGGAAGAAATATAGATGCTCCTAATGAAAACCAGGCTATCAGGCGAGCAATATTTTAATTTAAAAAAATGAAACACCGTTCTGAGACTGGGATTATATTTCTTTAAACTGCATAGCTAAATGCCATCACCAAGGACCTAGTGAAAGGAGAAAACAACGATGCTAATGCTCAGAGCACAAAATGTTTTCTACCTGGTTGTTGATGTTGGTCTATCTATGAAGGGCTTATCAAGCCATTGCACTGGGAGCTTCTGGTCCAACATGGCAGTGTGGGAAGAGGCTGAACTCACCTCCTTTTCCAGGAACACGTCACATTTACACCTACAGCCAGAGCGATTCCCCCTGACAAAGAACTGAGAGCTGACCGAACAGCTTCTGCACAACCAACAAGAGAGAGACTACACAGGCACATGTAGGAGAGCCAGCGACACCACACTGTGGACACCCCAGCCAACACACTGCCCTGCACTCCAGAGGGGTCCTGGGAGGTCACACACAGACTTGCCTGCCCTGGGGCACAGCAGGAAGGAAACAAAACAGTGGTTTAAAGGACACCTAGGCTAGACAGGAAGGAGATCCATTTACAAATCCTAGAGCATCTGTCAAGTGGGAGGGGAGCTGCTGGAACGCTCTCTGGCTCTCCGTGGTTGGAAGCACCAGGCTGCCATTTGTGACCCTTCCATTCCCCCTTGATCGCAAGGGCAGGAGCTTGATCCAGGTGCTCTGCCTGCAGGCCCATGCCATCCCAGTGTCCTCAGGGCCCCCAAATATATGCTGCTTATCCCCGGGTCTCCCGGCAGCCTGCTCCAGCTCCATGTTCCAGGGCCCTGAGAAGGCTGCCCCAGGACTCCTCAGCTTCATACCACCCTAACTACCGCCACCCTCCAAGGTCTGGCTTGTCCTGGGTCTCCCTGTGGCTTGCTCTTGTTCTAGCTTCCAGCAGGAGCAACTTGTGTCAGGGACTCTCCTCGGCTTACAGCTGCGCTAACTACAGCTTAATAGGTTAGTTAGCTTATTGTTAATAGTGGTGTGGGTATAGTAATTCTAAAGCAAGATTGTGTGTATTGTAGAATTGATCAAAGGGGTAAATATATTAATTTTGTTGGGATCCAGCCTTCTCAGAGTGAGAGAAAGGAGTTACAAATATAAATTTGTGAAAGGCAAGAATGATATGAAATGGATATTTCCCCCAGGCTGTCCACTAAAAGGACATGAGTTATGACACCTCAGTGGCAAGAGCACACCCAGCTTCCAGATCTTAGGTTCTAATATCACAGCCCACAGAAAAGAGCCAGGGGTCCTTAGAAAAATGGCTGTAAGAATAACCGTGGGCCATCTTGCGCACAAGTCGAATGACAGCACAGTAGCCAGTTTGAACAGGCTCCTGCTGACCAAATCTGGGACACTCTGAACATAAAAATAAACAATGATAGTAATGGATTATAACCCATTGAATAAAATGAAAATCCATGGATCCATACTGACAGAGGGAAATAATAAGAGAGAAGGAAAGACCTTTTCAGTAAAATGTTAATTAATAAATGCAGAAGGAATAACAGAGTTAAAATATTATTATTTGGAAATCATTATAGTAATTTGATTCAGATAAGAGTCATCAATTACTCTAAGAAACAGAATGTTTACCTGGTTTCAAAAATTCTCCCCATAGTTTAGTTATTAATTACAAGGCATGGGCGGAGGCAGGGAGTGTAAACCCGGAGGACATGTTCAGGACTTGTTCAGCTCAAATATGAGAACAAATGAAAATTGACTACCATTTGATAGAAACAACGAGAAGAATACATTACTTCTGGGGTATTCCTACCCCTCCCCCCAAGCATAACCTGAATCTGATGAAATATCAGATGAACCCAAATCCTGGGACATTCTGCAAAGCAACTGGCCCCCTCTCTTCAAAATGTCAATGTGAAGGACAACGAAAGATGGGTGAAGACTGATCCAGAAGAAGGAAGGCTGGAGAGAAATGACAACTGAAACGCAACAGTGATCTCAGATCCTGAAAGATTCTCACTACTGAGCACATGTAGGACAATGGGTGACATCTGAATAAAGTCTGGGTTCAGTAACAGTTCTTTATCAATGTTAATTTCCTGATTTTTGACACATTTATATGGTGGCTAGATAAGAGAATGCCCTTGATTTTAAGAAATATACACTGAAGTATTTAGAGGCTAAGAAAAAGAAAACTATTACACTGTGGTTTGACTTAGGCAAACAAAGTAATTTATAGACAAAGAATCAAGTAAGAGTTTTTTAAAATGTATACATACCTACCTGCGGCTCTACTACAACTTCATGTGTAATTATTTAGAGAAAAAAAAAATCAAGTTTAATGTACCTTTTTCAACTCCTTGTTTGAAATTTTCTCTGCATCGTTACCATGTCTGAAAAATAAATTGACCCAGTTTATAACATTACTAAAATGTAATTTGAAAAATCCTAATCAAAATGTCAATTTTCTTTACCCTGGAACTGGTTTTGTTTTCTCTTTCGTCTCATCTGTTTCATGTTCATTAACACATTCTGCAAAACATTAAATAAAAGAAAAATAATTTAAATGAAAGTTTATCAGTGTGTGTGTGTGTGTGTGTGTGTGTGTGTGTGTGTGTGTGTGTGTGATGGAAGCATTACTAGAAGCTGAAAAGAAACAAATTCACCTGTACTGACATAATATTCATCTTAATAATGTATTTTATAAACACAAATATCCCCCAAGATTTTTCACTACATCAGAGCAGTTTATCAGAGGCAGAAATAATTACAGTAAAATGAGATGCCATTTCCAAATAGAATGTAGGAATTAAAAATTCTCAATCTAGCCTGGGCCAGCCTGGCTCAGTGGTTGAGCATTGACCTATGAACCAGGAGGTCACAGTTCGATTCCCATTCAGGGCACATGCCTGGGTTATGGGCTCAGTCCCTAGTGTGGGGCATGCAGGAGGCAGCCGATCAATGATTCCCTGTCATCATTGATATCTCTCTCTCTCTCTCTCCCTCTCTCTCTCTCTCCCTTCCTCTCTGAAATCAATAAAAATGTATTTTTTAAAAATTCTCAATATTATGCCAAAAAATATTTTCAGTACAAAAGAGTAACCTGGAGGTCTGCTGGTAAAGACATGAGAGAGAGTTCCACCAGACTGGCTGAAGAATGGAAAGGGCCTTCTTCCTCTTTTGCTGGAGACTGTAAACGCAGTCACTAATTTAAGGTACATATTAAGGTAATGCAATTCCCTTGTGTAAATATTGGGAAATATAGAAAGAGAAAGGTTAAATTCATATCATGAGTGTATGGACAGTTAATTAAACATATAACCCAGAATTCTCACATTTATGCCTATTGCCCATATGACTAGACCCCCTGTGGCCATCTCTACATGTGATACCTTCCATCTCCAGCCCATGATTGATTGATCCATTGCAAGTAGCCATCTGAGTGGCCTTGACCTGTGCTTCAGCACTGATGATCTGCTGTACCACAGCCTCCACGATGGGCATCACCATGGCAGCAGTGGAAGTGTTGCTAAGCCACATAGATAAGAAGGCAGTGCTGCTCATGAAGCCCAGTGTCAGCCTGAAATGAGAAGAGAGGACTTTGAGTATGAGCTGGGCTCCTAGCTTAACCAACTGCATTGTTTAACTGTAAAGGATGCTGTTTATGAGTTGGGAATTCATTTGTTCAAAACATTGATGGTTAGGTTTCCTCCCAGACAACGAACTCTGAGGACAGTCATAGCCAGTAGAAATCAAAATGGCAGGGGTAAGAGGGGAGTTCTTATAGGTTTTGTCTCCCAGGAAACCATAAAAGTCTTGTCTCCCAAAGCAGAATAATGACTAAATGTATAACCAGCCTGCAAATTGTTAGATGATATGACAGTTTCTAATATTATGCGAATATTTGAATGCACTTTCCTTCAAATCCTATAAAGACAAGATGCAATCAACTTTTGAATTTGGAATCCCTTATTTTTTCTTTGATCTTTTGGTCATATCTCTGTAGGAGAGGATGTTGCCAAGAAGGCATAAGGGCAAGGAGAGAGATTAATTTTTATAAACCTGCCTTTTACTTTTTCACTACTTGGGTTTAGTATGTGGTGGGTGGAGGTAATGGTTAAAAAGCAATATCTAAATTGAGGCTTCAGAATTTTCTGTAGATTCTATTATTACTCATGCTCATCTGAATCTGACATTCCTGCCTGTTTCAAGAACTGGATATATTACATTGTCTTCTCTTATGAGTAGTTTTTCTCCCTTAATAATAACATACCTAAAACTATAGGATTTGAAACCATGTCTATAAGCTTTCAAAATCACACTTGGATTAAAACATGATCTCTTTTGAGTAGAAGGTCCCAGAAAATCATTCAGAAGCACAGCTTTCCATATAAAGCCACTTATTAAATTCTCTGACTCCCTTTCAAAATAGATCTACAAGCCCAGCTGGCATGGCTCAGTGGTTGAGCGTCGACCTATGAATCAGGAGGTCACAGTTCGATTCCTGGTTGGGGCATAAGCCTGGGTTGCAGACTGGGTCCCAAGTGTTGGGTATGCAGGAGGCATCTGATTGATGAATCTCTCTCATCATTGATGTTTCTGTCTCTCTCTCCCTCTCCATTTCTCTCTAAAATCAATAAAAATATATTTTTAAAAATAGATGTACAAGAAAAATTTTACACTATAAGTTTCAACTTCAGATAAGGTGAATATTTTATATGTGTCAAACAAAACAAAAGAAAACATATTATAAATCGGCTTAAACAAGAAATTATCTCTCTATATAAAAGCCTAAAATGCAAATTGTCCCCATGGGAGTTTAACTGGGAGACCAATGGCTCGCTATAATGTGCGCTGACCACCAGGGGGTGGCACAGAACGAAGGAAGATCCTGGCTGGCAGATGGCAGCCAGCAGCCAGGGAAGGAAGGCCCCGGCCAGCAGCCAGAAGGTCCCAATCAGCCCTGATTGCTGGCCAGGCCTAGGGACCCTACCCATGCACAAATTTCATGCACCTAGCCTCTAGTTCTTAATAAAAGAGGAATGGGGGGGCGGTTAATGGTGATGGAAGGAGACTTGATTTGGGGTGGTGAACACACAATACAAAATACAGATGATGTGTTATAGAATTGTACATCTGAAAAATATAGTATTTTATTCACCAATTTCATTCCAATAAATTCAACAAAAAAGAAAATAAAACTAGAAATGCTCTTTTAAGGTAATGCATTGGCAAGACACAAAATCTTCCAATAAAAAAGGCTGGGATCAGATAAGGTTTCTGTTTGATAAAAATGCCTTAAATTGAAAAGCCATTTACTGGCATAATGGATAGTGCTCCACTGTGCAGTAAAGGGACACATTTCTATAGCACCCAAGAAGCCTGGAACACTGTTTCACTCTTAAAGAAGTGAAACGCCCGTAATACATATATGTTATACAATTTTTAAGTAAATTTTTTTTAAATTTGTCTCATCTGAGTTATTTGTTTTTGTATTTAACAAAACAGTTTGCTCCATCAATGATGAACATAGATGTGGTTATACCCTAGAATGAATTATGCAACAGAATTCAATACAATTTTCTCATTTTCAAAGAAAGATGAGGGAAGAACCACCTAAGGCTTTAAAGCATAACTCCATTATGCAAATGATATTGACACTGGAAAGTTAATTTGGCTTACATCTACATTCTTAAGAGCTGAAATTAAAACTAAAATAGCCAGTTAATTTAATGGGGGAAATTCATTTCAGTTGAGAAAACCAGTCAAATGAGTGATTTCACATGCTATAAATAAAGTTTTGCCTCCCACATGCACCCCGACAGGGAGCGGAGAGTGAACCCACAACCTAGGTATGTGGCCTTGACTGGAATCGAACCCACAACCCTTAGGTGCATGGACCAATACTCTAACCAATACCAGCCAGAGCTAGAGGAAGTTTCTTAATTGTTTATTTCACTTTGCAACAGTTCATTTAAAAACAAAAATGTTGCCCTGGCCAGTTTTGCTTAATGGATAGAGCGTTGAAGGGTCCAGGTTCAATTCTGGTCAAGGGCACGTACCTCAGTTGCAGGCTCCTAATCAATGTGTTTCTCTCACATAAATATTTCTCTGTCTTTCCCTCTCATTTCCACTCTCTCTAAAATCAATGGAAAAATATCCTCGGGTGAGGATTAAAACAAACAAACAAACAAATAAATAAATAAACAAGGAAAATGTCCACCTTGGAATTTTTTGGCACGTATTTGTATTTTGTCAGTAATGTCATTGTCTTTGGTTCCTAAAATCCTCCCTGTGATTAATGATGCTCTTGTACAAGTCTTGAATGTGTAATCAGCCAAATAAACAAGATAGTATGAAATCTACTCTGAAGTCTATCAATCTTGCATGTTGAAGTTCAAGGCTTCTCTCACCTTTGATTCTTATGGTGCATAAAAGGTAATGGAGTTGTGTGCAATCTCCCTGTAACTAGACCTTCATTGAAAAGAAAGTGGTTCTTTTTCTCCTACAACTCAAGTATACTTTATATCACTTTCATATTTTCAGAGAAAATAAAGTCATGAAGTATACTGCAAAACAAATGATTGCCTGGGTATGCATTACTTTTTTGGTTATTTGCTCTGCACAAAAATGAACGTAAACCTGGAACAGTAAATGGAGAGCTTACCATGCTGGGTTCACACCCACCATCAGCACCATTTTCAGAGCAATCCTTTTGTGCAAATTCCATTTTTCTATTGATGTTGCTAAACAGATGACTCCAATTAGCAGTAGGTGAAAATCTTTGAAATAAGCAGATGCCACCTGAAATTATAATTAAATCCATGGTTATTTAGGTTGGTGGGGGGAAATAACATTACACAGAAAAGGCATTATTTCATTGCTCTTAACTTTGACTTTCAGCTACATAATATTTCTATTTTGTTGAGAGAAATGCATATGTGTTTGACTACAACTTTAAGTATGTTTTATATTCTTACCCAGAAATAGTAGTTTTAAGAGAAAATATTCGGGGGGGGGGGGGGAGAACTCAGGATTCTGGGTTTTAAAGCAGCTGAATAACATCAGGCAAAGGCTTTCTATGCCTTAATTTCTCCATCTGTAAACTGGGGTTAATTGGGTTATGCTCCTACCATAGAATGTCAATGCCTGTAATTTGGGAAAGTCCTAAGTTGAGCTTTTAACTCACCAATATCTTTATTACCATTTGTATTTTAAATGGTTTTACCTTCAAAATTATTTCTTATAAAATAAATAACCTTGAATGGCGTCAACATTTTAAGCCATTTTTAGCTAACACCATTCAGATTTAGTAAAGTGTACAGACAATTGGGGCAACCATTTGCAGCAGTGTTTAGCAAAGAATGAATGCTCTGAAGTATGTCAGATACATAATATTTTTCTCAAAAAAAAAATATTTTGTGTCAAATAAGATTAGAAACCAGAATTTTGAAATACTAGAACATTCTTTCCTGTAGACCTCCTAAAAACCTTTAAATAATAATGTATATTGTCACTCTCAAAAAGTGGGATTCCATATGTAACATATTTTTCAAACTTATAGAACCATAGAAACCTTATTTCTACATTTTTAGGTGGAGTATTTCATGGGACTGATATTCAAGAAATGCTTAGCTAAACTGGATCACAAGGCTGTACTGAAAGAAAAAAATTATAAGGGCAATTATCCCTTTCTAAAAAAATCAAACAATATTTAGTAAAGAATGGAAGAGTTGGAACAAAACTATTACATTATGAAATCATATAGAAATAGGACAATCAATTATCATGATGATTTTGTTATTTTATTTATTTATTTTTTATATTAGAGATATAAATATTTATTTTTTATTTTTTAAAATCTTTATTGTTGACAATATTACAGATTTCCCCCCTTTTCACCTCCATTGTCCCCCTCCACACAGTTCCCACCCCACCCCAAGCTTTCATCATCCTATTGTCTGTGTTCATAGGTAATGCATATGTACATATAAATATTTTGGTTAATCTCTTCTAGCCCTCCCCTCCCCTGTCCGTCTGAAATTCTTCAGTTTGTTCCATGTTTCCATGCTTCTGCTTCTATTATATTCATCACTTTATTTTGTTCATTAGATTCCTTATTCATTTGTTTTGATTTTTAAATTCAATTGCTGACAGATTTATTGTCATTTTATTGTTCATATTTCTTCTTCTTCTTCTTCTTCTTCTTCTTCTTCTTCTTCTTCATCATCATCATCGTCTTCTCCCCCCCTCTCCCTCTTCTTCTTTCTTCCTCTTCTTGAAGAAGGCCATTCAACATTTCATGCATTACTAATTTGATGGTGATAAATTCCTTTACCTCTTTCTTGTCTGTGAAGCTCTTTATCTTATCCTCAATTCTAAATGATAGATTTTCTGGGTAGAGTAATCTTGGTTGTAGGTCTTTGCCATTCATCATTTTGAATATTTCTTGCCACTCTCTTCTGGCCTGCAAAGTTTCTGTTGAGAAATCAGTTGACAGCTGTATGGGTGATCCCTTGTAGGTAACTAACTGCTATTCTCTTGCTGCTTTTAAGATTCTTTAATCTTTAGCATTTTAATTATGATGTGAGCCTCTTTGGATTCATGTTGTTTGGGTATTTCTGTACTTCCTGGTCTTGTTAATCTATTTCTTTCAACAGGTAGGGGATGTTTTCTGTCATTATATCTTCAAATAGATTGTCAATATCTTGCTCTCTCTCTCTTCTCCTTCTGGTACCCTCAGGATGTGAATGTTGGTACCCTTGAAGTTTCCCCAGAAGCTCAATGCATTATATTCATATTTTTGGATTCACACTTCTTTTTGTTCTTCTGGTGTTTTTTGTTTCCTTATATTCCAAATCGCTGATTTGATTCTCAGTGTCTTCTACTCTGCTGTAATTCCCTGTAAATTATTCTTCATTTCTGACTGGTGCTTTTTCATGTTTTTGATGTTCTCACTAAGACCCTTGAAATTATCATTAAGTCCCTTGAAGCTCTCATTAAGTTCCTTGAGAAACCTTATAACCATTGTTTTGAACTCTGTATCTAGTAGTTTGCTTGCTTCCATTTCATTTAGTTATTTTTCTGGAAATTTCTTCTGTCCTTTCATTTGTGACATGTGTCTTTGTCTCCACATTTGGCTGCTCCCCTGTGTTCATTTCTATGTAGTAGGTAGAGCTGCTATGTATCCTGGAATTGGTAGAATGGCCTTGTATAGTAGATGTCATATAGGGCCAAGGGCTCACTCTCCCCAGCCACCTGAGCTGGGCTCTCTAAGTGTGCCCCTGTGTGGACTGTGTGCACTGTCTTATTGTAGTTAAGCCTTGATTGCTGTTGGGTCACTGGGAGGAATTGACCCCCAGGCTAACTGGCTGTGAAGATCAGCTGCAACTACAGTGGAAGAGCTGCTGTACAGGAGACACCTCTATGGGGCATGACTTGTTTCAGTGGGGCTTTGGTACTCACGGAATCTGTCCCTGGAGTGTGTCACATGTAGATGTGTAGAGTTGTAATATGGTGTTTTATGAAGCTGTCCACCAGAAGCTGTCAAAGGCTCAGGGGCCTTCTGTGAGGTGCAAAGTCAGCGGCTGCCTGTGCCCTGCCTGGGGCTACCCATCACAAGCTACAGAGTGATCTGCAGATGGCTGCTACTTGTATTGGGCTTGGAGGTGCCCAGAAGAGGCCAAACTGTAAACCAAGGCAGGCTGTTGCTATTGCCTGGCCTGAGGCAGCTTATCAAGTCTGTATGGGGCATGCTGTGAGCAGCTGCTGCTTGTTTGAGAGATTTTAGGAAAGTCTGAAGCCAGAGCCAACACAACCATTCATATGAAAAAGCTGCTGCAAACAGCTTGCATGGGGCTGCAAATTGGGTGGGGCGGGGTCTCAGGGAATCACTTAGACCAGTGGTCAGCAAACTGAGGCTCACAAGCCACATGTGGCTCTTTGGACCCTTGAGTGTGGCCACGAAGTTTTAATTGCACTGTACGTGTGCGCCTGCATGTGGTATTTTGTGGAAGAGCCACACTCAAGGGGCCGCAGTTTGCCGATCACTGATCTAGACCAGTGGTTCTCAACCTTGGCTGCACATTAAAATCACCTGGGAATCTTTTTGAAATCCTGATTTCTGGGCCTCATCCTCTGGAAATTCTGTTTCTTTGTTATGGGGTGGGGCCACAACATTAGTAACAAAGAAACAGAATTTCTGGAGGATGAGGCCCAGAAATCAGGATTTTAAAAATATTCCCAGGTGATTCTAATGTGCAGCCAAGGTTGAAAACCATTGACCTAGACAGATGGAACAGTGTGAGCCAGGTTGCTAGAGACTCAGATATGGCACCTTGCCAGTCAGCTCTGTGGTGAGGGAGATTTCAGCATAGGAACAATGACCTCTGCAAGCACTTTTATCTGGGAGATAGCTGACCCAGAGTTCTTGCCCTGAGGTCAGACAATTTATTTCCTCTCCCTATGTCCCTGGATCCTTTCAAGCTGCTACCATAGTGCTGGAGCTCAGAGAAAGCAAGTCTGAGTAAGTCAGTGTGCTGGCCCTTTAAGAGGAACTGCCTGGGTCTCTGGCTGCCACCAATGTCACTCAGCCACAATCCCCTCAGGTTTTTGTAACACAAAGTTATGGGGACTTCTCTTCCCAGCACTGGAACCCTGGGCTGAGGGGTCTGGTGTGAGGCTGGGAGCCCTTGCTCTTCACAATAGGCCTCCTTAGCCAAGATATCCTTCTCATTTAAAAATGCCACACATGGGTGTCAGACCAGCCCATTCCGTGCCCCCACCCCTCCTTCCAGTCTCAATGTGCTTTCTTCTTTACTTCTCTAGTCATAAGACTTCCATTCAGACAGGTTTCAGGTGGTTCTGAATGATGGTTGTGCTGTATTTTAGTTGTAATTTTGATGTGCTTGTGGGAGGATGCGAGTACCATGTTTACCTATGCCACCATCTTGATTCCTCTTTATTTTCCTATTTTAAACTGCATCTGCATTTTTAATATAGCTTACTAAGCTTAGCTTGGTTTTTTTAAAATGTAAAAATTACCCTTTTAGGGATCCTTTCCCCCTCCCTATGTGGAGTCTGTACTTGTTCTTTTTTTTTTTTTTTAAATATATTTTATTGATTTTTTACAGAGAGGAAGGGAGAGAGATAGAGAGTTAGAAACATCGATGAGAGAGAAACATCGATCAGCCGCCTCCTGCACATCCCCCACTGGGGATGTGCCCGCAACCCAGGTACATGCCCTTGACTGGAATCGAACCTGGGACCTTTCAGTCCGCAGGCCGACGCTCTATCCACTGAGCCAAACCGGTTTTGGCTGTACTTGTTCTTTAATAAATTTCCATCTTTGCTATACTAAAAAATAAATAAATAAAAAATTTAAAAAATTACCCTTTTATAGAAGTGGACATCTTCATGTTTCACAAAAAAAAATTATTGCATCATGCTTTTCAAAGTTTATATTTATCTCTTTATGGTTTTTAGTGATTGTATAACGTAAAGTAAATAATTCTATCAATTTTCTTATTATTTATTAATTACTCTAACATTGAATAAGCATCTACCATGCACCAAAACCGTTATGTGAGCAGGGGATATAGGTATAAATGGATGACAGTTTTTCTTCTTCTCACCTCTTCAATGCTCAAATATCAAACTCTCCTAAATAAATCTCACTATTTTATATTATTGCAGAACCCTGTTTGTTTTCTTCTTAGCACACTACACTTGTGCAAATACTGCTTGTTTACCTGTTTGTTACATGTCTTCTCTATTGTACTACACATTCTGTTTTGCTAGCCATTGTGTAATTGGCACCTAGCACAGTCCTGCTATGGAATAGGAGCTTAGTAAATAGTATTGAATAAATGAGAAAGAGAGAAAGAAAATCAAGGAATAAGCTGTGGTTACTGAGCTCCTAAATTCCAATTACCTACACTCTGTTCCCAAAAAGCTATTCTCCTAACTCCCTCCCTCAACCCTTTGTCTTGGTATAAGTATTCTTTCAATTTAGTAATCTACTAGTACTTCCAGATTTATGAACCATTTTCTTCTCCCTGGTCCTAAACTTGCCTTTCTGAATTTTTCTTCTTGGCCTTCTTAGGAAATTACTCTTCTTCTGCCCTTTTCTTAAATGATGATATTATGTCTGCAATCTTCTTGTTTTATACACCTAATGGTTGAATCTTATGATTTCAATTTATATCTCTATGTGATTAAAATAATGTCTGGCAGAGAATAGGCATTCAATACATATTTATTGAATGAATTGTGAAGACTCTAAAATTTTTATATCCAGATAGATAAGTCTGAGTTCCAGGCTGGTATATCCAACATTTCCATTTGAATTTCCCACAAATATCTAAAAACTCAACATTCCTCTTTTTGTGGTGCTTGAAACTTTCATCTATTAAGTTCCTCAAGTCAGAAACCTGAGGGCCAGCTATGATTCCCTTCTCACTTTCAATATGTGTGTATTAGTCACCAAATTCTGTTATTTCTGCTTCCTTCAAATCTTTTAAATTTGTCAGCTTTTCTCTCTTTGCACACTACTGTCTTCATTAAGCTCCTCACCATTTCTTACTTGGTTTCTGCTTAATCTTTCCTTGTCTCATTCACTCATTGCCATTGTCACAGTCACTTTTCTAAAGTGTGAATCTAGCCCCCTAACCGGTTTAGCTCAGTGGATAGAGCGTCGGACTGCAGACTAAAGTGTGAATCTGATCACATTATTGTCCTTCCTATACTCCTTCAGTGGACCCCATGTCTTTTAAGACCAAACCTAATCTTTTCGACATGATTTACAAGACTCTTTATTATTTAGTTCCGTCTCATCTCTCCTGCTTAGTCTTTCAGTGTTCCACCAACTCCTTCCTACGTGTGCAGCCCCAAACATAGAAATGCTGTAACACTCGCTTGTCATTTAACTGGAATGATCCTTTCTCTCACCTTGGTTACCCCTTATCTTCCTTCGTGAATGAACTCAGATATCAGTTCTTCCAAGATTGACCACCCCAGACTTGGTTGGATGGTACGTTCTCTTGTTATAGTACATCTTAATCTGTATAGAGATCATTTCTTTACTTAACCATTCCTTTCATTCAACTAGACATATTTTGAAGCCACAGATGTGTCTTATTGGTCATTGTATTTATGGTCTTAACACATGCCTGGCATGTATTGGCACTCAACAGGTGTTGAATTAATAAGTCTAAACTCAAAAGAGTTTACAGGGTGTTAAATAAGGAAAAATAAGTTAACAAAGAGCACAACAATGTATCACAGGTACATGAGAGCTACATCATCAAGGCATAGTTGAGGTTTCAAAGAGTAAGCAACCACTTTTTCCTAGGGGAATTTGGAAAGCCTTATAGGATCTGATACTTGAATTGATAATTGTAAGATAAATAGACATTTGAGCTTTACTCTACTCTTATCTCTTTTGCAGTTTTGCACATTGAATTAAGCTCCACTGATCCTATCTCAACAATACTCTGTACTTAAATGAGAGGAAAAAGGCAATATTCTTTTAAAAACACAAAAGAACATATAGAAGCAAGCTATTATTAGTAACTAATTAAACACAGAAAGGGGTCCAGGACCATGAGATATGCTTTTTATAATATCTTTAGATTATACCAGAACATGACAGAATTTTTCTATAAAGAATTAATAAATATTTTAGACTTAGTGAGCCTTATAATTTCTATAATAAGTATTATTTCAACTTGTCTTTGTAGCACAAAAGTAGCCAAAGATAATACATAAATGAGTGACCATTTGTGTGTTTCCAATAAAACTTTTTACTTTGAAAACTGGGTTGCAGGCTGGATATGTCCCTCAGATTTATGGTTTGTCAATCCCATAATATAATATGTAAACAAATTATGGCCTTCAGCCCAATTGTCTAAATGAAATTAGTTGTTAAACTTAATGAGGGATTTTTGCATTCCATTTTCCATTGTTTGTTTTTCATCAGAGTTAGTATATTTGAAGAACTTTAGCTGTGTGTGTTTATAGTCTACTTGTATAGGAGGTAATAAGAGAAGGTGCCATTGGTTTGTAAAAGATGCTGATAAATATAACTATTTTCGAGGCAAAGTTGGTATGTCAAATCGGATTCCTAACAAAACTTGAAATCCATTTGCAACGACAAGATAGTTACATTTGTTTCAAATGGGATTTCATCAAGAAACATGGGCTTTTGTGATCAGAGCACCTGGGTTCTCTCTTAGCTACATAATTTACACCAGTTCAGCAAACTTGCTACAAGCCAGTATACTTACCCATGAAAGTAAAATAATACTTCACATCACATTTGTGAATTAAATGAGGTTTGGGGGGATACTTTGTCAGTTCTAATGTGTATGATTATAAAGCCTATCCTATATAATAAAAGGCTAATATGCAAATAGGCCGAATGGCGGAACAACTGGAACAACCAAACAATCAGTCGCTATGACGTATGCTGACCACCAGAGGGCGTGTGCAGAACACAGCAGGCCTTGGCTGTGGTGAGATGGTGGAGCAGCTGAGCGGGGGTGCCAGACCAGGGTGGGGCACCAGTTTCTGTCATCGGCGCGAGCCTCTGGTGGTTACTGAAAATTCTTTGCTCCCGCACGCCACGGTCCCACCTGGCACTCGCACCCACGGCCAGTGCTGGTCCTGCTCACACCTGCAGCCAGCACTGGAGCCGCTGCTCACAACCGCTGCCGGTGCCCAGCGCTGGTCCTGATCACTTGGCACCATTAGCGGGTACAAGCAGCAGCTGCTGGCCCTGATCACCCCTGAGGGCTTCTCCACCTCCCCCTGCTCCTGAGGGGCAATAGGAGCAGCAGCCACTGCTTGCATCTGCTGCTGGCATCAGCCTCAACTGCTCCATGCCCCTGCCAGCAGACAGGGGACCGGGGGCCACAGCGGGAGGGGCTGGGTGGAGTGGCAGAAGATGGGTGAGACCTGCCCCTGTGCCTTGCGGCCCACAGTTCCTTTCAAGGTGCATGAATTTGTGCACTGGGCCCTTAGTATTTTAATAATATACTTAAGAGAATATTTACTTATGTTGTGTTGCTAAATCCAATGGTCAATTTCCAGTTTTCACCTTAATTAACCTACTAGAGGATTTGATACTTTGGATCATTGCCTCATTCTTAAATCATTTGCTTCACTTGCATTTCTAAACCCCACACTTTCATGGTCTCCCTTCTATCTCAATCACCTTTCATTCTCAGTCTTCTTTGCTGGCACTTTCTTTTCTCGCCAACCTCTTAGTTCTCCAGAGCTCAGTTCTTGGTGCTCTTTGCTTTTCTATCTTCACTTGCTCTTTAAATGATGTTTTCAAATCTTAGGGCTGCTGAATAGCAAGTCTATATTTCCAGCTCAGCGCTGTCTCGTGAACTCTGAACTCATTTGTATCTAACTGCCTACTCAACACCTTCACTTAGATGCAAAATAGGTCTTTCAAACCTAGCGTCCAACACTGAACTCCAGGTGTCAGTCTGTCTCCTGCAGCAAGCCTACTTTGCTCATAGTCTTCATTCCAATTGATAGCAACTCCTTTTTTCCAGTTGGCTGGTCAAAAGGCTGCGAGGGCCCTAGCCAGTTTGGCTCAGTGGATAGAGCGTCAGCCTGTAGAACAAAGGCTCCTGGGTTTGATTCCTGTCAAGGGCACATACCTCGGTTGTAGGCTCCTCCCTGGCCCAGGACCTGGTCGGGCTCCTGCAGGAGGTAACCAATCGATGTGTTTCTCTCACATCGATGTTTCTCTCTGTCTTTCCCTCTCTCTTCTACTCTCTCTAAAAATCAAGGGAAAAATATCCTTGGGTGAGGATTAAAAAAAAAAGCTGTGAAGCTCCTACACTTCTTTCTTTCTTTTTTTTTCCAGTTTATCTAGTTAAGAATATTTTTTTATATAATCATTATGAAATTCAGGATTTTCATCAAAATGTAGATAAGAATTTATCAAATTAATTATTCTATGTTAAGTTCAATGACAGAAGTATTCTTTTTTTTTCACTTCTCTTCTTTCATGTCCCATATCAAATCATTCAGGAAATTATTGATAAAAAATATAATTAAAAATAGATATAATATATTCACCATCCCCGTTACTATCCCTGGTCTGAATTATCATGGCCTCTCACCTAGATTATTGCCAAAAAACTACTACCTTGTTCTCAACACAGCAGCCCATGTTATTCTTTTAAAATAAAAGTCAAATTGATCAAATCACCCTTCTACTCAAGGCTCTTTAGAGGGCCTAACTTCATTCACAGTTAAAACCTTATTGTGGTCACCCTAGCCAGTTTTGCTCAGTGGATAGAGCTTCGGCCTGCAGACTGAAGGGTGCCAGGTTTGATTCTGGTCAAGGACACATGCCCAGTTGTGGGCTTGACCCCCAGTAGGGGGCGTGCAAGAGGCAACCAAACAATGATTCTCTCATTACTTATATTTCCATCTCTCTCTCCCTCTCCCTGTCTCTCTGAAAGCAATAAAAATATATTTAAAAAAACCCAACCTTATCGTGGCTTACTTTGGCCCTCCATGGTCCAGTTCCTCTTCACATTATCTCTTGACAACCTTTTCTATCATTCTCTCCTTCATTCACTCAGCTCCAATCACACTGCAGATATATAACTGCGTTAAGGTCTTTGCACGGGGTATTTCCCCTTCAGCAATGGTTGTTCCTCATATACCCAAATGGCTAACTCCTTCATCTTCTGTAAATCTTCATTCAGGTATGGACACCTCATTGATAATTTTATTTAAAACTGAAACCCTCTCCTGACCTCATTCTTCGGTTGCACTTTTTATATCACTAATTACCTTCTAACTCACTAAGTAATTTACTTATTCTTTAAGGCATATTGTTTGCTGTCTCTTTTTTTCCCAGGAAGACAGGGACTCTTTGTCTGTTTTTATTCACTGATATATTCTAAAGTGTCTGGCAGAGTCCTAGCACATAAATATTTATTAAATAACTGAGTAAATATGTAATATTACATTTTATTGTACATTTGTATCTTTACATCTATATATTTAAATTTATATATAAATGTGCTTTAATAACAATAAATCTGTTTGGGGAAATCTAATGGCACACTACATATTTAGCATTTCAAATTTATTCAATGGATTAGAGAAATTCAATACTTGTTGATGCTCTTCATACAACAATGGGCTCAGTAATGTTGGAGTAGGTAGTTTGATAGATATGAGCAGGGAAAGATAGCTAAGATCAAAGGGAAGACTTGGGAGACATGACAAGCAAGAACCATCCAAGAATGAACAGACCTAAGAGTGAGGAAGGGGAGACTTGAAACCTCCTCCAAGATGTGGTATAACAGATAGCTTAACATCTGGTTGGGGCAGCCTTGAAACCGGAGGAGGTTTGGGTTTTGTTTTTTCGTTTTGTTTTGTAAACTCCAGAGTATTAAATTACAAAACCCAAACTGGCGGGGCATTTGGTTTGGCTCCTGCCAGCTAAACTTCCAGCTTGGATTATATCTGAGTATATTTCCTTTAATTGCAAATAAACTCTCATATGCTTTGCAATTTGGTACTGTCTCTCATTGAATTCCTTCTTACAAACAAGACAAGAACCAGGGCACAAAGCCCGTCTCTAACAATAAATAAGATATAGGTATTTAGCACTAGCTTGATAAATAATGTTAAAACTATGGTAGCCAAACAAAGAGATGTGTACGGCTCTGAACTTGGGTAAAGATATTAAAGAAATATTATTCTCTCCAGTGACAGGTGAGATTCCAAAATGCTGCAATAGGCTGAGATGATAGTTTCACACTATTAAACAAACTTTAACTGTGAATATTAACATGCATAAGAATATTTGATACTTAGTTTGCACCACTATTTCACACGTATTAGTTGATTTGATTGTTATAACCCCTGAATTGTGTGACATTGTCATTCCCCATTGATAGATGAGAAAAAAGGGCGTTATTAAAAGACATGATCAGGATCATACAGGTAATTATTGTGAATATCATGCGTTCAGCTCAGGTCTTCTGACTGAATCTCTAGCCCTTTCCTTGTAGCTTAGGTCAGCTACTTTTGAGAAAAAGGTCATTGCCCTGTGTGGACAGAGAGGATCACAAGACTAAAAACCAGTTTCCTCCACTGAAAGTTATAAGGACTTTGATTTGTTTCAAGCTCCAGTTAAGCTTAACAGGTGAAAAGTCACATAAAATTTAAAATGAATTTAGGCTGAAATACCAGAAGGGAGATGATAAAAACTCACTTTAGCTTTGCAACAATCAGAATGTTTCTAGAGGGGGGCAGGCAGCCCATATGGGGAGCTGCTGGTTGAGAGGTGGTGAGAGACCATTATCCGAGCCCACCCACTTCTGGAGGAAAGAGCCAGACTGCTCAGAGGTCAGTCTGTTCAACAAGGGGGACCCCAGGGCTTTCTGTATGTTCAGCAAAGAGAGCCTCCAGTGACCACCTCAAAGGATAGCTCCATCCCCACTCCTGGCTCTGATGATGCCACCACTTGTCACATTGTAGTCCTGAGGCACACAGGTAATGGGCTACCTGCTTGATACACTGTGATGGAACCTACACCCAAACTAAGGCCCCTCGGTCATGAACTCCATAAAATCCTTTCCCAATCGCTCTCAGTGTGGAACCCTGGAAGTGAGCCTCGTAGGAGGCTTCAGGGACAATGGGCAGTTGTCACAAAAATGTACTCATCAACTTCTTAGTGAATTTGACAGACAGGAAGATAACATTCACCTAATGACATTATATGTGACAGAATTAAATGACCTGGAAGAAAATGAAAAACACTTCCCAATGATTTATGGCATTGCTGTCAACACCGAAACTGCAGAGATTCACAGTCTCCTTCCAGGATTGCGGTCCGGAGGAGCTGCGAGCTGCACCAGCAGCGACTCAGCAGGAGGACTGGTGATTCGTTCCTCCGATGCGAAGACAGAGCAACTTCACACAAAACCTTATTCTTGGATGCCGTTTCCACATGTGGATTTCTGGTTGCAACAAATACTGAAGAGCCTTTCCATTTCACCTCTGGCTGACCCCCTCGCTCCCCACATTGTGGAACATAGTAGATCTACCTGATTTTTTTTTTAAAAACACACACTATTTCCTGGAAAATAAAGCTCTACCCTACAAACAAATAAACAAACAAAAAGGAAAGCATCTTTTCTCCAGCAAGTTAAAAATAGGAATTACCAACGAAAGCAATTTTGGGGCATGACAGAGACAACTGGTGGGAGTTGGACAGAATATGGTTTGGGAACTACATCCATTGAGTCTTAGTATCTTTTAAATGACTTTCAAAATAAAATCTTATTTTGGCAAAGGAAAATAAAAAGAATGTTTCTAGAGTGATCTACTCACTTTTGTCAGTGTACAAACAATCCTAGTAATATTGACTGACATATATTGAGTAGTTACTATGTGACAGACATTGCATTTTTAACTATTTAATCCTTAAGTGTCATTGACAATCCAGAGGTAGTTTCGCCAAGAGAAAAGATGGTGGTGGCGATGGAGTTGGAGGTGGTGGGGTTGAGGAAGAGAGCTGAGGTCTGAAAGCTGGAGGTGGGAAGACTTAAAGAAATTATATTTATTTTCAAATCCAAGCAGCACTATCATGTGAAAGAAAGATGAGAGGTTCATTGGTGGAATCTTAGCTGCAAGAGAAGTTTCAAGAGTCAGAGTGACTGAGCTTCAGACTTGGGCTCAATAAAGCTGAGTCACCTGACTGTTAAAATTATTCAAAAATGCCATGGGCTTTTCCCGAGGGATTCAAGCTCACACAAAGGAAGCCTTTAAGCACTGCCTGAGTGATCTTATCTGTAAGGAATATTGTGGAGGGGAATCCCTGCCCAGGGTAGAATGACTCAGACAACTTCCTTCCAAGTCTACGATTCTGTGACTGTTACATTAGCCCAAGGGTAAAGGACTTTGGGGGTAAAGGACTCTTGGACAGCTATCAGCAGTCTGCGCAATGCACCCGTCATTGGCGCCTGGAATCTTGCTGCCTCTTGTGGAGCCTCCACGTAGTGAAAAGGGGCAGAGCTACTTCTTGGGCAGTTCCCACAAAGCCAGGCCTTTCTAGGTCCCCTTTTCCTTGTCTCCCTCCAGCCTGCTGGCCACAGCAATGCCCCATGATTCCAGTTCATCTTGCTTCTACAGAAGTCTCTGGTAAAATGTTAATTTAGTCAGTCTGATTGTTATTAAATCATAAGAGACAAATATGTGGCTGTTAAACTTTATCTCTGGCAGTGGGACCACACAGCCAGCAAAACAGAGGTTACTCATTTGACACCTTATTTCTGAGGATTTGTCAACCCCTTCTTTTTCTATTTCCTTTATTGAGAGCCATATAAAGTGTTGGAGCCTTTGAGAAACATCTTCGTTTATTGCTCCTAGATTCTGTGGGTCAGCAAATCTTCAGCCTGGGGGTGAGAGAAGCTAAAGTACAGCCCCAGCTACACTCTTCCAAATCAATGGTGCCTCGAAAAATATGAGTCAAGATTATAAGGGAGAAGGAAATGTAGTAAGAAAAGTGGAAAAGGAAGGAACAGAAATGCAAAAAACAACAACAACAACAAAAAAACCAACCAACCAAACCAACCAACAAAAATAAATTCCAAAATGGGAAGGAGCAACATGAAAATAAGAAAAGGAATAATAGTTTCTCCAGGGGACAGAGGGGAAAGGGCGGGGGGGGGGGGGGGGTAGAACAAAAAAAAAAACAACCACTGTATCATGGGTTAGTTAAAAAAAAATCCCCACCTCCATTATAAGACAGATGAGTCTCATGATAGTAAAATTGGACCCTGGCAGAAGAAAGAAGTCCAAAGGTGATAAATTCTGGCATCTTGAACTTGACATTTTTTCCTGGGAATGTTTTGGCTGTGGTGTAGGCAGTTGTGTGCTGGGTGGCTGCAGACTGTGTGGAGATAGATATTCTGGTTTCAATGCGTTTCACGGTTTTAATAAGAAACTGAATTCATTTTCTTCAGATGGATACCTTTAGATTATATAAAGGTAAGAGGCACCTCTCAGCATGAATAAACTCCTCTCAGCAAGAACAAAATAGAAAGACACGTGAAAGTTAATTTGGTTTTGTCTTTTGAAATGTCAGGTTTCTAGAAAAGAAAACAGGGAAGCTTTTTCTTCATTAAAAACAAAAATTGCTTTCCACCCTGTGTGAGACTGAGTTCTGCTGAACGCACAAAGCTTCTGCACGATGTGGAAGAACTGGCCCTTTTGCCGGGAGAGACGCTCCAGGCTTAAGTGTCAGCCTGGGAAGAAGGAACACACATTTCCCCTACTGACATGCACAGCCCAAGAAGCTGCAGCCTGTGTTTGGTTTGTGTCCACCTGCAGGTGGACACACATGCAGAGTTCTAGAGAAGAGAAACAACTGGATTTTTGGAGGACTTACATAGACGCATCATTTTTTTTTTCTTAATTTTTATTTATTGATTTGAGAGAGAGAGAGAGAGAGAGAGAGAGAGAGAGAGAGAGTAAAAGAGAGAGATTTGTTGTTCCGCTTATTTATACATTCATTGATTGGTTCTTGTATGTTCCCTGACTGGAGATAGAACCCACAACCTTGGCTTATCAAGATGACCCTGAGCTACCTGGCCAGGGTACCTGGAAGTGTTATTCACAAGATTATTGCTGCCTTTAAATATAAGTTTTCTCAATGAAAATATCAGCACAAAACAAGCGATCTAAACATGGCAAACATTTGCAAGAGAACTTAACTTACTTACCGTCTTTGAGGGCATGATTCCAAACAATGGGAACATTAGGCCAGGCAGCAAAGCTGTTACAGACAGGGGCAACGCTTCTGTAAGCCAAAATATGCCAACAACAAAGAGTGTGTAGGCACATTTCGCTTCCTGGAAATAGCAAAACACAACATGAAATGATGGGGCTGGGAAATCGTAGTTCAAATCACAACCACATTTGCTGAATGGAGCCATGTCACAGCAAAGGAGGAAACTGTGAGGCCTCTGCACTTTGAGTTGGGGGGTTAACTGTCATTCTTGGGGGTTCCAAGAGCAAAAATCGAATACACATGAAAAATAAAAGACATTTAAAATTCCTCATTCATTACATTTCCTTCACATTTCCTTCCAAGCATGTAGTCAACTTTCTGTGCTCATATCAGTGTGTGTGGCTGCTGGTGCCCATCCATTTGGCTGATGAAATGCACTCCCAGTTCTTCTGGAGTACAGGAAGGGCAAGTTACAGCCGCCTTTTAGTTGCATTCCTTGGTGCCTGGTTGTTTGGGACCCATGCACACCCACCTTTCTTCCCTTCTGCTAAACGGGAGAACATTTTTGCATGGCATGGAAGAGACTGAATTAGTTCCTGAGTGATGTGAACTTGGAGGTGAAGAACCTTCTGCCTTGCTTTTTAGAAGGACAGCTGAGCTCCTTAGGAGACACAGGGAGACTCAACAGGGTTGCAAATCTTAATAAATCTGTGAATCTGCTAGGTATAAAACTGTGGATTTCTGTTTTATGGCATTGCTAAGAAATGGTTGAAATTCATCATTATATTTGGCGTACATACATAATTTTCATAGGAAATTATCCAGAACCTACTAAGGGATTAAGAAAGATTAATATCTATTATATATATAGCATTGTTTTACTCTCACACTATTAATCTTTGCAAATTCTGAACTGAATTTGAAAAATTTTACAAAAACTATCTGAGTTTAATGAAATCTTTTACTTAAGATTTTCCCAGGGCAATATAATTTCTAGCTCTGCTGCCCCCTGATTCACCTACTTCAGGGTGAGCTCTCTGGTTTTGGCATTTACTCACCCAGTATCCCTGCACTTTAGTGGGTTTCTAAGCAACCCTTAATAATCCAGGATTACATCATTTAAAAATTTATTGATTTTTAGAGAGAGGAAGGGAAGGAGAGAGAGAAAAAGAAATCAACTTGAAAAATATTGAAACATTTATTGGTTGTCTCCCGCATGCACCTGGACCAGAGATTGAACCACAACCTAGGTATGGGCCCTGACTGGGAATCAAGCCTACCACCTTTTGGTGTATGGGGTGATGCTCTAACCAACTGAACCGCACTGGCTAAGGCTATCTATATATATGACTGTCTGACCTGTAGCTATGATGTGCACTGACCACCAGGGGTAGACACTCAACGTAGGAACTGCCGAGCTGCAGTGTCTTGGCAGCTGCGGTTCTTGTGTAATGCACTCGGAACCAGAAAGGAGGGAGACCGAGTTCAGGGTGCATCACCCAAGAACCACCCTCTCTCAATCCAGGACCCCTCGGGGGATGTCAGAAAGCCAGTTTCAGCCTGATCCCCATAGGCCAGGCCAAGGAACCCCACTGGTGTACAAATTCGTGCACCAGGCCTCTAGTATCATATTTATTGTTTTTCATCTTTTTTAAGAAGAAAGAATAACGGTTTTTGATGTTGACAGTTTTATACAAAGTCTGCCCCTATAATCTCAAATAAACAATAAAACAAAGCTGAGCCTTGACTTTATCTCCTAACTTCTTCGGAAAAAAAAATTGTGAATACAAATACAGCTTAATTTAAAATGTCAATGTAGGGGAAAGACCAGGCTTATATTTTCCTTAGAACAAACATGAATAACCCCAAAGCTCCTCCTGATGACTTTTTTTCTACCATAGAAAGGTATTGAACCTAGATTTCAAAGACAAAAGGGACCCTTTTACTATCTTGCTCTTTAGGCACAACCAACCAGTCTCTTTGTCCTCTATCTCCCCATCATTTTACCTCTCAGATCTGCCCCTCAGCCTTAACCCCACTTCTTCCACCGCAGGCAAGGCTGTTCCAAAACCAGGTCATCTTCTAAGAATCCACTTTGATTTTGTCATTCTTTTGCATAAAACCAGATTAAGGGGCTAGCCACCCTGACAGCTATCTAGAGCACAAATCTATCAGTGACTGCTAATATTAAAAAATTAAAAAAGAAGGAGGGAAGGAAGGAAGGAAGGAAGGAAGGAAGGAAGGAAGGAAGGAAGGAAGGAAGGAGGGAGGGAGGGAGGGAGGGAGGGAGGGAGGGAGGGAGGAAAGAAAAGTGGAAGGGAGGGAGGGGGAAAAATGTTGCTAGCTAATTCTGTTCACCACACATAACCCCTGCCATGAGAGATAAAATTTCATTCCAACACAGATCTACTTCATCTAGACAGTCACATTCTGCTCAGATAGGGCAACTTTGGGACCGGAATAAAAAGCAAAACTTCCTATATTAAATTATTACCCTGCCCAGCCAACACTTTCATATTTTAATAGTCCTAGCCTTTATTTAAAACAATCAAATCAGTGATTTTCAGTGGTTGCTTGAAAACAATTCAAAATCCCTATTCAAGGCCACCTTCAGTCTAATTATACTAAGACTTACCCCATTACTTCCTGACATCAACTCTCTATTTTTAAAGAGTCTTCTTTACATATCTTCTTGACATCTGTGTTCTGATCCCTGGTCTCATCATGCATCCTTTTACTAAACTCTAGTCCATAATATTAAACCATACAGTCATACCAGCAAGTCCCCAGATGCCCTAAGTACCAGCTACTACTGGCTGTGACCCTATTTTGGACTCCGGAACTCTGTGACCCAGTGACTTTAGATGAAGCAGTTGCAGGCTGATGGCCAAGTCTAGCAAGAAAATAAAATGTACGACTCACAGTGATGTGTGTGTGAGTATTTAATTTGAGTCAGGAGTTAAAAACCAGCAGATTTCATATTAAAAATCGAGTATGAATTTCTGGCTTCTCTTGAAAAACTAAGAAAGTTGGTAACATTGGGATCAGATTCTTCCATGTCAACAATTCTCCAGACTTGAGAAAAGCTTACCCAAGACTGCTGTGCAGATTTCAGCTTTGTACAATACCACGACTCCATTTCACGCATTCTCTTGCCTGCTTGGCCTTTCTCAGCATTTGAGTAACATCTCTGAAAAGGAAAATGCTACCTACCTTTCCTGCCTCAAAAATCTTGCTTCACCGTCTCAGAATCAACACTTGGGTTGCTCATTTGAATTTCCCTGTGTACCCACTCTGTGGTCCATGGACCAGCAGCATCAGCATAATCTGAAAGCTGCAAAAAATGTGGAATCTCAGGCTTGCCCCCCAACATACTGAATCAGGACCAGCAAGTTCCTGAGGTGATTCTGATAAGAATCTATATAAGATTCGATAACCTATATAAGAATCCTATAGGTTAAAGTTTGAGAAGCATGGCTTACTTCCTCTTCCAGATCTTCCATTTTATCTTTAACTCTAGGCTCAAGTCTCAAACAGGAATGTGCTCCCAGGCAGTGCCCTCCTGCCCAAGCTGAGTCCCTAGATGCAGAACCTCTTGTGAAAACTTGCCTATCCCTCAATGTGCCCCTGGCTAAGGCACGACATCTGCATTATTCCTAATAGCTACCTTCCAGGAATTTGTGGGAACACCCCATTTTTTCCATATTTAAGGAAACTCAGAGTCTAGAAAGGAGGACAACAGCATTATCCCGCTCTGATGGGGGGATGGCCATCTGTCCCAGTTGCCTGAGGACAGGGCTGGTTTACCCATGTTGCACAGGTGTTCCTTCTGATTAGCAACCCTTTAGACAACAGACCATAACCTGGCTCTGACCCCTGGATTATGTGGGAGCACTTGAGACCTCAGTTTCTCAACTTCACTCCACTTGTTTGCTTTTCTGACCCATTCTGATATATAGAAACATGTATTTGCTTTGTATTTAGAGAGGAGAAGGGAGTTTAAGTGTGTGTGGGGGTTCTAATTGCATAACCTTTATCTAGACTGCTGATCATAGCCTTTATAGACAGAAAAGCTTATTTAAAAGGTGAAGATATTGCCAAAACCGGTTTGGCTCAGTGGAAAGAGCGTCGGCCTGCGGACTGAAAGGTCCCAGGTTCGATTCCGGTCAAGGGCATGTACCTGGGTTGCAGGCACATCCCCAGTAGGAGATGTGCAGGAGGCAGCTGATCGATGTTTCTCTCTCATCGATGTTTCTAACTGTCTATCCCTTTCCCTTCCTCTCTGTAAAAAAATCAATAAAATATATTTTAAAAAAATAAAAAAAAATAATAAAAGGTGAAGATATGTACCTAGTAAAACAAAATTTTTTTTCTGACATGACAAAATAAAGGGACGGAAAAATAACATTTATGATACCTTCTGCATGCCAGGTACTATACTTGGTATTCCACATGGCTTATTTAGTCTCCACCAAAATTTCATGTAGGACTAAGGATCAATTATCACATTGCTGTTATGTAGTCGAGTTGGGGTTCAATCCTAGCATAAACTCCCTGAGGGCATACCTCATTTCATTTACTACCCCATTCTCAGCACTTAAAACAGTGCCTGACATGTAGTTAGTGCTCAGTAATATTTAACGAATGAATATTTCTTCTCTGTATTTGTGCTACAATGTTTTTATTCATATATCTTGATCTCTGTATAAAACAGTCATTGTCCTAGGAATGAAGTTCTTTAGCATAGGTACCTCTTTGCTTTTCCTTGCTCTATTTTCCATTTTATCTCCTAATTGTCTGGCACCAGATATCTTGACCCTCACTCCAGTGGGTGAATGTCTCTACATTATTCCTGAATCTCACATTTTTCTTGCCAATAAACTAGAATTGGAATTAAAAATTTGACCTGCATAGGTTAATATTCTACAGTTGACATTCTTCCACTTACCTAGGTCCCATTTAACTATATCGTGGTCATATCTGGTCTTAACCACCTCAACTACAGGAAGCCAGGGCACTTGCTGCCCAGGTAGAAAAGACAAATGAAGCGATCGATGATTTGGCAATTTGGATAAATTCTGCCCCTCCCCCACCCACCACCACCAAGTTCTGACTGTCACATTATCTTGGCTGATTATATTTAAAAATCACCTTGGCTCCATTTTAAATTATAGCTCCAGATGGAACTGAAATATAGAATAAGCTTTAAAATATAGGATTTTTTGCACCCTTCCTTCCATTTTTAATGACATACTGACTGATATTAGATAGCAATTTGCCTGATGAATTAGTACGTGCGGATATGATTTCTCAGCACAGCTTGAGAAAAGTAGGACCAATCACAGGCCTCACACACTGCAACTGATTTTTTAAAGAGAACACAACACAATTAAGAAAGGAGAAAAATCATGCATTCTAAATAAGTATGCTATGAGAAAAACACTCTTATTATTTGACGGAGCCTGTAAGGACTTTGCATGGTTTGTGATACACCTACCACTTATGCAATGATTCCTCAAGACCTAATCCATGTACCTGACAAAGCTTGAAATGACTCTAATTATCTGGTGAAAGGAGGGCTGAAGAGTAAGAAGGAACTAAACTACAAAGTCAAGAAAAACTAACTAGCATTTCTTGTTCATTTTTAGGCCAAATGGAGATCAGGGAGAACTGGTGGCTGCATTGTGCCAACTGCCGGGAAATTTTTAACTCCTTCTTTTCATTTAACCTCCACATTAGCAATAGGGATGCAATGTCTTTACTCCCCATGCACCCAGTGGAACCGGAATAGCCATAGAGATCATTTAGTTCTCCAACCTGACTATGCATTAGAGTCTGATCAAAATTAAGTGCGTGGAATAACTGCCTCAGAAGCATTAGGAGTCTGTTAAGCCAGCAGCATCCTGGACTTCACATCCAGAGGTTGTGATTTTAAGCAAGCCCCTCAGGTAAATTTGGGGCAGCTGATCCACACGGCTAACATTCAAAACTCTTTGAAGAGTCCTGTTCATTTTACCGATGAGGAAATGGGCCAGGGGTAGCATGATCAAATCACTTGGGGAGGTTATTCAGAATATGCTAGATAAATCAAGACAATTGAGGTTACACTGTGCAAAAGTCCCTAAATCTCAGCCTTTTAAACAAACACGGCTTATTTCCTGGCCTTCGCTATTGGTCAGTCATGAGTTGTGGTTGCTCTGAATCTGGGCAGAGGAAGCCTCATCTCAATACACGCTCTTGTCATTGCAAATGCAGGAACGATGGAGCAAGGCAGCCCATGCACAGCTTTTAAAGGTCTGATGTAAAGAAGCAATGTCAGGAGGACATTGGGAGTCAGACAGACTTGTCCTTAAATTCTCCTGCTCCCTTTATAAACCATGTGACTTTGGGGCACATTTCTTAACCCCTTTGAGTCTCTGCTCATCTGTAAAATGGGGATGAAAATATTGACTATTTCTAATGGTTGTTATGAGGCATTCACATTTATTACTGTTACCAGAGTAAGTATAAAAGTGTATTATGGAAGGACAAGAAGAGCTTGTGGAAGAGACACCCTCCTTTTACACCAACATTCTTGTCTGTCCTTTAGTAACTCTTTTCGCTCTACCTGAAGTTCTTCCTTCAATTCTTTCTCCTGCATCCTCTCCTTCCTACAAGATCTGGCTTTATTCTCCACATCCTTCTGTCATGAAAGATCATCAATTCATCAGAATTATCAGCTATCTACCATGTGACAGGCATGTGTTTGGTGCTGGAGGAAACAAATTAAATGTGTTCCATGGTCTTTAGGTATTTACAGTCTAGATGGGAAGCAAGGATAAAGGCAAAATGGAATATATACTCTAAAGGCCAATGTATCCATGATGCATTGAGAACATAGAGGATGAGACTCCGCTTGTACACCAGCCTGAGCTGCCTTTCCCAAGAACAGAGCAAGAGGAAAGGGCATTCCAGGAAGACGACGCAGTATGTGCAAAGATAGAGGCACTAACCATGGGTATTCTAGGGACTGCGAATAGGGAAATATTGCTAGTGTGGGAAATGTGAATGGGAGATAGGCAGTGGGGTTTTGGGGAGAGTTGTTAGGACAAATAAATGGCAAAATCTTAAAGATCCATCAGTGTATACATGTTTGGTTTAAATATTTCCCCCTGTATGCAAAAGGGAGCCCCTGCAAAAGTGCGACTGGGGGATAAAATAGGACCAGGTTGGCATTTTTAAAATAGTACTCTGGCTGGAGACTTCAGGGAAAGAGTGTGAAAACGGTCCATGAAAGAAGGAGATGAAGTCAGCCTCAAGAAAGCAGTGCCAGCTGGAATGAAGCTGTGGAAGCAGATTGGGGTGGGGGTGGGTATAAGACTGTGATGGGTGCTTAGGAACAGCTGAAGCATCTGCGATGACACACGGGTTTCAGGCCGAGGAATGGGGTGAAGGGCAGCAGATGCTCTGAGGCAAAGAAAGTAGGAGCAGCAGGTCATGGACCCGTGGGACTGTTAGAGGTTTATCCACCCATTAATTACACATTCATAGCACAAATGATTTGTACTTGTACACAACCTTATGTGTGACAAACATTTGCCATCCTATATATAATGAAAGGCCAATAAGCAAATCTACCGAACGGTGGAATGACCGGTAGCTATGATGCACACTGACCACCAGGGGCGGATGCTCCATGCAGGAGCTGCCTCCTGGTGGTCAGTGTGCTCCCACAGGGGTAGCGAAGCTCAGCCAGAAGCCCTGAGCCGGGCTCATGGCTGGCGAGTGCAGCCACAGTGGCGGGAGCCTCTTCTGCCTCTGAGACAGTGCTAAGGATGTCCGACTGATGGCTTAGCGGAGGGAGCAGGCCTGAGCCATCAGTCGGAGATCCCTTGAGGGCTCCTGGACTGCAACAGAGTGCAGGCCAGGCTGAGGGACACCCAAGTGCACGAATCTCGTGCACCAGGCCTCTAGTAGTATATATTGACTTTTCAGCAATTGTGCAAGCTACTTGAAAGCATTAACATTTATTTAAACTTCTGCTTAGACCCCACAGTTCACTAAGCACAACATTTTGGGCTTAGCAAGTTCTCATAAAATATTCATGAGATAAAAATATATCAAATTTGATTTTCTGGTTTTATTCATCTACCACATTACTTTTAGCATGAGTTCTACTTTCTCTTTTTTTCTCCATCATTTTGATGCTCTCTGTGTCTAAAATATTCACTTTCTTAGAATTTATAGCATCCTCCTATTTATCTTACATCCTGTAATATTTTAAAGTCATATTTAAAATGATATCATTTATTTTTATTAAAATATTTAATTATTTGATTTGGCCCTTTAAAAGTTCTTTATGTTTCCTTGGAATTTGTCCCCTCCCTCTTCTTTCACTTGTAGTTTATTTAAATCCTCTCCCACACGTTTTCAATTTTCTATGTCGGACATCTAAGTAGGTCCTTTATTCCTTCAAAGATTACAGTTCTTTACAAGCAGTATGTTTCTCCCATCTGTTTAGTTTATTTAGATTCAGCACCATAAGTCTCTCATGATGTATCCTTTCTTTTATTTATTATAATTTCTATTCTAATTTTGAAATTTAAGATGTATACAATGAATCTATTGTGAAGGAAGCAGCACACGAAATAGAGCTGGCCCGTAAAGCTGAATTTCTTCCCTCCCTAACTCTTGCCCTTTGGCGAATAAGTTTGTTATGTGAGTTGTCTGAGTTCAGTGCTAAGAGGTGAGATTTGGGCTTCTTCCTTGGGTCTTGGGCAAGCACTAAAGCCCTGCTGTGTTGGCTCACCCATTCTCTTCTGTTTTTAAGTCTTTCTTGGCATAAAATATTTCCTAGAGAAATCCAGAAATACCTGAAAGAAAATGGACATCTGGTCTAGGTTTTACAACTAGTCAATTGGGGGATGCTGCTCAATAGCTATGCGGCTGTTTCCCTGTCTCATCTCAAAAAGGGATCCTAATTAATGGATAAACTAGATAGATGGAGACATCGTGGGAAGAAAGGCACTCTACAAACAAACAAAAAATAATTGTTATTCCATTTTCTCCTCTTATTGTTTCTCAAACCTGGCCTTCTCTTTTTATCTTTTTGTTTCATTATGGAAATAGGAAGAAAAGCCAAGACCTGGAAAAATAAATAAGGAAATAGCACAAAGTGCTGAGAAGAGTAAAAATGAACAAGATGTTAGGAATAGTCACAAAAGAATAATGTTGCACAGAGAATATCACTGGAACTATGGGTGTAGCCTAGGCCAGTTAAAAAAGTTTTTTATCTATGAATGTTTAAGAAATTTCCTCTCCAAAATGAGAAAATTCATTGCAATTATTAACTTCATTCAAATATTTACATAAATAGCAATTACATTATAGGCTTGTTTTACTGATTAGTATCTAATAATTGGGGAAGGACCTTGATGTCTATGTAACAATTAAAAGGACAGCATAGCCCAGCCAGTGTGGTTCAGTGGTTGAGCATCAACCTATTCACTAGGAGGTTGTGGTTCGACTCCTGGTCAGGGCACATGCCCAGGTTGTGGGCTCAATGCCCAGTGTGGGGCGTGTAGGAGGCAGCCAGTCAATGAGTCTCTCTCATCATTGATGTTTCTCTCTCTCCCTCTCTGAAATCAATAAAAATCTATTTTAAAAAATAATAAAATAAAAAGACGGCATTAATGATGATTCGGTGTAAAGTGATAAGGACATAGGATTCCACTAGGAAAGCAACGTTTACACCAATGTATTAGGAATATACCTGTTACCACTGTGGGAGATATAAAGAGATAGATATTCAGTTGAGGTTGTGATCACTGGCTCGAGAGTCTGGCAGATGTTGATTGGAAATGTTAGGGAAAGGGTCTCAAGGACGGGGCCATTCTTAGTGCTCTTCTTGCCAAATGTTAAAATGCAGCGTAGTATTTTGTAGCCTAGCTGTTAACAGGATGAGCTGGACAGGAACCCACACTGATAAGTGCAAGCCAACTGCAACTCATAAAGATTAAATTTGAGCTTCTGTGCAACTTATGCCCATGGGCTTCTGGGGTGAGGCACATCCTCCTTTGCTCTCAACTATCATTTCTATAAAAACTGAAACCCAGTTCTAAAGTCTCTTCCACCTGAAAGATATCAAGATGCCAGCCTAATGCCATGACTCATGGTAAGCATTTGATATGAAAGGGAAGGGGTATACAACGTGACAAGCTGACATGACCGGCTTGTATAGCTGGGACTCTGGGACATTCATCAAATGACACATATAAGAAGACCCACTGCTGCTTCAGTTTTCATGGGCTGATAATCTATACTAATAAAAGGGTAATATGCTAATTAGACCGGATGTCTTCCAGACGTCCTTCCGGACAAAGCCGCAGATGGTGGCTGCTGCTGCAAGGGCTGGGCCAAGGCTCAGGCAGCCGTGGCGGCTGGCAGTGGCAGCAGCATTGGTGTTGGGGGTGTCACCTTCCCCTGATCGGCTGGTCTCCTCCTGTAGAGCTATCAGTAGGACATCCCCTGAGGACTCCCAGACTGTGAGAGGGGGCAGGCCGGGCTGAGGGACCCCTTCCCCCAGTGAATGAATTTTCATGCACTGGGCCTCTAGTAGAGAAATAAAATAGAATACGCATTGCTAAGAGAGTCACTTTCAAAGATAGTCAGGAGCTGTTAAGCAAGTGGGGCCAATGCACATCTTGTGCCTCAATTCTCAGAGCTGCTATTAAGCTGCTAAACCTATTGCTAAACTCAGCTCAAGGCTAAGTGATAAGCTTGTGGACCAAGAACTGCTGTATGGACACACCCTACTCTTCCTCCCCCTTGTGACTTTCATCTCCCTTATTTACATATCGAAACCAACCAATTCCTGTTAATCTAGTCAACAACCCTTCACTTACTTGCATGAAAGAGTTACATTTTGTTCTCTCCAGAGCACAGTTTGAGTTGCTACCTGAGTCAACCTCTCCCCATTGCAACCCTTTTGATAAAATAAATGCCTCATGTTCTTTATTAGAGCTGAACCTCTCTTCTGGTTAACAAGGCCCATCCCCAGTGATAAGACTCACTGTGATTTTCTATCTTGAAGACATTAAGTAACATAAGGTCACTTGAGAAATTGCTTCTGTGGTTTGACCTGCTTAAAGCATTATTATGAAGAGAAATGCCTGAGTTGTTTATAGATGATTATCAAGCCACACTTTATGTAACTTTTCAAAATAAAAGGTAAATCTTCAAAAATATAGACAAGACCAACGAAAACCTCTTTTAAAACATAAATTAGAAGTTCTGACAGAACCCAAGATCAAATCCAGTTTCCACAATATCTATGTGGCCCTTGTTGAGTGGCATGCCTTTGAGCATCATTGTTCTCAAACATAAAGTGAGAATGATAGAACATGGATGATTGTCTTACTGTTCATAATGACGTTAAATAAGATAATTTAGGTAAAGCAGCTGACAGAATTCCTGGAACAGAAGCAAGCTCTTCTGAGTGAATCCCTTCTCTTTCCTTTGAACAGTACATTGAAAAACCACAGAAGGTCTCCCATCATGGGTGCCACATTTTAACTTGATATGGAATTAAGATAAGGGTTAAGGTCAGTCTATACAAATAATTCAATAACCAGTAGGAAACTGAAAAAAAATCAGTCAATAATTCATTGTTTGTTAGCTCTAGATCATGTAGATATATTAAGTTTTCATAAAGCAAAATTGACTTTTTGTTTTGCTTGAAAGCAACTTTTTGTTGCTTTATTTGTTCTGTTACTGTGAGTTTAGAAGCATAGGGCTCTCCAGTTTGGTAACCAGAAAGGTAAAATACATTGATTTGTATCTATGTCAAAGAAAGCCTCTACTTAAATTTTATACCTCCCAAAGGTATAAAAGCCTCTACTTAAATTTTATACCTTCCATACTCTCTGGAAAAAAGTTTTCCTTTCATTGTAAGCAACAGTTAAAAATAATATTCTTTGAATTTAATTGACAGTTGATTAAATGATTGTCTACGCATTTAGAGGAGCCAACAAATGAAATTATGTTATCGTACTAGCAAAAACCCCTCTCATTAACATGACGAGTTTTAACAAATAAGTTAATTAGAAGGAAAGGAAAGAGGAACACAGTTCATTAAATGCCAGGCCCACGGTTTCCCCACAGACCTAATGTACTCTTATCACAGCACCTTGAAAAAAAATCAATGACTGCATTTCTTAGAATACACTTTCCAGTTAATGAATTATGCACTGATATCATTGCTTTTTATTATCTACTTGTTTTCTCTTTGGAAGAGTTCATATTAACTTTATCTGAAAATTATGGAAGATAATCAGTGTCCTGAATTTATATGTTGAATAAGCAGCATAAATGATATGCAATCATGGCCTAAGTTTGTTTTAACTGGTTTAATTTTTTATTTTCACTGCTGTGAAGTAATTTTTTATTTTCACTGCTGAGACTAACCAAGAGATATGACACTAGAGCAGGGATCCAGATAGGAACCAGGATGTGCTCCTGGTAGGATCCAGCTGGGCCTAGGGAACTTCAGGACCAGGGGAGTGGGAAGAGAAGCCATCATGCATACCAGATGGAGTAACAATCTTCAAAGAGGGTTGGAGGAGGGTATTCAGAGTAGAGCCATGTGTCTGAGACTCAAATTTGTCATCTAGTGGTTGCCAGACTCCTAAAGGAGTGCTCAGAAGTAGCAGCAGTAGGAGGGGTAGGGAGGAGAAGGGAGGAGAATTCACACAGAATTTGCAAAACAAAACCAACCCAACCAAAAACAGTTGACTGTGCCTGCTGTTTTCACTAGAAATTCTATAAGAACTTGGGGACTCGGCCAGATGTTTGACCAAAAGGGGTGGGGAATTCTTCCCTTCTCCACAGGGGACCAGGAGGCCTCAGTGCAGGGAGAGGCTGCAGCTGGTGGTTGCCCCTGGCAGCAGACAAGCTGCAGCTGTGGGCGGCAGAGGCCAGTCCCTTGGCCAGCTTTGAAGTAGAGGAGACCTTGGCTCACATGAATTTCCCATAGAAATTCCCAGATTGGTGACCAGCTTCTGAGGGAGGCTGGAGGACCCACAGTATTGTAATTACAAGGAACCTCTTTTAATGCAAAATGGTATCACCTTGATTAATACTTGCTTTCCTCCATTCAGAGAAAAGGCATCATAGTGGGAATTGCACCTGCTGTGGAGTCATCATCACATTTGGGGACCCACACCACCCCACTTACTGCATGCCAGCCACCACTCTAGTGCTTGATGCGTGCTTACTCAATTCCCGCAACAAGCCTATTACTCTCCCAATCTTATGGAGAGAAGGTCAGATAAAGAGCTTCACAGACAAGAAAAAGCTAAAGGAGTTCATCACAGCCAAACCAGTACTATATGAAATGCTGAAGGGTAAAGAAGAGGAAGAAGAAGAAAAAGGTAAAGATAAAAAATTATGAACAACAAAGTGACAACAAATACATATCTATCAACAAGTGAATCAAAAAATCAAATGAATAAAAAATCTGATGAGCAGAATAAACTGGTGAATGTAATAGAATCAGGGGCATGAAATGGAGTGGACTGACAATTCTCAAGGGGAAGGGAGTGTCGGGGGGTGCGGGAAGAGATTGGACAAAGATCTTATATGCATGTATGCAGTACCTATGGATTCCGACAGCGGGGTGTCAGGGGCCTGGGGTGGGGTGGGAACTGGGTGTAGAGGAACTATGGGGGGGAAAAAGAGGGACATCTGTACTAATCTGAACAATAAAGATTAAAAAAAAAACCAACAACAACAAAAAAAGAAAGAAAAAAACCAGAAGCACTGAGAGGTTAAGCAACTTGCCCAGATCACACAGCTTGCGAGTGATCAATCTGGGACTCCTTGTACCAGCAAGTGACATCCATCATGCCTGGCACAGGGACAGTGCTCACTAAATGTCTGCTGATCATTTACTAAGGGGTTAAAAATGCACTGAGTTTATCATGTTGGACTTCATAGACTGACAACACTTAAAGAAAACAGAAAAATGCTTACAAGTCTGCCAAAATGAAATTAAATCTGGACCCATGGGGAAGGGCAATGCAGAAATCAGGAAACCCGTCAGTCAGCCTGTTTTCCAGGTTCACTTACCTTGGTGTGGAGGACGAGGGGCAGGGGCAGTAAAAGCAGTAGAGTGAAAACTATGAGGAGAAGCCGGCGATAAATCAAAATATAACTGAAGAATTTCATGGTGCTGAGTGGGTGCCTTTGATAGTGTTCTTCTCAAAATGAGGCTGAAGTTAAATAACCAGCCTGGATTAATATTTCTCCAGCTCATCATCTTCACTTTCTGCCCTAGACTGACCAACATGAGTTAAAATTAAATCTCAATCTTTATTGTTTTACTGTCACAATTAACATGGAGTGATAAGCCCAAGAATGTTTGCAAGAAATCAAAAGCCACTTGCTGGTATGGCTTTTGAAAGATAAAACTGTTCTTTCCCTGTTGTCTGTGTTTACATTAACTGGAATATAGACTGGACAAGTCTAAGAGAAGGCAAAATAGTAGGGTTGGTTGAGTTTGTCCATAATGAGGCCTCTACACCCTTCTAATATCCCCTGACTTTGAGCTCCCTAACAGAAGTAGTTATCACACTTAGGTTTCAGGAAGATATGAATCATAAACACTTGAGCAACTCTTGACTGGGTGCTTACAGAGGATTTTTCTGGAACTTCTGAGATAACATACTGAAGCAACCTTCTACCGATGTGAAGTTTGATCCACAGAACTCCTGACCTCTCTCGTGCAGGAGTCCTTGGCGCTCATTCAAAAGATAGCTAACACTGCTTCCGAAATTGAGTAGCATTTTCTCCCTGAAACCACACTCAATTGCACAATGATTTCTTCACGGTTTGAAAGCAGAGTTTTGGGAATTTCCTGGACAAGGTTGCCTCTTTTAATAAGAAACCTGAAGTTATCATAAAGCCTTATATAAGCACCCCCCTGCAAGACTTTTTCAGGATTGAGCTGATATTATCATGTTGATTCTAAATAATCAACAGGGACCTGGTGACAGAGGTGAATCATGAGAGCCATTCCAGGGTGTGTGGGTGTGTACACGTGCATGTATGTGTGAAGCTATGGAGGATGTATTTTGAAACTCCTCAGGGCTAGGTTTATTTCTCATTGTATTGTAAATTAATCACCCAATAAACCTCAACTAAGCAACTACTATGCATCTAGCCTTAGGTATAAACAAAACACATTTTCTTCTATAATTTATAGTCCATTTCTTTTGGCACAAATAACTTCACTTTTATCTCATCTGTGGTTGACATTTAGACCATATTTCTAATTTCACACTAATGTGACTCTGCTTTCTTTTCCCGTCAAGGAAAATAATTCTTTCATCAACACTCGCTATATTCTTTGTTTTTTATTTTTTTAATACTCACCCGAGGATATGCTCATTGATGAGAGAGAGAGAGAGAAGCATCAGTGTGAGAGAGAACAGTGATCCCTTGCCCCATCTGGGGATCAAACCCACAACCCAGGCATGTGCCCTGACCGGGAATCGAACCCACAATCCTTTGGTGTATGGGATGACATTCCAACCAAATGGGCCACACTGGCCAGGGCCACAACTCACTGTATTTTTAATGTAAATGAAAAAGCATTTTTCCTCTAAAAGTCTAAATTTCTAAATATATAATACATATAATGATTCAGGAAAAAATGAGCAATAAACAGAAAAAGTCCTAAATCAGAAAGAGAGGATAATCTTCTCTAATAATAAACAAACATGGTAATTGACCGTACCTTCGCTACACCTCCCATTGGCTAATCAGCACGATATGCAAATTAACTGCCAACAAACATGGCGGATAACTTGCATACTGCAGGCAGGGCAGGACAGCACGAGCCGCCAGCATACCGCCATCCAGGGCAGCCCCAGAAGACCCAGAAGCCACCTGATATGGTAGTAACTCTATCAGTAAGCACTCTGAAAGTCAGTGGCATAAATGCACCAATTAAAGGACAGATTATGAGGGTGAATGAAAAACAAAACCCACTTTAAATATGAAGACACATATAGATTAAAAGTAAATGAATTAAGCTGCAGCCTGTTTTGCTCAGTGGGTAGAGCATTAGCCCGTGGACTGAAGGTCCCAGGTTTGATTCCAGTCAAGGGCATGTACCTCAGTTGCTGGGTTGATCTCCAGCCCCTATCAGAGCATGTGCAGGAGGCAACCAATCAATGTGTCTCTCCCTTTCCCTTCACTCTCTCTAAAATTCAATGGAAAAATATCCTTGGGTGAAGATTAACAAAAACAAAGTAAATGGATTAAGTAACATTAAAGAGATTATAAGAAAAATATATTCCAAATTTTGTTAGTTGTATAATGGTTATGTTTAAATTATTAACACCTAAGAAATTGGGTGAAGGGTACATATAATATGCTGTAGTATTTTATAGTTTATTTTACACGTATAAGATTATTTCAAATTAAAATATTAAAAAATTAATAAAATATTAATTGAAATGTATCTGCATTACATGAAAAATCTCCTAATTGCTTCTTGCATAATTTATTAAATTGTGCTAAAATTTACAAGGGTTCAATTAAAAAATATCTTAATTCTAAATGATATAATAGAAAATATATAATAATGCAGTTATAAGCACTTATCTGAAAATAAAAATTTAAAGAAGTGAATTTAAAGAAGGGATTAGCCAAAGAAAATATATGCACAACCCATAGACACAGACAACAGAATGGTGATGGACAGAGAGAAGTGGAGGGGCAAGAGCTGGGTAGAGGGGGCAAAAGGGGGGAAATAGGGACATCCTATATAATCCTATCTAATAAAAGAGAAAAATGGTAATTGGCGTACGACGATACCCTTTTCATTGGCTAATCAGGGCTATATGCAAATTAACTGCCAACAAGATGGCAGCTAATTTGCATATGTAGGCACAATGCAGGGAGGCGAAAGGGAAAGCAGGAAGAAGCCCCCTGCCACTGACAGTGATCGGAAACCCAGGGGGGAGCTAAGAGCTGGGGGGCAGGGCAAAGGCGGCCCTGGGGCCGCCTTTGCCCTGCCCCCCAGCCATGATCAGAGAATCAGGCGCCTTTGCCGCCCTGGCCAGTGATAGCAGGAAGTAGGGGTGGAGCCAGCGATGGGAGCTGGGCACGGTTGAAGCTGGCAGTCCCGGGAGCTAGGGGTCCCTTGCCTGGGCCTAAAGCGGAGCCCAGGATCACGGGGCCGCTGCAGCTGCGGGTCCCCGCTGCCCGGGCCGGACGCCTCAGCCAGAGGCGTTAGGCCTGGGCAGGGGCGGAGCCTGCAACCGCGGGGAGCTGGGGGTCCCCTGACCAGGCCTGACACCTCTGCCGGAGGCCTCAGGCCTGGTCAAGGGGCCGATCCGGTGATTGGTGATCGGAGGGTGATGAGGGTCAACTCCTCTGTCCGAGGCGTCAGGCCTGGGTGGGGGGCGGAGCCGGGGATTGGGGGGATATGATGGTCCCCTTGCCCAGGCCTGAAGCCTGGGTCAGAGGCGTCAGGCTTGGGCGGGGGGTGGAGCAAGCGATCAGAGGGAGATGGGGGTCCCCTGCCCAGGCATGATTCCTGGGCCAGAGGCCTCAGGCCTGGGCGGGGGCCAGAGCCAGTGATCAGGAGGAGATGGGGGTCCCCTGTCCAAGCAAGGGGCCGATCAGGCAATCGGAGGGTGATGGGGGTCAACGCCTGAGGGCTCCCAGTATGTGAGAGGGGGCAGGCTGGGCTGAGGGACACTCCCCCCCCCTCACACACACACCCAGTGCACGAATTTCGTGCACCGGGCCCCTAGTAATAATAATAATAAAAGGCTAATATGCACATTGACTGAACGGCAGAATGACCGGTTGCTATGATGTGCACTGGCCACCAGGGGTCAGACGCTCAATGCAGGAGCTGCCCCCTGGTGGTCAGTGCACTTCCATATGGGGAGTGCCACTCAGCCAGAAGCTGGCTCAATGGCTGGCCAGCGCAGAGGTGGTGGCAGGAGCCTCTCCCACCTCTGTGGCAGCACTAACGGTTTAGACCCAATCCCTTGGGGGCCTAAGCCTTTGGTCGGACATCCCCTCAGGGCTCCCTGGCTGCCAGAAGGATGTCTGACTGCAAGCTTAGGCCTGATCTCCTGGGGAGTGGGCCTAAGTAGACAGGTGGACAACCCCCAAGGGGTCCTGGACTGTGAATGGGCGCAGGCTGGGTGAGGGACCACACGCCCCCCCCCCCCCCCGAGTGCACAAATTTTTGTGCACCGGGCCTCTAATTTTAAATAATAACAATAAAAGGCAGCAATAATAAATAGTTTAAAATCACATTAAAGGAACTGAATTACTTAAAGCAGTTTTAATTCTTATATTTTTTCTATATAATGGTTCATTGCTTTTTATAAAAACTATTTTTTGAAGAAACCATGTCTGCTCTCAGATTTCCCTCAGTTATCTGCTGAGAACATGTAAGCCTCACTTCCTCATCTGAAAGGATTTTACTTTGTGACATGACACCAAAAATAAAAAGGCATTTGTGTGACATTTAATGGAAATGAGGAATTTAAAGTGCAGGGAACAATAGCAGTCAAACCAGAGAGAGGGTAAAGGAGAAGCACTTGACATTTGTCAGTGCCTCCTTTCTGTGCCCTATTTTACCTATTCTGGTGCCCATTTCTCACAAGATGAAGGCTTGCAGGATCCTCATATTATCCTGTGGTTCTTGCCAGTTCGACCTTCTTTGGGTGCTGTTGTGGAGTGCGAGTGACAGAATGACCAGAACTCCAGGCTGATTAAAATGTAGAGAGCCTTTATTGACTGGCCAGTGTCCGCTCCTCCACGTGGGAAGCCCAAGAGAGAAGCGGCCACGACCGTCTGCAGAGTCCAATATTTAAAGGGGACAGCTACATCCATGTTCAGGTCCCCATAGCAAGCAAAGCCAAGTTACAAAAGCTAATGGCATAGTTTTAGCCAAGCTATTCATCATCCTCCTATTATTCATTTCTGGGTCACTTAAAGGTCAGGACTATTCTTAATTTTGATCTGTCTATTCTTTGTAGGCTGTGGCTCAGGTGTGTTGATCTGTTTGTTCTGTGTAGGCTGTGGCTCAGGTATGTGAGCTCAGTTCCTAGAAACTTTGCACAGGCTTAATTGCCTAGCTGAGGTGGCTAGGTAAATAAGCAGGCCAAAAAATTTTCCTACTCTGTAACATTCCCCACTGGTTTTATGGGAGAATCAAATTATTGTTTCTTCATTTCTCATTCTTTAGTAGTGAGTGAGTTCTTAGGACCATTAATTTGACTGCTTGTATTCTGCGTTGAATATAATTCATTAAGCAGTTCAGTATGCACGGGCCGAAAGTTAGTGTTAGTAGTAGGAGTACTAATGGCCCAGCTAAGGTGGTTAGGAGAGTGGTGAGGCAGGGGGACCAGGAGAAGAGGTTTTCATACCAGCTTCCTTCTGACTTTCTCCTTTCCTCTCTATCTTGTAGCCTCTTAGCTGACTGAGGCTCTCCCTGATAACTCCCGAGTGGTTAGTATAAAAACAACAGGTCTCCCCTAGGGCCATGCATAGTCCTCCCTGTTTTAGAAATAACAGGTCGAGCCCTCTCCCATTTTGTAATACTATCGGCTAAGGAACCGAGGGAATCTTCAAGTCTATCTACATTTTGTTCTACTGTGCTCAGATCTTGATCTACTTGGCTGCTGAGGGCCTTAAAATTCTGATTTCCTGTTACTAGAGCTGCTGTTTCCACCGCAGTGGAGCCGGCAACCCCTAAACCTACTAAAGGGGAATCAATACCGGGGCTGTTTTTCTCTGCCTCCGAGCAGACCTAAATGTTCTCTCCATCCCTCCCCAGAGTAATAGTATACCTGAGGTAAGATGTGAGTGAGGATGCATAGAGAAGGCTCCCCCCGGGGGGGTGGGGGTGGCGGGGGATGAGAATCAAGGGGGAAATACAGAGGGTGATATTGGAGATGCAGGCAAACCAAGTTCCCTGTACGTTGGATGGCCCATCGTTCAGTGGGGTCCTCGGATTCCGCCTTTTTACTCGAGTCCGGTGAATCCAGTGTCTCTTTCCGGCAACCTTTACGGCCAGTGGGGTGCTGAGGATGACAGTGAAGGGCCCAGTCCCCCTGGCTCATGCCTCCGAACCCACACCAGGTCTCCCGGTTGAAAGAGAGGTGGTCCAGGCCCGGTCCCAGAGGGTGGGTCTCGGTGAGCCTCTCGGACCAGCTGGTGGTTAAGCCTGGAGCTCAACTGTAAAGCCTGTAAGGACTTCAGGAGGTTATGATTAGAAAGGGATGCTAATATTTCTTCCCCTAGATTGGGAAGTAGCGGTGGGGGTCGGCCAAACAAAATCTCAAAAGAGGTGAGGCCCTTTTCATACGGGTTGCAGGGCCCGGAGTGGGGCAAAAGGGAGGAGGCTTACCCAGTTTTCGCCAGTCTCCAGTTTTAGTTTTGTCAGGGTTTCCTTCAAGGTCCGATTCATCTTCTCTGCCTGTCCAGAGCTCTGAGGTCTATAGATACAGTGTAATTTCCAATTTATACCTAGTATCTTTGCCAATAACTGAGTGATGTGGGCAATGAATGCCGGGCCATTGTTGGACCCCATTGCAACAGGTAGGCCAAACCTGGGGACTACTTCTAAGATTAATTCCTTTACTATTACTTGAACTGTTTCAGACTTGGTAGGGAAAGCCTCTGGCCACCCTGAGAACATATCGACGAAAGCCAGCAGGTAGCGATTTCCTCCCAGACCTATGGGTAATTCTGTAAAGTCTACTTCCCAATGCTCTCCAGCACTTTTCCCTCTGAGTCTGGTTTCCTCGATTAAATGGGACCGCTTCCCGGGGTTTACCTGTGCACAGATGTGACATCTCCTTGCGATATCCTTTGAGACATGAAAGAGCTTAGGGATATAATAATCTTGTTTAAGCAGTTCTACCAGCTTGGTTCCCCCCAGATGAGTACTCTGATGGGTCTGGGAAATGAGTTCCTTTCCCAGGGCCTCCAGAGCGAGCAGCCGCTGGTCCGGCAATTCTTTCCTTCCTGCAGATGTTTCTTTTGCCTGGAGTCTTTTCCCCAGCGCAGTATCCTCCTCCGAGTGGACTGGAGTCTCCTCAAAGACCCTTGCAGGGAGGGCTGGTAAAATATGGAGGGGCCCCACTGGTTTTTGAGTGACTTCCCTGGCCATTTTATCTGCGAAGGCGTTTCCCCGTGCCTCCGGGTGTCAGTGGACTGATGTCCTTTGCAGTGCATGACTGCCACCGCCTTCAGCATCCAAAGGGCCGCAAGGAGGGTAAGAATTTCTGGGACATTTTTTATTTTCTTCCCTCCGACCTGACTTGCTCTCTCTCCTCCGAGGTGAAAGGGTCTGGAGGAGCTGTTGGCAATCATCCCAAGTGGGCTGGTGGGTGAAAAAGACAGACTCCGAGAGAGATTAATCCCTGCGGATTCTGAGAAAAAGAGGGATTCTGATTCTTGCAGTTGTAGAGGTCACTGGTCGAAAAGGGGATGTAAACCATAAAAGGCCGTTCCTCCCCGTTGGGGGCGGCCACCTGGCACAAAGGCCACATCGGGGCTCCAGAGTCGGAGAGGGGGCTGAATGTGGGGGTCGGCACTCTGCCCCACTGCGGGTATGAGATGGACTCAGAGGATCTTCAAGGGGAGCGGCCATCGGGGCTGGAGGATACGGGGGTGGCTCTGCCAGGATGGGGTCCTCTGGCGGAGGTGGGAGGACAAGGGGCTTCCTCTCAGCCTCCCTGGGAGGTGAAGTGAGGAGGACAGTCCGTCTCTGTCCCAATTTCTTTTTCTTTTCTAAAGGTTTTCGGCAATCCCGGAGCCATTTAGGATTTTCAGTTAAGACATCTATCCAAATTTGAATATACACCATTTGGTACAGGTCCCCGGGGTTTCCAAAAATTATAGCCTGGACCTGATAGGCTAAACCCAAATCTGTCGACCCCTCAGGAGGCCACTCGATCTGCGGGAACGTTGGCCATTCACGCTCAGAGAATTTCTGTAAATCAAAAGCGTTAACAGGGGCTCCGTAGCCCTTGGCTCTTGGCTTGAAGTCCTGAAAATTTTTCAAAAAACATTGAAGGGGGATACAGACAGTACATGAAGCTGATTGACCAGTTCTGACAACAAAAAACAAATTGGACGCAACAGCAGACACAGACAAGACAAATAACAAGCAGACTCAGCATCACCAGGCACCGTCGTGCACCGGGATCTGGTCTCAACGCAAGTAGTGCTGCGTCCAGCCTTCTGGAGACCTCTGACGGGCCCACAGAACCAGAATCAGGACTCAAAAGAATTGAGTCTTCTTACCAAGTTTCTTTATGGTTGGGTCAAGGTTCTTTATGATTGCCAAGATCCAGATGGCTCCAACTGAAGTCAATTAGACAATTTTCGGACAGACCTGCCAAAATCTATCGGTCCCAGGGCTGAGGACCGTCAGGTCCGGGAGTTTGGATATCTTCCCTGGACTCTGGTCATGGGACCAGTCAATGGCCAGTTTTCTCACTGGGACCTTCAAATGTTGTGGAGTGCGAGTGACAGAATGACCAGAGCTCCAGGCTAATTAAAATCTAGAGAGCCTTTATTGCCTGGCCAGTGTCCGCTCCTCCATTCGGGAAGCCCAAGAGAGAAGCGGCCATGACCATCTGCAAAGTCCAATGTTTAAAGGGGACAACTACATCCGTGTTCCGGTTCCCATAGCAAGCAAAGCCAAGTTACAAAAGCTAATTGCGTAGTTTTAGCCAAGCTATTCATCCTCCTCCTGCTATTCATTTCTGGGTCACTTAAATGTCAGGACTACTCTTAATTTTTACCTGTTCTCTGTAGGCCATGGCTCAGGTGTGTGAGCTCAGTTCCTACAGACTTTGCACAGACTGTCAAGCTGCTGAGGTGGCTAGGGAATTAAGCAGGCCTAAACATTTTCCTGCTCTGTAACAGGTGCCTCTTATTCCAGGATGGTTCCAACTTTCATTACTGTGCAGCCAGTCTCTGTTCCTCAGCAGTTTTCTCTCCACTGTCACAGAAAGAAAAGATCGGAAAAACAATTCACACTGATCAGGAATGACTGGTATGAGCTGTATACCCTGCATGGGTCACCAGCGATAACACTCTAACAGAAGGCTTTGGGTCTCTTGGAAACACATCTTAAGGGATCTTTCAGATCACATCCCATTGGTAATCAGTTCCACAATTAAATTTCACCTTTTTTTTTTGCACAGAAAAACATAAATATCTCTTAATATATCATAATTGTGCAGTTTTATCTACCCGGCCCAAAATGTAATCATGGATTAATCCACTTAAAACATCTTCCTTAAAAATATATAAAATATTTAAAAATATTGTTCATTCACTCACTCAGCTATCTACTTTGTGCCAGGGAGTTTATATTTGCCACCTCAATCTTCAGTTTTGAGGATTGAGCTGATATTATTATGTTGATTCTAAATAATCAACAGGGAATCTGGCGACAGAGGTGAGTCATGAGAGCCATTCAGATTTTAAACTAAAATTTAGATTTAGTTACCTTACAGATTTAGAAACTAAAATTTAAAATGGCCAAGTAAAATGTCCCAGGTATAAGTGGTATAACAATGATTCAAATCCAGTTCTTTCTGGATCCTATGGCTTGTGTCTACCATATGACTGTTCATTTGACACGCAACACTAAATCATCATATTTAGAGTTTATACACAGACACTGGGTTTGGTTGGCTTAGGGGTTGTAGCTCTAGACCTTGTTGTTTTATGTCCATTGAACCTCAAAATTACTTACGTGAAACTCAGGTTCAAGCATGAGAATGAAAGATTCTTCCTTTATATATTCTGGTCACCTTCATAAAGAGGTTAGATTGTCCTAGAGCAGTGGTTCTCAACCTTCTGGCCCTTTAAATACAGTTCCTCATGTTGTGACCCAACCATAAAATTATTTTCTTTGCTACTTCATAACTGTAATGTTGCTGCTGTTATGAATCGTAATGTAAATATCTGATATGCAGGATGGTCTTAGGCGACCCCTGTGAAAGGATCGTTCGACCACCAAAGGGGTCGCGACCCACAGGTTGAGAACCGCTGTCCTAGAGGCTTGTGTCGATAATCAGCATGAGGGGAGTGGACACCAGCTTTTTTGTGGCCATCTCATGTGCTTCTCTCAGGCTTGTGTTCTGGTTGTCCCTTTCTTGGGCCACATTTTACTCCTAAATTTGGGCTTTTCTTCAGACCTTTCCCTTTTCCAAGAATATGCTTCCCTTCCCTTTCTTTAAAACCACCCATCCTTGAAGTGAGACCTTGCAGCCTCATCTCCAATCTCTTGTGTTCTATAAATTCATCCTGACAATTCCAGTCCTTACCCAAAACCCCAATTCCTGACTTTCTGTACATCTGTTCAGGAGGCTCCTTGGTTCAACTGCATCAAAGATGATCTGAGTGCTTGACAAGAATGCAGATTTTTGCCTTATTGGATCAAAATGTGGGTTGGAAATCTTCATGTTTTATTGGCTTCCTACATAGTTTTATATGCACTAATATATAAGAATCATTGAGTTAGTATCTCTAAGTCACAAATTGGCCCATGGGTAGACTGACATATTTTGTACTATTTTAATAATGCATGGAAGCCTTGAATCCTCAATAAGATTGATAACTCTTGGAGTACAGGGGACATTAATCTACTTCCCTTATGTCCCTAACAAAGTGCTAAGTGCTAGGGACAAGTGAATACTCAATGAAAAGTTTTTCTAAAATTAACTATAAATATAGATAAGTGGAAACCAATTAGCCTCATTGCTTATATATTATAGGTTATAAGAGCCCGATCCAAGCAGGCTAGGCCAAGGGACCCCACCAGTGCACGAATCTGTGCACTGGGCCTTTAGTACATATATAAACAAAGAAAAAAAGATGCTGCATTTGCTTCAATTATGCATTCCTATTTTCATTTTTAGAATTTTTAGAGTTCAAAGTGCATGCCAGTTTTAGTCAATTGCTATTGTTAATACTATTGAGTCAAGAAATTTAAGTCAGTTTGCTGACAGTTATTTGTTTCTTAGCCTGGACTAGTCACTAATTCTGAAACTCACTCATGGTAAACCCCCACTTAAATATTTGGGTTACCTCCATAAATTCCCTAACTTCCAGATACTGCCCTGTGAAGAGTCTACTCTTTAAGGGCCATATGCGAGCTATGCCCAAAAGCATTTTCAGATACCATAAAAATGAGATCAGTTCCCCCTCTTTTATGCTGGTATCCAGAGTTGTTCAGCTTGGCACTTTTTAATGTTTTCAGTGTCTTCATGTTTGCTTTTCTTGTTTCTTAAGATGACGAATCTTTCTAAATGAAAGGGAAATGTGCAGATAATATATATAGTAAAATTTCCAGGCCCTCATCAATACTGTGTCAGTTTTTATTTTTATTTCCTAAAATAAAGGATACGTCCTTATCAAGGGTGGGATAACACACCCTAGAGACTCTGGATTCATGCCCAAGTCCCTAAACACCTGAATTTGGTATCATTTATTATTAACCACAACTTCAATAATCATTTCTCCAGTGCCATGAAGTAAATGACTGACTGAACAGATGAAGATTGAACTGTGTCCTACGAAGTGAGAACCTGAACTCCCATAAACTGAGGGTCAAAGCAAATTCCAAATGAGGGGGACCTACCGCCAGCAAGAACAGCAGTTGCCAGAACACCTGAGCACTGGAGCCCATACACGACTGCTCTTACCCTCTATCCGGGGGGTGGGAAATGTTTTTCTCTTGACCATGCCTTTGTCTCGGGCTTTCTAGAAGATGAAAAGGGGGACATTCAGGGATGGGGAGGGGGGATGCTGGGAGGGAGGTAAGAGGAGAAAGAACATTCTGGAATACACAGCATACATTAGAAAAGGGAATTGAATAAAGCTACCCTAAACTTTCTGGAGTCCTGTTTACTTCTGCTCCTTTCCCCTGCTTATCCCTCACTCCCCGGCCCAGTCACCTTATGTAATAATCCTATGCCAGCAGTCTGGACACATGAGAACTTTTAGGGGATTAGAAATTAACCCGATTCCTGGATGTAGCATTTACTGTCAGCACCCGGATGGGAAAGCGGACAGGGATTTAAGGTGTTCTGAGAGGGATTGCTAAGACTCATAGAAATGGAAACCTAGGATCCACCAAAACAGATCCCACCGAACTTCCATATGATCCCAGCAGATTCAAGTGTTCATTCCTTTCCTGAAGTCCTTAGAGGTCACGTTAGTCCATCAGAACTGGTTCTGGGTATAGCTAGAGAGACCACTTGAAAGAAAGTGACATAAAAAATTTCTTCTGGTAATCTCAATTCTGCTATGAATTCACTGCTGCTTGAAGCCAAATGTGTCCATTTTTCTCTCTCAGGGGGAAAAAAAAAGGTATTTCTCTCACCATGTTTACCATCCAAAATATTGTCATTTTGAGCTTAGAACAAGATAAAGTGTTAACATAGTTCCTAATGGTGATTTTATTTTAAGTAGACTATGTGACACTGACAATTCCGTTTACTGTCAAGCTGACCCATGTTCTGTGGAAATTGCTTGTTACCTAAGTGTAGAATATCTAACAACATGTCATTAACATGAATGCAGGAGGTGAGTCAGGCTGCTCTCTTGCAGTAAAGTTTCTGTTGGCATAGCTACAGTATTCACTGCTCTTCACCACGTGGCTTTTTTATTATTTGATGTTGGTGGCTTTTTGGGTTCAGAATGGTTGCTTATAGAGGAAATTGATTGTTCAAGGGAAGGAAATAGTGTCTTGTGATACTTATGAAGAAAGAAACCAAAATTTATTCTAAGTTATTTATGCTTACATTTTTGTCCATTTTGTTTTCCATAGAGTCAAGAGGTACATTTTCAGAAAATGAGGACATGGTTTAACTTTTACTTTTGGCATTGGTAAACATGATATAAAATGAGAGTGGTAAGGAGTCGTTTGAAATCTAGAAGGGTGTTTTTTTTTTTTTTTAATGAGGGTTATACAAATCTACCCAAATGAAAATTCTAGTGAGTGGATTGTTGTGAATAAGACCCGGTGCCTTCACAAAGGAGGGCACCATGGCCATTGAATGGGCAAGACGACCCACCCATAGCAGTAACTCCTAGTGGCTTAGTAGAGCATAAGACACGTGCTCTGGGAAGACAATTAATTCTGATTGCTCTGTTTTTTTTCATAACAATTTCCATGGTCCTTAAAATAACTAATTATAAATTACCATGGCAAGATTCTTGACCTACAACCTATGAATCAGGAGGTCACAGTTCGATTCCCATTCAGGGCACATGCCCGGGTTGTGGAATCTGTTCCCATTGGGGGTAGGAGGGGGGTGCAAGAGGCAGCCAATCAATGATTCTCTCTCATCATTTACGTTTCTATCTCTTTCTCTTCTTTCCTCTCTGAAATCAATAAAAACATATATAAATTGGTTTTAAAAATAGTCTTGACCTAATGTGGCATTCTCTAGTTGAGGAGACTCATAGTATCTCTGTTCTGAAAAATTGTTCTAGGTCCTCATGAACAAAAGCTCATTCTTTCTCAGCCTGTTCTAGAATGCCTCTAACAGACTGACTCATTCCTCATTCCATATTTAAATATGTCTTCTCCCTCCTTTAGATTTATTTCTTGACATTGGGCCAAAATCTGTCTTCCTATAGCTTCCATCTCTGTTTTAATTCTGCTTTTGAGGATCATTGCGGGTGGAGGGATCAAACTGCTCTTCCATATGGCAGCCTTTATATATTTGAAATTTTCCCTCATTCACTTGCTTCAACTATTCTTATCTCAAATTTTAAGCTTCTTCACTATCCTGGAGGGCTCTCCTCTGGTTAAGAACATGGACTAATTTTTTTTTCTGGATCCCTGGTGTGTGGATACTGAGTTCAATGCCTTCTCACAGATGTTGTTTTACAGAGAGAAGCAGGCCTGGATCATCAACTGCCTTTTTCTGGATGTGGTGGCTACAGTAACGCAGGCTGAACTGCAGAACTTTTTTTTTTTGCATTTTCCATTATGTGCCAACATAGTTTGAGCTTTACTATCCAGTAAAGATTCAAAATATTTTTCTAGTACTATAGCTATGTAATCTCTATCTCGACATCCTGAAAAATATGGCAGAATTTCCCTATTAATTCCCATCTTGTCAGATGTTTCCACATGCTTTAAATTGCCATGACTTCTGTCATCCAGCACATTTAAGCTACATGCACATTTAATGATAGTGCCCTTCATATTTTTATTCAAAATCATTGATAACATATTCAACAAGCTGCTTTCTCCAGATATATTCCTTCAAGTTGATATTCTTACAATAGAAAGGAGCTTTTTTGATGACATCATTAACTTAGATCTACTGAATGGTCTCCTATTAGTAGTTTCTTGTAGAATCTTGTCCAAGATGGACATTTTTACCTTGTTGACGATCAGGATGGCATTTACCTGTCTCTTGTTTTTTTTTTTAGTAAAAATTCTATAAAATTTTAAAATTTACCTTCCCAGAGATTTGGATGTCATATATGATTATATCTACCCTTCCACTCCTTGGCTAGCATAAACACCAAAAAAGGCATAAATAATTTTTTCCTAAGACTTAGGTTACTTTCAACTTCACTAACCAATCCTTCCTCTATACTTTGACATATGCATTTGTCTGGATAAGAAGAGTTAGTAATAATAATTATTGTAGCATTGATTTATCCAAAGAAAGAAGATTAACCTTCAGTAATTATTATAAAACTGGAATGTTCCTATTTTCTAGAAAGAAAATGTGTATATATGACTCTATACCTAGGAAGACACATGTGAAGTTAGTGTGACCCTAGTAGTATCAGAAGCCACTAGCATTTTCCTCCTGGCCACTCTTTCCTCTCTTTTCTCCTCTAGAGATGTAACCCCTCGGCACACTCAGCATTAGCCACTCAGGGACCTCCGCAGAGCCTGCTGGGAAAAGAGAGAATCTGGACCAAGAAGGATCAAGGCTGAATGAGTGAGTAGAACTCAGAGTCTCCCTTAGGAAAAGAAGCACCACCTGAAATTATAAAGACCCAAAGAAAGAAAAATCAAATTACTTATGGCTAACATTGTATATTTGTCATATTATTGATTTCCAACAACAATCTGATTTTTACAGAGAAGGCTCCGATAGGTTAAGTAACTTGCTTGAGGTGACTCAAATGAAACCCAATTCAGACCTGTTTGACTCTAAAGCTGTTGCCTTTTTCCCTACTCACTACTAACTCTGACCTCATATGGACATTATAATTGAGGGCACCTAGTGAGGAGGGCACAGAGCACAAGGCTCTAAAAGTGAGGGTAGCTAAAAACAGAGGGGCTAGAGTCACTTCTGAATTGCCTGTCTTGTTTGCTTTATCTCACCAGAAAGTGGGTAGCAAGGTGTAGGCACTGGGGGGAGGGGTCCACAGAGCAACCTGGCTAATCACACTTCGGTCCATGCAGCTATCCTGCCCAGGTGAGAAATTAGTTCTTAGATCAGGAGCTAAGACTGGGGTGCACATGCATTAAGTTAGGAAACTTGGCTGGAATTGGGGGATGGGGTGGCAGCTTAATGGCCATGGAGATGCCTGGTGGTGGTGACCTAAGGGGTCAGCATATCAGGCTCATGGCATGGGTGACAAATCGTACCAGTTTCCCCAGGGACTGAGAGTTTCCTGAGACATGGGAGCTTTGGAGTTAAAATTAGGAGGGTCCCAGGCAAACTGGAATATATGTTCACCCTGTTGTGACATCAATAAAACTCTCAGTGCTCATCAACCAGAGAGCTGAGCTTTCTATTGACTTCATCTTTTCATTTCCACCCCTCAATCCATTCATCATTGAGGCCTCTTCATTTCATTGTCTGTAATGCTCTCAAATCTCCTTGTCTCCCCCTCTTCATGACCAATAATTTTTGTTTAGGCTCTCACCATCTCTTACTGTTACTGTCCTCCTATCTGGTCTCTGTCTCCACCCCTAACACGTGCCTCAGTGAAGCATCTTTCACAATGCTGCCAGCGAAATTGTCCCAAATGAATCCGACCATATGATATTTGGGCATATCATACTGAAGGCCCTCTACTCTGTGAAAAAATTGCCCAATAGCCATACATAATTTTAAAGGTCTTGCAGACTATAATGTTAACCTATATTCTCAGCCTCATCTTTTTGCGCTGCCCTGCTTCACATTTTTTTAATTGATTTCGGAGAGGAGAGGAGAGGGAAAGAGAGAGAAACATCAATGATGAGAGAGAATCATTGATTGGCTACCTCCTGCACATCCCATACTGGGGATTGAGCCTGCAATCCAGGCATGTGCCCTTGACCAGAATTGAAACTGGGACCCTTCAGTCCGCAGGCTGACGCTCTATCCACTCAGCCAAACTGGCTAAGGCACATTTCATGTTTTTCTATAAAGCAGTCCCCCCAACAAATTATCTGCAGTATCCCCCCACCCAACCCACACACACACACAGAAGCCCATGTTTTCTTACTTCTTCAAGGCTTTGCACCTGATTTCCATTCACTTAGAGCATTATTCTAAGTTTGGGTTATGTATAAAATTCATCTTTCAATGGCCAATTTAATCGTTCTCATCTTCAAGGTTCTCTCCATTTCTAAAACATTCAAGACAGCTGTTTGCTATTCCCCACCCCACAATCAAAGACTACTGCTTGGATTTATCTCTTATTGTGATACACACTTGGTCTGAATGCCTTCGTGGTAATTCTTTTCATCTTAACCTAGTTCCTGTTAGCTTAGTTAATGTATCATGATAGATCACAGGTCAACTTTTCATACTGGGAGAAGCTCTCCAGTTGTTTACTAGATAGATAGATTATTTAAATATGTGAAAAATAGAGTTTATCTTGTATCATTATTTCTTAATTATTGTATTATTTTCCATACTCATAATTGTAGATCTACTTTTGCCCCACCCTGTATGTATTGTACCTGAATAGTTACTACAAGTTTGAAAGTTCCTTCTATCCTTCAACCTTTTCAAGACCTTGGCTACAGCCTCCTACCATCTTTAATCACTGCTTGTTGGCATGGGCATCCCCTAGGTAAATAAATTTACCTTTGTAAGCGTCCCTATTCTCCCTTTAAAAATCAAAGATTTATATTGTATAATCTCACATCTCTTTCAGCACTACATTCTATGTTTCCAGGACTAGTTTCTAGTCAAAGTATTTATTTTCAGTACATAGATTAAAATTTGCCTTGCAATAAATGTAGAATTATCAAAAATTCCTAGAGAAAACTAGAGATTTCTAGTCTTTGATGGTATGTTTCTCTTAAAAATAAATAGGTACCAATAAAAACATAAAAGAAATTATTCAAAGTCCATTCGAACAAGTAGTCAAGAGATTTGCCATCCTGCCATACTGAACCTCAGGAAATCTGATCTCCAAAACACAAGGGAAACTTTAAGATGATTTTGCACAGAAGTCATTCTCCCTCTCACAGACCCAGGAGCTTGCTGTGATCACTCATCCTGGGAGATGCTTTCATGGACATTAAGTAAACTGTTCCTCAGAATTTACTTCTTTGCCAAATGTTTTCACTAATTACCTGGCAGACTCTGCTATGTCTGGGAAAATGCACTTTGAACTTGGGTGAAAGGCACAATTAGTCAAGACTAACTTGGAAGCAAAGAAAAACAGGGCAAAAGTAAAACCACTCTGATGAGGGTGACAAGACAATTCACAGAGGGAAAGAAGAATCCAACAAATAGTGCTGGGACAACTGGATATCCACACGTAAAAAAAAAAAAAAAAAAAGGAAGTTGTACCCAACCTCACACTGCATATAAAAATCAACTCAAAATGGATCAAAAGATTGAGTGTAAGAGCTAAAACTATAAAACTCTAGAAAAAGCATAAGTTTAAATCTTTGTGACTCTGGATTTGGCATTGGAATTTTTAGCTACGACACCAAAAACATGAACAACCAAAGAAAAACTAGACAAATTGAACTTCATCAAAATTAAAAACGTTTGTGCTTCAAATTTCACTATCAAGAAAGTAAACCAGGAGGTCATGGTTCGATTCCCAGTCAGGGCACATGCCCACGTTGAAGGCTTGATCCTCAGTAGGGGACATGTAAAAGGCAGCCAGTCAATGATTCTCACTCATCATTAATGTTTCTATCTCTCTCTCCCTCTCCCTTCCTCTCTGAAATCAATTAAAAATATTTTTAAATAAATAAAGGGTGCAAACTTTTTTAAGAAATATGAAAAGGTAACCCATGTAATGGGAGAAGTGTTTGCAAATCATATATCTGTAAGGGTAAAATATCTAGAATATATAAAAAATCTATTACAAAAATAAAACAACAAATAAGACAATTTATTTTAAGTGAGCAAAGGATTTGAATAGATATCTCTGTAAAGAAGATATACAGCCCTAACTGGTTTGGCTCAGTGGATAGTGTCAGGCTGGAGACTGAAGAGCCCCAGGTTCGATTCTAGTCAAGGGCAATTTGTGTTATAGGCTCTGTCTCTGACCCTGGTCAGGGCACGTGCATGAGGCAATAAATCAATGTGTCTCTCTCACATCAATGTTTCTCTCTCTCTCTGTCTCCCCTCCTCCCTTCTACTCTCTCTGAAAAAAAGAAAAAAATCAATGGAAAAATATCCTCAGGTGAGGATTAACCAAAGAAGAAGAAGGAGAAGGAGAAGGAGAAGGAGAAGGAGAAGGAGAAGGAGAAGGAGAAGAAGAAAAGAAGATATACAAATGACCAATATGCATATGTAAAGATCATTGGACAACAAGAAAATAGAAATTCAAACCACAATGAGCCCAGCCAGAGTGGCTCAATGGTTGAAGGTCACAGTTCAATTTCCAGTCAGGGCACATGCCCCATCCCCAGTGGGGGGCATACAGGAGGCAGCTGATCAATGATTCTTTCTCATTATTGATGTTTCTATCTCTCTCTCCCACTTTCTCCCTCTCTGAAATAAATGTTAAAAACATATTTTTTTAAAAAACCACAATGAAATACTGCTTCATTTTCACTAGGACGATTTTTTTTTTTAAAGACAGACAACAACAAATGTTGGGAAGGACATACAGAAATTGAACCCTCATCCATGGATGCTGAAAATATGCAGGCACTTTGAAAAACAGTTTGGAATTCCTTAAAAGTTAAACATACAGCTACCATATGACCCAGAAATTCTACGCTTAGGTATATAACCAAGAGAAATGAAAACATGGCTGCACTCAAAAACTTGCACTTGAATTCTCATTGAAGCTCTCTCATAACAGCTTTGAAAATTGAAAACAACCCGTGTCCAACAAATGATCAATGGATAAACAAAACGTGGTATAACCACACAATGGAATGTCATTCAGTCATAAAAGATGAAATCCTGATTCATGCTACAATAAGGAGAAGCTTTGCAAACACTGGCCAAGTAAAAGAAGCCAGACACAAAAGGCCACACATTGCATGTTCCACTTAAAGCAATGTCCTGGATAGGTAATTCTACAGAGACAGGAAGTAGCTAGTGGTTGCCAGGGCCTAGGGAAAGGGAAGAATAAGGCAAGGGGGTTCTTTTTTAATTATGAAATATTCTGGAATTAGACAGTGGTGATAGATGCATAACTTTGTGAATATAATATAATCACCTGAACTATATATTTTAAAAGTGAACATTATAGTATGTGAATCACATCTTAATTTTAGAGAATGTAAAAGTCAAAATTACATAATCAGTGTGAAATTATTTGAAAAGTATAAAATGCTTTATCAGCAGTTCTCAAACATTTAGTCTCAGAACCCCTCTACCGTTTTTTTTTTTTTTTAGAAAAAAATACCTTTTTATTAATTATTAGGAAAAGTCCATTCATTTAAAGAAGGGTGTGCCAGGAGGTTGGGTACTGCAGGATCAATGAAGGACCCATGCAAGAGGAACAGTGAAAAGGGGGTGGACTCCACGCTCCACAAACTAAACAGCAACATGAACACAGAATCACAAATACAAGGGCCTGTCCTCAGGTCTCCTCCCACCCCAGTCCTTCAACATGAGGCCCAGTGCTGACTTTAGAGGGCTGATCCCCAGAGGTGCCAGGGCATCTGGAAGTGCTGGACCGGGAGCGGGGTGCAATGTGTGGCTTCAAAGTTGTGCAGATGTTTCTGGGCCAGAAACAAAGCCAGCTGCTGCCTTTCACGTGCGCTCATGTCCTCCCCCACACTCCAGGGGAAGTCTGGCCCGTGTTCCGCCTGGTAGGACGGAGGACAGACAGACACCAGTCTTCCTCTACCTCCCATCGGCTGTAAATCGAGGCTTCCTCCAGCTGCGAGGAGGCCTCCAGCCACTGCCTTGCTTGAAGACCCTCTTCTGCCATGACATGGGGGTACCGGTGCTGCAGGAGCTTCAGCAGGTGGTCGTTGACTCGGTTGGACATGATGTCCTCAGGAGCCGTGGTGATGATCTCGTCCTTGGTTCTTCGGGTCAGCAGCACAGGGCCCTGGTACCTGCACAGCTGCTCCGTGTTGTTTAGATTGAGGTGCTGCCTCACGGTCCTGGTCACCAGGCCCCTGCAGCTAGCTGTCTGGCGTGACTTTTAAGGCCAAGGGCACCAGGCCCTCTACCTTTTGACCTAAATCTTATTTTCTAATGCCTGATTAGAAAGAAAACTGAGACAATTTCTGAAGGTTTAGCAATTTCTTTAAAGCACAAACAATAACCCTACTATATGCTAACATAAGTAACATATTTAAGAAACATAAATTTTGCCCTGACCGGTTTAGCTCAGTGGATGGAGGGTCAGCGGACTGAAGGGTCCTGGGTTGGATTTCAGTTAAGGACATGTACCTTGGTGCGGGCACATCCCCAGTAGGAGGTGTGTAGGAGGCAGCTGATTGATGTTTCTCTTTCATTGATGTTTCTAACTCTCTGTAAAAAATCAATTAAATCTATTTTTTTAAAAAAAAGAGTAAATCCCATCAACCAGACTTTAAACAAAAAAAAAGAAACATAAATTTACTTTCCACACACAAAAAAAGAGTATAGTGTCATTGTTTTACATTTATTGCAAATCTCTGTAGAGAATCAAAACTGTTGGATTCTGCCTATAATCTACTGCCATATCATGTTGCCTCTGGAAAACTCCAGAGTTTACTCGTGGGAGAATAAGAGAGAAAAAAGGGAAATAACGTGTTGGCTTTGCAGACCCTCCAAAACTGAACCCACAACCTTTTGGTTGAATGGTTTGACACTCTAACCAACTGGCCACCTGGCCAGGGCTAGAACTGTATTTTTAAACATAAAATTGGGACACTAAAATTTAAAAACCACAGTTCTTGATATTAACATTTCTTATTCAGTAGGACAGCAGGGTGATCACAAAGTTTCACGTTATTTTCAGCAACACCTCACTTATTTATTATTTCTTATTTCTTGCCCCCAGGTTTAAGAGATTCTCTTCCTTCATGAGACTGACTTTCAAAAATCAAACTCTCAGGCTCAGGCATTTTAGTTGCAAGTGCTGTTCATTTTCCCACTTCCTCTGTAAAGCCCAAAGGCCCTGAAAAACCAAGCCAGGGACTATGATTTCCTTCTTTCTTTCCTTCCTTCCGCCCTCTCCTTTTTTTTGATACAACACCAAACTACAAGGTGTCTGGGTTTGGTACACTTCTTTAAAGTTTATATATGGGGCATTGATTTATTATCGGAACCTATCTTGTAGAGAAGATGTTTTGCCAGGCACTTATTATTTGTTTTTCTTTTTTCTTCTGGGTTTGAGGATCATGGTCTAACTTCTTATTTTCTTTAGTCGTTAATATCTTTTATGGCTCCTGTTTGCAACAACCAAACCTTTCAGCTATTTCCTTCCATCTTTTGCAAGTCATCCCCTCAAGGCTTGCCTACACCCAACTCTCCTGACATTCCCCCAACTCAAAATATATACTAAATCTTTTCTATCTATATTTGTCTGTAAGCTCATATTATTATTGCCTATCCTTTACCCACATCTGTTTTATGAAGACTTTCTATTTTCCCCCAACACCTACTATAATATTTATGCTCAGAAAATGCAAGAAAAAGACAAGAAAAGACCTTCGAAGGTCTGCCCTCTCCCAATTCTAAGACACTTTAACAATTCCAATTCAAGTCACCCCCTATCTAGACTGCAAAGTGCTTAAGGAAATTCGGGATATGCTCAGACGCAACACTGTAAATGAATAGAGGGTGTGAATGAATGCATGACCTACCCTACCTAGTCTTGTTCTGTCTCTCTGACTCGGGTAGCTGAGCCTCTTGGCCATCTAGCTCCATGTAAGCTGTTTGCTGTTTAGTATGGTTCTAATTTCTTGAATGGCACCACCTGTTGCCTGTCTGACCCAACTTCCAAGCTCCACACCGTGATCGGTGCAGATCCCTAGCACAGTGCTGTGCACAGTAGATCCACCCGGACTTGAGTCCTCCGTGACACTAAACATGCACTTGGGACATGAGCGTTTCCACTGCTCCTTACAGATGCCATGCTCCTCCCTGTCTCAGGGCATATGTATCTGATATTCCTCCTGTTGAAATGCCCTCCCTCCCTCTCCCTCTTTGCCTTTTTGAATCTACTTATATTTTTAATGTCCGACTTCGTGTACTTCATCCTTCTACAAAACCACAGCAGTCTATAGTGTGGTAATGTGTGCACTGGTTTGGGGTCAGACTACCTTGCATTCAATGGATTCTGGCGTTGCTGGGCTCTAGGTTGAATTACATAACCACTTTAAGACTCAATATCCTCATTTATGAAATAGGAATAATAAGAGTATGCTGTTTCTATTTGTAAGTGGAAATAATGGAAAGGGTTGCTGTGAGCATTAAATCAGAGAAGGCACACAAAGTGCTTTGCAGAGTATTTGGCATAGGATAAGCACTTAGTGCTCAATAGATGCCAGTCGTTGTTGTTGTATTGGCAGTGATGGATAATACTAAATTGTTGGCTATTGAGCCCACACTAATCTTTCTTTTCTCTGGGTTTCTATTTCACTGAGAGTCAGCACCACGCATTTTAGACTTCATTGTTCTTTTATTATTTCATACTAGAGGCTCAGTGCATGAAATTCATGCAGTGGGAGGAAGGCAGAGGTGTCCCTTAGCCTAGCCTGTGCCCTCTCACAGTCTGGGAACCCTCAGGGGATGTCTGACTGACAGCTTAGCTGGCCTAAGCCGTCAGTTGGACATCCTTAGCACTGCTGTGGAGTGGGGAGAGGCTCCCGCCACCACCGCTGTGCTGGCCAGCCGTGAGCCCGGCTTTTGGGTGAGTGGCAGTACCCCTGTGGGAGTGCACTGACCACCAGGGGGCAGCTCCTGCATTGAGCGTCTGTCCCCTGGTGGTCAGTGTGCATCAAAGCGACTGGTCATTCTGCTGTTCGGTCAATTTGCTATTAGAGTTTATTAAATAGGATGTGTAGGTTTTGCCACTTCACTTCCATTGTAGGCTCCTTACACAAAGCCAGCTGCATAGCAGGGATGCTGTGTAAACTTGCAGATTGGTTGACGGGTTTTGCCTCCAGGCTCCTAAAATAAAACCCAATAATGTCATTAAGGGAGGGCATTCAGACCAGGAGTGGGCCCTTTTCTGAATCCTTCAAATCTAATTAAGTGAAGGTTTGTGCTGTAGCACCAGACACAAGAGGGAAACAATTCATGTTCTTGTTGAAATCAGAATGGAGGCCATTCCTCACATCCAATGTCCTAACCCTGGCCCGCAGAGCATGTCATGTGCTGTTCTCCCGATAAATTTGAGAGTAGTGCCCTTGCAAAATCTATTCTGCTTTTGTAAACATTCATTTGTCTTCAGACTTTCTTTTTTGAAGCCACAGATTTGTTTGCCATCAACACCTGTGATATGAAACTCTTTCATCATTTTGACGAGGGTAATTAAGAATCTTCACTGCATTCCATGCCAACCAGAGTAGAGGATGATCAAAAAAAATCCAGAAAACAATGAGGAATAGAAATGAACAAAAGTCACTTCATTCATTTGTCCTTTGAACTTATTACAAATGCTCCCACTGTTTAACTAATAGAATATATAATTGAACAAGCATAAAATGTGACTTTAAACAGGTAAATGTGTAATTAGAGCAGTTCTGAGAAGGTGAAGCTACAGCTAACAGAAAAGAAGGAAGCAAACTTCCCAAAGGATTCTGTGACTGCTTTTGGAGGGTTTTGCTCTCTTTTCCAAATAGCCACTTATTTAAATTCTTCCTCAATCATGGCTACTGCCGCCGTCTCCTCTCCTCTGCTTGTTCTGCTGCCCGGTCCTGCTGGAGCCACTTTTGTCCTCTGCATGTCCTTCACAACTCATCTAGGCTTTTCCTCTTTGCCTTTCCCTACTTACCTGGCAACCCCAAGATCCATGCTAATCTAACGCTGATAGCAACATATATCACATTCCTTGATAGCATGTGCCTGACACTGTGCTAATAAACACTTACATACAACCTCACTTAATCTGCAATACATCTAGGAAGCAGTCATTCTTTCTTCAACTATACTGAGGAAGTTACTCATCTCCATGCCATTAGCCATTTGCCACCCCAACTAAGCACTGGATCCTACCATGGCAGACACGTCCCCAGTGTCTAAGTCAGCTTGGGCTGCTATAACAGAAGAGCAAAGCTTGGGTGTCCTAAACAACAGATATTTATTTTCCGTTTTAGGAAGTCTGAGATCCGGGTGCCAGGCTGGTAGGGTTCTGGTGAGAGCTCTCTTTCAGGTGGGCAGAGGGCCACCTTCTTGCTGTGTCCTCACATGATGGAGGAAAGGATCTTCTCTGTTGTGTCTCTTCTTGTAAGGGCACTAATTCCATTCATGAGGGTCCCCCCCGCATGACCTAATTGCATCCCAAGCACCCCGCCTACAAAAGCCATCACATAGGTCTTCAGCATATGAACTTTGGGGGACATGAACAATCAGTCCATAACACCCTGCATCCTGAATTTGATGCTTCCCCAACTTGGGCGGTCATTGACTCCTTAACCTAGTTTTCTTAACATCTGAACATCTATAGGTACTCTTCGAGTCTGTCTTTAAACCCTCTTAATCCTTTTATCTTTTTTCTCTTTATTAATTCCACCTGCTCAGTTTGGATGACACATCACTCCACAGCTGGCTCCTCCAATGTGGTCCTCAGCATCTCACACACATCACTCTTGCTATTCTGGCATTCCACTCCCTAGTAACACATCCCCAGCCTTGTCTGCTCCTACATTCCAGCCCTGGTGTGGGATTGTAAAATCATACATCATATATCAGCCAGGCAGGCCTAGTCCCCAATACAGAATACTATGTCTATTTGCTCAGCTCTCACCAACCCCTTCTGGGCACTTGATGGATTTGAAAGTTCATTTATCCAGCTTTTATTGATTTGCTGGTACTCTCTTTACTTCTGGCCATGCATAAACTTGAAAGTATAGTGGTGTTGAAAAAGCACGGGGAAATAGGTAATGCAATTAATTTTGTTTCTTATTAATTATTCTGTTTTATCTATTTCATGTGCTTATGTCATACTTCCTAACCTAAGTATTGCATTAGTAAACTTCTTGCTAATCGAAATAGTTGAGAAAATTGGCTCCGGAATAAAAATGTCAGCATACACTCCCTGTACGACCTTTGGCAAGTTACTTATTATTCTGTGCTTCCATTTAGTTTTTTAAAAAATCTATATAATGACAATAGGAGTATTTACCCTATAAAGTTGCTGCATTAAATGAGCTAATGCATAAAAAGTGCCTAGTATATTACCAAGAACACAGTAAGCACAAAATAAATATTACCTGCTGAAATCACGGCTGATATTATCATCATTGCTGATTCTATAGTAGTTGCTCAATAAGCTCAATAACTCAGCTGAAATGCAAATTGATCCAGCTTCCTCAAATTGAGACCACTTCATGATAGTCACAAAGACCCATGAGTAGATGCAATTTTTTATCCAAATTGGTATACTTTCGGGAGTTAAAGGGGATACACTAACACTTATGCTGGGACAGCAGGCATAAACTTTATCTGCTCTCTGAAAACCAGAATGTATGGTCATGGGAAATAAAATCTTTAGGAAATGGTTTTCCATAGTTCAATTTAATAGCTCTGTGCTTTCCCTTTCCCAACTTGATTTTAAAGAGCTAACCACTTAACTGCTGCCCAAATCATTGCCTATGATTTTATTATATAACTAGGGGCCTGGTGCACGAAATTCGTGCACTGGGTGTGTGTGTGGGGGGGGGAGTGTCCCTCAGCCCAGCCTGCCCCCTCTCACATACTGGGAGCCCTCAGGCGTTGACCCCCATCACCCTCCAATCGCAGGATCGGCCCCTTGCCCAGGCCTGACGCCTCTGACAGAGGCGTCAGGCCTGGGCAGGGGACCCTCATTTACCCCCATCACTGGTTCTGCCCGAAGCCCAGGCCTGATGCCTCGGCCAGAGGTGTAGACCCCCATCACCCTCTGATCGCCTGATCGGCCCCTTGCCCAGGCCTGATGCCTCCGCCAGAGGTGTCAGGCTTGGACAGGGGACCCCCATCTCCCCCTGATCACTGGCTCTGGCCCCCACCCTGGCCTGAGGCCTCTGGCTCAGGAATCATGCCTGGGCAGGGGACCCCCATCTCCCTCTGATCGCTTGCTCCACGCCCCGCCCAAGCCTGACGCCTCTGACCCAGGCTTCAGGCCTGGGCAAGAGGACCATCATATGCCCCCAATCCCCGGCTCAGCCCCCCGCCCAGGCCTGATGCCTCAGCCAGAGGAGTTGACCCTCATCACCCTCTGATCGCCGATCACCGGATCGGCTCCTTGACCAGGCCTGAGGCCTCTGGCAGAGGTGTCAGGCCTGGGCATGGGACCCCCAGCTCCCCGCAGTTTCAGGCTCCGCCCCTGCCCATGCCTAATGCCTCTGGCCTAGGCGTCCGGCCCGGGCAGCGAGGACCCGCAGCTGCAGTGGGGACCCACAGCTGCAGCGGGGACCCGCAGCTGCAGCGGCCCCACGATCGTGGGCTTCGCTTTAGGCCCAGGCAAGGGACCCCTAGCTCCCGGGACTGCCAGCTTCGACCATGCCCAGCTCCCATCGCTGGCTCCACCCCTACTTCCTGCTATCACTGGCCAGGGTGGAAAAGGCGCCTGATTCTCCGATCATGGCTGGGGGGCAGGGCAGCCCTTAGCTCCCCCCAGCTCTTAGCTCCCCCCTGGGTTTCTGATCACTGTCAGTAGCAGGGGGCTTCTTGCTGCTTTCCCTTTCGCCTCCCTGCATTGTGCCTACATATGCAAATTAACCGCCATCTTGTTGGCAGTTAACTGCCAATCTTAGTTGGCAGTTAACTGCCAATCTTAGTTGGCAGTTAATTTGCATATAGCCCTGATTAGCCAATGAAAAGGGTATCGTCGTACGCCAATTACCATTTTTCTCTTTTATTAGATAGGATGTAAATGGCAATGCCAAATTATTAATTCTAAAATCGGTCATTGTTTACTGTTTTTTATGTATTGGTGTTCTTGTTGTGGTAGTTGTTCATGGGTGTTTATTTATAAGTGAACCCTTGCCCAAGTATCTGGAGAATCAAAAGATGAATTATCTCACCAGTATTGGGAGATCCATATTCCTTCTATTATTCAGACATGATAATAGTTTCTATGTTTTGTCTGATAACATCCATGTATATAGATCTTATTTTTGCATTCCTCCTGGGTTTGTTTGTTTTTTTTGGGGGGGAGGGGGGTGTCTTTTAAAAAATATATATTTTATTGATTTTTTTTACAGAGAGGAGGGGAGAGGGATAGAGAATTAGAAACATCGATGAGAGAGAAACATCGATCAGCTGCCTCCTGCACATTCCCTACTGGGGATGTGTCCGCAACCAAGGTACATGCCCTTGACCGGAATCGAACCTGGGACCCTTGAGTCCGCAGGCTGATGCTCTATCCACTGAGCCAAACCGGTTAGGGCTAGAATAAATGTATTCTTTATGGCAAAAGCCAGGTCCTGAAAAAAAACACATTGATGTGTGCTTTCCAGGTAGAAGAAAAACATCAGATGCGCTGATACCAAATAGAGTCTCATTAGTTCTGTCTTTATTATAACCCATCCCCAACCAGCTACTTTAAAAAGACGACACAATGGAAGCCTAATAAATATTTGTTAACAGATACCACCAGGCTGGCATTGCAAAAAATTTAGGCTATGTGGAATACAAAATATAATCCAACTCATACTGCCTTGTATTTTGTAGACTCATTTTCATTCCTGTCACATTGAATGAATGAAGCAATGGATTCTGAGTCTCCATATACAATTTTCCTAAAGGGATATTCATTTACAATGCCAAAAGTGGAAGGAAAACAAATGATTTTCTTCTTTTACAATGGCCCACTTCAGGGAGTGCCAAAAGGCCATTTCATCTGAACTAGTAATTTGTAAATTTTGAAAAATGCCCTTCCTCTCTGGACATCCCCACTTTGTCCTGTCTCCAGACTCACAAACATCAAAGCAAAGAAAAAAGAGAGCCAGTGAGTAGCAGCCTTTGTCTCAAACTCCACTCCTGTCTGTCCTTTCACTGCTGAAGTGTGGGGCAAATGTCATTTTCCTCCCCAAGAAGTGCTGCCCTCGGGGCCAGTTAAAGCTTTCTTTGGGGCAAGAGGGAGTTTGCAGGCCCATGATAAGGAAATAAGAGACCAGACATGGATAACTCGTGCTTTTGTATTAACTTCTTGCAGATAAAGATCAACATCTGCTACCAGTATTGAGGATTGTCACCAAAAATAAAATGTGTTTTCAGATATATTTTTACTAATAACAAGGTATATTTTTCTTGTCTGTGTAGATAAAACTACTGATGTAACTGATGGAAAACCTTCTAGTGTTGTTTTTACTTACGGTAGAGTTGAAATTATGGTCTTCCATCAACAGCCTCTCTTCAGGGGTCCATTGTGGCCAAACACAGAGCAGACAAGGATAATGGCTGGTTTTAGGGCCACTCTGCACAAAGCCATCTTCACCATTAGAGATACAGCTCATAACTCACTGTACTCATGGTGGAACCTCAGCGCTTGACTGCCTCAGTGCTGTAATGATTTGTAAAGAACAGAACATCCAGGCAAACCCAGGATAAATAAACACAAATAAACAACCCAAATGGTCACCCCACCTCTCCTAACCTTCCATTTTGAACATTATAAATTCCCTATTTGTACATGATTTATTGATGTTAGTGAAAACCCTTATTCTGTACTTTTGTACAATGAACTCTTCATATAGAATTTGAAATACAGTAAAGTGTACATAAGCATATAGTAAAGTGAGATGAGACCTCACCGCTTTCGAAGAGCCCCTAAACACAAGTCCATCCGCATTCCCATCTTACTCCTGACCACTTCCACTTCATCTTCCTGGCTTGAGCTAAAGTGTCACACCTTCCGGGTGAGTAGCAGCCTTACACTTACTTCCCCCACATCCACCCCCCTGAAAAAGAAAAAAAAGATAAGACACTATGTTATATGCTTCAAAATCTGCCAGCATCCTTTTTTTGTAGCTACTTGTGGAACAGGGATGTTATAGCTCAGGCATCTAAGACATGTTCAGTACAGGGACCCCAAAGTGCAGGTATGGCTCTTTCACGCTCACTGCCCACTTAGTTTTCAGGCACTCTCCTTTGGATTCATGGGGGATCAGGTTATCTAATAAGAAGACTATAAATATGCTAAAGGAATAGAAAAGGAAGATCACATGGCAGAGGTAGGAAAGAGAAAATATCATCTTCAATTCAATTATCTAGAATTTTAGAATATAAACATCAATTTTAATAGCAATATCTATATCCTATCTAATAAAAGAGAAACATGGTAATCAGCGTACGACTGCTACCCTTCCCATTGGCTAATAAGGGAGATATGCAAATTAACTGCCAGCCATGATGGTGGCCAGCAGCCAGGCAGCTGGAAGCTAACATGAGGCTTGCTTGCTTCAGTGACGGAGGACTCCAACGTTCCCCACCTGCCGCTGCCGGCCTCTGAGCTTGCAGTTTCAAACATTGTAACACATATAGAAGCTAAACAAAACCCCAGAAAACTGCTTTCAGCGAGCCGGGATCTCAGAGCTGGAGTTATACATTGTTTCGATTATAGAACGCAAACAAACCAGATACCTGCTTTCAGCAGCAGAGGCCTCAGAGCTGGAGCCAGAGCTAAAGCTGGCCCAGAAAAAAGAAAAAAAGAAAAAAAGGAGCAGTTGGGAGCTTCAGCTACCTGTCAGCCTGAAAACAGCTCTTAGCCCCCCACCCAGACTGGCCAGGCACCCCAGTGGGGACCCAAACCCTGAAGGGTGTGTGACCAGCTGCAAACAGCAATCATCCCCTCACCCAGGCTGGCCAGGCACCCCAGTGGGGACCCCCACCCTGATCCAGGACACCCTTCAGGGCAAACCAGCCAGACCCACCCATGCACCAGGCCTCTATCCTATATAGTAAAAGGGTAAGATGCCTCCCAGCACCGGGATCAGCGTGACGGGGCAGCGCCCAAACCCCCTGATCGCCCTGGGGCTCTGTGTGTGACAGGGGGCGGGGCCACAACCTCCCTATCCGCCTTGCTCTGTTTGTGACAGGGGAAGGCGCCCCAACCTCCTGATCAGCCCTGCTCTGTGCCTGATACGGGGGAGCTCCCCAACCCCCTGATCGCCCTGCGGCTCTGTGTGTGACAGGCTGCAGCACCCCAACTCCCTGATTGGCCCTGCTGTGTGTGTGACAGGGTGTGGCGCCCCAACCCCCTCCCCCCCCACAGGCCCTGCTCTGTGTGTGACAGGGTAGAGCCATAACCTCCCCATCAGCCCTGCCCTGAGTGTGAGAGTGGCAGCGCCCCAACCCCCTGATCGGCCCTGCTCTGTGGGTGATAAAGGGTGGCGCCCCAACCCCCTAATCTGCCCTGCTCTGTGTGTGATAGGGGGGAGCTCCTCAACCCCCTGATCGGCCCTGCTCTGTGCGTGACAGGGGAGAGCTCCCCAACCCCCTGATCGGCCCTTCTCTGTGCGTGACAAGGGGTGGCGCCGCAACCTTCCTTTCGACCCTGCCTTGAGTGTGACAGGGGGCGGTGCCCCAACCCCCCAATCAGCCCTACCCTGAGCGTGACTGAGGGTGGCTTCGCAACCTCCCGATCCGCCCTGCTCTGTGCATGACAGGGGGCGGTGCCCCAACTCCCCAATCGGCCCTGCTCTGAGCCTGACCAGGGGCTGCACCTAGGGATTTGGCCTGCCCTCTGCCACCCGGGAGCAGGCCTAAGCCAGCAGGTCGTTATCTCCCGAGGGGTCCCAGACTGCGAGAGGGCACAGGCCGGGCTGAGGGATCCCCCCTTCCCTCCCCTCCGAGTGCACCAATTTTTGTGCACCGGCCCTCTAGTATATATATAAAACCCTAATATGCAAATAGACCAAATGGCAGAACAACTGAAAAACTGGTTGCCATAACGTGCGCTGACCACCAGAGTGCATGCATGGAACATGGCAGGCATCGGCGGTGGCGGGATGGTGGAGCAGGTGAGTGGGGTGCCAGACCAAGGTGGTGCGCCAGTTTCTGTCATCAGGGCGAGCCTCTGGTGGTTACTAAATATTCTTTGCTTCCTTGTGCCACAGGCCCGCCTGGCATTCACACCTGCTGCCAGTGCCAGCCCTGTTTGCACCTGCTGTCAGCACCTGACACTGTCAGCGGGTGTGAGTGGCAGCTGCCGGCCCCGATCGCCCCTGAGGGCTTCTTCACCTCTCCCTGCTCCTGAGGGACAATCGGGGCAGCAGCCACCACTTGCACCTGCTGTAGGTGCCAGCCCCACTTGCCCCAATTGCTCCACGCTGTCAAGGGGTGCAAGTGGGGCCGGCACTGTCAGTGCATGGGAGTGGCGGCAGCGGGAGTGGGGCTGCCAGCAGGCAAAAGACCGGAGGCTGCGGCGGTAGGGCCTCACGGCTCACTCGCGGCCCACAGTTCCTTTCAAGGTGCATGAATTTGTGCACTGGGCCCCTAGTATAATATATATGTATATATATACTAATATAAGTTTGATTCATTTAAAATATTCAGATTAGAATTATATAAAAGAGATACATCAAAAGCTTGTTATTTTTGCGGGACTCTTGAGATCTTAATCTGGCTGTCGGGGATATGCACACTGGGAAGTTGAATGGAGGCCAGCCAAGTCTCTGGCTCCCACTGGCTAAACCATAGTGAAGTGCTGGTGCCACATCCTCAGGAAGGGAACTGACTGGTGCAGGTCTTGGTGTAGATGATGAGCCATCTACTCCTGAGTAAAGGTGGGCAAAGACTCAGAGGGCAAATCTCCTGGAGATTTGAGCATACTCTTTATGGTGCTTATTCCCTGAGTCTACTCACTCAGTTCTTCTAGAATGTTCTTGGACTTCTCAGAACTCATCCTCAGGCATTTATTGAGCATTCTTTTCTTAGTTTGCCCTTTTACCCTTATCCCTTTTTCTTTTTTTTAATATATTTTTATTGATTTTAGAGAGGAAGGGAAAGGGAGAGAGAGATAGGAATATCAATGATGAGAGAGAATCATTGATCAGCTGACTCCTGCATGCCCCCTCCTAGGGATTGAGCCCACAACCCAGGCAGGTACCCTTGACCGGAATCGAACCCAGGACCCTTCAGTCTGCTGGCCGATGTTCTATCCGCTGAACCAAACCAGCTAGGGCCTCTTTTTTATTTTTATTCCTGTCACATGTCCTTGTCCTCTGTCTTTCCAACACCTCATTCCTTTGTTCATTTACCACAGACCACCCAGCAGAATGACTGTTACAGATCTAAAGACTATTTTAGAAAAAGTTATTTGGTGGATTTTTCTCAGTAAATTTCTGTTACTAATCAACAGTACTAAAAAGTGCAGCCCTGTCCCTAAGCCAGTGTGTCTCAGTTGGTTGGAGTGTCGCCCATACACCAAAACGTTGCAGGTTCAATCCCCAGTCAGGGCACATAGGGGAGGCAATAGATCAATGTTTCTCTCTTACATCCATGTTTCTTTCTTTCTTTCTTTCTTTCTTTCTTTCTTTCTTTCTTTCTCTCTCTCTCTCTCTCTCTCTCTCTCTCTCTCTCTCTCTCTCTCTCTCTATCCCTCCCTTCCTCCCCCTCTCTCTAAAATAAATAAAAATTACCCTTCAGGTAAAGATAAAAAAGGAAAAAAATGCAGAAAGCTTATTGACCTTTCCTTGAATATTTATTCCTGATGTTTCTTTCTATCTTGCATTCTGGTAACTACGCTTCACTAACAAGTTAAGTAAATAATTAGTATTCACCATATAATGCGCAAAATTCACTAATTCAATGTTTATTTGAGTAAATTATCTGAGCACCTTCTTGCCCTCATAGAACTTACAATCTGTAAGACAATGGATATGTGACTAGAAACAGTTAATATATAATTTCAAATCATGGTAAGTGGTATTATAGCAGGACTGAATTATAATGAGCCTAACATGGCAGATTTATTTGTTTTTATAAAACAAAATTGAACCTACCTCTGAACCCCTAACCTATCAGCCTGGTTGGAGAACTGTAATCTCAGTCATTTTAGGGGCCACATCCTCCTCCTCCCTGCAATTACAAAGGAACCCCCAAGGAAGCTTTTAAATTGCCTGAAATATGGGAGAGGAACCTGCAATCATCAGGCCAGCATAGCTGGGATTGGATTGCTGAAGTCACTGTTTGTGCCCACACAGTCCTGGACGCGTAGGAATCTTGCTGCACACTTGAACGTAGAACTCAGCTCAGGCAATTAATCTAGTTCTAAGGGACCAGTATTCCTATAGACACAATACAGAGCCCTGCACATTGGAACTCTGGCCCTTCCTGGAAATGCTGCCAGGAAAGTGGAACAGGACTCACCTCTCTGTTTCTTTTCCAGGGCTTGGAAATGTTCTCTTCCATCCTCCAACCCCCAACTTCAAAGGCATGAGCCTTTCTGCGTTCCCATCTGCACTATGCAGCATAATCTCTTCTTTGAGACTAGGCCTTCCAAAAACCTGGGAGAGAAAAATAAAGCTAAAGGATGTGCTGTACCCTAATTCCAATGTGCAAGCAGGTGGTTTGCACAGAACCAACAACAAGCAATTCTCTGGATACCAGCTGGCTGTCCTACACTTCAACTCAATTCGAACACTATCTACTTGGAGACAGCATCAGATTCCACAGGTTAAGGGTTCAGTACAAGACGGCCCTCCCCCCATTTCAGACAGCAGTCACAAGCCCAGGTTGTTATCTATACTTCTGACCAACTGGTTGTAGAGCTATAGTTCAGAAGTTCCAATTATCCCTCCTTAGACTCAACTAATTTCCAAGAGCAGCTCACAGAACTGAGAGAAACATTTACTTATGTTCACCAGTTTATTTTAATAGGACTAGAGGCCTGGTGCATGAAATCTAGGCCTGGCTGGCAATCAGGGCCAATCGGGGCCCCCCTAATGGTCAGCGTACATCATAGCGAGTGATCTAACTCCGGTCTCCTGGTCAAACCCCTGAGGGGACACTTTGTATATTAGCCTTTTAGATAGAGAGATATGATAAAGGGTACAGGTGAACATCCAGACGGAAGACATGCACAGGCAAGGTATGTGGGAAGGAGCACAGAGCTCCCACGCCCCTCTAGGCATGCCACTCTCCCACATGTTCACCAACCCAGAAGCTCTCCAAACCCAGTCTTTTGGGAGTTTTGTGGAGGCTTCATTATACAGGCACAATTGATTAAATCATCTGCCATTGGTGATTGAACTCAATCTCTAGCCCTTCTACCTTTGCCTTAAGTCAGGGGAATGGAACTGAACATTTCAACCCTCTAATCACATGATTAACTCCTCAGGAATCAGCCCTCAACTTTAAGTTTGGTTCAAAAAATCACCTCATTAACATAACAAAAACACCATTATCTCTCTCATCACTTAGAAAATTCGAATGTTTTAGAAGCTCTATGTCAGAAACAGGGTGAAGACCAAATATGCATATATGTCTTGTTACAAATCACAATATCACAATGGCTTTCATTATTCTGATTCTTCTATGCCAGCAAAAAGAAATGCAAATTAATATTTGAACAGATTACCCTGGTACGTTATGCAAGACACAAACAGGGTTACACTGAAAGATAACAAGATGGAGCCTACAATATAAGAAGTCAGACAAGGCCTACCTGGAGTCTGAGTGAGGTGAAGAAGGCAGATAAAGAGAGAGCAGGGCGGGGGAGCACTCCTGCAGGGAGGCTACGTGTGAAAGGCCTGGAGGTGGAGCAGAGCTCTGAGGGCCCGAGACTGAAAGACCAGTTTAAAGAAAGCAGCTTAAAGAAAGCTTGTTGATGATGCAGAGTGTTGTAAAATCAAGTTGGAGAGATAATAATAGGGAATCTTTCCAAATAGTAATCACTAATTGTACACTTAAATACAGTATCTTATATGTATAATCCTCATAACTGGCCTTTATTAAGAAACTAGAAGCCTGATTCACGAAATTCGTGCAAGAATAGGCCTTTCTTCCCCCGGCTGCCAGCATTGGCTTCCCTCTGGCACAGGAGATCTGGGCTTCCTCCAGCACCTGGAACCCAGGCTTCCCTTGCAGCCCCAGCTTCATCCAGAAGGTCATCTGGAAGGACATCCGGTCTGATGAGCATATTGTGCTTTTATTATTATAGATTCTCTGTAGCTAGCACAAAGACACACGGTGTTGGAGGTGAATGACATAAGTACAACGAGCTATTAGAGCATAGGAGAAAGAGACCTAATCCAGACTGGAGAAACCACGGAGGTTTTCAAGAGGTGTTGCATGTGGGCTGAAGCTTAAGGAAGGGGTTTGGCAAAGAGAGCAAGGCATTTCATTCATTGAATTCACGTGTGTGAGAGGTTGAGGGATGACTTCCTTGTTCACTTAGGGAATGCTGGGAGTTTCTCACAGTATCAATAGTACTGTTACCCTCGTAACCAGCTAGCTAATATTAATAATAGGAAAGGACCAAAGGAGAGGCAAGACATTATAAGCGTAGTCATCTGGGCAGCTTCACCAGGAAGCTGCAACTTCATACTCCTGGGAACCACTGGTCTATTCCCTGCCAGCCACTGGGGGGAGGGGTCCAACAAAGGGGAAATGGGTGCATGCATAGTGAAGTGGGGATGATGTAGGGAAGGTGCTTGTGTACAAGGATCATTGGCTAGGAGGGTAGACCCTACAAACAATGGACTGCAGCTGGGAACACAAGCAAACCTAGCCAGATGCTGGACCAGATGGTGGAAATATGGAGTGGAAACTCTGGGCAATGGCTTTGATCTTAGCCCTGCTGAAGACAAAAATGGGATTTTTTCCATGGTGTTATGGAAGCGGAGATGGGACCTTGGAAACTCAGAGGGTTAATTAAACCTTTCTAAAATAACTCATTGTCCCATGGGGATCTCAGGAAATTCTTTTCCTTATAGTACCCCCAAAAGCCCATCTCCACCAGCAACAGATGGGGACACAGAAAGCACCCCACTGATAACAGAACTATTCCTTAGGATTTAATTAATTTACGATTTGCATAGCATAGACTCTGGAGCCAGTCTGGCTTTGTTGGAGTCCTGGTGCTTTCATTTGTTAGCTGGGTGATGCTGCCAGTTTCCTCAAACTCCTGTGCCTCCGTTTTTTCACCTGAAAAATAGGTGCAATAAGAGTGCCAACCTCCTGCGATCATTGCTATGAGGATGAAATGAGTAAATCGAGGTAAAGAACTGGCACCATGTATTTCCTATGCTTAAAACATTCGTTTTCATTCTTCTTTGTCCCTTTTTAAAATGCCATACTCCATTCTTACACTGTATCATATTACAATATTTGTTAAATCACTCTTGGGGAAAATATAGTGGGATACTCTAGGTTTTCCCCTTTGTTAGGAATGCAAGAAGGAGATGTTACACCCCCACCCCCACCCCGCCCCCTAGATACTCCAGTGCTCCTGCATAAGTCCAGCGTCTTTACCCCTTTGATCTGCATAGTATATTGTAATGTAGAAGGTAGAAGGAACTTAATAATACTTGTTAGAAACATCAATAAATGAAAAGATTCAATAAATACCAACCTGGATTCCAAGGAGAAAAACAGGAACAAACTATTGTTCTTAGCTAGCACATTCACAAATCACCCCTGATGTGTTGGAATAAACAATTTGTGACTTGTATGGCCAGGCATTAGAAGCAAGGTTTAGTTTAAAATATAATACTTGAGGGTGAGGGCATGTGCTGGGGGTAGAGGTGGGGGAGCGGCCAGGAAGAGGTCAATGCGGGGGGGGGGGGGGGGGAAAGGAGACATATGTAATACTTTAAACAATAAATAATTTAAATTAAAAGACGGAATCTTTGAACTACAAAAAAATAATTAATAAATACAATAAAACATAACACTTGAGTATCCATTTGCATCATTGCACAGTTGGATTAAGAAGTCTACCCTAAACCCAATGTACTACTCCAGCATGAAACCAACTCTTTCAGAACCCAGAGGCTTGAGATAGGAATTTAATGAGATAATGCATGCTTAGCACCTTTAACCAATAAGTGTCCCATTAATAGTAGTTAGGATTGTATTAGTTAGCTATTACTGCATAACCAACCACCCAAAAGTATATGAACTTAAAACAATGGATACATGTATACTGGTCAGCTGAAGGTTGGCTGGTTGGCTGGCTTAGATCAGACTTCTTTGCTGGTCTTCTCCACATATGTCATTCTGGGGCCCAGGCTGAAGGGACAGCAGCTTCCTGGGGGAAGTATGGCAATGGCACACTTCATCTTGTCAAGACCTTGTTGGTTTTTTTGCCTGTATATCACTTCTACCCCAAGAAAAGTCACCAGTGAGACTCCTTAATGTTCTACCCTCTAGTCTGAGCCTCCCTCATGAGTCTCCTCAGGACCCAGTGTGAGTGCAGCAGTGAGAGGAGACCGTTCATTGAGGGTCCTGCTTGGCATAGGCACACTTGCTCCCTTTGCATAACTTATTATGATACTTTTCCTTTTTCTTTTTTATATCAACCACTTTTTATAACCCTAAGAAAATAAAAGATATGGTTCAAATAATCATACTCACACTAGTATTTGTTTTCTATTGTGAATATTCTGGTTTGAAGTGTGTCACCCAAGAATAAAGACTCGAGTACTCAGTGCAAGCTCTACGTGGGAAACAGGAAATGTTTGCTTCTGACACTTTCCCCCTTATCTCTACAGCCTTCCCTCCTGCTGTGCCCACAACCCCAAACTCAGACTCTATCTCTAGCTTCTCAGGGTTCCTTTCCACAATGTTCAGCATAGGTTTGCAGCTCCCCACTGCTCTCTATATCCTGTCATATTACTCTTCTGTCCATTCGCTCATTCTACAAATATTGATTGAGCACGTGACATGTTCAAAACACTGCACTAGATGCCCTGGGTACAACAGCATGCAAGACAAACATGCCCTTCTCTCATGGAATTGCATTTGGTAAGGGAAATTGAAAGAAAGCAAGTAAACAAAATAATTACAACCTGTGGTAATACTATAAGGGAAACAAGCAGGGTGATGAGAGAGAAAATAACAAAGAGGCAGCTACTTTAAGTTATCAGGTAGCCCTTTCTGAAATCCAAAAAATGGGGAAAGGCCAGCCATGAAAGAACAAAGAAAATATGTCCGTGAAAATAAAAACACACACAAAAGCTTCAGCTAGGTAAAAGAGTAGCAAGTTGGAGGTTTGGAGGAAAATGGAAGGAGATCACAGAGGAGAACAGATCACACATGGCCTATAGGTCTTGGTAGGAAGGTCAGATTTAGGTCCTGTTCAGAACCAGTTATTGATTTTAATGAATAATTATTATATTCTAGAAGCATTTAACAGCATTGACTTTGGAATCATAAAAGTCTGGGTTCAGATATTGGCTCTGACATTATCTATACCTTCTTTCAAAATTTAGAGAATAATATCTCACCCAGAGGCTTGAGCTAAGAATTAAATGAGATAATGCCTGCTTAGCACTTTTAACCAATAAGTGTCCCATTAATAGTAGTTAGGATTGTATTAGTTAGCTATTGCTGCATAACCAACCACCCAAAAATATATGAACTTAAAACAATGGATACATGTATACTGGTCAGCTGAAGGTTGGCTGGCCTAAATCAGACTTCATTGCTGGTCTTCTCCACATATGTCATTCTGGGGCCCAGGCTGAAGGGACAGCAACTTCCTGGGGGAAGTATGGGAATGGCAGAAATAGAAGAGACCAAGGCCAATATGCAATCACATTTCAAGTCTAATATCCCTCTGGCCAAAGCAAGGCACACACTGAGCTCAAAGTAAAAAGCCGTGGAGTTGCATCCTGTCCACCATGAATCTCAAGCAGGTCACATGCCAAGTCCAGCACATAAATATTTTGAACAATAACTTAATCTACCCCAATTCCTGTGGTCCATAATAACCTGACATTGTTACCTTCCTCAGGAATGCTTACATTTTCTTGAGATTATTATTAACACATGGATATAAATAAATCTATAGCAAATAATTGCTAGAGTAAGAAGTAGTTTCTTCTTATTCAATAACTATATGACCACACCCCCAATCTATTTGTTTTATACATTTGGAAATTAGTACTTATTGAATTTCTACCAGAAGGTCATACTTGTATTTTCCTGTAAAAATCGTTTTTATATAAAAAGCGTCTGCACAGCAAAAGAAACTGACAACAAAACAAAGAGGCAGCCAACCAGATGGGAGATATTTGCAAACAGTAGCTCCTACAAAGATTTAATTTCCAAAATATATAAAGAACTCATAAAACTCAACACCAAACAAACAACCTAAGTGAGCGGTCCTGAAAATACACCTCTCCCGAGAAGACATACGAACAGCCAATAGATGTATGAAAAGATGTTCAATCACTGGCAATTAAGGAAATGCAAATCAAAACTTACCTCACACCCGTTAGAGTGGCCATTATCAACAAAATAAGCAACAACAAGTGTTGGAGAGGTTATGGAAAAAGGGGAACCCTCATTCACAGCTGGTGGAAATGTAGACTGGTACAACCACTATGGAAAGCAGTCTGGTGGTTCCTCAAAAAATTAAGCATAGAGCTACCATACAACCTAGCAATCCTTCTCCTAGGTATATACACACAAAAAACTCAAAATCATGTATTCTCAAAGATATATGCAACCCTGCAACATCATTGCACTGCAACATCATTCATGATGGCCAAGACATGGAAACAACCAAAGTGTCCCATGATAGAGGACTGGATAAAGAAGATGTGGCACATATACACAATGGAATACTAATCAGTCATAAGAAATGATGAAATAGCAACAACATGGATGGACCTTGAGAACATTATGCTAAGTGAAATAAGTCAGTCAGAAAAAGCTAAGAACTATATGATTTCACTCATAAGTGGGATATTAAACTGAAACTTGTGAACACAAACAGCAGTGTGGTGATTGGCAGAGGGAAGGGGGGTGGGGTAGGGGTAAAGAGGTCCTACTATAAGGTGACAGGAGATTTGACTTTGGATGGTGGGCACACGGTGCAATATACAGATCTTGTAACATAGAAACCCACACCTGAAACCTATCTATACATATAAAAGGCTATGTATCCATCCATCCGACCAGTACTTATGATGTGCACTGACCACCAGGGGGCAGACGCTCAACACAGGAGCTGCCATGACGTGCACTGGCCATTTAAAAATAAATGGCACCACAGACCTGCCGACAAACCAACACTTGGCTTACCCAAAAGTGGGACACAGACTATGCCACCATCCCGTAGCGACACCCCACCAAATCACAGCCAATGCTGCCAAGACCCCATGGCGCAAAATGCGGCCCACAGCCCAGCCCAGCCCAGAAATGGTTGCTGTGGGCTCTGGGTAATGACGTCACGTAGCAACACTGGGCTTCCTCTCCCTAGTGACTAGCTTCCTTGGAGTTTCTTCAGCCCAGGAACCTGACTTGCTTTATAGCGAGGTATAAATTTTCTCTCTTGGCTATGACCAGCACAGCTAGAGAGCAGACAAGTCCTGAGAAGGGGCGGCTGGGGATTGAGAAAAGGAAAAAAAGAGACAGACACAAAGACTTCAAGTAAAGCTGAGGCCAGATGGACCGTACTTTAAGTGAAGCTGGGTCGCTTTCCTCTGATGGAGAGACAGTGACCCAGAGCTGGTGCAGCACGTTTATTACATACAGCATGATACCAGGAAGTTTTACTAGAGTTTCAAAGGAAATTATGTGAAATCACGGTTAAAGATCAAGCTGCAATTCTTCATTCTTGTAGCTTCTTTGTAATCGTCACTCCTAGCTGAGCACGGATAATTGCATCCATTCCTGGCCCCTGGCTGAACTTAGATAATGAAACCCACCCCCTGGCACTTGAGCTAAAGGTCAGGCTGACAACATACTTGCCTCTGGCAAGGTATGTTTCCAAGACATGGCTCTGCCAATGCCACTTGACTCAGCCGACAATCAGCTCATGTGCCTTCCCAGGCGCTCTCTACAGCCAGGTGCAAACATTTTACAGTTTAACCAAATGCTTGTGAAGCGTTTTCCCATGCCTCATCTCATTTGATCCTCACAGAAATCCTGGAGTAGGAAGATAGGAGCCTCGTAGAATCCTATTTTCTTTTCATTAGCCAGAAAATGGAGATTTAGAAAGTTTAGAAACTTGACCCGACTGAAAAGAAGTAAGAAATGGTGGAACTTGAAAATGACCTCAGGTTTTCTCACTGTGCAGAATATAGTCAAAACACTGCTACAGTTAAATATTTTACCCTTTGTTCTCCCTGCATGATCTACAATAATAAGTTGCTTCATATTGATATTTACTGCTGTGTACAATTACCTGAAAGAGAAGGAAGTTGGGGTGCTTCACTGGGCTGGTAAAAGTTTAGCTAAATCAGAAAGCAGGTCTAATTAAGCAAGTTTATTCTATCCTATCTAGTAAAAGAGAAACATGGTAATTAGCGTACGACCGCTACCCTTCCCATTGGCTAATCAGGGCAATATGCAAATTAACTGTCAGCCAAGATGGCAGCCGGCAGCCAGGCAGCTTGAAACTAACATGAGGCTTGCTTGCTTCAGTGACGGAGGACTCCAACGTTCCCCACCTGCCACTGCCGGCCTCTCAGCTGCAACTCTAAGCAACTATGTAACAAATATAGAAGCTAAACAAAACCCCAGAAACCAGCTTTAGTCCACCGGGCTTCAGCCAGCAGGATCGCAACATTGTTTCAAATACAGAATGTAAACAAAGGCCAGAAAACTGCTTTCAGCAGCGGAGGCCTAAGAGCTGGAGCCTCAGAGCTAAAGCTGGCCCAGAATTAAAAAAAAGAAAAAAAGGAGCGGTTGGGAGCTTCAGTCACCCGCCAGCCTGAAAACAGCCCTCAGCCCCTCACCCAGACTGGCCAGACACCCCAGTGGGAACCCCCACCCTGAAGGGTGTGTGACCAGCTGTAAACAGCCATCATCCCCTCACCCAGGCTGGCCAGGCACGCCAGTGGGGACCCCCACCCTGGCCCAGGACACCCTTCAGGGCAAAACAGCCGGCCCCACCCGTGCGCCAGGCCTCTACCCTATATAGTACAAGGGTAAGATGCCTCCCAGCACCGGGATCAGTGGAGCCACGAGGCCTCCCGGCACTGGGATCAGTGTGACAGGGGGCAGCGCCCAAACCCCCTGATTGCCCTGTGGCTCTGTGTGTGACAGGGGAAGGTGCCCCAACCCCCTGATTAGCCCTGCTCTGTGCCTGATAGGGGGGAGCTTCCCAGCCACCTGATCGCCCTGCGGCACTGTGTGTGACAGGGTACAGCGCCCCAACCCCCTCCCCCACCCCACGGGCCCTGCTCTGTGTGTGACGGGATAGAGCCATAACCTCCCCATTGGCCCTGCCCTGAGTGTGAGAGTGGCGGCGCCCCAACCCCCTGATCCGCCCTGCTCTGTGCGTGACTGGGGGGAGCTCCCCAACCCCCTGATCAGCCCTGCTCTGTGGGTGATAGAGGGTGGCGTCCCAACCCCCCCACCCCCATGTGCCCTGCTCTGTGTGTGATGGGGTAGAGCCATAACCTCCCCATCGGCCCTGCCCTGAGTGTGAGAGTGGCGGCACCCCAACCCCCTGATCGGCCCTGCTCTGTGTGTGACAGGGGGCGGTGCCCCAACTCCCCTATCGGCCCTAACTCTATGAGTGACAGGGGGGAGCTCCCCAACCCCCTGATCGACCCTGCTCTGTGCGTGACAGGGTACGGAGCCCCAACCCCCCTGATGGGTCCTGCTCTGTGTGTGACAGGGGACAGCGCCCCAACCCCCTGATTGGCCCTGCTCTGTGCATGACAGGGGGTGGCACCACAACCTCCCCATCGACTCTGCCTTGAGTGTGACGGGGGCGGTGCCCCAACCCCCCAATCGGCCCTACCCTGAGCATGACTGAGGGTGGCATCGCAACCTCCCGATCCACCCTGCTCTGTGCATGACAGGGGGCGGCGCCCCAACTCCCCAATCGGCCCTGCTCTGAGCCCAACCAGGGGCTGCACCTAGGGATTGGGCCTGCCCTCTGCCACCCGGGAGCAGGCCTAAGCCAGCAGGTCATTATCTCCCGAGGGGTCCCAGACTGCGAGAGGGCACAGGCCGGGCTGAGGGACCCCCCTTCCCCCCCGAGTGCACAAATTTTTGTGCACCGGGCCTCTAGTATATATATAAAAGGCTAAGTTGACTCACACATGCACGACACATATAAAGCTCTTGCTGGCGCCAATCGCACATGTGTGGTTTGATCTGTCATTGTCGATTGTGAATTTGGTTGACACTTCTATTATAGAGAAAGGGCGAATAGCGATTTTAAAATATTTCTTCTAATTAATTTCCTTTCAATGTACACGAATTCATGCACCAGGACACTAGTATGTTCATGTTGACCAATGTCACCCCAACAAATTTAATAAATATAAAAATAATCAAAATCAAAATCATTATTATAGAACCATGGAGGTTGCCAATCATTTCACCCATTGATCCTAATGTAGGACCTGCCATTTTTCAGAAGTGACTACTTATACATAGGCCAGTGAAACAAAGTATTGGCATAACAGAATCAATTTAATTGTCTTTAGGAGAGAGCTGAATGATCAGAAAGTCTGTGCGTAGCTTTTCCTCTCTGTAACTTCAGCCAGCCAGTCAGACTCATTTTACAAGGAGAGGAAATGAAAAAACGGGGAGTTGTACACATAAGTAATAACGATTAGGAGCTGGGACACTCTCCCACTCTCCGTGGGGGGGAGGGAGATACTAAACTAAAATGCATTACAGCTCAATTCCTGATGAAGTCAATCCAGCCAAATTGCTTTATATTGGTGTCGTGACGGCTCCAGGAGAAAGGCATCCTGCCCGCCAAAATCCAGAATGAGAGATACTTTCTGTGGCTCTCTCCACAGATGCACCACAGCCTGAGAGCCACCGAGAGAGCCGAAAGGTTGTCTGGAGACTAAACAATTACCCCTCCCATACTGTGCTTGCTTTTACACAAAAGCAAATAGATCCTAAAGTGAACAAAATTGCCAAAGGTCGCATTTGAGTTTTCATTCACAGGCCTTTAAGAGACTGTTTATCCCAGGGATAGAAATTAACTTGCTTTTTATAAGGTACTAAGCTAGAATCACTTTATGTTTGATCGCAGTAAAGATGTTGTTAATTTTCATTTATTCCTCACCATTAGAGGGAAGGGCGAAATCAGCGTCATGCTGTTTAAATTCTAATTTTGTTCAAGGAAATAACTTGCCTACTTCAAAATCTCCGTGACTCCATATCCCCGTCACATCTTCTTCCCCCACCAGCGCTATTCCTGAAATATTTTAAATGCAAGTTATTTTATGCTGAGAAGACAAAGATAAAAACCTAACAGGATGTCTTTGTGATATCTGAGATTTTAATAACTATTTTCCAAGAGGATTGATTCATACTTTCTGTTTTATTCCATTGACAAATTTTGCTCTCTATTCTTCCAGATCAGAAAATATACACTGAAGTGGCCATATTAAACTTGAAACTACACCTAATAAGGTTAATAAGGTTAAGGTAGTTTTATGAGTGTAATAAACTAATGTGCGTGTGTGTGTGTGTGTGTGTGTGTGTGTGTTTTGTGCAGGTATGTGGTGTTGGGGGTTTGGGGGCCAGGGTAGAGGTGGAGAGTCCAGTCAGAGACAAAGCTGAAGAGACTGCCTACCACCAGATGAAGAAAGAAGTTGCTGAACCAGCTCAAGGAGTTTGAATTTTCTCCTCTGGACACTCTGAAGCCATTGGGTAAGTCTGGGGAATCCTTCGTGGTGTAATAGAATTGGTGTGAAATAGGAAGGCACTAAGAACTGAACTAAGATGCTTGTTACATAGATGTTGTAGGATATTTTTTAAGGGGCCTTAAAAGAACTGGTGGGGAAAGGGTCCTGTACAGGAAGAGGCAGCTGGGAATAAGAAGACCAAGTTCAAGATCACATGCCTGTACCATATTAACACCACAGATCATTAACACTCCCTCTTAGGAAGTGCAACAACTGCCTCTCACCTTGTTGGGAGTGTTAAATGAGGCAACAGACTAACATACAGAACATCTCGTCACCTCTGATCCAGCAGTAAACCCTGACCACTTTACCTTTGAACTATATCCCGAATATCACCACTTCCATAGCCTTGATGCTAATCCAGCTTTAACTCTGACTGGATTATTGCAATTACTTATTCTTTTTTCATGTACAATTTTTTGAGATTATTAATAATTGTTTATTGTTGAAAGTATTACATATTCATGTACACATTTATTATTTTTTTAATTTTTATTGTTGACTCTATTATAGATGTCCCCATTTCTCCCCCCTTTGTTCACCTCCACCCAGTCCCATTGCCCTCTGGCCATCCCCACACTGTTGTCAGTGTCCATGGGTTATGTATATACGTTCTTTGGCTGATCTCTTCACCTTCCTTTATTCAATCCCTTTGACAACTGTCTGTCTGTTCCATGTATCTATGCCTCTGTTTCTATTTTTATCATCCATTTATTAGATTCCACATAGTTGTCATTCTTTGACTGGCTTACTTTGCTTAACATAATAATCTCCAGGTCCATCCAAGCTGTTGCAAAAGGTAAGACTTCCTTCTTCATTACAATCATGTGGTATTTCATTGTGTAAATGTACTACAGCTTTTTTAGCCACTCATCAACCAATGAGCACTTGGGCTGTTTTCCATATCTTGGCTCCTGTAAACAACACTACTATGAACATAGAGGTACATACATTCTTTCCAATTGTTTTTTGGGGGATTCTTAGGATATATTCACAGAAGTGGGATCGCTGGGTCAAATGGGAGTTCCATTTTTAATTTTTTGAGGAAACTCCATACTGATTTTCATAGTGGCTATACCAGTCTGCATACCCACCAACAATGTACTAAGTAGATTCCCCTTTTCTCCACATCCTCATCAGCATTTGTTGTTTATTGATGGTAGCCATTTTGGCAGGTGTGAGGTGATATCTCATTGTGGTTTTAATTTGCATCTCTCTATGATTAGTTGAACATTTTTTGTATGTCTAAAGGTCATCTGTATGTCCTCTTTGGAAGAGTGTCTATTCAGGTCTTGGCCCATTTTTTAATTGGATTGTTTGTCTTCCTGGTATTGAGTTATAAGTTCTTGATAAATGTTGAATATTAACCCCTTATCAAATGTATCATTGGCGAATATGTCTTCCCAGACAGCGGACTCCCTTTTTATTTTGTTGATGGTTTCTTTTGCTGTGAAGAAGCCTTTTAGTTTGATGTAGTCCCATTTGTTTATTTATCAGCAAAAAGTATTGCTATTAGAGATGTCTGATATTTTGCAGCCTATGTTTTCTTCTAGGACTTTTATGGTTTTGTGACTTACATTTAAGTCTTTTATCCATTTTAATTACTTCTTAAGAGGGCTCTCTGCTTCCATCTTTGCCCCCACTACCAGCTTCCTTCAGTCTGTTCTATGCAGAGTGGCTGGAGCGACCCTCTTAGCACGCAACTGGATCATGTCACTCTTTCCACTCAAAAACCCACCACTGGCTTCCCCCTTTGATGCGGATAAAAGCCAGAGCCTTTACATTGCTCCAAGGGCCCTATGTATTCTGCCCACCTTCCACCCCCCACTTCTGTGGCCCCATCTCTTCCCTGGGACTCCTTGCTGCTCATAAAACAATCTGGATGTTCGTGTCTCTGGGACTTTGCATTTACTAATCCCTCTGCTTGGTCTTCTCTTCCTATAGACGTCTTCTTTGCTCCCTCACTCTCTTCCCTCCTAACTGAACAGTGAGGCTTCATGGGACCCTTCTATACAAATCCCAGGATTTCTTTTACATAATTAATCAATGCTATCAATTCTTAAGTGTCCATAATAATTCCAACTTAATGTTGCTGTTCTTTTATTCTGTCTTCTCAGAAGTTCATATCTGGAAATGTTACTTTGTGTTAGGAAATGCTGAAGTACACCATTCAGCTTCTAGCTCTAGGTTCCTTTCCAGCTCTAGGCTTTTGATATCGCCCTCACTGTCTCTTCCATAGTACAATCGTACACGGCTATATTCTCAGCATTTCCTCATGCAAAGAACTGTCGTTTCTTCAGAGTGTCCCACCTGGCAGCCCCAGCCTATCCTAGACCCATGCCAGCTGATTTTACTGCAATAGCCCTCTATCTGCATGCAAATATGCTCCCCTAATGGAACTAATACAGGCCAGGAAGGCATAACAGCAGGAGGCTCGATAAAATAAAATAATAATTCCACACTTCTCATACCCTCCAGCTTGCTTTATTTTTCTCTATTACACGGTTACCATCTCATACACTGTATATTTACTGGTTTATTTATTGCCCACCTACCTTCCCTAGGACATAAGCGAGGAAAGGTACTTCGTGTTTGGCTCACTGTTGCATTCTCCAGTGCCTGTAACAATGGACATAGTAGACACTCAATAAACATTTGTGAAAATACTTTTAAATAACTGAATAGGTATTTTTGAAGAACAGAAATCTTCAGGGAGCCAACACAATAGCAATTACATTTCATAAATCCTCATATGTGTGCATCCTACCCCTTTAAAAATACCTGTCCCCTCTTCTGTTTCATCCATTCCTTGGAATTGTGCTGGAGATCACAGTTCCCAGGAACACTTAAAGTACACTCACCTACACCCACACACATTCACACATACAAACACTTCCAAAGCCACAGACCAAGGTCCTCACTGTGACGACCCATCTGAGGATGATGAAAATAAAAGAGGGACTATGCTCAGTATTTTTATATGGATATTTTGAGGGCATCTCTAGTAAAAAGAGTAAATAACTTCTCCAAGGTCCCATGGAAAACCTATTTGATCAAGGCAGTCTAACCCCACAACCCATGCTTTTAACTGTCACACCACTTATCTTAGTCTTTGTCATGCTTTAGATCTCTTTTTGAATACATACCAAAAGTCCAAGGCATTTTTGTTTGTTTGTTTTTATTGTTGTTGTTAATCCTCACCAGAGGATTTTTTTTCTCTATTGATTTTTAGAGAGAGTGGAAGGAATGGGGAGAAACACAGAGAGAGAAACATCGATATGAAAGAGACACATCGATTGGTTGCCTCCCAAACACACCCCAACCAGGGCTGGGGATAGAACCTGCAACCCAGGTACATGCCTTTGATCGGGAATTGACACTCTAAGTACTGAGCCATGCCAGCCAGGGCTGTGGCATTCATTTTTATGCTGTTATACTACAAGTCACTGTGTTGACTTATATAGAATTAAAGAATCATTAGCTTCTGCATATACATGGCTTGTTCTTCTAGGTTTGTGTGAAGCAAGAGATTTTAACTGCATATACTGCACTTAACCAGGCAACAGAAAATTATTAATTTGGGAATTCAACAAAACTGTGCTCAAAATATGGTTTTAACTAACTAATTCTCATGTTAGGATTTTGTCAGCCATCTGCAATGGGAGGAAAGATGGGGGCTTGCTATGAACTGAAGAGAAAACAGAGAAGACAACTGTTAGGAAGGTAGCAGAGCTCTTAAATCAGAGATTGGTGGGCAGGGGAGTTTGAGAAGGGCAGAGATCGAAGGCAGAGAAGGGAAATGTAGTGCTGTGGCAGGAGAGAGGAGTGGGGAAGAAGGAAGAGATTGGAAAGGTTTCAGATGTTGTAACAGTTAACAGCTGGGGGTGAGGAGCAGTGAAGGGTTGAGAAGCATCTCAGAGTCCCAAAAGGTTTCTACTCATATAATTGGGTGCATGTTTAGATGATGCCTTTAGTTGAGCTGAAGGAGTTGAATTTAGTGATTTCAATTTTATTGATGTCAACTAGTTATCTAAGGGGTAATCAACTAGTCATAAGTTCATCATAGGGAACTATCATTCTACAAGCTTGGTTTTATTCACATGAATATTATTAAGGTAGCTTTCAAATGTTAGCTGAAATCTAGATACCCTTTGTCTAGCCATTCCTCTCATGCAGCAATCCATAACTGGAAATAAAAATACTTTATAACTTATCAGTATAATATAATACCATCCTATATAATAAAAGGGTAATATGCTAACGGTCAGTCGCTATGACGCGCACTGACCACCAGGGAACAGATGCTCAATGCAGGAGCTGCCCTCTGGTGGTCAGTGCGCTCCCACAAGGGGAGCGCCGCTCAGTAAGAAGCCAGCTCATGGCTGGCCAGTGCAGCAGCAGTGGTGGGAGCCTCTCCCGCCTTCACCAAAGCACTAAGGATGTCTGACTAAGGGCCTGGGGAGTGGGCCTAAGCCCTTAGTCAGACATCCCCCGAGGGGTCCCGGACTGCAAGAGGGTGCAGGTATGGTTGAGGGACACCCCCGTGAGTGCATGAATTTATGTGCATCGGGCCTCTAGTATATATATATATATATATATATATATATATATATATATATATATATATACCAAATTTAAACCAAATTTAATTATGTGTATCAAGACAAATATTTAAGTGTGAAAATTTCAACATAAGACATAAAGAAGTAAAGATAATTGAGAGAGGAATAATAAAAAAATTCTATACCGATCTGCTAATCTATATAATTCTAATTCCTGTGACTGAATTAAAATATATACCAAATCTAGTATATATATATATATATATATATATATATATATATATATATGCCTAAGCCACTGGTCGATTGGTCACTATGATGCACACTGACCATCAGGGGCAGACGCTCACTGCAGGAGCTGTCCCCTAGTAGTCAGTGCACTCGCACAGGGGGAGCACAGCTCAGCTGACCAGGATGAGCAGGGCCGGGATGAGCGGGAGCAGTTCCTCCCTGGCCGCCTGCCGCTTCCCACACTACTACATCCCTTGGAGGATGTTGGATGCCAGTTTCAGCCCTATCCCCAAAGGCCACGCTGAGGGACCCCACCAGTGCACGAATCCATGCACTGGGCCTCTAGTTCAATATAATGTAATGTGATATATAGAAAACTATCACAATCTGTGCTGTTAATAATAACAGCTTACCACTGCTGAGCACTTACTATAAGTCACACATGTTGTTTACTTCTATTCTCACAATAAACATATGAGTTGGGCAGCACTGAAATAGGCTTTGAATGGTCAAATAACTCTCCCCCTTCACAAAGAAGTGGGTGAGCCATAATTTAAGCTCATGTTATTTGAATTCAGAGCCAAAGCGCCTAACCACTAAGGTACGTTGCTTTTCTTTTAACTTTCTTTTAGTCATTCTCCTCAAAACATTTGTTAACTTATTAGAGAACTTTCAACCCTTATAACTATTTTTCATGTGATTTCTACTCACTATACTTGCTTTAATATGTTTGTAAACAAAACATCATTGTTAATACATGGAAAACAACGTTATTATTTTAATTCAGTCACAGGAATTAGAATTATATAGATTCGCAGATCGGTATAGATTTTTTTTTATTCTTCCTCTCTCAATTATCTTTACTTTTTTATATCTTATGTTGAAATTTTCACACTTAAATATTTGTCTTGATACACATAATTAAATTTAGAGCAACTCAAGCTTAAATGGTACATTTTGACAGCACTAAATTAAATTCATGAGTTACAGGGATGGACTAAGATAGTATCTAATTTTTGAATAGCACTACTGAAATTTTACTCTCTGTTGCCTGAGCCCACCATGCTAATTTGATAGATTTAAAAAGAAAAAGCTCTTTGATTTGGAAAGATGCAGCAGAAAAATTGATGAGCACAAATCTGGCATTTTGTCACTCAAGTGAATATGATAATGATGGTATCATTAGGCAAAATAATGTGACAGTTTCATATGATGAAGGAACAGAAAATTTAAATGGTGAGCACGTGGATTCCCAGATGTTTACCAGTTTCAGCCACACAAAAACCTCTGCTAACCAGTGCTTTCTGAATAACAACTTTGAGAGCTATTATATAGAGCAGAGGCCAAAACACATAATCATTGCTGGTGGTAGGGAGATTAATCTTCCTTTGTTCACTTGTTAAGATCAATTTTTATTTATTCAATTAACACATCATAATTTGGATTACTTCAGGAAGATTGAGACAATGGAATTCAGCTGTGACCTTCATTGTCTAATCATTTTTAAGTACATCTGTTCCTTTATAAAGAACATTTTCATCTCATATGCATATCAGTTTCTTCAGATGTAAACAGTCTTGAGAGAGAGAGAGAGAGAGAGAGAGAGAGAGAGAGAGAGAGAGAGAGAGAGTTGGGGTGGGAGTATCTTTCTGTTGGGAGTGATTTCTCTCCCCAGTTAGAAACAGTCCCAGCTTCCTCCTATTGTCCCATGATTACTGGTTTACAGAAGCCCTGGATTTTGTACGGAAGCCAAGTTCCTGAGTGGACAGTGTTTACTCACCCCCTTACTTATATAGGTGTCCTGGCACCTGGCGGAACAGGTAATTACTAAGCTTCCTCTTCCATTGTCCTTCTAAGGTCCCGCCTTTTCTTTAGTTGAGAAATACAATGTAATCAAGGAGCAGGTTTGAGGAAACAACTTTGTTCAGGGGGTGCCAACTGTTCTTACCCAGTTCTTCAAAGCAATCACAGGGTGCACACCTGCTTACGAACAGTGAGAAGCAAATCGTGCCAACTTCCTTGTGCCCTTTGTCAAATGAACTTCTCATGCAGAGAATGCTAAATCCCAGTTCTCTAGAGTTCATGTACATTTGGAGCAAAATGCCTAAGTAACCCTGATGTGCCTGGAGGTAAAACATCATTGGTATGCAGTAGCGGCTCCCTTGAGGCTGCCTTTTGGGGTCACTGGGACAGCCTCGAAAACAGTGATGCTCGGCTCCCTCCTAACTGGTCTGAAGTGTAGCCCAAGAGTCAGCATTTTTCAAAGCTTCTCGAGTGATTCCAATGAGCAGCCAACGTTGAGCTCTTCTAGGCAATGGGCATTCACTGTTTGAATCCCCTTCTGGCCATTGGTTGTGATTTTCCACAGGGATGTGAGCTCACTTCGCTGACTTAACTACTTAAAATTCTCAGGACCCAGCAAATCACTCTTTGTGAATGTCAATTTGTTGAAGAGTCCCATTGAAGCAGAAAAGATTTGAGTTTTTGACGCAAAAAAAAAAAAAAAAATCAATCTAAGCTTATTTGCAAGGGATTTAGAAAGGATGTGCAAGTTTTCTTTCTTGCGACCATTCTATTATTAACATGTTTAAAGGTTAAAAAACAAAAAAGAGGCAGGAAATTTTTACTTTTGGGCTGTTAGGTAGAATATTTTTAATGTAGAAAAATGACTCTTACCAATTGGTTTAGTTAGTGTTCTTATGGCTTTACTTTGGGGCTGTTAGGTAGAATATTTTTAATGTAGAAAAATGACTCCTACCAATTGGCTTAGTTAGTGTTCTTATGACTTCTAATAAAGAGAACAAGGAGTGATTGATGGGCCTCAGTTACCATTCTGGAGGTGGGGTGACTTTCAAGGGAATATAAGCAGTCATGACATCTTCTAGAACTCAAGAAACTTCTGTCTAGATGCAAAGAGTTTATGGCTGTTTATAAAACAGGCTCCTTCTGAGGTATTCTTATAAAAAATAAAATAAAAAAATACACGAGAATAGTAAATGTTAGCATTTGCTAGAAAAATGACATTTTGATTTAGAAAACTTGGCATCTGCTATTCACAGCCAGACGTCTAGGTCAAAGCATCTCATATCCTTCTCTCAGCATCTGGATCCTTTCCTGACTCAAGAAATTAGAAACTCTCCAGTAAGCTGAAAGTCAACCTCTGAAGTCTGGTTTGATTAACAGGTTTTCTTAGGCTTGAGATGGCAACATTCAAATGTCTGGGGATAAGTTTAATTAGAAACTGACTTTTCTACAAGCCAAGATTCACATGTAAACATTCTGCCAGCTTTCCAATTTCCCCAGGAGAGTTGGTGGGTTGCAGGCATACATGGCAAAGCCTGGAGCAGGCAGAAATCCGACCGGCCTGGCTGGGTGGTCATGCAAGAGTCAGAACGCTAGTCCTGGGGACAGCAAGAGAAAGGCTATTTTTAAGGAAGGGCAGCAAAGAAGTGGCCTTCCCTACCTTTGTTTGGGCCCAATTTTAAGCTTCTGACATTGTGATCATGCCATCAGTCTTGATTTAAATGCTGCCAAGATCTCTATACTGTGCATGCCTCTGCTATCATATTGGGGGCCTTTTGCCTTGGTCGGGTTATAGCTCCCCTCTGACACAAAATAGCCTGAATATTTGCCCAACATACTACCTTAACGCTTTCCTTTAAGGTCTGAGTAATATGTTCTGCCTCCAAAGTATATCCCCTTCTCTCCACTGCTTAGTCGAAGTCACCACTTCATTGCCTGGACAGCTGGCATAGCCTGCTTATTAACTGTCTCCTCTCACCCACTTCTGTGGCTCTTCCCCCCACCCCACCCCCCGCCCCCATCTCCCGCCCCCATCTCCCCCCATCTATTCTTCACACAGTAGTCAAGTGATCTTTGCTCTGATCATGCTGCTTCTCTCCTTCATTCTCTTCACTTAGAATAAAACACAAGCTCTTTACCACCCCTCCTGCCTTCCTCCCAGCCCGACCTGTGCTCTCCTCTCCCACCTCTCAGCAATGCAGGCTTTTCAAGGTCACAAACTTGAGAACATCTCAAACCTATCAGCTTAAAAGACAGTGTTCTCCCCTTCAGGTCAGATACAGAGATAAACCCACCAAAAAGAGGCGTTTATTAGTCTCCCAATTATCTCACAGGATTGTAGTGAATGTTAAATATACATGGAAATACTGATAGATGTATTCGTATGATGTTTGATCCTCTGAAAGACCAAGCACATTTTATATATGGCACTCAGAATATACTTTCTGAATTCAATTAAATATAATTTAAGTCTTCTTTTTAGCAAGTTTGATGAAAAGCAGCATTAGGGTTGGCTGGCAGAAACTTATAAACAGCCAGCAGCAAGAAATAATGAGAGCCCTGGTCAGTGTGGCTCAGTTGGGTGTTGTCCCGTGCACTGAAAGGTTGCTGGTTGATTCCCAATCAGGGCACATGCTAGGGTGTGGGCTCAATCCCCAGTAGGGGGGCGTGGAGGAGGCAGGTAACCAATTGATGTTTTTGTTCTCTCGCTGATGTTTCTCTTTCCCTCTCCCTTCCTCTCTCTAAAAATTAATTTAAAAAAAGAAAGGAAGGAAGGAAGGAAGGAAGGAAGGAAGGAAGGAAGGAAGGAAGGAAGGAAGGAAGGAAGGAGAAAAAAGGCCCAAGGACTCAAAAAACAGCAACAAACAGGGCTGGGCTCATTTCATGTAATAGCTAAGAGCCTTTTTTATATCAACAGCCCCAGGCGCCAAACCTTTGTGTGCATAACTGTAGCCCACAATTATTAAAAGAAAGCTAAATTGTGGTCCATGTATCCTGCTTAATGTACTAACAAAATGCAAATGATATGTAAGTGATAGTTCCATCTAAAACATTAAAACTGTCCATCAAAATATCATACTTTAATTACCTAGACCTGTGGTCGGCAAACTGCGGCTCACGAGCCACATGTGGCTCTTTGGCCCCTTGAGTGTGGCTCTTCCTAAGCCTTAGGAGTACCCTAATTAGGTTAATAACAATGTACCTACCTATATAGTTTAAGTTTAAAAAATCTGGCTCTCAAAAGAAACTTCAATCGTTGTACTGTTGATATTGGCTCTGCTGACTAATGAGTTTGCTGACCACTAATAGACCATTCCCTTGGGTGGAAAATCGAATTCTTGGTTTTCTATGGCTGCTGTAACAAATTACCTCAAACTTAGGGGCTTAAAACAGTTCAACATTTACGGTCTTACACTTCTATAGGTTAGAAGTCCAACACATGTTTAACTGGGTGAAAATCAAGTGGTCAATAGGACTATGTTCCATCCCGGAAGCTCTAGGGGAGAATCTGTTTCCTTGCTGTGGGAACCTCGCCAGAGTCCCCAGGCAGCCAAGGCCACTCAGAGCGTGGAGGCCTTGTTTCTATGCCGGATGTCCAAGGCCAGCCTGCGCCTAGGCTGAGACACCACAACAGCTGCGAGGCCACGGCAATCTCACCGTACACTGGGCCCTTCCGTAACCCAAATGATTGGTGTCACTCTTGGCAACTAGCCTTCTTTGTCTCTAGAGCAGCGGTTCTCAACCTGTGGGTCATGACCCCTTTGGGGGTCGAACGACCCTTTCACAGGGGTCGCCTAAGATCATCAGAAAACACATATATAATTACATATTGTTTTTGTGATTAATCACTATGCTTTCATGATGTTCAATTTGTAACAATGAAATTGGGGGTCACCACAACATGAGCAACTGTATTAAAGGGTCGCGGCATTAGGAAGGTGGAGAACCACTGCTCTAGAGAATATACAGGTTACTGACCAGCTAGTTGGTGAGAGAATAGGCTGGTCCCTCACTGGTGGGGGAGCTAGGGAGCTCAGATGGAGCCGAGAGCTGGTACTGCTACGATGTAAGGATAGGAGCTCATAGAGAGCTCAGATCTAGCTACCATGTTAACCAGCCAGTGTGCTGAGAGAAGAGCTCGGATGCAGTTACTATGTGAGGCTACAGAGACCAGCCAGTGTGCTGGGCAGGGGAGATAGAAGCTGCTGAAGCAGAGAGCTTAGGTAGCGCTATGATGTGAGGCGGTGAGTCTGGAGGCAGCGTGCGGCTGCTCAGATAATAGCTGTGGTACAGAGACTGATGCTGCTCGTGGGAAAGATAAGTATTTACCAGCCGGTGTACAGCTGCCTATATGGGAGTGCTGTGAAGGACTGTTTTGTCTGATGGCTATGTGGCCACTGGCTTCTGCAATAAAGACTCATTCTTATACACCCACAACTTCTCATGGCTTCTCTGTCTAAGATCTGGCATCCAAGGAGGTCCAGCCCAGGCAGAGGGGCTTGGACCCAGAACCTGTTACTAGTGAGCAGAGGATAAAGGAGGAACTTGGACTAAGTTCCCAACAGTTAGGACAGTGGGCAGGGTTCGAGAAGGAACTGCCCTAGGGTAGTCGAAAAGAATTTAGAAGAATATAAAGACTCAGAGCAAGTCAGAGCAGCAGAGCTGAGCAGGGCTCTGGCTGTGCTCTCACACCTGCCTTTTCCAGCTCCCAGGGGCCACCCACTCTCTGCCCCCTGGTCCCATCCCTTCATCCTCAAAGCCAGCAACAGGGCTAGTCCTTCTCACACAGCATCACTCTGCACTCTCCGGCCTGCTCTTCCCCCTGTGAGTTCCCTTGGGTTTACAGGGGGCCCACCGAAGTAACTCAGGGTGCACTCCCTATGTTAAGGAGTTGGCAAACTTCATTCCATCTGCAATCTCAATTCCCTGTAGCCATGTAACTTTAACAAATTCACCGAATCCAGGGATTAGGCTAATGATGTTTGGGGGGCAGGGTGGGTAGGTGGTTATTCTGTAGACCACAAGTGTTATACAGTTAAGTAATGTTTGTTGAAACAGCTTATAAGGAAAAAAGCACATTGGGACAGTTATCAAGATAATAATGTCCACCTCACAGAGTCATTGTGAAAATTAAATGAGGAAACGTTCATGAATATTTTTTGTTCGGAAACGACAAATTCCCCTTAAAGTTCAGGGCATGTAATGAGTCTATAAACGTGAAGAAAGTTCTGGAATTGACACTGGCCAAGATTTAGACTTGCCGGAACGTCTGCTCTTGTGGTGACGTTTGATGGTGAACGGCGGTGCTGCTGTATAAGCAGCAGGCCAGGCTGAGAGGAGGCAGCCTGTGCCCCTCCTGCTACCACTCCCCTTGGGCGGAGGAGACACTCGCTGAGAGCAGGGCGGGATCCCCGAGGGGTTTTCCTAATGAAGGCCTCCCAGCTGAGTAAGTCCACACCAACGCCCCCCCAGTCCCCAGCTGGCCCAGCAGCAGGTGTCAACATACTAGGCAACAGCCACACCCGAGAAGCCAAGGCCCAGCTTTCCAAACTAAAACTGTCAGACTGTGAGACTGCTAAGCCTGTCCTGAAAGCACAGGTTCCCATCCTGTGTGTGGTCACACATGTGCTACAAAGGTGCCAAAATACTAGCCCTTCAACCCCAGGGTGCTCTCCATGCATATCTGATCAATTTCTATGTAGACTACGATGCAGAGAAAGAAGAAGAAGAAAAGACGGACACTATTGCTAGGTCAAGGCGTCACCTTAGTGCCTCCTCACCCCCACTGCAGCGACCTCAGTGCCCATCAGGCCCCTCAGGAGCACTCCAGTCATTTCCGATGGGAACTCTCCCCCTCCCCTATTCCTCCGCTCTTCTTTTCAATTCTATCGTGTGTACCATATTCTCATAGGTCAGGTTCGTTCTACTAGGAAGTTTAAAAACAATCTCATACGAAGACGCTCACTTTGATGATGATTCGGTGCATTTCCATTACCCCCAAAGAAGCTTTGCGACCACTGTCTTTGGGTCCTGCCGCAGTGAGAGAAGCTGGTACCTCAGTCATGGGAACAAGTCCGAGATGAACTGACCTGGAAGAAGCGCTGTCACCTCTGTGACCATCTTCTCCACCAGCGAGTCCACCCTGTCCTGCAGGTCCATTTTCATCCACAGTTGTAGGCTTTCACCGACATAAAGGCCAGAACATAAGGAGTCAAAGTTACCAGTTACTTATTCAACAATCAATGAGGTCAATTTTTATGATTGTTTCTGAGAACAAGTTATTTTAAAAATCTTGCCTTTAAGTTCCAGGTTCCATAATTTCTATAAAAGAACAACTCCAAATGAGAGTTAGGTATGTATTGAGGATATATGATTTCTATATTTTCTGCCACCAAACTCCTGCTGAGTAGCTTGTTATAAAGGAACTAGAGGCCTGGTACATGAAATTCCTGCACAGGTGGGGTCCCTAGGCCTGGCCGGCAATCAGGGTCAATCTGTGGGGTGACCAGCGGGGCGATCGGGGGAGGGGGGAGGACCCCCCACTGGCACCCAATTTGGCTGGCCTGGGACCTGCGTCTGGGGGCAGCTCCTGTGTTGAGCATCTGCCTCCTGGTGGTCAGTGGGCATCATAGTGACTGGTTGTTCCGCCGTTCAGTCAATTTGCTTATTAGGCTTTTATTATATAGGATGAAGGATCAGCCCTCCCCAGTGACTTAGAATATAAAATAGCTAACACTCTCATTCTCAAAGCTTCTTTCTGGATAAAGGCAGCAAATTACACACTGACCATACCATAGTGGTTACTTGGGAGCAGTTATGTGTATATATTTGTGTCCATTCGTATATATATTAGACACCTAGTGAACATTGAAAAATCAGAAAACAAGTTTAACAGGCCTGACTTACTGGGCCCCACCTCCTTCAACATGGCTAAATGAATGTATTGCTGCTTATCTCGTGAGTTCCCAGCTTGCTTTAATCACTTCAGATACCTTTCTGGGGCCAATTCCACAAAGGCATACTTACATTCAGATGCATGCCTTGTTGATCCCAGCAGCAGGCAACCGACTAAACTTAAAATTGAATTTCTCCCCTGGACTCTAACTTCTACATTTCTATTCCTGCTGCAACTGTTCCATAGAATTAGGTCTGAGACTCATTTCTCTGCATCCTCCTGTAAAGTATCATACTATGGATTCTGAAGAAGTGACCCAAGTCCCACAGTGCCGCTCAGATACCAGGAGGGGAACCGAAGGGAAATTGCTGTGGAGGAGAGCCAGTCTATTTCTGCATCCGATAGCCACGCAGAAGAAAGCCTGATGTTTCAGGAGAGGCAACAGAGGAAGGAAACAAATACAACTTTCACACGTCAGAGGGGGGGAGGGGAAGAAGTGCTCTGGGCGTCAGTGAAGAGCCAAAGTGACCCGTTATGAGGCCATCATTTTACTGTGAGTCCCAGAGGGAGAACATGAGGAAATCCTAGTTAATATCCTCATGACAAGTGTGCGGCACTCAGAAGTGTAGATTTGGCCTTTCAAGGATAGAAGAAAAACAAAAACCTTTGAAGGTTATTATAAAAAGAACAAAATAAAAATGACTTCAAGTTTCTGGTATGAATGGCAGGACTTGAGAAGGAAAAACAAATATTTAAGCAAATAACAGAGAGGTATGGCTAGGTAAACCCTATCATACAGAACTTCATTTTCTAAGCCCTGACATCAACTGGGAATAAGAGGCCAAAATGGGCTTTCCTTAGCCAAGGGGTAAAGCTCGGTTTCTTTTAAGTCCTCCAAACCTTCTCCTACAAAGTATTAAATTACACAATTTAAACAGCTAGGGGATTTCTTTTAAGAATCACATTTCAATGTATGTCTCTTTTCTCTGACCTGCAAATGGCTCAGAGCCCAGGACATCGTAAACAATTGAAAATGCAACCTTTTTCTACTTCCTTGCACTCCAGTGGAAAGAATCAGACCCAAATGAGAGATGCTGATGAAAGGAGTTTTTAGGGGTGAAATAGGCAGGTTTAGGAAGTTTTAGAAAATTAATGGGTCCATGGAAAAAGAACAAGGCTATAGAGCTACAAAATAGTACATTTCCATAAGACAAGGGAGCTGGGAGTGGCAGAAGTTACTATAGTAACCAATCTAAGGAATAGTGGCCAATCAGAGGCGATACCAAGGCACAAAGATCTGCAGCCTTTATGAACCATGGAAACAGGGTCTCAGTGGGACTCTTCCCCTCCCCACGTGGGAGTCTGTGCTTGTTTCTCAATAAATTTCCACCTTTGCTGCACCACCTTCTGTCTGCGGTTTCATTCTTCGACTCCGGCAGACAAAGAGCCCGGGAAATCATCTTGCCCAGGGGAACACCGCGCATTCCAGTCCAACTTTCCCGTGTCACTGTCACACACTAGACATGATAGTGTTTTCCAGGCCAGTTTTTGAAAAGACTCAAAAAAAAAAAAATCCATATTTTACAAAAGGCCAAAGCCACTTGATTTCAACAGATTTGCACTAGGAGCCCTGGGCATGGCGGCACAGCTCAGAGCCTGTGGTTCTGCCTTCGTGTCTGGCTTCCCTTGCTTGCTGGGGAATTCTGGGCTTAGTCTCTCTCTCTCTCTCTCTCTCTCTCTCTCTCTCTCTCTCTCTCTCTCTCTCTCTTCTCTCTCTCTCTCTCTCTCTCTCTCTCTCTCTCTCTCTCTCTCTCTCCTTCCCTCCCTCCCTCCCAGCTTTCACTGCATTTGAATTGAAAATCAAGATCAAGTGAACTTTTCTCTTCTTTGTATGGGAGGTTTCTATCCTCCCTGAGCTCACCTTAGTTAGGTTTGCTTTTTATTAAAATGAAGGGACTGAACTAGATGATCTCTAAATTCTTCTTCTCCCTCTCCTCCTCCTCCTCCTCCTTCTTATTCTCTCACAAATTTGTAGATTCTTTGCCGCCTAAGACTTGCTTGCCCTAGCCCAGTCATTCACAAACATGAGTGCATAAGTCCATAAGGCATCTGGCTTTAATATGGTGTCCTTGGGGTTGTCTGTAATTCTAAACAAATGACGCCCCCCCGCCCCAGCATTGCATTGTGTGAAGTGCTTGGATTAGGAACTGTGTTAGCAGTTAGAAGAACAATTTGGGAAAGCTCTCTGACAGGAGGAGAATTCACCCATCAACCCACTAGTCCTATGTACTGAGCATTAGAGAAAAAGGCATCTCCATATTTATGAACTAGGGGCCTGGTGCACAAAATTCGTGCACTGGGTGTGTGTGTGTGGGGGGGAGTGACCCTCAGCCCAGCCTGCCCCCTCTCACATACTGGGAGCCCTCAGGCGTTGACCCCCATCACCCTCCAATCACAGGATCGGCCCCTTGCCCAGGCCTGACGCCTCTGACAGAGGCGTCAGGCCTGGGCAAGGGACCCTCATTTCCCCCCATCACTGGTTCTGCCCCCAGCCCAGGCCTGATGCCTCTGGCCCAGGCATCAGGCCTGGGCAGGGGACCCCCAGACCCCTCCGATTGCTGGCTCTGCCCCTTGCCCAGGCCTGATGCCTCAGCCAGAGGCGTAGACCCCCATCACCCTCTGATCACCTGATCGGCCCCTTGCCCAGGTCTGACGCTTCCGCCAGAGGTGTCAGGCTTGGACAGGGGACCCCCATCTCCCCCCGATCACTGGCTCTGGCCCCCGCCCAGGCCTGAGGCCTCTGGCCCAGGAATCATGCCTGGGCAGGGGACCCCCATCTCCCTCTGATCGCTTGCTCCACCCCCCGCCCAAGCCTGACGCCTCTGACCCAGGCTTCAGGCCTGGGCAAGGGGACCATCATTACCCCCCAATTCCCGGCTCAGCCCCCCGCCCAGGCCTGATGCCTCGGCCAGAGGAGTTGACCCTCATCACCCTCCGATCACCAATCACCGGATCGGCCCCTTGACCAGGCCTGAGGCCTCCGGCAGAGGTGTCAGGCCTGGGCAGGGAACCCCCAGCTCCCCATGGTTGCAGGCTCCACCCCTGCCCAGGCCTAACGCCTCTGGCTGAGGCGTCCGGCTCGGGCAGCGGGGACCCACAGCTGCAGCGGCCCCGCAATCGTGGGCTTTGCTTTAGGCCCAGGCAAGGGACCCTAGCTCCCAGGACTGCCAGCTTCGACCGTGCCCAGCTCCCATCGCTGGCTCCACCCCTACTTCCTGCTATCACTGGCCAGGACGGAAAAGGCACCTGATTCTCCGATCATGGCTGGGGGACAGGGCAAAGGTGGCCTCAGGGCCACCTTTGCCCTGCCCCCCAGCTCTTAGCTCCCCCTTGGGTTTCCGATCACTGTCAGTGGCAGGGGGCTTCTTCCTGCTTTCCCTTTCGCCTCCCTGCATTGTGCCTACATATGCAAATTAACCGCCATCTTGTTGGCAGTTAACCGCCATCTTGTTGGCAGTTAACTGCCAATCTTAGTTGGCAGTTAACTGCCAATCTTAGTTGGCAGTTAACTGCCAATCATAGTTGGCAGTTAATTTGCATATAGCCCTGATTAGCCAATGAAAAGGGTATCGTCATACGCCAATTACCATTTTTCTCTTTTATTAGTGTAGATAGACAAAGGATTGTCAAGGAAGCAGGTGATTTAGAATAAAGCCTACTTGGAAAGAGAGAAGAGACAAGTGGAAGAGTTTGGGGGCCAAACGGAGAGATTGGAATGGGCAGGAAATGAGGCAAATCAGAATAGCACCGGGCCCCTGCGGAAGAGTGAAGGAAACTTCAACAGTGCCACGCTCCCATCACCGCACTCTGCTCCGCTCCGGTCGGCACGACTCCACGCCCACCTTGGTGCATCCAGCAGCTGGTAGGGAGATGGCTCATTGGAGAGCAAAGGCTTCAGTGAGTGCATGAAGGAATTAGGCGTGGGGATGGCTCTGCGAAAAATGGGCGCCGTGGCCAAGCCAGACTGTCGTCCCTTCTGATGGCAAACACCTCACCCTCGAAACCGAGAGCACCTTGAAGACCACCCGGCTCTCCTGCAACCTGGGAGAGGAGTTTGAAGAGACCACAGCAGAGGGCGGGAAAACTCCGACCGTCCAGCACCAGGAGGGGAGGGACGGAGCGCACCAGCAGGCGGCTGGAGGGCGGGAAGCTAGTGGTGGGATTGGGATGCATCATGAACGATGTCAGCTGTACTCGGATCGGCGAGAAAGCGGAGGAAAACTTCCATCGTCCTTCCAGACGGGAATTAGCCCTGAGGATAAACAAGCTCAGCTCAGTGAGCAAATCTCTCCACGCTTTCCCCCCATTAACTGTGTTCAGTTATCACAACCATACATGCAACTATTTCTGAGTTGGTTTAATTAAGATCCGCCGTTTCGTCAGTAAATATATGTGTTTATGCTATAAAAAAAAAAAAGAAAGAAAAAGAAAGAAAACGCCAATAGGAAGAGTTTTTGCATTTTTCACCTAGAAGTTGATGTTCCTCAAGCTGAAATAAATAACTGTATTTCATTCGCATACTTTTACTAATTGGGAGGTAAAAGATAACATTTCGAGGCCTGGCCAGTGTGGCTCAGTTGGTTGAGTGTCCTCCCCTGCACCCAGAGGTCGCGGGTTGGGTTAAGGGTGAGAGCACACACCCAGCTTTCGGGTTTGATCCCCGGTCGGGGTGTATATGGGGGACAATTAATCAATGTCTCTCTCTCACATCTCTCTCACTCTCTCCCTCTCCCTTCCTCTCTCGCTAAAATCAATAAAAACATTTTTCAAAAGATAATATTTCTAAAGATGCTTCAATTATTAGAAAAGGAAGATCAGGAAGAAAGTAGTGTCTAAGTTTTGAAAGAATGAATTAAATTTGCCAGGGAGTTTAGGTGGGCAAGTTTATCATCATAAATAGTCAATTTACACCGCGACCATTACATTTTAATGTATCTTGAGGTTTCTGTCTTCCCAAGTAAAGTACTTACATTTGCAGTTTATATGACAAACAATCCTGAGATATGCTTAGTGAAACACAGTTTTATTAGCTAAATGTCTTTCAGCTTTACAAAGAGAAAACAATGATAAGTCACCTCAAATCATCTCGATGGAGTGATATTACCACAAAGGGTCTTGCAAGTGCATATCCTCTTAAGAAATTAGAAACAGGCTTTTGTCTTTTTAAAAATCTTTATTGTTGAAAGTATTACATATGTCCCCCTTCCCCTCATTGATTCCTTTGATGCTAATACAAACATTTAAAAAATCACTTGTCTTAGGGGAGTGATCAGTTTTCAGACAAGACAGCGCTGTGTTTTCTATTGTTTTCCTCCACATGGTGATATTTAAAATGCCATCCTTTCCCCGTGGTTGAAATCAGCTTCCCCACCGCGACTGCCTGAAAAGCGTATCCTTCAAATCTCTGCTCAGACACTTCCTGCTGTCCGCGGTTTCTTCCTGACCCACGCCCACAGCCCACAAATGAGGGCTTCCTCCTACTTGTCATTATTTGTGTACCTCTCATCTGCTCAACTTTGAGCAACTTAAAAACAAGTAATAACAAACACATGAGTGATGCGGGATTTTGGACTGGAACGCGCGGTGTTCCCCTGGGCAGGATGCTTCCCCAGATTCTTTGTCTGTAGGAGTCGAAGAATGAAACCACGGATGGAAGATGGTGTAGCAAAGGTGGAAATTCCCTGAAGAACAAGCACAGACTCCCACGTGGGGAGGAGGAAAGAGTCCCACCGAGTTCCTTTTGCCCCCAGTTTATAAAGGTTGCAGATTTTTGTGCCTTGATACCCCCTCTGATTGGTCACTATTCCCTTCTGATTTGCTCACTATAGCAACTCCTGAGCTCAAAGGGCAAACCTCACATGGGACACGTGAGGCCCTCCTTCTCTATCTTGTAAATATAGACCTTTTGCTACTCCCAGTTCCCTTGTCTTATGGAAAGGGAACTGCTGCCTCTCCCAAATCCCTGTCTTATGGAAATGTAACTTCTGCTGGCTCCCTGCTCCCTGTCTTATGGAAATGTACCCTTTTGCAACTCTGTAGCCCTGAGATTTTTCAATGGACCCCTTAATTTTAAAAATTCCCTAAACCTACCATTTTCACCCCTAAAAATTCCTATTTCATCAGGAACAAAATGAGTTATCATTCCAGGGCATCTGTTAGAGTCAACAAGCATAATACATGATCTATTTTCAACTATACCCACCCACCCTATTTACTTTGACAAAATATTTTGCAGAAGCACCCATACATTTGTGTAAGCAAATTTCACGGACTCCTTTTGACTACTTCCTAGGCTTTGGAGTCAGCCTATGAGCTAAACCCCGGACCACCCACCACTATGAACTTATTCAAAATTTCTGAACCCCAGTCAAAAGAATACAAAATGATTGGGCAATTTTATTGTTCTGTCATTCACTCAAAATCTTTTTGTCTTCATTTCATCTCCTGTAAAAAACAAACAAAAAATAAAAACACCTACAGAATGATCTATTGTGACAATTAAGTGAGAAATTTATATATAATGTACATTATATTATCTAGCACATAAAGGTGTGTATAAATGGTATCTATCGATTCTATTCCAAAGTGTAGTAGAGGGATTTGATCTGGACCAGAAGATACTACTGCATCTTCTGTGCCTATTCAGTAAAACATTTCTCATTTCCTTTCCTCTGTGCCTACTTAAGTATTAAACGTTTCATCATTCCTATTACTACAGCATGACCTGTCACAAATCTCGGATGGTGATTCTTTAGATAACAAAGCAAATAAATTGTCATCTGCTAGAGAAAACAGAAAGCACAGTTTACATTACCAGCTGTGTGATTTGAGGCAAGTTACTCAAACTCTCTGTTCCTTGTAAATGTGGGATAATAATAGTATCTATTTCACAAAATGTTATGAGAGAATGAATGAGAAAACACACACACATCTCCTAGAATATTACCTTCATGTTGTAAACTCTACTTAAGTGTGCACTATTATCATGACTCACTTTAAGTCAATAAATACTAGAACAGATAAGATCATACAACACAATCTGGTTAGCAGTCCATCTATTCCTCAAAACTCTAATCTTGGAGCCAAAGACTCAAGGGATCCATTCCTAATTATTGCGCTCTTTGAACCACAGCTGGGCCCTAAGAATGTTATCTTGCATAAGATACCACATATCCCCCAAGAACTATATGCCTGCTATATTTTGTTTTTCTAAAAATGTTTCACTCTGCAACAACCGTTTAATATAGAGAAAAAAGAATAGGAGGTACTTAAAAATTTACAAGCCACAGTAACAAATAACTTTCAAAGAGAAATTTCATGTTAAATACAGAGATGGAAGAGAGAATATTTAGATGGAAACAATTTTTTTTTACTTTGCTAGTAACTTTATGAATTCCCATTACCACATCTCTGAGCTATTTTTTATTTTTCCATCAAGTTCCTCTGTTTGTTACATCAGAGCTTGTTGCTATGGAGATGATAAAGATGGCACAGATTCACCAGCCTGGACCATTTTCCGAACAACTAAGCATCTTTCCCCCCCATATAAGAAATATATGCCTGTCTCAGGCATGCCTTGTATTTGCATCCTGAGAAATAAAAGTAGATAGATCTCACATATTGCATTTAATAATGAAATGGGCCACTAGGCATGGTCAATCCTATATAATAAAAGCCTAATATGCAAATTGTCCCCTTGACTGTAAGTTCTGCCAGGAGTTTGACTGCTTGCTATGATGTGCACTGACCACCAGGGGGCGGCCCGGAACATGGCAGGCATTGGCAACACGGTGCTGGCAGTGGGCAGAGGAGCATTTGGCGGGGCGATTGGGCCCCTGCAGGTGGTGATCAGCTGGGGTGGCAGGGAGTGGGGCTGCCGCCTGGCTCCCAGGCGCTGAGGGAGAAAGGGCAAATAGCAATATTAAAATATTTCTTCTAATTATTTTACTTTCAGTGTGCATGAATCCATGCACCAGGCCACTAGTTTCTTAATAAAACATATTTAACTAGGGGCCTGATGCATGAAATTCATGCAAGAGTAGGCCTTCCTACCCCGTCTGCCAGCACTGGCTTCCCTCTGGTACCCAGGACCCAGGCTTCCCTCACAGCCCTGGCTTTGTCTGGAAGGTCATCCGGAAGGGCATTCAGAAGGATGTCTGGTCTAATTAGTATGTTATGATTTTATTATTATAGATCATTTTACAACTCAAAAAATTATTATCATATATGCTATATTATTTAATTCACTCAACCTCGAGTGACATAGAAAGATGTGGTTGTATTTTCCCACTTTATAAATTAGCTCATAGAGGCCCAGAAAGGCAAATTTTCCCAAGGGAAAATGACAAATACCGGAACTCACATCCAGGTCTCTTGATCATCCCTCTTCTACTTATTGCACCTCCCCATGTCTTGGGGTACAATGTTAACTTCAAGTCTAGTACTTAATCACAGTTTTCTGGCTCTATAATCTTCCTTTTCCTCCTCCTCATAACTAACTTTTACTGAGTGGTCACATGTTCAGACACCACCTCAAGTACTGTTTATGTGTCATAGTTATCATATGCAGGTCATATAACCATCACTTAACATTTCAGTTAAGCAATAAAGGGTGTGTATTCTGCTTTCCCTTAAGGCTTCAGCCAACCCTCTTTTTTCTTAGAATATGTAAATAAAGCCCTGTATTTTCATGTCTTACATAGCCTTGTTGTACAGTTTAGAAAAATCTGTTTCTGGGAGAAAGGGCTGCTGGCTCCAGCCACGAGGATCCACAGGTGTCTGCAGTAATTCTACAAATTCCTGTTTGAAGAGAGATAGCTACAAAACAAGGGGAGGAAGCTCGAGAAGCAGCAGATTCTCCCTCCCTTAGTCCCCTCCCATTCTCGGGCTCCCCCTTCCCAGGAAGTGGCACTTAGCATTGCCCTCCCCTGATCTCTTTGTTCTGCATCCCCTCTCCATCCTTATACAAGCCTCTATCTACATTGAGATTACTAAAATGGGCTTTTGAGGACAAAAAGTCCCCCCATTTTCCCAAGATGTCAGCACTCAAATAAACTATTTCCCTTCTCCTCAGCACCTGTCTCATGGGTTTGGCTTTCGCTGCCATGGGTAGCCTGGACCTAGGTGTGGGTCATTTTCATGGTTCCAGTAACTTAGGAAATAACTGCTGTGAAAGGCAATATTTATAGTATAATTTCTTTATCTGTTTGCCACTAAGTACTTTAAGGAAACTTGGAAAGCTTAATTAAAAACCAAAAAGTCTGTAATGAAAGTATAAATAATTAAGCTATAATCTAAGCTATATTTGTTTTATTCATTGCTTTATCTCCAACTCTGAACATAAGGCCTGCTTTGCAATAAACACCCAAAAAGTGGTCTCACTTTGTTCCATAGTAGCAGAACTTCTATTTTAATCTGAGAATATTGCCATGTAGGTGTAGGATTACATTTCCCATGCTCCCTTACAGGTAGGTGGAACCATGTGACCAATCCTATGACCAACTAAAAGTATTGTGTAAACTTTTTGAATAGTTCCCTTAAAATGCAGGCATGGGGGCCTTTCACTCAGAATAATGGGCTAGGAAATTCACAATAACCCTGCCACTAAAAGCAATTAGAAAGGCTGAGCAATATATTTTGAAAAATAAAACACGTTGAGATATTAGAGATTTAATAAGGTAGGAAAAATTATAGGACCAAGATCCAGGAGCCTCAGAAAAGTGAGTACAGTAGCACTTGTGTTATATTTCTCCCCTGGGTATATTTCCATCAGGGTGTGGCAAGTGACAGATGGCACACTCAAAAGTGTCATTGAAATGCGCTTAATGACGGGACTATTTACAAAATGGTGTGGCTGGTTAAGAAAAGCAGTACCAAGTGCGTGGTGAAGCTCCTAGGGTTAGAAACAACTAAGAAGCCACTAGGACTGAAGGAACAGCAAGGGGAGCAATTATTTGAACTTGGGAAAATGCCTTGAGCTGTAGAAAGGCATGATAGTGAGAAACAGGTGAATCCAGGAGAACAAATGAGCTTACAGCACAGGACTTACATAAGATCCTAAAACGTTCTCTGAGAAGCTGAGCAGAGTTTTTGAGATACTTACTGGGCTAAACTAATAAAATTGGATTACAAAACCCTCCCAAAAGAGAGGTCTTGACAAACCACTAAGACTTTAGATTGAGGCTATAAGGAACTATCGTTTAAGCAACAATAGACCAGAGTTACAAAAAAATTACAGGGAATTGAGCTTCAAGTCATCCCAGGTTTTCATTGGATTAAAATGATCCAGGATGGCTAGTAGTCACCAGCCAAAAGCAAAGACAAATTCTCTCTTGAAGAAGATAGTATCATCCTAATCCTCAGATTATATTGATAAATAAACTGTCTAATATTTTTAAATAGATAAAAGACAAGATTAAAAATCTCAGAAAAAAACTAATGCTTATTAAAAAGAACCAGATAAAAATTCTAACACTAAAAATAGAATAACTGGTATTAATATTGCAATTAATGGATTGGTGGCATATTATTTATAGTTTAAGAACAAATTAATGAAGTAGAAGGTAGGTCAGAAGACAATATCAAGAACAGAGAAAAATTATGGAAACGGTATTAAGGGACGCTGGGCATATACGCTGACTTATGTACGTACAACAAAATCTGAGAAGAGAAAGGAGGAGGGAGAGAGTGAAGGGGAGGTGGGAAGAAGGAAGAGGAACAGAGGAGGGGCCACAGCAGCAGAAAAGGAACAGAATGGGGCAGAAGCAACATCTGAAGAGATAATCACTCATCATTTCCAAAACTGATGAAAGATATCAGTTCATAGATTCAAGAATCACTACAAATCTCAAGCAAGATAAATTTAAAGAAAACCAGACCTAGGCATATCATGACAAAACTGCTCAATATCAAAAGCCAAAGAGGAAAAAAGAGAGATTACCTTCAAATTTCAACAATAAATTTTACAGGCGACTTCTCAACAGGAATAATGAAAGCTAGAAGAACAAAAATAACATTTCAAAGTATTTGGATAGAATGTAGCTACTTACAAGAGCATGGATTCATTAACAAAACAGAAAAAATCATGTTGCATGGAAGAGTCCAAACACAAAAGAATAAATACTGCATTGCTTCCATGTAGAAAAAAGGCATAAGTGGAAAAAGCTCATTTATAATGGTAGAAGTGGGCATTCTGTTTGTTTTTGTTGTTATTGTTGTTTAGGAAAGGTGCTAAGTTTATTGTACATTTTCTTAAACTGGATTATAAAATTGCACATATAAAGTACCTTTCTTGTTAAAAAAAAGAAGAAACACAAACTATCCTTACACATGTTTGTAAACAAAAGGACATGGAAGACTATCCATTGACAGAAATTGGTGGTTCTTTTTGAATTATGGGATTACTAGAGGGCCAGTGCATGAAATTCATGCACTGGTGGGGTGTCCCTCAGCCCAGCCTGCACCCTCTCCAATCTGGAACCCCTCAGGGGATGTCGACTGCCGGGTTAAGCCCGATCCCACAGGCAGTCGAACATCCCTCTCACAATCTGGGACTGCTGGCTCCTAACCACTCACCTGCCTGCCTGCCTGATTGCACCCTAACTGCTCCCCTGATGGCCTGATCACCCCCAACTGCTCCCCTGTGGGCCATCTTGTGGCAGCCATCTTGTGCGAGAGTGCAAGGGCCACCTAGGCTTTTATTAGTATAGATGGGCTCAGAAATAATTTTCTTCTTGCTTATCAGTATTCTCCAATTTAGTTACATACACATACTTCTTTTTTAGCCTGAATATGTATCGTTTTTGTGAGTACAGGTCGGAAGCTAGAGCCCAATGTTGTTAAACAACTACAGAGGTGGCTACTAGTGAATGCCTTGTTGCCCTCACAGGGATCAGCTGTGCCAGAGGGCGTGCCCATCAAGGTGATGACATCAAAGTCAATGTTCTTGTCTCTGTAGGGAGTAAAGATATCAGAGGTCACCCCTAGGAAGTCAGACAGACCCTTGTTCATTTTCTCCATCACCTAGAAGCAGCAGCAGTCCTTGACTGCCCTGGCTGTGGCTGCCCTGGTACAGGCCATGTTATGCTCTACCACCTGTGTATTCTCTCAGGTCTTGCTTCATAAACTCCAAGGTTTGGAAGGACTTTTCCTTGACTTTTCCTTGAGCTCTGTGGCAGCCATCTCTACCACCACCCTATGTCCTCCCCTCCCACCATCGTGCCTGCCTCAGGAATTCTGTTTATCTTTGAAGAGGAGGGGGAAGCTTCGGGGATGGGCAGAGGGCATAAGAAGGGTTCCTATGATGCTGATTATATTCCATTCCTTGACCTGGGCTGTGGCTACTGAGGTGAGTTGCCTTTGTGATAATTGTTTGATCTATACTCATGATGTGACACTTTTTTGTATGCGCGTTACATTCAATTATGAAATTTAAAAAATAAAAAAGTGGTCTCTTTTTCTCTCCTTTCTATGTTCTGCTTTTCGGAATGCAGATATCATGGATAGACCTCCAGCAGCCACTTTGGCCTGTGAGGATGAAAGCAACATCTAGCACAGTGATGGCAAACCTATGGCAAGGATGCAGAGCCCTCTTTGATATTCTGGGTGCAGACGAAGAGGAAAGGGATGAATTTAGAAGTGCATACTATTTCTTTGACAGTAGTATTTTCTTTGTTTTGATTGGCAGGGAAAATTGACTAAGATAGGGCACTATTTTTGTGGGCATGATAAACCACGACATGTTAAATCTAGAGCAGTGATGGCGAACCTATGACACGCACGTCAGAGGTGACACGCGAACTCATTTTTTTGGTTGATTTTTCTTTGTTAAATGGCATTTAAATATATAAAATAAATATCAAAAATATAAATCTTTGTTTTACTATGGTTGCAAATATCAAAAAATTTCTATATGTGACATGGCACCAGAGTTAAGTTAGGGTTTTTCAAAATGCTGACACGCCAAGCTCAAAAGGTTCACCATCACTGTACTAGCATGACATAATAGTGATTTGAAAGATATCTGAGTCGGACTACTTGGCAGAATTTCCACATCAGTGTGGGCAGTCTATCTCTCAAATTCATTTACCCAAGAAGGAAGAAGTCTATAGATTATTTAAGCCAGTCTTCTCTTGCATTTTTATTTTAGACACAGCAAATCTAATCCTACCAAGCACAACTCAAGGCACTCTTACACCAGGGTACCTACTTCCTCTTTCCCCAACTCCCCAATTGAATTACATATCAATTTTTAATTAACTCATTACCAATATTTGCATTATCATAACTATATAAATATTATCATTCTCCATGGCACACTATAGATGGGGGGTTTGTTTACTTCCTGTCTAAACACACTAATGCCTCTATGCAGAGTTGTCCATTGAATAGTCCTAATTATGGTGTTCTGTAAAAGAAACATAATATTGTTCCCTAAAAATTGCTGGGTCAGATTGTAGGTTCACCAGTGGAAATGACTAAGTGGTTATGAAAATAAAAACAAACAAACAAAAACCAAAGCAATAGAACTTCAGGATTTTAAAAATCTCAGTAGTCCATGTGCCAGCCATGGTCCCTCTCTAAATAGTTAAGGGTGCCCACTCACTGAAAATTAATTTATCGTAAAGTATGTTTGAAGGTTATGGACTGATATTTACAAAAATCTGAATTAAAAAATTGTTTTTTATATCCTAAAACTAGAAGACTGTCAAAATTAATCATAATATATCAAATATTATAATAAAAATATTAAAAATAATTTTTAGAATATAAAGACTCAAAAATGTTTCAGATATGCAGGTAAGTAAAAAAAATTATAAAACAAAATTTTTTACTAAAAAACGGAAGAATATAGCCTGGCTAGCATTGCTAAGTGGTTGAGCTTTTGTGAAGGCTAACCCCTATTTTGTAAAATTACTGTTTGGAACTCTCTGCTATTTTTTTAGACGGCCTCTTATTCTAAAAAAAAATAATAACTTTGCTTTCTAGCCTGCTTTAGCCTGCTTGAATAATGAGGAAGATAAACTTAGCAGTCTGACCTTGTAGGCCAGAGACTAGATACGCCCATACTCTTAATGCTATGCCAGGTGTATTTTTAATTGGATAGAACTGTATTGTTTTCAAGGCCACCAGTGAGATAACCACTAAGCACACATAGGGCTGGCCCTTTAATAAAAAGGGAAGTTCTGCTTGTAGCTTGGCCCAGAATTTAAAAGGCATTTTTCTCTGGGCCCACGGGTAATAATAAAGTGTGACTCCAAGCTCTCCAGGCATTGCTTGATTTATTCTGGTTTTCTGTAACACTTTGACCTATGATCCAGAAGGTCATGGTTCAATTTCCAGTCAGGGCACATGCCTGGGTTGCAGGCTAGATCCCCAGTGTGGGGTGTGCAGGAGGCAGCCAATCAATGATTCTCTCTCATCATTGATGTTTCTATCTCTCTCTTCCTCTCCCTTCCTCTCTGAAATAATAAAAAAATACATATATATATATATATATATATATATATATATGAAATAATAAAAAAAATACATATATATATACTAGAGGGCCGGTGCACAAAAATTTGTGCACTCGGCGGGAAGGGGGTCCTTCAGCCCGGCCTGTGCCCTCTCGCAGTCTGGAACCCATCGGGAGATAACGACCTGCTGGCTTAGGCCTGCTCCTGGGTGGCAGAAGGCAGGCCCAATCCCTAGATGCAGCCCCTGGTGAGGCTCAGAGCAGGACCGATTGGGGAGTTGGGGCACCGCCCCCTGTCATGCACAAAGCAGGGCAGATCCGGAGGTTGCGATGCCACCCTCAGCCACGCTCAGGGTAGGGCTGATTGGGGGGTTGGGGCACCGCCCCCTGTCACACTCAAGGCAGGGTGGATGGGGAGGTTGCAGCGCCACCCCCTGTCACACACAGAGCAGGACCCATCAGGGGGTTGGGGAGCTCCCCCCTGTCACACACAGAGCAGGACCGATGAGAGGGTTGGGGCTCCACACCCTGTCACACCCAGAGCACTCAGGGCGATCAAGGGTTTGGTCGCTGCCCCCTGTCACACTGATCCTGGTGCTGGGAGTCCTCGCTGCTCCACTGATCCAGGGGCCAGGACGCCTCCCGGCTCCACTGATCTGGGGGCCAGGAGGCCTCGTGGCTCTACTGATACCAGGGTCCCTGAGGCCTCTCTGCCCTGCCGCTTCAGGGCTGTTTGGCTTCGCTCTGCTTGGAGCCTGAGTATGCAAATTAACCGCCATCTTTTAGCTTCTATAATTGAAACATTGTATCTTTTGGAGTTGTTGCTTCAGGAGCTCAGAGCCCCGCAGCTGCAGACGGGGAACCTTGGCTTCCTCCATCGCTGGGGCAACCAAGCCTCCTGTTCTCAGCTGCCTGGCTGCCGGCCGCCATCTTGGCTGACAGTTAATTTGCATATCTCGCTGATTAGCCAATGGGAGATATGCAAATTAACTGCCAGCCAAGATGGCGGCTGGCAGCCAGGCAGCTTGAAATTAACATGAGGCTTGCTTGCTTCAGTGACGGAGGACTCCAATGTTCCCTGCCTGCCTTGCCGGACTCTGAGCTTGCAGTTTAAGAAACATTGTAACAAATATAGAAGCTAAACAAAACCCCAGAAACCTGCTCTCAGCGAGCTGGGATCTCAGAGCTGGAGTTATACATTGTTTCCATTATAGAACCGAAACAAACCAGATAACTGCTTTCAGGAGCAGAGGCCTAAGAGCTGGAGCCTCAGAGCTAAAGCTGGCCCAGAATAAAAAAAGAAAAAGAAAAAAAGGAGCAGTTGGGAGCTTCCTTCACCCACCAGCCTGAAAACAGCCCTCAGCCCTTCACCCAGACTGGCCAGGCACCCCAGTGGGGACCCCCACCCTGAAGGGTGTGTGACCAGCTGCAAACAGCCATCATCCCCTCACCCAGGCTGGCCAGGCACCCCAGTGGGGACCCCCACCCTGAAGGGTGTGTGACCAGCTGTAAACAGCCATCATCCCCTCACCCAGGCTGGCCAGGCACCCCAGTGGTGACCCCCACCCTGATACAGGACACCCCTCAGGGCAAACCAGCCAGCCCCCACACGTGCACCAGGCCTCTATCCTATATAGTAAAAGGGTAATATGCCTCCCAGCACCGGGATCAGCGGAGCCGCGAGGCCTCCCAGCACTGGGATCAGTGTGACAGGGGGCAGCGCCCAAACCCCCTGATCGCCCTGCGGCTCTGTGTGTGACAGGGTGCGGCGCCCCAACCCCCCCCCCCCCAACGGGCCCTGCTCTATGTGTGATGGGGTAGAGCCATAACCTCCCCATCGGCCCTGCCCTGAGTGTGACAGTGGCGGCACCCCAACCCCATGATCGGCCCTGCTCTGTGGGTGATAGAGGGCAACGCCCCAACCGCCCCCCACGGGCCCTGCTCTGTGTGTGACGGGGTAGAGCCATAACCTCCCCATTGGCCCTGCCCTTAGTGTGACAGGGTGCGGCACCCCAACCCCCTGACCCGCCCTGCTCTGTGTGTGACAGGGGGCGGTGCCCCAACTCCCCTATTGGCCCTACTCTGTGTGTGACAGGGGGAGCTCCCTGATGGGCCCTGCTCTGTGCGTGACCGGGTACAGAGCCCCAACCCCCCTGATGGGCCCTGCTCTGTGAGTGACAGGGGGCAGCGCCTCAACCCCCTGATTGGCCCTGCTCTGTGCATGACGGGGGGCAGTGCCCCAACTCCCCAATTGGCCCTGCTCTGAGCCCGACCAGGGGCTGCACCTAGGGATTGAGCCTGCCCTCTGCCACCCGGGAGCAGGCCTAAGCCAGCAGGTCGTTATCTCCCGAGGGGTCCCAGACTGCGAGAGGGCACAGGCCAGGCTGAGGGACCCCCCTTCCCCCCGAGTGCACAAATTTTTGTGCACCGGGCCTCTAGTAAATATATATTTCTAATGATAGAATATAGTTACGGTTGGGTGACTCAGTTGGTTGGAGTGTCAATCTGGTACACCAAAAGGTTGCAGATTTGATTCTCAGTCAGGACACATACCTTTGTTTGGGGTTAGATCTCTGGTCAGGGTGTGTGCAGGAGGCAACCAATCAATGTTTCTCTCTCACATCAATGCTTCACTCTCTTCCTCTCTCTAAAGTCAGTGAACATATCCTTGGGTAAGGATTTTTTTTTTAAGGGAAGAATATACTCCTAAAATGTTAATTTCTGAATTATTGATTACTAGAGGCCCAGTGCATGAAATTCAGGCACTGGTAGGGTCCCTAGTGGCTGCTGGCTGCGGGAGAGGGCCTCCCTTCCCCAGCTGCCAACTGCTGGCTTGGGCCTTACTTAATTCTGTGCTGCCCTATGGTGGTCAGTGCACATCATAGTGAGTGATCGAACTCCCGGTTGGTCTAACTCCTGAGGGTATACTGCATATTAGGCTTTTATATATATAGACACTTTGCATATTAGGCTTTTATTTTCTTATTTGTGCTTTTTTGTACTTTTACAGTGTAATTGTTTTACATTTGAAATTAGGAGAATATATTACCACAGAAAACTGGAGGAAAATAATGAAAAGAGTCCTCAAGGTTAATACAGTTCTTTGGGCTCCTGGCAAAATAAGAGAAAATGTTGAAACACTGTTTCTGTGTATCTTCTGGTATTAATTTATGCAATAATTAGAAAATGCCAAGGGGAAAATACTTAAATATCTTCAAACAAAAGCAATCAGAATCTTAAACACCAGGATGAAAATGCCAAATTAACTTCAAAAACAACAACAACAACAAAAAACTTCCCCATTGAATTTCAAGTTGTGATTAGAACTAACATAACACTTACTGTGTGCCTGGACTTTAAAAGATAGAATGCAGCATTCCAAACTGTAAAAACAGTGTTAAGTCCAATTAATTTGCATAAGAACCTGTGGTAAATATCAATTGAAAAGCAATGAGAAGAAAAGAACACAAACTATCTGTGAGGTTGACTGGCAATATTTCTAGTCCTAAGGAGGCATTTGCACAGCCTACTACAGATATCCACAACAATCTAACCCACATATTGACGAAATTCCCAATGTGTGAAAGAGATTATGGCAGTCCTTGTGGGAAATGAAAGCTGCATATTCTCTGCCCTGAGGACATTCATAATCTACTAGGGAAAAAGGAGCACAAAGAATTGTATGCAAGGCTGTCTGAGAGGTGGCTGGAGAGGAGTGTAAACAAGAACCTACAGAAGTGAAGCAAAGAAGAGTACAGACTTTGTCTTTACTAATAATCTAAAGTAGGAAATTAATTTCTCAAAAACAATGATGATTTCAAATTGGAAGTTGTCATACCAATCTAGTATGAAAAAGAATGATGATATACATTTCCCAGATGAGTTCGGAAATGGGAACAAAAATGAACAAAATGAGATTTAATTTGAAAAAAGAAGGCAGAGAAGGCATATAGACATCTGAAAGGTAATCACTTATTGCATTATGTATCCAGTGGGCAGAAGCTTAAAAAGCAGCATTGCCCCAAAACTATGGGCTAATGGATCACACATTAGTTGCAGCCCAATGTTATAGACCAGTGATGGCGAACCTATGACACGCCTGTCAGAGGTGACACGCGAACTCATTTTTTTGGTTGATTTTTCTTTGTTAAATGGCATTTAAATATATAAAATAAATATCAAAAATATAAGTCTTTATTTTACTATGGTTGCAAATATCAAAAAATTTCTATATGTGACACGGCACCAGAGTTAAGTTAGGGTTTTTCAAAATGCTGACACGCCGAGCTCAAAAGGTTCACCATCACTGTTATGGGCCAAACGCCTAAAGTCAGGGTATTTAGCAGGTGAAGAAGATGAAGGAACCTCCAGGAATAGAGCATGAATAGCAGATTTATTCTAGTGAAATCACAGCTAGCAAAATATTCCATTACCTCGGAAAATAAGATAAGCACATCAAAAAAAAAAAAAAAGCATTAAAGATCTTTATTGAATCAAGAGCAGGAAAAGAAACAAAACTCCTCACTTAGATAATTCTATCATTTAATTAAAAACAAAGTTAAAATATAGTAGAAAGAAAAAGTTGAACAAAGCAGAATCACATGAGGAAGAAACAAAACCAACCAATGGTGTTAGCCTACCAGCTAAGACATTGACATGACCATGTGCCACAATGGGGCTGATTCAGAAACTGTAGCTGATGGATGCTAACTAAACGTATTGTGGCACTCATTTCGTAATGTATACATACTAGAGGCCTGATGCCCAGATTCGTGCACTGGTGGGTCCCTCGGCCTGGTCTGCACCCTTTCACAATCCGGGACCCCACTGGTGCACTATAGGGGCCAGGGAGGGCTCCAGGGAGTGTCGACCAGTCACTTAGACTTTTATATATATAGATATCAAATCATTGTGTGGTAGCCCTTCTACAGTGTTATATGTCAATTAATCTCAATAAAACTGATATTTTAAAAAATCTTACAACTGAAAAAAAAATCTGTCACAAGTGTCTTAAGCAGAGCTGCAACTCAAATTAAAATGAGCTACATAGAGTATGTACTAGTATATGTACAACAGATGCTGATTTATTCCAAGCATAAATAAATGTCAGGTCCTCTCAAAACAAGACCTTAATTCTAGATGCCAAGGTTCAGGATACTGAATAAACATTGGGTTGAAATAATAGCATAAAACAGAACTAAACAAACCGAGGGAATTCTAGAAATAAATGCAGATAGTAAAGTAATGCCAGAGAATAGTGATTTATTCCAGACCCTGGTGATCTCATGAGCCAGTGCCCAGCCTGCTTGGGGACAGGTCTCCTGGACACCTCAGTCTCCATTATTGCCAAAGTTCAGCCCTTCCTCAGACCTCCTAAGTGTTCCCTTTTCCGTAGCTCTCAAACATGAGTGTTTCCTCTTTCTCACTTTCTGTGTTGCACTTGCTGCATTCTGGGGCTTCCAGTTTTTAATACCACCAATCTTGATAGATTTTACTTTGAGTTGAAATTTCTTTTTAATTAGCTAGGTGTTTGACCATATCTCGGCTTATTATTTGTTAATCAATGCCTTGTTTTCTATGAAATAAGAACCTCAGGCATTACTACCTTTGATAATAAATAATAAATTGTGGGCTGACACCACTGGTCATTTTAATAACTAACTTGAGTAAGAAGAGACACTGACTTCATTCCAGGTCTTTATCTCAAACAGTAACACTCTTAGGTGGCAGCTGGCTGGACTGTCATTGGTATCACTGAGAGGTTACCACTATGGAGCTGCCATTAGGACCACAGTGTTTCTATATCTGCCTTTGGAGGATTTTTAAGGCAATTAGAAAATATGTCTTTGCTCTCCATGTCAAACCAAAAATAGTATACATTCATTCACAACATGATACTAGGAAACTATGCACAAAGGTAAGTCATACAAGACAGTATTTTCTGAATATCTGACCAGGTTGGTCTCCCTAGTTATCTACTCTGTAGTTCACTGTTAAGTTCACATAGATTTTAAACTCCAGGCTCCAAAGTGAATTTATTAGTGTTCTCCAGCTAGCCAAATGTCAGGACAGAGGAGAGTCAATGCATATAAACACAAGGTGCTTTTGGCAGCAAAGCCTAGAATATACAAACAGAGGGGTTGTGGCAGGCACAGAACAATTCCTGGGAGGTTTGCTCTGCTAATATTAGTTTTAAGATGAATTGGAGTAAATTTTTTACTTCAAATCATTTATTTTCCTCTGAGGAGTCACAGATCTTTACTAATATAATCTTTATTTACCAGCTGTTCTACTCATTTTGCAAATTCTACCCTGTTGAAATATAATACCAGAGAGAAGATATTGAGGAAAATTCTGCAATTATTTAATAGTCGGTGTTTTCTTATAACCGGTATGAAACTCACCATCTGTAAATGTTAGAGAAAGATATAAAAATAAAGTTATTGGGTCATCATTAGAAGCTACCAGAAAGCTTAGTAATTGTCATATTAATAATGAGAAAGCAAAGTAATAATATCAGAGCAGGGATGAGGAAGCAAGATGGTGACAGAGGTAAATGCAGTACTTGCCACCTCCCACACCACATCAAAATTACAACTAAAATACAGAACAACCATCCTTCAGAAACACCTGCTAGCTGGCTGAATGGAAGTCCTACAACTAGAGAAGTAAAGAAGAAAGCACATTGAGACTGGTAGAAGGGGTGGAGGCGTGGACCAGACGGGACTAGCACCCACCTGTGCCGCTTTTTTAATCCAGAGGTAGATCATCCCTGTGGAGGCCACCGTGAGGAGCAAGGGGTCCCAGCCCCAGCCCAGGGTCCCAGAGCTGGGAAGAGAAGTCCCTGTAACTACGGGTTGTAAAAAACAGTGGGGATTGGGGCTCAGTGACACAGAGGCTGCTGGAGACTCTGGTGTCCTTTTAAAGGGCCAACTCATGAACTAAACTTACAAGGTCCCACTTCCTTGAGCTCCAGTGCCAGTGTGAGGCTCTGGGGGACACAGACACATATGAGGAGGAACTGGATTGTCTGGCATTAGGGCAGGAACTTGGGGGCGGTTATCTCCCAGACAGAGGTGCTGGGACCTCTCCGGTGGCAGAGGTGACTGGCAGCCATATCTGTTTACTCAACCCTGGTGATTCCCTGAGACCACACTCCATCCAATTTGCAGCCTCACCCAACCTGTTTGCAGTGGCTTTTGCATATGAATGGCCTGTCCTTGCTTAGGCTTCAGACTTTGCTAAAATCTCTCAAACAAGCTGAAGTTGGGTCAGTGTGCCCCAAATCTATCAATAAAAGGCCCAAGACCCTGAATTAGCATGAGCCTGTCTTGCTTCACAGCTGGGCCTCATCTGGGTACTTCCAAGTCCAATACAAATAGCTCCTGCAGGGTGGCTCCTGCAGGGTGGCCCCAGGCAGTGGCTGACTTTGCACTTCCCTCAAGGTTCTATAGCCAGTGCACCAGGTGGACAGCTTCAGACCATAGCAAATTACTACTGTACACATCCACAAGGGACACACTCAAGGGACAGACTCAGTGAGCACCAAAGCCCCACTGAAGCAAGCCCTGCTCCATAGGGATGTTTCCTGCACAACAGCTCTCCCACTTTAGCTACAGCTGGTCCTCTCAGCCTATTGGCCTGGAATTCAATTCCTCCCATGACATCAACAGCAATCAAGGCTCAACTACAAGACTGTGCACACAGCCCACAGAGGGGGGCATCTAGAGTTCCCATCTCAGGTGACACAGATAGTAGGGTGGTGAAGACATCGGGCAGGTGGGGAACCAGGTGGAAGGGGGCAATGGGGGGATAGAGGGGGACATCTGTAATACTCTCAACAATAAAGATTTAATTAACATTTAAAAAATAATAATATCAGAGCAAAAAATAAGCTCTACTCTGAAAAACAGATGTGTGAGCTTCTGTCTTCTTAATCCAAAAGTGTTGATCTGTCTGACTTCCTCACTCTTTGATTTATAAAGACAAAGGGGAGTGAGAATGATGCCATAATCTTCCATTTATTTGGGGGATAATTAAAATATAAGTAGGAGGTTACTTTTGATTATTAATTAAGGTTCCTTTTTTCTAGTTCTCACATTAAAAAAAAAAAAAAAGCAGTGTTTGGGAGAGAAAAACCCTACTTACTCTACTAATAGGTCGAAGCATATGTAATTGTGAATATTCAACCATTTTTTACCTACAAATTACCAGAGATTCTTATATTAAACTTTACTTGCTAGCTCTATATGAATCTCTAGGAGGAAAAGGGTAAGCTGAAGGGAAATAAAGTTAAAAATATGTACATCGTTTGTAACTATTTCATAACATAATATCATGTACATGCAGCACCGACCTCCCTTAGATCTACCTGAGTGACCAGAGAGGATATAGTGTTGGTATAAAGCAAAATCAGAGGTAATGATCTATAATCTCTTCTCAGATGATGCCCCTTGGGGGTAGTAGCATAACCAAGGTCTATCATGGTTAAGAAGGGTCTAGGTATCTTGATATGTAGATTTTTATATTTTGCTGTAGCAATGCTAACAGATAAGGAGATCACTGGTGAACTTGATTCTTTGGTCTCCACCCTAGCTCTAAAGCCCTGGAACATCAATGTAGTACGTAAACTTTGAAAAGCCAGAGAACAAAACAAGGTCCTCTATAAGTAACAGAAGTGGCAGCCACTCAGTTTAATGTCTTTGTGCTGGTTCCTATTTGTTCCCTATGCCAGGCTTTGCTGTTCTCACTTATTTCCATGAGTTGTTACAAGAGAAAAAGAAAGGGGGGAGAAACGAATTTAAATTGGAAACTTTTGCAAGAATACATATTAAAGAATTGATATTACTTTATAGATGTTCTTATTAATGTTTTCTCATTGCCTACTACACAGCAAACTCCCAAAGTCCATATTTATATATATTCTTTATTGTTGAGAGTATTACAGATGTCCTCCATCTTCCCCCTTTAACCCCCTCCAACTGGTTCCCACTCCACCTCAGTCCATATTTTAGCTGTGAAGCAAGCATTCAATGACAGATATCACAAATATCTTACCAAATATGCTTAGGATTGAAATTACTTTCACTAATTAATTATACTTTGAAATCATCAATCAAAGCTTCCTGTCAATGACTAAAACATTTTAAATGCAAAAATCTTCATAATTCTCCTTTAATTAAATATTATTAGCTTTGTTTCAAAAAAGCAAGTCATTTGATGGCCATAAAACAATGTGGTTTGATAGGTGGAGCCAAGGCTAAAATACAAGTAAAATGATTCAGAGACATTGTGATAAGTTTGACCTAGTCAGTATTTTTATAGGTTCTTAGACTAAAGGTCATATATCTTCCCTGAAATATGTCAACTTTAGCATAATATTGTGTGAGAGATAATTGACTGGTGTGTTGATTAAATTCTCAGTTTGTGACATATAGTGCCATCATGTAATAAGATAATTATCCACAAAGTAAAAAGGTAAAAGTTTTAATGAGAATTATTTGGATAATAGACTGACTGACCAGATTAGATAAGATATATGAAAAAGGTATAACAAATGTTAAAAATAAATGTGATATTTGATAGTCATTACATAAATTATTAATTTGTCATCAAAATATGCAAAATGGTGACAAATCTTTGCTTTATAATAAAAAACACATAGCATAAGATATATCTAAGTTTTTTTGTTTGTTGTTCATTCTTTATAAAAGGATAATACATACACACCCACACACAAAGATCTGATTCCTCCTACTTCAGATTTCTGGATGTAAACATGCCTTTTTACCTCCTCTAACCTAGTCTTTCTTCTTCCCTGCTGAGAGACTTCTCTGATACTTATCAAAACTTTCCACCCACATCCACTTCTGTGTAGATGACATGGGTACCTATGTGATGGCTTCAAAGAAAACAAAATTGGAGGGGGGGGAATGGAGAGAGAGAAAAAAAACTAAGTTACTGGCTGCTTCTTCTTCCCCCAGATTTCCCTGTTGGTGGAATAAATGGAGAAAGACAGCCCACTGGCTACTATTGAGCCCACACTCCATTTTCCACTTCAGATTTACTGTGTTGGAAAATTCCAACCCCTCATCTAGGAAGGATCCTCAGAAAATGGCAGATCTTATCACCTCCATTTTTGCTACTCACCACCCAAAATGGGCACATACAGGCTCTCCTTAACATCCTGCTCATAGCAGATGAAAGGCAGCTGCTTATAAATAAGGTGAATGAAGAGGCTCAACATCTCCATCAGGAGAATCCCAACGTGACCCCCAACCCATCCAGGGCAATTCCCTCAACAGAGCCCAACTGGGACCCGAGTAGTGGGGACCTAGCCGCCCTAGGACATTACGAAAGGTGCATATTGTGCATATTGGAAGGCCTTAAGAAAGGGGTGCCTAGCGCTAGCCGGCTTGGCGCAGTGGATAGAGCGTCAGCCTGCTGACTGAAGGTTTGATTCTGGCCAAGGCCACATGCCTAGGTTGTGGGCTCAATCCTCAGTAGGGGGTGTGCAGGAGGCAGCCAATCGATGATTCTCTCTCATCATTGATGTTTCTATCTCTCTCTCCTCCCTTCCTCTCTGAAATCAATAAAGAAATATATTTTTTAAAAAAGAAAAAGAAAGGGGGTGCCTAAACAAAAGAGCCTGAATATGATACAGGCCATTCAACAGTCACCAAATGAAGATCCTTCTGAATTTTTAGAAAGGACCTACCAGGCCTAACAGAAACACACTGATGCTGACCCACAGGCACTGGAAAATGTCTGGATGGTAAACATGACTTTTATTGGGCAAAGTGCCCGGATATCAGAAGGAAGCTCCAACATTTAGACCAGACTTTGGGAATGTCCTCCCATTGGTGGACATAGCCTTTAACATTAACCATACCCGGGAAACAAATAAATCAACGAAGGCCACTATTGTTTTTTTTAGATAAAGTGCAGGAAACCCAGACTTGAAAGGAAAAGGGAAAGACCCAGGAGGCGCCAATCAATGCACCTATTGCAAAGGGGAAGGCTACTGGAGAAAGACAGCCTGGAACTCAAGAAGGAAAATTAAAGCAATAGAAACCCTTGCCAAGAAATGTTAGAAAGGAACGACAATTCTGATGACACATGAGGAGGCCCAGGCTACCGACCTACTACTGTTTCCCCACAGGAGACCCAGGTACAACCGACAGTAGGAAACAAGCTAATGGACTTCCTTATAGGCAGGGGAGCTACATACTCAGTGCTAAATACACAACTAACCAAGGAAAGTTCAGCTGTGGGGTTGGTTACTGGAGTGACCAGACAATTATAAAAACAGGCATTCCTTCAACCTCTAGCTTGGGTATCAAAAACAGCGTATTTTTCTGTGTATGCCAGACTGCCCCATTCTATTGTTGGGTGGAGATTTACTTTGTAAATTGCCTAGACAATACTATAACTTGTTCCCCTGAGAAGCGGCAGTTATGTTTAGAAGTCCTGCTGGAACATGCTCTCCAACTCCAGGTGCTCCTGCCTTGCCTGGAAGGACCCAGAGATGAACTCTTCCCACCTGAGATCTATGAGCAGGTTGATTGAGCCATTTGGGCCAATGGAACCCCATGTGGGGCAGTTAACATTCAACCTGTAAAAATTAACCCAAAAGAAGGGGCACAGATCCCTCCCCCCAAAAAATCAAAACAAAACAAACAAAAAAACAATACCCCATTAAAAAGGAAGCATTAGAGGGAATTCAATCTTCATTATTGCAGAAATATTGCAGAAATTCTTAAAATCAGGATTAATTCAGTCATGTCAGTCTTCCTATAATACTCCCATTTTGCCAGTCAAAAAGCCTCAATCTGATGAATATTAATTTGTGTAGGACTTTAAAGCCATAAATGATCTTGTCTAGGAAATTCATCTTAACGTGCCCAATCTTTATACTTTGTTGACCAAGTGCCAGGGATAGCAAATGGTTTTCAGTCTTAAACTTGAAGGATACTTCTTTTCTGCATCCCAATAGATGAACAGGCTCAACTATTATTTGCCTTTGAATGGCAGTAACTAAAGCCATGCTCCAATACTGCTGGACTGTGTTGCCGTAAGGACTAAAGAATTCCCCAACCATATCTGTGGAAATATGAACAAAAGAGTAAAGGGATGTTCAATTGAAATCAGGAATTCTTCTGCAATATGTAAATGACTTACTACTAGCTAGCAATACTTACAAAGACTATTTGCTCAACACTATCACAGTCCTGAATTATTTGGCAAAAGAGGATATATAGCAGCGGTTCTCAACCTGTGGGTCGCGACCCCTTTGGGGGTCGAACGACCCTTTCACAGGGGTCGCCTAAGACCATCGGAAAACACATATATAATTACATATTTTTTTGTGATTAATCACTATGCTTTAATTATGTTCAATTTGTAACAATGAAAATACATCCTGCATATCAGATATTTACATTACGATTCATAACAGTAGCAAAATTACAGTTATGAAGTAGCAACGAAAATAATTTTATGGTTGGGGGTCACCACAACATCTCATGAACTGTATTAAAGGGTCGCAGCATCAGGAAGGTTGAGAACCACTGATATAAAGTATCGCCTCACAAGGCCCAGGTTTGCCAGGAGCATACCTGGGATTCCAAGTGAAACAGGCATTTAGGATCTTGATGGCTGATAGAAAA